>NC_134825.1:86404795-87053571 GCF_004210375.1 Tachypleus tridentatus | reverse complement strand
TTAATAAATATAATAACAATATGGTAGACATTAAAGATGTAAGCACTAAAACTTTATTATTAAGTTATAAGATAGAAAATAATACTAATTTAATTGTAATGACCATGGTTTTTGAACAATGGTCTATGGAGATAAATCAATCCTGTTAGTGAATGTTTAACATGGTTTTATGTAAATTTATATGAATGATCTTTCTAAATTGATTTCATCTAAAAGAATAGAAATATCATTTCTTTTTGACGATACCTTTCTTCGTGAGATCACAGATCTTAGAAGTATATCCACTACGGTATTCACGGTACTTATTGTTCCAATAATAGTAATGTAACATCACAGTATTTAATACATTCTTCGACAAATTCTCAATGTTTATAAAAGAAGAATCTAATTTTAACAGCTACAGTCAGTGGTTTTAATATATATGTGAGACAAAATATTCATAAAGTTCATTGTTTCTCAAGTAGTGGTCTTTGACACGCACCTGACTAATTTGTTTGTTTGTTTTTTGAATTTTGCACAAAGCTATTCAATGGCTATTTGTGCTAGCCGTCCCTAATTTAGCAGTGTAAGACTAGAGGGAAGGCAGCTAGTCATCATCACCCACCGCCAACTCTTGGGCTACTCTTTTACCAACGAATAGTGGGATTGACCGTAACATAATAATGCCCCCACGGCTGAAAGGTCGAGCATGTTTGGTGCGAACCCGCGCCCCTCAGATTACGAGTCGCACGCCTTAACCCACCTGGATATGCCGGGCCGCATATCAGAGATCAGTGTTTTGTTAACAATGTACTTAATATTTGTTAATATCGAATGTCACTTTTGTACTTGCTGTAGCTTTTTGTGTGTATTGAAACAAGTTATATCTAATCACAAAACACCTTATGTAAAAGAAAAAGATGAGGCTAAAATCTGATTGAGCGTGCGACTTAAAGGAATAAAATCAAAATAGGCGGTCATATTGGTAGCTACACTTTTCGCATTTATAAGAACTTTACAGCAAATATTCAATCATTAGTTAGTTAACCAAGCTGCAGTTTTTTGTTTTGGTTCCGTTTTGTTGTTCAACCTGGAGCATAATGGTGAATAAAATAAAGTACATGGCCTGGCTGACAACTAATGAATACAAGCCGCCTGGCTGACAAATAATGAATACAAGCTGCCTGGCTGACTAACTAATGAATACAAGCTGCCTGGCTGACAACTAATGAATACAAGCTGCCTGGCTGACAAATAATGAATACAAGCTGCCTGGCTGACTAACTAATGAATACAAGCTGCCTGGCTGACTAACTAATGAATACAAGCTGCCTAGCTGACAACTAATGAATACAAGCTGCCTGGTTGACTAACTAATGAATACAAGCTGCCTGGCTGACTAACTAATGAATACAAGCTGCCTGGCTGACTAACTAATGAATACAAGCTGCCTGGCTGACTAACTAATGAATACAAGCTGCCTGGTTGACTAACTAATGAATACAAGCTGCCTGGCTGACTAACTAATGAATACAAGCTGCATCATTATTATAAATACTATAAGTGTAACTACCAGCTTGGCCGCCAGTTTGATTCCATTCTCTGAAATCGCACGCTCAGTCTTTTTTTGGTTGCACCTTTTTTCATATATAAAATATTTTTACTAAATATAACTGCAATTAGCATCAATTTTACTTTTGTTTAGTCAGTAGTATGACCTATAATTCTGTTTGGGATGATAAAAGAAACAAATTTGGCTCATTATTTTCAGTGACACTACTTACTTATTAGATACACATTTCAAAGTTACAATGACTTCCGTGGTATCAAAACTAGTAAAAACGTTTTAGAATGATAAAACGTTTCGACGTTCATCTTGTTCATACGTTGAAGTGAACTAGCCGTTACTTGATTCTAACGAGTTCCTCCTGGTGTAATTTGACCATGAAATGTATATTTTAAAATAAGTCTTTGATTCTCTTACTTTAATCATGTAGAAAAATTTAACAATATGATGTGTAACTCTTAACTTTCTCCACTGAAATCCTGCCAGCAATAAATTCTAGAGGGATCAGATAGATACCATAATATATTTGGCGCCACCTCTTGACAATATATGCAAGCAATATCAACGTGAAACACGAAGTATTATCTTCCGATGGAGCAAGATCATACCGTAATGTATTTCAGTTGGCCAATAATATAAGAATTTAAAAAAACAACATTGCCAAAATTTAGGAAAACACACGAAGAAATGTAATTGCTAGTGAATCAGACAGTAGAAAATATGGAGATTATTTAACTAAATAAGAATTACGAACTGTAAGTAAAACACGTGCTCATACCAAGCTGTATATCCTCATTTTGTATATAAAAAAATTCAAATAATGTTATATTTACGTGTATATTTTGCAATTCTCTAGTATATTTAGTATACGTTTCAATACAATAGCAACATTTTGGTGTCTGGAGAAACTTCAAACTTAAAGCTGTGATTCATGTTTGCGTTCTGTACATTTTTAGTTTCGACTTACCTCATATTTTGTGCTTTATTATTTTACCACATTTAAAACGAAACTAAAAAATAAATAAATAACGTCTTTTGCATTTTAATTTACAATTACTACTGCTAGAGGTCCCGGTATTATAAAAATTTCTGTGTTAATATTTACCGGAAAAGTTACAAAGAATCTTAAGTTAAAATTGCAATTAATAATATCAAGGTTTCATTATGATTAACAGGCAATCCATTAAAATTAAACCTCGAAATTAAACTAGTATGTACATGCACATACGTTTATATTTAATGTTCTATACTCTTCTTGATTACAATAAACAAACACCTAGAAAGGATAATATATAGAGCTAGGATGATTATACAGTTTGGATTTAGAAACATTAATGAACTAAAAACTGAAGTAATTAATTATTAAAACGATGTTTCTCTAGAAGACGCCAGAAAAACACTGATAGAAAGTCTATAAATAACTGAAACAGTGGATGAGTGTTTCCTGCTTGGCAACACCCTTTATGATAATTTAACATGTTTAAAGAAAACTCTATAATATGCTCATAGTTATTATGTTTCTATTTTCTTGACATAAGTATATAAGTGTTAATAATAAACACAAATAACAGTAACAACAAACAATAATATCATTTGAAAAAGAAACTTTAATTCAAAGAAATATTTAAAAAAATAGAACTCTGAAATTCAAAGAAGTATACTTAACATTTTTTAAAAAGTCCAAAGTACCGAGATGATACTGTTGTATTGTTGATTATTTCAATATTTAGGTACTTGAAAAGAACCATAAATAATATTTACTTACTCAGGTCTGAGAGACTGAATAATATCCAAGACAAACATGAAAATCTGCTATAGTATTAGTAAAGTTTTCTGGTGACATTAAACAAAACACAATCTACCTGTTCTGCAATATTCAGAAATGGATCACGTCACAACTCAAATTCACGAATCTAAGAATTTAGGAAACGCGTAAAAAATATATTCAATTCGATTGAGTTTTACTCTTGAAATACAATATGCTTTAAGTAAAACAGTCACTCTAACAACATTCAGTCTAGTTCATAAAAACTACACGAAAAAACAATCAAGGTGCATTTTTCGAACATGAGGAGCATTGATCTATAATAATAAAACGGTGTGTCTCTGAGTGTGGTACCCGCGAGGACAGCGGTAAGTCGACGGATTTACACCGCTAAAATCAAGGGTTCGATTCCCCTCGGTGGACGCACCAGATAGCTCCATGTGGCTTTGCTATAAGAAAACACATATACTCTGAGTGTGTGTGTGTGGAGAGAGACAGCCCTAATTCCAAGCGAAAATAATTAACTTACATACATATAAACAAACTACAATTATATAAATACAAAAAATAACAGTAAGTAATACACTGCATTTCATTAATTGAAAGTATTACCATAAAAGTATTATTATTCATTTGAGTTAAATATATAAATAATCCTGATAATTATACATTTAATAAATACTTTTCACAACTTATATTTAAAAGATCATTTTACTTATACTGTTGGGAATAGCCTCTCAAATTTGTACCCGTACCTAATTTATTGAGCATTGAAATGTGGAATATGTAAATGAGCATTATTTTTTTATCACGAATGCCTTTCTTATTCCTAAAAACTTGTTGACGATTTTTTATCCTTAACATAAAATTATCTAATAATTATAAATTGTTTATATTTCTTTAATATTTTGTTTTTATGGAATTACTGATGCACAGAATCACGATAGTTTAAACCTAAAATTATTCTCATAAGCTTTTATAAAGGAGCAATAAAATATATGTTATGTCAATATGAAACTTCAAGCAAGAGAATAAAACATGCATGTTCCGAGTGGACAACATTTAATGATATTATGTTAATGTGTCTCCTTGGCGTGTGTGTTTTCTTATAGCAAAGCCACATTGGACTATCTGCTGAGTCCACCGAGGGGAATCGAACCCCCTGATTTTAGCGTTGTAACTCCGTAGACTAACTGCTGTACCAGTGGGGGACGTTTCTTTAGTAAGCAATCAAACATATTGGGTAATTTTTGATAATGATTAAGATTTTTGTGCGCCTGTAATACTAAGCTAGGGCCACGCTATACCCGATTGGATTTTATTACTCAATACTATATCTATCAGCTTACCTTTAAATCAAATTTTATCGCCAAAATATAGCAACATTTGTTCCATATAAATATGTGGCTGGAAGAACTTTAGAAAGACAAATTTGCTTGTCCCGGCAGAAAGCTTCGACGTTTCGTACAAGTTTCGTGTCGATCGATACCACAAAACCCAAGATACTGGCGTAGCAGACGGAAAGTTTTTCGTTTTTGTATAGTAAATGGACTTACCAGTAGGTCAATAGTAATTTTACAGACTTAAAATGCTAAGATCCGCATAATCAGTGATTGTGAAACTTGTTTCTGTCACTCATGTTTATAAATTAAATTTGTTATAATTTTACTTTGATTGAAATAACTTAAGTTATTCAGATATGCTTATGCTTTTTCTTATCATTTAAAATGATATTAAAATCCCGAAGTATGTGGCCTATAAAGATTGCCTAAATTAAAAATAACAATTTTTGATACTGTAAATACAATGTTATCATTCAAAATCAATAAACTTTGATATACGTCAAATAACATTTTTAATATAGGCAGGAAAACCACCACTTTCTCTGTATCTCTTATTTGTAAAACATTCGGAATAACTCTAAATACTATTATATGATTACCTGTAATTACCAGATTTTGATTATAACCGTATTGCTCAACCTCGTTAAGCCTGTGTATCAACTAAGAAATTTCCACTGTTTTTAAAATCTTTTACTTTTTAAAACTTATTGTTTGTAATCATTCAGTTCTTTCAAAACTTTTTCTACATTACTTAACAATTCATAATATTTCTAAAAATTAAAAGTTTACAATTCAGCTAGTGTTAAAATCAATGAGCTGTCATTTTCAATACCCTTTGTCTGTGACACTAATGAAGTAATTCTTGACTGCCGTCATTTATGAGTTCTCAATTATTATCTGTTCACTCATAAAAACTTACGATTTTTTTCTATAAATTCAGCACAATAGAATGCTTCATAGTACTTATTGCTACACTTCATTAAATTATTTTTTTCGACTGTATTTTCTTTACGTAATTTCTTTCACCTCTTTATTTCCAGTATTGTTTCTCATCTACACATTCCAAAGTAAACATGACCATCCTATTTTAACAATTGGTTTATAGGATAACCTCAAATACCAATTTTACAATACAGGGGAATTTGGTTTGTTTGTTTGTTTGGAAATTTCGCACAAAGCTACTCGAGGGCTATCTGTGCTAGCCGTCCCTAATTTAGCAGTGTAAGACTAGAGGGAAGGCAGCTAGTCATCACCACCCACCGCCAACTCTTGGGCTACTCTTTACCAACGAATAGTGGGATTGACCGCACCACTATACACCCCCACGGCTGGGAGGGCGAGCATGTTTAGCGCGACACGGGCGCGAATCCGCGACCCTTGGATTACGAGTCGCACGCCTTACGCGCTAGGCCATGCCGGAAACGCCACAATATAAAATGACTGTCTCTGTGCTAAATACTCACTTGTACTTTACACTAATTACGAACTTCTCGCATTTAAAAGTCAATCACCCTTACAAATGTTACCACAAATATATGCATGCTTGTTCTAAGCACAAAGAAAAGCAATGTATTACCTAAGCTGCGCACACCGTAGGTATCGAATCCTGAATTTAACATAATACATTCTGACGCTCACTGTTGAGCTGCTGAGGTAACATATTGTGCATGAAAATTAAGAAAGAAATTTCAATGACTTATATCCATTCTTAAACATAATTTAAAAGGTGAATTATGTTAGTTGTTAACATAAATTAAAAAGTCAATTATGTTTTGTATGTATACGTTTTATAGAGAAAATCGTGTTCACAATTTATTCCTCAATATCTACTAAATGATATAATTCACAGTGTTTAATATGTAAACTCTCAGTATTTTATTTGCATACACAACACACGATAAAAAGCTATTAAAATCCTGATTTTTTTTAAATACTAAAGAAGTTGTCATTTGGTCTTTCAAACGTTATTCTAATTCTAATATTAAATAACAGTCTCAAGCTTAAAACATAACGAAAAACAATTAAGATTCAATACTTTATTTTGTAAAATGGTATATAACAACATATTCAGTGTTGTTGTAGACAATGTTTCTAATATTTTAATTTAGGCGTTTGGTATTGTTTTCTAAAGGGAGGTCGGCATGACACCTAGAAGTATTTGAGTGCCTTTATTTGATGTGACGTCTTGAATTTTCAGGAGAGTCGGGTAAAAATATTTTATAAAACCACCAAAGTAAGTGAGATACTTAGTCAATTAGTGAGTTAGGCAGTTAAAGAGTGAGTTAGTTACTCATGTAACTTGATTAATTAATTAATCAAATAGTTATTCGGACAGTGAATTAGTTAGTCAGTTCAGTAGATATGACTGTATTATGTATACTAAATAAAATAAAGATCCCAAGCTTCTCTTATACGTATGGATGAAATATAATTTTTATTTGTTTCTTCCCCTTACTAATTTTGTTTGGATATCAAACACAACAATATCGGTGATTGTTATAATAACTGAAAGTTATAAGTATAATGAACAAAATGTTAGCACTGGTAACATAACCAATGCATGGTATGGCAGGGCACGCATCCCGGAAAATCCTGAGCGAGCGTTGAAAAAAAGTTGTGAATCGAATAATAGATTCGTTTATGTGTTTGACAAACATGTTTGTTCGTACGACATTTAGTTTATAAGAGCGAATGTTCCCCTTGTATAGAAGGATAACTTGGTAATGTCTTTTATAAACAGTTTTTGGTTTCATGTAATTACTCACCACGAAATGTCTGAACATTATTGAATTATTTAAACACGTAATTAGGCAAGTTCTGCTTATGGTGCCCAGACATTTTTAAAGGCTTTTCTAAGCCATTAATAATGAAAAATGTAATATGGAAAAATCTTATTATACCAATAAAAACAAAATTCATCAAAGGAGATATTAATCAATCATACTCTTCAGTTGATATACAGATAGGAAATTGTATTTTCGCTAGTACAAGATTTTAAATGTGAAGCTCATGCGGTCTCGTATATTAATTAAATGTGTGTATACAGGACAATAACTCTATGATGCTGTAATAAAGGGGCGGATAGAAAGACGATAAACCAATAGATACAGGCTAATTGATAAACACACACCCAATCAAAATTTAAAGGAATAGATACGTAAAATTATAATGTCTAATTTGATCATATAAATATCAAGTTACTATAACACAATATTTGTTACAGAAAATCATGAAATACAAATAATGTTGTAAAATGAGAACAAGGTTCAACGAGTAATTCTAAAATATACTTTCCTGAATGTGTTATTGAAAGTTGTGACTAACTTGTTAGTCATCTGACTCTAACCTTTCTCACACGTTCTGCAAAACTGGATCTTCATGGACTATAAAACGGGCAATATTAGGTACCAAAAGGTTTGTCAACATGATGTTGATAAACTTAACGAAGTGTCGTAAACTTCGCGGCTCCGTTATACGCTGAAACAGAAGAACGATTTCTCACAAAGGGCGTTGACCAAGTCTGACCCAAGGTCAAGCAACTTCTGGCCCACTTAAGATTTATTTGAAGTTGTATTTTGATTCATGACGCTTATTTATTCACAATCTTTTTTTTTTTTTGTTTTGTACTGCTGTATATCAGCATTGCTATTTGTAACGATTATGTATATCAGCATTGCTATTTGTAACGATTATGGTGAAAGAATCTGAAAATATTTACTTTATTTTGTACTAACTGTTCATATAAGTCCCATGTATATATATAGAAGGAATATCGCTGAAGTTTGTGGCAAACAGAAAAAAATATCAAGTGTGTATATATAATGCAGAATGCTACAATCTCTATTTATCAATAGGAATACTGTTAACAAAAAGGAAGAACGGTTAATTTACTTGTACAATAAGCTCTTTGTTATAACGACTGTTTTAATCTTTTTTGATTAAGCGGTCACTAAGTGTCATCCAATCCCCTTTAAAATTTGTTCTAACGGAAAGTTACACAATAGACTATCTGCATGTTGTCTGCCGCGAGGAATCAAAACTCGGATTTTAGTTTTGTAACTCAATAAATGTACCGTCACCATAAAAACTTATGTTAATACTCAAAATATTGATTATTTTTTCTCTTTAATCCAAAACATGTCCTGTTTGAGACAGTTTTATGGCATGTAATGTAACACACGATAAAGCTACTTAATTCGTTATAAATTAAACACTACACAGGCAATAGTTTTAACACGTTATATACACTGTGAGATTTCTGATTTGCTATAGTTTGTTTGTTTGATTGTTTTGTAACTTATATATATATATACCGTGAAAAAATATCTGATTTTTTTACGATTTATCACTGTGATTTTAGGAAATTTAATAACATACCTTGTAACATTATCTGCTTTATTCTAATTTTATAAAGTTTCATACCACATATTATGAGATTTTCTGGTTTGTTATGGTTTCACGAAAATTAGTAATTTCTAAGATTAAATGATTTTTATAGTTTTATGAAATATCGTACCTTATAAGATTATCTAGTTTGTTGTAGTCTTAGAAAACTTAATACCACGTATTGTGAGGTTATCTGATTTGTTATGGGTTTCTGAAAATGAATATCACAAGTTATAAGATTATTTAAGTTGTTATAGTTTCATGAAATCTAATATTGTGTAATATTATATTGTTTGTTATTTTAAGAACCCGTGAGTGAAAGCAAAGGCGCATCTGTTATAATATGTCAACCTTACTACATTTGTCAGATCCAGTGTCACAAAGATCTTTCGTCTAATATCGTGTTCATCAGAGTGACTGAGATGCGACAGATATGGTAATGGTTCAGACGCTATTATGACCAATATTATTACATGGATATTTATGTAATTAAAAGGAAAATGTCTCTCAGTCAGTCCATGCTTGCATGTATGCTAATTCACATGAGAATTCAATATTCCTATTGGATACAATAATACTTTCACGTTTATACAAGAGCAAAGGTGAACGACGTTTAATGTGATTTTTTTTATAAGAGTGCTAAACTACAACTTGTATAGCATTAACTTTAAATACACTTACTTCAGTAACATAAACAAACACGTTAAGAAAGCCAATCAATTAATTCTTTTCTTTTCCATTTCAGTTGCAGTTCAATAAAAATTCTAACAGTAGCCTAAAAGTATACAAATCTCCATTTTAAATACACTTAGTACGTGAAGAACGAGTTTACAGGTTAAGGGAATAAATATTACATTATTTTGGTTATTAATGGTAGTAAACTTGATGCTTTGTTAATTCTTTAGGGAAAAATAATAAAAAAGAGTTAATACAGTTATAGAAGATAAAGAAAAATAACTAAGACAGTGACAAATGAAGACAGTTGATTTTTACACTTCTTGGTACCATAATTTTTAAAAGTTATTATTTTATAACTTCACTTTCTCAAGAGTTTGGTAAAGAAAACATCTGAAGACCTTCGTTAAAGACAGGAATTATTCACAAGGACAAGGTGTTTATATAAAAACAAATTGTTGTGTGAAGAGGTATAATTTGTTTATAGTATTGTTTGTAGTTAAGCACAAAGATACGCAATGGGCTATCTGCGCTCTGCCCATAACGCGTATGGAAACCTAGTTTATAGTGTTTTAAGTCCGCAAACATACCACTGTGTTACTGGAAGGGTGTTTATAGGCGTCCCATCTTTTACACGTGTTTTCTTTAAATATAAGTGCAATAACCCCACATTCTGCTTAGTAGGTTTTTGTTTCATTCATGTCCAGCTATATAATACAACAACATCATTTATCTATTTTTTTAAGTGCCCCCCCCCGCAAGTACAGCGGTACGTCTACGAATTTATAACCCTAAAATTAGGAGTCGATCCCCTTTGGTGGGTTCAACAGACAGCCCGATGTGACTTTGCTATAAGAAAATACATACATCCATTTTAAACATATGTCCTCATATATATTCCATTTAATAATGTCGCATATGTGAAAAGAAAACATCTTTAAGCAAATAATTAATTCATATGGCACAACACTCGTTTTGCTTCATATAAGAGAAGTCTAAGATTTAATATGGCTATATCAATTATTTTTTAATTTCTCTTTCACTAAACGTTTTTTGAGAAATCAAATAATTGTAGTACACATATCGTATACAAAACACAAGTTTATCCACTAGTAGTTTATTAACACAGTTTATTTCGTTATAATATCTAATGAATGAGAGAATGGGTATAAGTCAATGTCAAGAAAAGGAATATCATGCCTGTTATTTATCCTCATCGTAATTTATTGAACACAACACCATGAATTTGTCATTAAACTAATCTTCTTAAAAGGAAAAACATTACATGTTTATTCGGTTACTTCTGTTCATTTTAGATAATATTAGTTGTACGTTTAATAGTTATTGTGGGGTCATTATAGATAACATTAGTTATTACTAACTTGGTTTATTGTACCATAAAATTAATAATTCTTTGAATTACAACTGTAGTTCCATTTATATAACATCAACCATTCGTTTAATTACTACCTTAGTTCATTTTAAATAACATTAATCATATATTGGTTTACTACAGTGTACAATTTCGGGTAGGGCCAAATGGTTAGCGTGACTCACTATATATTCAAGTATCCGCGTTGCGCGTTCCCTTATCGTACAGAAAAAAAAAAAAAGAGAGATAAAAATTGTCTTAAATAGGCAGTGGACGCGTTAAACGTTTGTTCATTTGTTAATAAACGTAAAGCTACACGACGGATTATCTGTGCTGTGCCCGCTGTGAGTCTGAGAGCTCATCCCCACCACCAAGCCACTGGAAGGCACGTTATAAGAGTGATAGTCAAAACCCACTATTCGATTATAGCAGTCCATGAAATGGCTGACTAACTACCTTTCCCCCAGTCTTTCAATTTTGTTTTGTATTATTATTTATTTGGACGAGTCTCTCATTTATTATGTTATATATGATGCGTATTAATATTTCAAATAGCTGAAAATTTTAATTTTAATTTAGAGGTTAATTAACTGTTAATATCTTAATGTTTAATGTTAATATTAAATGTTTATGATATTTTCCAACAAGACTGATATACACAATTTCCTTTTTTAACACAAATATATTTTAATACACAAAAAAGCAATATAATTTATAATAACTGTTATTACTAATATTTGTTACAAATGATGGTTTACATACAAGAGCTTTACAAACTTACAAAAAATACTAAGTCTTATATTAGGTCTAGAACTGAATGTTTTATCAACGTTCATGGAAAGAAAATTAATTCTTTGTTGATGTAATACACCTGTAAAGTCCTCGTAGAAATACTAACGTCCGAAGTTAATCCACTGAAGTTAAACTGTTATTTACGTGCAAAATCTACAAACGCTCGAGATCCAATTTCGTAGTTTTCCGATTAATAGACGTTAATCACAATTATAGCTTCCGAAGCCTATAGTACACTGATTGTAGCTAACCAATAATATTCTTCTTTTGCTGTCTCTCCGTTACTAAGCTGCTTTTATATGAATCACGATAGTTAATCGAACTTTCAACACTCTTATAAAAGAGGCTAGCGATTTTGTAAAAAAAATATTGTTGATGGTTACTCTCAAGAATCTTCTACAAATTTCGAGAACAGGCGGAACACAGTCAAGAATATACGTCACAGGCAAAAACGAGAACTATAATAGCGTGGGTATTAAAATAAAAGTATAATTATAATTATAAATCCGTTACAATTCGTAATTAGGAACAACTAAAGCGAGTAACCCTCGAGTAGTTTTGCACGAAATTCTATAAGCAATACTATTGCGCATAACATAAGTCATTCGTTGAATTACTACTGTAATTCATTTCATTTCAAATAATATTAGCCAGTAGTTGAATTAATATTGTTGTTCATTTTAGATGATATTAGCGATGTGCTAAATTTACATACACTTGTCGTAAGTTATCATGACGTAACAAAAATAATATAACTCATTCACTGAATTATTCTCAAAATCTTATATAAACAATATTATACACTTTTAAAATATTTCTATAATCTAAATCACAAGATATTATATATTTCATTCGTTGAAACATTATCGAGGCCTTACACAACTAATATTACACTATATTTTGAAATATTACAGTAATCTTACACAAAAAATGTAGCACATTCTTTGATCATTCTTCAGATCTTAAACAATCAATACTACACACTTGTAAATATTAATATATTATAATACACACAGTATAAAATTCATTTGCTGAATCATTACAATAAGCTAAAACAGAAAATTAAATAATTTGTTAAATCATTTTCGTGTTCATATTCAAGGAATACTAAATATTTGTTAAAATATTACTATTAGCTAATACTTATCGAGATTTTATACTGCACATTTATTTGGAACTTAACGTAGATATAGACGAAATAAATATGACAAAAATATCTTAGTAACTAAATAGTGTATAAACACTCTCTTAATTACAAAAACAGCACTATTTTTTACTGACTGGGTGAAAGCTTACTCGGTTTGTTGACATCTCAGACTCTCGTTTTCAAAACACACACTATTTACACATTCTGATAACACTTCTATCTCTGACATAGACTTTACTGCGTGAGCCGTTTCTTAGAATTTACAAACTATTTCACAAAATTATAATTTGGTTTTACATTATTTTCCCTGTTTTCTTTCTACTAATTTTATACAAAATTCTAATGATATTTTTGCATTTTGTTGTATATTAGTGCAGAAAAAACATATTGCATCATTTCTAATAAAATGACAAAAGAATATTCCCCACTGGTCAGCGATATTACTGACTTACATTATTAATATCCGTAGTTCAATTCATCGTAATGGACAGAGAGGAAGTAGCCTATTGTGTAATTTTGGAGGGAAAACAAACTGATATTCCTAAAATAAATACCAATTTATTCTGCCTTTTCTAGAATTGATTTTCGTAAACTCTAATTCATATTTCTCTGCTTATTTTTTCATAATCCGAGCGTGGTCCAGTTGGTTAGCATTCCGGACTGTGAAGATGAGGTTTCATGATTTGCGTCTGGCTAGCGATATAAGAAAAACAGATTGCGATCCCAGTTTGGGTTAATTATAAGATGATGGTGAAATCCTACTATTCGGTCTGATAAGTGTAGCCAAAAAAGTTGGCGGTGGGTGGTACTAATTAGTTGCTTTGGCTCGACTCTATCACTTCAATATTCGTAACAGCTAAAGCGTATGCCCTTTGTATAACTTTTCACGATGTTCAATGAAAAACAACAGTTTCCTTCGTTATTAACGCTTTTCAGTGGTTTCGTTATGATATATATAAATTTATATATGTCTTGTCTTGACTCGCGATTTTCTCACTAAAATATCTTCATTTAGTTTAATATTTAATCTTTTGTGTCGCTTTTCATACACTTATAATATCTTTATTTCCATTTAAATATTTCTTACTTTCTCTTTCTAGTTTATCCTTTATTAACTGATTTATTTTCAAGTTCTTACTTAACTCACCTATTATCTTGACATTCCATGCGTCTGTAGTTAGGGAATGCACCCATATATATATGTATAAAACAAATAAAACGTATAAAAACTATTTTCATATATTATCAAAGTGCGTCACTTTCCGAGGGGCATGCACCAGGATCCCCCACTTACGCTTCGTTACTCATTTCATTAATTTCGTCTAAAGGTGGAGCTCCTTTTATGTACTTGAGCCTTGTTTTTATATATATTTTAGCTTTATATCTTAATCTACTTTATTTATTGTCTTGTTTCTTCCCATAAAATTAGACTCCGATGTTACTTTTAATTATTTTCCCACCGATTTTTTTAAAAATCATATTTCTACTATTCAGATACACAGAGATGTACAGATCCAAATTATCTAGTATCAAGGTTTAGTTACATACGACGTATAAGCAATTGCCACTACCCTTTAGTATTAATTCGATGTAATTATGTATAAACTTGGATAAATTGTTTCAGATCTGCAAAGTTTGTCAAATAAAATTTAAATTTAATACAACTCAGTTGTTCTAGAATCATACACTATTCTACACTATCAACTTCTATCTCAAGAGTTTTACATAATTCAAACAGACTGACCAGAACTCGTTAGCATTATCTCTCTACTACATAGTCAATTCAAACACAAAACAATAGTAAAGACAGGGCTATGTCAGCTATATAATCATAGTCAAATTTACTGTTGTGAAGACTTTCTGTATATCATGAATTCATTGTTTCGAAAACAAGAAAAACTGTATTATTGAATTATCTTGTTTATTGGAATTACAGCATATGTTCACTGGTGTCGCTTTTTTTTTTTTTTTTTAAATCAAGATTTGCAGTTAGAAGGCGTGTCCACCTGGCCAATCAATTACTTGTTTATCCATGACGAATTCATGGTGGTTCCTTATCCACAAACAGGCCGTTCCGTTGAGGCACGTGCGAACAAATATCCCGCACTCGTTATCAGTTGGTACATATAGTACAGTCTAACAAGCAGAGGAAGGGAAAGCTAGCAAACTGTATAGCGCAGTGTGAACCCAAGTTCGTTCTTAAGCTGGTAACTCATCACTACACTAAACACAGTGAAGATTTCCAGAACGAAGATATTCTACAACGGCAAAAGTAAAATAAAAAAATATATCTCATTGTTAGGGGGAACTACCGTCTATCATGTTCATCTCTAGCAGTTACATGTTATGCCACTCTTCTGCAACCTACCCCTCACTTCTACCGACCGCTTTCTATGACCGCCAGTGTTGTACTTCTTTGGGAACGGCCGAGAGAGAGAAAAAAACGCTATTGACTTCGACCATGACTGACCGCCGCTCATCTCATACTGTTCCACGAAAAGCGACATGCGTTGTTCTCTCGCGGTCATCAACTCCACCCTCTCCTCAACTAACGTCTTCGTCAGTGTCAAGTCGTGACCTCAAGTTTGGTGTAGATCGTATTCTAGCTGATTGCTCACTTTTGGAAGAAGAGAAAGGTAGGATAATTAAACTGATAAGTAGATAAAGGTCAAACAACAACACTTAAAAATGAAGAAGTTTAATTGGTTTCACAACTTTAAGTTTTATACTACCTGTTTGAAATGAAACAGCCCATGATAGAAACAGAAATAAATGTTTATTTCTGACAGTTATTAATAAAATGTCCCGAGCTTTTATAGTGTTTCAACTTGACTGCCTTGACTGACTTAAAGAAATGTTTTGCTGCTACCAACACTAAGACACGACATAACCTACGGATAATAAAGGTCCATTTAAATCTTCAAGGCCGTCCCATTTAGGAAAATAATGACAAAGAACTGGAGTACACGAATAAAATGAAGATCCGTATTTAATCCTTTCCTCTTACGTGTGAAATCCCGTTATTTCAAAGTAAAAAGGTGCAGAGTAATAATACGTTTCGATGATTTAAGCCTATACTTTAAATATTTAGTACTTTTAGATGTTAGTGGTTTTATACGGTTAAGTATAGTCACGAGCTGTAATGCTTATAATTGAAAAGTTGAACAGAAGATTTCTTCGAATAACAAAGTGAACTTCCTTACAGAATAGTGGCCGTTATATTAACGAACGTTTAGTTTATTCTTACCTAAAGGTTAAAATTACTGATACTGACACTGACTTACTTTAAGCAATTTTTTTATTGAGAGTTTTCGTCTTCTAATCCGTGTATTATTGATATTATGTATCAATAGAACTTTACTGGAAATGTTTTTAAAATTTCTGTATTATTATATTTTAATAGGAATTTAATGAGAACAAGTTTTTTTTCTAAACCTGTTAGTATTATTATGTTTTAACGAGAGCTTAAAAGGGAATTTTCTTTCCACTCTCCAGAGTATTATGTTTTAGCCATAATGTAACGGTCTGTAAAGCTATAGTATTTGAATTTATTTCCCCATAAAGTATTTCCCTGTGACTACGAAAGCCTGATCCGCAAATTGAAAAACAAACAAACGATGTTTTCATATCGTATGTTTGAGGTGATAGCACAGTAATGATGCATCCCTTCGTACATACGACTTATTTACTCGAACATACGAGATACAATATCGTACGTACGAATTAGTAAATCGTTCATATGAGACAGGACCTTGAATTTTTTCCACATGTCATTTCTTACTAAAAGTGTAATAATAAAGCATACATACCTTTCAAAACAAGTATTCAATAAAGGTAAGAACCAAATGCTACTTAAGATACTAAACTAATGTATATCAGTTTTATTATGTAACACATCGTTGAAGAAAAAGAATAAAGCTAAATTTATTTAAAACCACTTTATTTCATTAGTTATGCTTCAAAACATGTGACCACTGTCACGTATTATTTGAAAGGAAAATTTATGGAAGTTGGATCTTTAATGGTTAACAAGGTGACAGATTAGTCCTTTTGTGTGTATATGCATATATTATAAAAAACATTTCTCTAGATTTCTCTAGAACGTTATTCGACGTTGTTTGCTTGTAGTATGCTTCTGAAATGTTTGTTTGTTTGTTTTTTTAATTACGTACAAAGCTACTCGAGGGCTATCTGCGCTGGCCGTCCCTAATTTAGCAATGTAATGCCAGAGGGAAGGGAGCTTGTCATCGCCATCCACCGCTAACTCTTGGGGTACTCTTTTACCAACGAATAGTGGGATTGACCGTCACATTATAACGCCCCCACGGCTGAAGGGGCGAGCATGTTTCGTACGACCGGAATTTGAACCCGCGACAATCAGATTACGAGTTGAACGCCTTAACCCACCTGGCCATGCCAGACCGCTTCTGAAATGAGGCGCAACTAGAACTTTCACTACTGATCGTGACCAACACCCTAGGTTTTGATTAGAATATATAAATAATATATGTTTTAGCTTGATGTCGACAGTCCTGTACTTAACAGCACATAGCTCTATCTCTCTTTCTCTCACTTTCTCTCTCTATATATACTATGCTTTGACCTTCAACTACAATACAGGTTTCCAAATGTTCGACACTTACAACTCTTCAGTTTGACATGTTAAAGCTCTTACATCAGCCAGTAGTTGTCCAAGGTACAACGGTAACTTTATTAACTGAGTCCTGTCGAAGGGGAATCGGTGATATATTTATGGACTTATCATGATCGTTGTTCTTCTTTGTTACTCCTATTTCAAGACTTTAAACAATGTCGCTCCAACTTTATTTTCTTATTCGCCTGAAGTGTAGTTTATAATAACAATGTAAGACAACATTTGTACTCTAAGGATTTGATCTTAAATTTCCCGTTAGACGATCGCGTTTTCATAAAAAAAAGGTATATTCGCTCAAGTAAACATGTGGCACTACAAGTACATATTATGAAACCTACAATAGTAACTAAATAACTGCACACATTAAAACACTGACATTATGAATATTAATCTAAATCATTTAGCAAAGTAAATATTATCTAACAGGCAAATATCTTCAACTTTGTTATATGTGTTCGCATGAAACCTTCAGTATTTCAAAACGGCTGGTACGGGTATTAAAACTTTTATTAAAATAAAGTAGAGAACACGTTTCGACCTCAGGATACCAGGTTTTTTGTTGACTTGAAGATCCCTTGTGAAGGTCGAAAAATTGTTCACTACTTTATTTTATAAACGTTTTAATACCCATACCAGTCGTTTTGAGATACAATTCACTTCAAGTGGGTTTTTCGTCATCACGAAACCTTGAGTACATTTCGTGAACATGCAGATATGATGTCGAGCCTTGAAACTAAAATTCTTATTGAAGTATCTGTGCCTATGGACGTTTGAGAAAAAAACAATTTGTATTTAATAACACAGTAAATGACTAAAATGTTAATAAAATAAAATAAACCTTTCTACCAAAGAAAACTGAATTATAAAACTCATGTTTCAGCTACCATGACAACTACAAACCAGTTGATAACTAAACTTACTTGTAATATGTTATCATCTATGATTCTTCGCTGGCAAAAGTCTGATATTAAAAACAATCACTTTAATTGCTATACTTATATTTAAAACCTTTTTGTATTGTAATTTAATGCTTTTTATCCTTGGAAATCTAAACAGATGAATTTTAGATACAACAATTATGCTAGAATCTGCTAGATACAATATTTAATGATCTGTATCCATTTTCTACTTATGATGAAATGTGTAAAAGTTTCAAAAATTAGAATAGAGTAGCTTATTTGGCACCATATTTGTTATTTTCGTAGCCCGTTTTAATGACATATAAGTGGTAGGAAATTAACTGTTACTGTTTTCTTTATCTCTATCCGTTGGAACTATGACATATTTATTATTATATATTTATTTAAATATCGATGTTTGGTTCAGTTAAATATATATTTAAAAATGTATGTAATTTATATTGGTAAACATGGATTGCGAAATCCCCGCCTATTCATTAAATTTGTAGAAGATTCTCGAGTCTAAAAATCAACAATAAACTATGCTAGTATGTAAATACTAGTGATAGCCAGTATTGTTACCTTAGCTGATTTTCCTAGAAACTCTCCTCTAAATCGAATAAAAGTAACCACTACAACGCGTCAAGAGACAGTATATACGATGATTTGCTACATTTGGTATGTCATAAACCTCAGAAGCTGCAACTGTGATTAACACTTATTAATCATTTTTAATTAATCGGAAATTATAGATAATTGACCAGCAATTTCGAAATTACAAACTTCAGCGGATTAACATCAGACGTTAGTATTTTTACGAAGACATTATATAACTCCAACTGTGAAAAAAACTCACATGTGATTAACGAAGAGCTAGCTAGCTTCCCGTTAAGTGAATTGTACCTATATCAACTCAGAATTAATTCGCTCGTCGTGAACACTCAATAAGATATCAAAGAAGTTCCGGATCAGATAGAAGACTCAATATTGTTTGTAAGTTTGCGAAACTTTTGTATGTAAATCATTATTTGTAATAACCGTTATTATAAATTGTATTATAGTTTGTATATTAAAATATATTTGTATTAAGAAATAAAACTGTGTTTATCAGTCTTGTTGGTAAATATCGTAAATTTGAAACATCTCGACATTAAATTAAATTCTAAATTCAAATTGAGGCTATTTCAAATCGTAATACATAACATAATAAATTGTAGGCTTGTTCGAGATAACTTGTAATACGTAACAAAGCAGAAAAGTATCATGTTGTTTCCTAAATCAGTATGCAGTTTATTTATAGCAGTATTTATGACGAGCCTTAACTACATATATCTTCAATGATTTCAGACATAATTATATGCCAATCATGAGTTCCAGTGAGAAGTTAGTATTGAAATTCTTCTTTACTCACATTTTCATATAAAACATTTTTCCAATTATTCCTCAATGTCTAAATGATAAGGTGAACTCCATTAAATTTTTATCAAATCCTTTTACCATTTTTTTTCTTTAAAAGTTTTGCGTTGTCGAAACTAATTGCAGAGAGAGGAAAAGTTGCTAAGACGCGCACAAAAGATAATACTCTGGTGCTTTACATCTGGACCTGATAAATACAGATGTATATAACTGTAAGTTGTATATAAATAATTAGTAGATCTAAGTTAGACTGCATCTTAATGCATTGATGAATTTATTCCCAAACCATAAAACGTTTTGAATTTTTTTCGATTCTAGTCCATGCGCAACATATACATCTAATGTTGGGAATAATAATCGAACAACATAAAACATGGTTTTAAAAAGCAGTTTTCTGGCTATATATATATTTGTTGTGTTAGTAGATTCAATTCAAAGTAGAAACTAATACAGTGTGTGATTAAAATGTATAAGTACATAAGATATACAGTGTGTTATAAAACACAGCTTAATACAACTACAACAGATTATAGTCTGTGCTAGTACATAACATTAATAATTTACAAAACGTTTACAATACGTGTTTTTTGTGTGCTAAATCAAAAAAATGTACCATTCGTTTTCAAGCTAATTTAAACATTTACTGAAGGATTCAGTTAAGTTGTTTCATTTTTTCAGTAACTCAGTCCGTGTAAGCTAGAAGTAAAAAAGGATCAATTATACAAACGTCTATATAATATTAACTGAATGCTGAACTTCTTTAGAAGTTTACTGATTTAAACAAACCAAATAGAATTACGACAAAATGTTCACGAGATGAATGCCAGTATCTAAATATTCGTGATCTTCATATACTTTACTACTCTCCAGAGACTCAAGGGTAACCTTGAGGGTTTATAATTTTGTTTGTTTGTTTGTTTTGGAATTTCGCACAAAGCTACTCGAGGGCTATCTGTGCTAGCCGTCCCTAATTTAGCAGTGTAAGACTAGAGGGAAGGCAGCTAGTCATCACCACCCACCGCCAACTCTTTGGCTGCTCTTTTACCAACGAATAGTGGGATTGACCGTCACATTATACGCCCCCACGGCTGGGAGGGCGAGCATGTTTAGCGCGACGCGGGCGCGAACCCGCGACCCTCGGATTACGAGTCGCACGCCTTACGCGCTTGGCCATGCCAGGCCTGAGGGTTTATAATTAATACTTACACTGCGTACAGAGCAGTTGGTCTATTTGGCAACAAAGAAATAAACTGTACGAAAAAAAAGATTACATTTTCAGGAGTACTTTATAGAAGTGTTTGTGTCAGCTATTATTCAAATGTCACTGTACACTCACACCCAAAGGTGTTTGGAAACGACGATGATCATTACCAAAGATACGATTAGATTTGTATTATAGGATACGTTTGATCTCACAGGATCAATAGATCAATATTATTGTAGTTTAGAAAAAGTTTAAAATATATCCGCACTGTGTCCAATATATCTCTCACTTTTTAGAAACCCCAATGGTAGAGCGATACATCTGCGGACTTAAAATGCTAGAAACCGGGTTTCGGTGCTCATTGTAGGCAGAGCACAGATAGCCAATTGTATAGCTTTGTGATTAATTTCAAAGAGACAAACAAAACTTTTTGAAACTAATTTATGAATTTCTGTAAAATATATTGATATAGTTGATGAGATTGTAAGAAATTATTGACTGTTATGTGCACGAGAAACCATCGTTTAACTGATTATTAATAAATAATAAATGTTGTTGTTTTAAGCGGAGTAATTAGTTCGAATATTAAAGTGGAATATACTTAATACTATTCAACAAATAAATAAATTACTACGAAAGATATTGGCAATACTGAGCTTAAAGCGTTATGTTATAACTAGGCATGTATCATCTTTATAATTATTTTGAATTGGGGTAGACGAAAGGTTTGGTTTGTTTTGAATTTCGCCCAAAGCTACACGAGGGCTATCTGCGCTAGCCGTCCCTAGTTTAGCAGTGTAAGACTAGAGGGAAGGCAGCTAGTCATCACCACCCACCGCCAACTCTTAGACTACTCTTTTGTCAACGAATAGTGGGACAGACCTACACATTATAACGCCCCCACGGCTAAAAGGGCTAGCATGTTTGGTGTGATGGGGATTTTAACCTGCGACCATCAGGTTAATTAAGTACTTAACACCTGATTTCATATCATATTTTGCATGTCGTTGTAATTCCAGTGCTTTAAGCAATCGTATTTATAATATCATTTTATCTTCCCAATGTTTATTTTTATGTACGTTTAGGTTCTGAGCGTGTTTGATATCTACATAAGATGGAACAACTAATCATGAGCTAACAGAAATGCGGAATAAATATTACATTACAATTTAATGCTTAAAAATGTTACTTCTTAGGCTTAGAAGTTCTCAACGTTCCATAAGGTACATACGTCGCATTTTAAATCGGAATTACATGTAATTACATTAAAATCTGTGGTAAGATTTTTTACAGTGGACAAAGCGCAGTTAACCCATTCGTCTGGTTTGCACTTAAACGAAAGAACAAACGAAAACAATTTAATACTGAGATATGGTTTTCAAATTACAGTATAGCTAGTTGTCTGTGAAAGAATAATTGAATTGTCTTTTCACTCTGTAATACAGAGGGGTGATTACTTTATATTAAAATTATTCTTGAATATATATATCATTAAATCACTTTCAAACATAATCGATACAAAAATGCGATAAAACAGCATATATCACAATTACATTTTGGAATTGTTTAACGCGGATGGTGTTATGTCACCGAAAATTAATCGCTTTCGCAAATGGTGTGTTACAGTTATTTCCGATGAAAATTTTCCATTCACTCAGGTCATAAAAAATGTGTTCAGATTGGTTATATATATTTTCCAGAAGGAAAATGTCTTTTGTACTTTGGGAAACAAAAGTGCGTGGATCAACTTAAAGCACCGGGAACTTTCGTCTTATAAAAACTGAGAATCGACGAACAGTATAATTATATCTTCACTTAACTAAACATTATTTTTAGTCGAATATTTAGTTCTTAAGTATATTGGACATTTATTTACAGTTAGATATACATATATTTTTGCTACACTAGACTAGACTCGCAATTTGCAGCTCGCGGATTCACATCTCCTTCCCACCAAACATGTTCGCCCTTTAAGCGGTGGGATCGTTATAATGTTATGATCAATCCCACTATTCGTTGACGGTGGACGGTGACAACTAGATTTTTACTGCAAAATTAAGGATGTCTTACAGAGATAACCCTTGTGAAGCTTTGCGCGAAATTCAAAACAAACTAAAACATTGTACTAGACATATTCGTAATCACATGTTTTCATTCTCACTACCCTACACGTTAAGCTATTATACATGTAATTATTTCTTCACTTCACTAAACATTATACTCATTATCTGTGATATACATTGTGATTTGCAGATCAAATCAGAAATCATGGAATTCTGACTTAAAGATGGAACAGTTTTTTATCGAAACTTTATCATATGGGTTGAACTATAACAAATTACGTTCAGAATACGCTTTTAAGTTGTATATACCCTCACCTAATTATGGAGTTTTGAATAAATTACTGAGTTAACATGCGAAAACATTTCTAGGAGCTGTTACGGGATTGGTTTGTTTGGTTACTTTTTTTCGTTTTCTGTTTTCGTATTGCCAGTTTGGCCGAAGTAAACCATAAATGGTTAGATAAAACATTTTCACGGATCTCCGTTTGGTCATCTACGTGTTAAACAGTAAGCCACACTCAGCCCTTAACAAAATAACCTAACTCAAAATATTTATTTCAACATACGCGTAGTGACGTACTTACGTTTCTATTACACTAGGTGTTACACTCGAAGTTAGGTAATTTTATTTTTATAACACTAAATATTCAGTTACAAGTGTTTATTAAACATTATACTTGTAGCCAGTCTTTATTTCCTCATTATATTATTCATTATACCTTTACTCTGGATATTTGATTCTTCTTTATACTCGACTTTAAACAGGTTGTTATATGTTTATATTTTCATTACAGTCTTTGTTCTGATGTTTCTTTACTGTATTAAACATTAAAAGTCAGGTATTTATTTCTTCATAATAACATATACATGTTATAATCTTATTCAGAAGTGCATTTCTTCTCTTTAATAGACATTATAATCCTAGTCTTGTGTATATTTTTCTCTATACTAGATATAGAAATCTTGTATTTATTTCGTCAATGCACTAGACATTCTACTCATGGCCAGAAATTTTCTTATCTAGTTCAACAGATATTACCCTCGTATCAAATGATTGATTTACTAAATAACACTTGTACCTAAGTAGTTATGCCTTCACTATACTTGTAGTCAAACATTTGTTTATTAACGTTAAACACTATAATACACTGCTGGCCAAAATCTTAAGGCCAATGAACATAAAGAAAAAATATGCATTTTGCGTTTTAGACTCAACCACTTATTTGAGTAGAGCTTCGAAAGATGAAAATAAGGAAAGGGAAAAGAAAAATAAATAAACTTTTTTAGCATTTAATAGGAAAAATGTGAACACTATGAAATTAGTCTAAATATTAGCTGATCAAAAGTTTAAGACCATACCAAAAAGAAGTCCTAAACAAGGTAGGAAATGCCCAACGGCCGTCATTGCGAATAACTTCAAACATTCACTTTGGCATGGTCGATATAAGCGTTTTCAGAAGGCTGGCTGGAATGTTATTGCAAGTGGTGAAGACGGCTTCAAGAAGATCATGCACTGTTTGGAATTGACGTCCATTTCTATAGACTTCCCTTGCCATCCACCTCCAAACATTTTCAAGGGAGTTCAGTTTGGCCAAACACGCTGGATGGTCCAAAAAATCACGTTATTCGCCATGAAAAGTCCTTTGTTCTGCGGGCATTGTGGATTGCAGCGTTGTCTTGCTGAAAGATCCAGTCATTTCCACCCAAGCGAGGGCCTTCAGTCAATAAGGATTCTCTTTCCAATGTAGCCAGCTGCTGTTTGACACCCCTGTATAACCTGAAGCTCCATTGTTCCATGGAAGGAGAAAACACCCCAGATCATGATGGAAACTCCTCCACTGTGTCGTGTAGAAAATATCTCCCGTGAGATATTCTTATTGTGCCAGTAACGTTGGAAGCCATCTGGACCATCCAGGTTAAATATTTTTCATCAAGGAACAAAACCTTCTTCCACTTTTCTACGGCCCATGTTTGGTGCTTCTCAGCAAAGTTTAACCGAGCTGTTTCGTGGTGTGGAAGAAGGCGTGGCTTTTGAAGACTTTTACGGTTTTTAAAACCTTTCTCTCGTAGATGCCGTCTTATTGTTTTTGAGCTGCAATATCAGGGACTTTAATCTGGTTCGACGATCGGCTGGTGTCTTGCCGGACAACCCGTCGAATCCTCCTGCTCAACGCCGGCGAAATTTTCTTGGACCGACCACTTGAAATTCTCGTCCCGTATCCCTCAGGGTCTTTTAAGACATTTGCAACACAGTTTTACTACGCCCAATCTCACCAGCGATGGCAAGTTGAGAGAGACCTTGCTTTTGCAGCTCAACAATTCTGCCACGTTCAAATTCTGTCAACTTTTTCGCCTTTGCCATGTTTTTACCGAATGTAACACAGGAGATGTCAGTGGGAAATGTTGACAACGCTAATGCTTGAACACAAATGACTAAATTTTATTACATGTTTACCGATTTACGCTTCGTTTCAAGTATGGTCTTCAACTTTTGACCAGCCAGTATTTAGGCTAATTTCATAGTGTTAACATTTTCCCTGTTAAATGCTAAAAAAGTTTTTTTATTTTTATTTTCCCGTTTCTTATTATCATCTTTCGAAGCTCTACTCAAATAAGTGGTTGAGTCCAACAACGCAAAATGCATATTTTTCTTTATGTTCATTGACCTTAAGATTTTGGCCAGCAGTGTATATTTGTAGTAAAGAAACAATTCCTTCAATAACATAGACACAATACTTGAGTCTTTCTTTTATAAATTACTGTCAGTTGATGTTATAAACGCAGCCAGGTATTAATTCATTAAAACACCCGTAGCTAGATAATGTTTTTGTCAGACTTACAGATGAGTGCTAGCTCTTTATATTTATGTTCTAGAGCGGTGGTACGTTGTGCCAGATGCAGGCCGTGGCACAACGGGACACATGTTTAGCACCTATATGGTTGGTTTGTAATAAATTAACAACCACTTGCCACAATAAATTACTTATTGGTAGATTAATATAGCATATTCTTCGTAATGTGTTGCCACATTTAAGATACATATTAGATGGTTATTTAGCGTGATTGAAAACAATACAGATACAAACGATCTCGAATTCTAAAGGAAAAAGTCGTCAAAGTTTTCTAAGAGATCGGAAAAAATCGACAGCAGAACATTTAGGGTTTCGAAACCGTACCTTAAACCGACTCTAACCAATGCCCTTATTCCCAATGTGAAGGCTATAGTCATAAGACAGAATTCTCTAAACTTTTTTTACAAGTCAATTGCGACGTATTTTCTGGCAGCATAAAAAAACCCATAAACAAGGATTTAGAGCTGCTGAAAGTTCGCAACTTACACTTCGACTGTTATTACGAGAAAAAAAATGCTGGAAACACAACAATCCCGTTCGGCCACACAACATACCTGCAAGGACCTCCGATGCAGCTCTGACAAATTTCTCTGTGTTTATTTAAGTGAAGAGTGTGTTTTCTGAGATGGCCTCGCCGTTCTTTTGAAAATTGTGGTGTAGTCTAGTAATGTTTATTCATAGTCTTGAAATAAAGTACGATTGAATATGGAAAAAAGTAGTTATAAGTGTGAGTAGCCTCAATGTAAACAACAATTTATAAATGCTTGATAAAATAATTAGCGATCAACAAATCATTAGTGCTAAGATTTAAGTTTTAGATTACTAAGGAAAATGAGAGTTATTGTTGTCTTGAGACATAACAACTTCTCTTTCAACAGTCTCTGACTTTTCATCCTTTTAGTTTTGGAAGGTCTGCAACAACAACATCGATCAGCGACCTACAATTAATTTGAAGAATCCTGATATCTATCGTTAATGTCATGTATGTCCATCTTTTGCTGACACAATAGCTCCACAGAGTCACCACATACCTTAAGGAAATCTTTAAGTTGTTCTTTGCGGAATAAATGTGTCAGGCTCAATTGATGATCTTAACGAAAACTTTGATATTGAACTCAACCTTTTAATTAACAGTGTTCACAATTAACAGTATAAAGGTTAGTACAGTCATCAGAGTTGTGTTGAATCACCATGTAACATTCTCGAAAAAACGAGCAGACAAGCCGAAAGTTGAAAAGTGTGATAAATATAGGTTTTTAATTTGTTTATTTGTTTGTTTCAAAGTTTCGTGTACAGCTATACACGAACGATCTGCTCTACCCGTCCCCAATTTTGAGTAATAAGATTAGGATGAATACTACTAGTAATAAGTACTCATTGTTAACTCTTGGACAACTGAATCGAATTGTAGAGGTTAACTGTTACTCTCATAATACAAGGGGGTATGGCATGGCCTCCTTCTAGGGCGATCTATCCGTTTTCTACAGGTTGTTGGTTCAGTTACCCCCACCGAACATGTTCACGCTTTCATATGTAGGAGTGTTATAATGTGATATTCAATCTCACTTTTCGTTGGTTAGGAATAGCTTAAGAGTTGGCGGTGGATGCTATTGACTAGCTGTCATCTCTCTAGTCTATTACTTCAAACTCAGGGACGGATACCACATGTAGCCCTTGAGTAGCCTAGCATGAAATTCAGTAAACTCATAACATAATAGGTTCCAAAGTTGTTGTTGTTTTTAACTAACTCTTTACCTAACGCAGCGAAAGTGACTAGAGTGGCACGTGTTAAGCTGACACTGTATCCATTTTAAATGTAACGAACTTTATTTAACATACTTCCTGACTCGTGTTCCTGTGTTCGGTCATCATAATATTACCCTTTCATGTTGCCGGTAGAAACCTGCTGTCTTCCCTGACACTGATATTACTTTCCGTATAACTCTTTGGCTTTCGTATAGCATGCCACACTTCTTCGTCCCAGTTTAAGCTGGATTTTCTATAATGCTTTCATTGTGATTAAAGGCACCGTTCTTCCTGGGCTCATGTTACACCGATGTTTCCATGGTCAATGAAAATGCCAATCACACTTCTGTTTATGTATATACACAAACATATTTTTATTACTATAGCCTGGATCTTTTAGAACTGTCACTATTGTCGGCTATATTATTCACATTAATTTTAAAGAGATCAGACTAGGTCTACAAAATTATACTCATGTCTTGCTTGTCTTGTAAACAGTAGATGTTGATAAACACGTGACAATAATTATCTCGAGCTTCACAATCAGTCTAGTTCTTCTATCATACTGTCTTTTCAAAGATACTCAATAAATTTAAGGGTACCGTAATGAAAATACATTTACGGATTATTAAAGTTTTGAATTTCAAGAACTGCTGACACTAAAAAAGGTGGTAACTTGTTCATACATGTTTAAAGCGCTCAAAGCACTTTCTACGTTACTTGATGTCCGTGGTTTCTACAGATGCTCAGAAGCAACGACATGTGACACGTTTGTCTAAATCAATGAAATAAGGTTAACTATTAAAATGGATGTGTCCACTAGTGTTCATCGGTAGATAAATGTTAGCATTTTGACTTAGTGTTTTCTGTGTTTATTATTGTTATTATTACAACTAAATACAGTACATAAAGTAGTATATATTTAAAGTTAATTCCTTTGAAGTAAAATTGTTACTTTATTCATAGGAACGCTACCAACTAGTACAGCATCGTCTTGTGATCTGTGTATGCGCACTACTACATCATTCTCTGGATACTGCCTTCTACCCACATACCATGCAGACAAGCAAAATTACGACAGAGCCTATCCGATGGCCACTACAGCCATTCCAACTTACCCTGTTCCCTACATCTCCACTCTACCTGGCTACACACGTACGTTATTTACATATATATATATGCATATTACATGTTACTTTTGTTGTCATTTGCTGGTTTTAAGAAACACTAAGTTAATTATAACTGTATGTGAATTAAGTAAGAGTTATGAAGTACTAACTTACTTTCAAGTATCTGTGGCTTTAGGAATAAAAACGTATTTATTTCCTTTAAAAGAATAGAAATATTTATTATTGTGTCTTATATATATATTTCACAGATGTACGTCATATTTGTACAGTAAAATAGTCCTATCTCATATTCTTCATATCCCTGAAGATGTATTTAGAACGGTCGATTGGCATTAACCTTAATCGTGAAGTTATAGGTTAAAAACAAAACTTACTGTATTCATGGTGGTATTTCAGAAACTGATAGCGAATAACGTGCTAGCATCCTATCTAATTGGTTGAAACACTTTTATTATCCATTGTTAGCACTGACAATTGAAGACGCACAGTGTAGAAGAGACGAGTAGCGTCAGAAATGGCTATGAAATATTCTAAATCTTGTAGTCGTCTTAACAAGACGAGAAAGGCTAGGTTTATAACAGTACAGCCGGACCAGAATACTCTTTAAAATTATCTTTTCATGACATATATAGAGATGATTATATTCCTAACAATACCTCATTTAGCACTTTTAATGCTCGTCCATACGCATAATTGTTTCTCTATTAATGAGAAAAGACATCAGAAACCTCTGTTACATATACAGCACAAAAGTCTTATTTTAATTGAACATGTTATTACATAATAATAGATCAATAGCATATGATCTCCAAACTGTACAGGTAAATTTTGCCAAAAGCCTACACTGAAACTATTGCTATAACATAAAAACATAAAAAAATTATAAAGCTATTATTTTACTTGTATTTTGGGAGTAACACAACATACATAATATTTAGAGACAATATGAGACACACTGGTTCATCTAGGCTGTCCAATTCACTAAACTAAACTAAATTTATAAAATAAAAAAATACCAAAGCCAACTCTCATAATTCATATATTAATAAAGCCTTCCCTTAAACTCACTTAAATGTACTGTTTCCATCACATCCTAAGGTAACCCATTTCATAGGCTAATTACCATTTCAGAAAAAAAAGTCTTAGTTGAAGATTATTTCTACCCTGCTTAAATTTATATATTTGCTTCCCAGTCCTACAATTCTCATAATTAAGTATGAAAAAATATGATCCACCAACACTGTTAATTCCTTAAACCTTAAACACCTCAATCAGATCTTCTCTAATGATTATTTTTCAAGAGAAAACAATTTTACAGATCTTAACGTGTCTTCATACAAAAACCCCTTCATCCCAAGTATTATTCTAGTAACTCTTTACTGAATCTTTCCAACAAGTGAATGCCCTTTCTAAGTCAATGAGCTTAAAAAGGAACACAATACTCCAAGTGTGACCTATCCCATTACCTATAGAATGAAATTATAACGTAAACATTACTAATAATTATATACATATAATCCAAATTTCTATTTGCTTTACCACTAGCAATAACATATTGCTTGGATGGTTAAGGAGACTGACCAATCACAACACCATAATCCTTTTCTTCCTTGTCTCTGCTAAGGTTATTCCCATCCAAATTGTACTTATAATTCAAATTATGTAACCCACCTGGATTATGCTGCATTTATTTTAATTAAAACCCTCCTGCCATATATTTGCCTAACTCACTAAATCATTTTGTAAAACTACATCATGCTTTTCACAGCTAGCAACACCCAAGACCTTAATATCACCAGCAAACTTAAGTAATTTATTGACCATTCCTTCGTCTATGTCATTGTTGTAAATCAAAAGAGCAAAAGTCTTAAAACTGAGCCCTGAAGTATCCCACTTGTGACATTGATACAGTTTGAATTAACTCCATTTATAACAATCTGTTTGTTAACAACCTGAACCATTTCTTCGCTTGAAAAACTTTAATGTAAATGTTGGAGGATCTTGGCGAGTACTGACAAAACACAGAAAGTTTATACACAACTTGTATGAACGACTTGCACATTCATCAAAGTAAACGAACTGAGTTGAGACAGTTTGAAATAAAAGAAATTCAGAGGTTTCTATTATTGGCACTTAATAATAAATTATTGGTTTATTGAAGAATTTTTCTCGTGAGTGTAAAACCAATGAGTTTACTGTTAAAAACAGTTTTAGAGCTACAGGTTTTAAAGAGAACTTGAAACTAAACCACGTTGATTTGTGTTCAGAACTTTATGTTTTTTGTTTTAGATATAGTACATGACTATTCTACATACATGGTTTCTAAGCTGATTCATCATATGTGTTTCACATAATCTCTCATTCAACCAGAGGCGTCTTGGTCACAGGAACTGGACGTAAAAAATCCAAGATTTATCCAATTTTGCCGAAACTTATATAAGATATGATACTTATAAGTTATAATTTCTAAGTCAAACAAAAATTTACCGTACTTCTTGTTGTGTAATTGACAATGCGTTACGCAAACCTTTTCCTTCATCGCCTGTCGTTGCATTTTTTCAGACAAGAATCTAATTGTTCATTAACAAATAGCTCCAAACCCTGTTGACCGTGATTGAAACTTTGCTACTCCACGGTATATCTTAATCAATCTCAATTAGTTCCTCGATTAAAAAATTGCAAGGATCCAAAATGTCCGGCTCGCAACACGTACGCTGCTTTGAACGCAGTTAAGATTGATTTTTGACAGTCCTCGTTGAAGTTTATCCATCTATCAAGCTCAAATATGTTGTTGTGACACTCAAAATAGGTTTGGTTCTGACAAGGAAAGTATTAGCGGTAGTAGTAGTAGTAGCCTTCCACCAGATCTGAAAATCGGCTTTAAAGAGACAATGAAGAAAAGACATGATTTAAGCTGAGAGATTTTCATATAGATTTTTACTTGTTGAATTTCGTGACAGAAGGTCATACACCAGGTGCATTATAATTAATATTGTTACTTAAATAATTATAAGGTTGGAACAAAGAAAGTAATCAATTCCAAGAATACGTGCTCAGCGCACGAGAATCACTATAAAAAATCATTAATGAAACCTCGTAAAGACTTGTGTATGTGTGTGGGTTTGACACTAATGGTAATTTAATCGGTTCACGTGTATAACTTTCACTTTCGAATAAAACAGAACCTTTATTTCAAGCTCTATTCTCAATCTCTTTGTCGGAAAGTGATTTTTGAATGAACACTTTGAGAATTACAGAACACATTGGTATGGCATGCTTTATAGGAACATTCGAAATATCTTGTTTATTCACGTTACAGTAAGCTAGACGCACATGGAACGCGGGTGGTCGAGTTGTCCACGCTGCCGGAATACAGCAATGAGGTTCAACGCTGTGCAGAAAGACAAACAACTTCTATTAAGCATTATTTAAAACGTATTCCTTTTTGCCATGTTTGGAAAGTTTGGCTTTGAACTAACCTATTAGCACATAGCAACAGAGTGGATGGTGTTTATAATGTTACAAAGTTCTGTGCGAACTTCGAAGCCAAAGCTGCTCTAAACCCGACTCGGTTTACAGTCAGTTCCTATTGAAATGTAATCTCTTTAATGATACATTCAACATTGTTCAATGTGTATGTTTATTGATTAATGTAACGAATACAACTTTTGTTCTTTGATATCAATGGTTTATCACAATCTGATAAGTTCATTGACGTAACCTGGTACATCTAAGGATTTTCATACATTTTGTTATGAAATCAATGGTTCATTTTTTGTTAAATAATATTTAAAAAGAGTTAAATAAAATCAGTTCTAGAAACAATTTTCATTATAAAGCTAAATCAAATTACCAAAAGTATGTTATGATTTCAATTACAAAAACTGGTATTATTTCTGAAATGAAAATGTGTTTTGGTCATAGTTTTCATTTCAAATATCAAATTTAAGTCAGTTTTCATTTCGAAAGCAAATTATCTTAGCACAACAGAAAGTCATTATAGGGACTTTTTTTCAAATTTTATTCAACATAAGTTTTGTTTTTGTATTTCCAATGCTAAACAAAAACATTATTATAAAGAAAAATTATGAGTAGAGAAAACCAAAACAATCATAATTATTTAAGTGCTGAAGTCAAATTAGGTTGTCGAAAGGTAAGTAATATGATACAAAGTAAAAGTAAAGTGCCAAGATTTATATACATTAATATTAAGTTTGCTTAACGTAAGCAAGTTTTCATAAAATTATCGTATTGTTACAAAGCATTCTAAGATGATCATACTTGATTTAATCGACCAAACTGAAATTTCTGTTTCTTATTACATAGTGTCACAAGTTATTAGGGACTCACTTATGGCTGTTTCCATTTATAGCTTTCAGTTACTGATATGGTGTACCATATAAAAAAATAGTTTTACACCTCAATTTGTGACACATATTAGGACGATTATTTTCGTGCTTCTAATTGTTTGTTTGTTTAATTGTTTTTGAAAATTAGAATAATAACTTAACTGCTATTTATAAGATAAAATGACGTATATATATTCTATGATTATTGTACATTTAAAGTATATAAATATTGTTAGAGATGGTAAGTATTTTATTAGCTACACATTTTCTTCCCCTTCATAGCTGGACGTGACATAGTTGTTTGGGAATCGGAAAGTCTGAAGTTCGAGCCCACGAATGTGAGCGCGCTATAAAAGTGACAGTCACACCAGGCATTTAGCTGTTGCTGTTGGCTTGTTGAGTTTTTTCTAGGCAGTAGCTCTAAATTAGAGATTGCTATGTGTAATACTGAATACATAGACTTTAATAACGGTGTTATAGAACCACTACACTTACAGCGATGCTGTAGGTGTCGTGCTTATAAAGCTAGTTACAGATCTAGGCTTGGGTGGCTGACTGGTGATAGATGTGATTAATATTTGATAATAATCAGAAAGCAGAAACAGTAAACATGTCACACAGACAAAGACTGTTGACAGAAACAATTACTTGAGATGTAAATAGTTCTCAGTCAAAAGTAACTCATAAACAGTTGTTGCACAGAAATGTATATAGGTAGATTGAATAATGATACTAAAAACACGATTTTGCAATATTCACACATTTCGCTTTATTGTTTTTTCTATATAAAATATACACGATTATCTAAATACAATATTTAAGATTTACAGCTGGATGTTAAAATATTTTAAATATTCCTGGTTTGATTTGTTATAAATACTTGCATTATACATTAAAATATACTAATGCATTATACGTAACACTACAGAAGAATATTAACAAATTTCACGTGGTATTTAATTTCTTAACTTCATGTTGAGTTACTCATGTTTCTTTACTCAGTGTAATCAATGTTTTATACAAAACAAAATCAGTTTGAGTATTCTTGTGCTCATCTTTCCAATGAATAGCTAGCTACGGAGAAGAATTCGGTGTACAGTCATTATTCAATTGATCATTATTACTTTGAACACTCGACCTTGAAACAATATTACTATGCCTATAGAGCATAGTAGAACGTTGTTTCTATGGTAATAATAGCATCCAATAAAAAATAAAATTTTTGCAAATATATTTATATATATATTTATATGACATGGTGATAAAAATGAAATAATTGCTATTTATTGGAAAACAAATTTAAATAATACTACTGTAATTTCTGTAGCTATGTACTAATAAAACAACAAGAACAACACAACTCATAAATATCAAAGTTACATGACGATAATAAACCTTTTCACTATGTGAATAATGTTCTGTTATGTTATTACACACTTTAGATATGACGATTTTATTCTACTATCGAAGAATTCTCGTGTTTTCAAAAAAGGTCTCTTTTATGAAGCATGAATATTTTTATTGTGAGGTTCGTGTAGAAATAATTTTATCAGCCAATAATTTTATTTTAAGTATAACAGTTTTATTAGTCAGAAGTTTTTGTTTTCGCTTTGTTTTGTCTGTAACAACAATTAAAAATATATATATACATTAGGGTTAGAGGAATGGTATTTCTTTTGTCTTTAAAATATTTATAATGAATTTTTATAATAACATTTTCACGTCAAGAGGAAACACGGAGATTTATGCATTTTTCTTTTGGCAGTTACTGCTACCAGCAAGGATAACAATAACCCAAAAATTCGATCGTGATGATCTTAAGGTCTAATAAAACTCTTGAAATTTATTATTATTATAAACGTATTTTTTCCATAGTTTGAGAGGATATGCCCAACATTTTCACACAGAATCAATGAAATTGTAGAAAGCTTCATTTGGCACATTTTGAAATACTGTATCTAAGGTACATCAAGGTCTAATCGTCCAGTTCAGCTTATCTGTAACTAAGGTACATCAAGGTCCGATCGTCTAGTTCAGTTTGAAAGCCAGTGGTGGAAACTTTTTGTTATTCCTTAATTATGATACTTAAAACTTTTGTATAGCCTATTAAAGGATTATAGACGTTTTCAATATATCAAATATATTAATTTGCATATAATTTTTAATATTAACCACCATCAAAAATGTTTTCAATAATATTTACACTTATTTGCTCCTCAATAAAATAATTTAGGTGGCAGGACCAGATTAAGACCACAATCGGCCCATTAGAAGTCTCAATTCTTTGGGTATTACTTTCTCTTATTTTTTGTAATGAAATTTTACCCATCAAAATAACCTTATAACAAATATGATGAAATTAAGTAATACCTTTCCAGCTAAGAAAATACTCTGAAAAAACTATTTAAAAAACTGCTTACTATTACTTTTGGCTTCGTGACGCCAAACCTACTCGCCCTTCCAACTGTTGGAAAGTTATAATGATACAATCAACCCTACTATTGGTTGATAAGAGAGTAGCCGAAAAGTTGACGGTGGATGGTGATGACTAGCTGCCTTCTTTCTAGTCTTACACTGCTAAATTAGGGACGGCTAGCGCAGATAGCCCCGTGTAACTTTGCACTAAATTCGAAAACAAACAAATAAACAAGACTTTTGGCTATTTAGGTCCTTTTAGATAGTGGCGGGGCACTTAACAGCATGTGAAAAACCAAAAACATATTTTTTGAGAAAAACTGTCGTATTATTTGCTTCTGTAAGATATAGACAAAGAAATGTCAACACAGTTATCGTTTGAAGATTTGATCAGTTTTGGAGTTGCTTTATTAGACTTGGGAAAATAGAGTTTCAAAATTTTACTTAACTTTTTCTTTGTTAACACATCACTTGATTTTCAACCTTGATTCATGTGTTTTAAATTACTTTTTTTCAGTCTATTCCCAAGGCACCACGCTGACTTCTAATTTCGACACTTCGCCACAAGCACTTGTTCTGAATAGTCAAGTATCGTCAGGAAAGAGAAAACGTTCGTGGTCACGGGCCGTCTTTTCTAACTTACAAAGAAAAGGTCTGGAAAAGCGTTTTATGATTCAAAAGTACATAACCAAACCTGATCGAAGACAGCTCGCTGCTACTTTAGGCTTAACAGATGCACAGGTAAACAGCATAGATGAATGTATATACAGTTAGTATAAGTAATCAGAATGTGGTTTTAAATGACAAGTGTGTACTTTGTAGCAAAACTGCGAGCTAACGCAAGCGCCTTAACGCAGTAAGTTACAATACAGCAATGAAATAGCAGATATAAAACGCCATACATCTAGATCAAGGATGCTTTAGCCTTCCACTTCTCTCTTATGATTTTCATTTTTGTATTATTGGATTACTTCAAGAACATAATATTCCTATGGTGAAAACAGAACTTAAAAGCATAATATGCAAGTTTCTGTTGTTGTTTTTTTCTACCCCAAATGTCAATTCCCATTTCTTGAGTTGTCTTTATCGGCACTTGTTAGACGTTCATCCTGCTTACATCATTATACATGCTTCTTTGTTCGTTTTCGTTTCTGTAAGCCCAACCCTACAAAAAGCAGGTCATCCTCACTTTGCTAACCTTAGGATTCGAAATCATAATTTTAGTATTGTAAGTCTTCAAGTTTACTGCTGAACCATTAACGTGATACAATAGACTAAAATAATATTTTGTAAAGTGTAACCTATTCAGTTATTCTGTTTCATCAAAAACAATACCTGTTGCTGAAAAAAATATTTCTTCTCTGACTGATTGGTGTTTTATACTCCCAGCTAAGTAGTTCGGAATCACTTAATAGAAACCATCATTTTATACTTTTTTTGTAGTTTGATTGTAAGTGCTTAGATAAATGTTAGACAGCTTTAACACATAGCCTTGAGTAGTCACATGGTTAGATGGATGTTAAGCAGCATTAATATATTATTTCTAGCGCTCAATACAATGATGGAATGAAAATGCAGTTTGTATTATTTTGTTTTTGAGCAATTACTCAAGAGCTATCTGCCCTATGCATTTCAATTTTTCTGAATGATCAGCAGCTAATTCTAATTTGTTTTTAAAAAATGCTACTCACGGTCATGGAAAGTCAAAAAGCTTATAACTTTAAAAATCTGGGTTCGACAATATTAGTAAATAATATAGGGTGTTCAATAAAAATATGGTGTGAAAAATGTTTGCTATAATTCTGACGTGTTGTAACACGAACAAAAAGTCACAAAAATTTCACTCCATAAATTTAACACAGTTCACAGCGTAACGGTTGTTGTTCAAGCGGTTTGATAAAATAAACAACGTTTCGACCACTATTATATTTGTTATGTCTCAGCCGGCCCGAATAGTCCCTATATTCAGCAAAAGGTTTCGTCACCACTGGATATAATGTAGCTGAAATATTATTTAACCATTTTTTAGTGTCACTCAGAAGTTTTTAATTAATGATTTCGTGTCGCATGCTTTCGTGCTCTCCATTCTTACGAACAGTTACACAATCCTAACTCACATCTTCACCTAAGTCGTAAGTTAACATTTGGAAGTGTAAACATTCTACTTTCTCTGTGTTGTTGTTTTTTCTAAAATTAGAAATATAATCCGGATGTAAGAGAATTCATGCTTTCTTCTTCACATATTCAGTGCATTTCAGGGCAATTGAATAAAAAACACATCCACAGTAGTTGATATGTTGAATTAATGTCAGAAACTATCGTTTGATATTGCTAAAATGTTTTATCAGGAAGACTTAAAGAATTTGACAGTATTTAGATTACATAAGTGTATTCTTAAATTATCTTCGAGCTAACATTGCATCTTCTTTTAGGTCTTATTGTAAGGTTTGATTATTAATTAAAGTAAGTTTTAGGATAATTGTTTTTTTAAATTAAATTATTCTATCTCAAGTTCCCATTTTACGCTCTAAAACGCAAGCGAATCTTAAATTGCGCAACATGCTGTTTGGATTATAAAATCCAAAAATACGTAACCCACCTGCATCTGCATTATTTTCCATTAACCGCTCTTTCTGTATGGTTGGTTGCTTATGTAATAACCGACACCAGCAGTATTATTGGTTGAGATAGCAACCATCAGCACTAAACGCTATATGCGCGATGAAATAATACCCACCACTAGCTATACATAACGTGTACCAATGAAATGACATCCACCAATAGAATTAATACTTTACTATTGTAATGGATTTACTGCTATACGTTTATTTTAATACCTACGCTTCTTTCAGTATAGTTGTTTTTTTTCATATGACGTATATTCTTGACTGTGTATTGCGCATGTCCCGTCTGTTCTCAAAATTTGTGAAATATTCTTGAGAGTAAGAATCAACAATATTTGTTTTACATAAACGCACTAGAACATTGTTGAAGTTTAAAAAAAATTCGCGTGATTTGTATAAAAACAGCCAGCCGAGAGACAGAACATTATTGTTTGTCAGTTACAGTCAGTGTGCTATAGGCCTGGAAAGCTTTAATTGTGATTAACGCCTACTAATAAGAAAATTACAGAATTGGGCCAGAAACATTTTTAGAATTCGAACATTGCGAATCGTTTAACTGAGTGTATTAACTTCGAACGTTAGTATTTTTACGAAGACATTAGATATTGTCGTCGGTAAAACTTATGGAAGCTCCAAGCTTAGCCAGCCGTTAAAAGAAGTGTGCAGATGTGTTAACAAAGAATTAATTTGCTCTCCGTGAACGTCGACAATTTTTGTAAATATATTGCCCTCTAAAGCAGGCAAACTTTCAGTTTTCAAGTTTCTAAAGATCCTGATATATAACTTCATTTACAAGAGCAAAATATTCGTTTAATTTTAGGAGATTTTGCAATCAGTATAGCATTTTAAAATTGTCTTCGTTACAACTGTACATTGATATTTTTTACTAATGTATTGAACTGCTTGACTCTTCAGTATTACTATGTTTACATTTTTGAATGAAACTGTAGAATTTGTATATTTGATATCTAAATAAAAACTGTTCTTATTTCTTGTAATCGTTTTTATTATGCTTAATGTTTTAAGTAAGTAGGGTTATCTGTTTTCCTCTCCTCTTGACAGGTTAAAGTATGGTTTCAAAACCGGCGAATGAAGTGGAGACATTCTAAAGAAGGTCGCGAAGAATTGGCTAAGTTAAATAAAAAAAGCGCCAAGTCCACTGAGCGATTGGAAAATGAACTAGTAACAAAGAGTGGGTTTGATTCCGACAATACAACGGAAGAAGAAAATGATAACAAGTGTACGTCAGAAACCGGTGATTGAAAGGAAACTATCGTGAATGTGTGGAATTTTAGTACGGTGACTTGCTCGGTCTGAGGAAACGAATGGACTTTTAGTAGTTGTGCTATAGAAACAGTCTCAACAGAATTATTTTGTAAAGAGGGAGGATGGAACGTGTTAAATAAAATATGTAAATGCAAGAATGACCAAACTGTCTTTGACTGAAGTGAACTGGCTTTTTGTGGATTCATATATAGTCATGTTAAGTGATTTTGTTCACTTTCCAAATATTTGTTTGAATAAAATATCGTAATATCGAAATTCAATTACAATATTGGTAAATGTTTCATATGTTGTTTTGAGTTGTTTAAACTGTGATGGTTTTTCTATGACAATAGACAACCATGTTAAAAACAATAGCTATTTCTCCAAACTTGTGAATCTTATGTACATGCTTAAGAAACGGTATATAAATATTTAATTTTCTAATTAGACATGTAAAATAATTGTGTTCTCTGTGTCAGGTTCGTTAGTAAACGGTAAATTATGACTGTTAGTGCCTAAACGAAAATATAATTGATTATACACGTGGATCTATGTGTTTAGTTTGATACAACTACTCTGAGGTAGTTGTTGCTACAACTGATACTATTAATGTCATAAAAATTATTAATTAAGGAAAGTGATAAGAGTTTTAATGTTATGGAAAACAAAACTTGCAAGATTCACTCATTTTAATTCCAAAACATTTAAATGAACTCATAAAAACATTAACAGCGGTATAAGTTGCATTTTAATGAAACGTTCCTGTTATTAGCTGCTGTTCTGTAAACTTAGTATATTCAACTGGATTTTGTTATAACTGAAAATGTATAAGATTAAAATATATCTTTTGAATTTAAAACATTTTTAAAAAGATTGAGTTTTTCTATTCTGTATTTTGTTGATTCAGTCGTGGATGAACTTTAAACTTATGTTTCGTTTTTTTAGGCTCCGAACTTGTTCGTCATTAATATACAAACTTTTGTTAGCTGTCTGTTTCTGGAAATCAGGTACAAATAAAAATTTGCGAATAAAATTTTTGTGTTTGGATAAGTGTCAATTTCTATAATTCGCAGAATAACGAGCCTTTATATTAAATTTCTAAATAAATCAGAGTTTCAGAATCGTTGAGACTGGTCGGGTGTAGTATTTACAAAACAGTTCTCTTTCCTCTGTCATTAGAACATCAATGTATTTATCTGTATAAATCCTTAAACATTTTTCAAACTTCTTATAAAATCCGAAGCATAGTAGATACTTAGACGGGTGGTAAAAAACAACAACAACAACTCTGAATATATTGTTCATTTGTTATATCTTTTATTAGGTAACAGAAAAATATATAAAACAATATATTTTTAAAATGCACTCGACGAGATCTGGACAAATATTCTTGATGACGAGAAATACACTTGAAACGAAAATGTATCTCAGAAAGACTGGTATATGTATTAACACTTTTATTGCTAAGCAGAGAACAACGTTTTGACCTTTCTAAGTCATTTTCAGGTTAACAGAGTTTGCAACTGACCGTTGCCGGACACATGCCTTAGGGACGAGAGTATAAAGAAATACGGGATTGTAGGGGGCGTTGCAGTTGAATGTTAGGTTATTAATTAGTATAGGTATAAAGGTATTCCTTTACATTGGTTTAATTTTGGTTTTAGATGCTGTATGAGTAGGGCTTCTTTGATTTTGCGTTTGTTTATATGTATTTCCTTACTTAGTATCTAAGTGCTTAGTACTAAGTTATCACCTTTTGATACCCCTATTGTATATATTAGTCCTATTTATTTGGCGTTAATAAGTTTTTGTACAATAATAAGTGTATCATTCAAAACACAAGAAATGAAGGCATGGTTTATAACCTTTTCCCGCAAAAATACGCAACACTCAACACTTCAAAACAGTTCAAAACTGGATCGAGTGTGTGCAGATATATTTTGTGTACCTTTGCATGAAAATTTAGAAAGTGGATGATTTGTTCTCTTTAATAAATGTGTCTTTTTGTTGAGCAGCGATGTAATGTTGTAATTAATACTATAACCTAGAGTAAAAAAAATTATTAACCCAAACGAGCCGTTTTTACATATATATAGAGTATGAAAGTTAAAAGTGACTTACTAAAGATAACGGCGTGGTTAACAGCGTTCTGAGTTAGTCTATAGCTTGAGATGTATTATATGTTTGACATAAATATGTTAATAGTGCCCTAACTAGTGTAATTTTTACGAGTACATTAACAGTGTCTCACTAATAGCATGAAATGTGCTTATAAATCCTTGTTTTATTGTATGACTGGGAGTGCTTTAATAGTGTTTTGCTAATAACATGTAGTGGTATTGTTGTCACTAGTACTACAGCGCGGAGTAAGTTACAAGTGTATTATTATTAGTAATAAGAATCCAATATTATAATAATGTTTTTGGGCCGGTATGGCCAGTTAGCAAGGGCGCTCGACTCGTAATTTGAGGGTCGCGGCTTGGAATCCCCTTCACACCAAATATGTTTGCTCTTTAAGCGGTGGGTGCGTTATAATGCGACGATCAATCCCACTTTTCTATGGTTAAAGAGTAGCGCAAGAGTTGACGGTGGGTGGTAATGACTAGCTGCCTTCTCTCTAATCTTACTCTCTTAAATTAAGAATGACTAGCGCAGATAGTTTTCGTGTAGCTTAGCGCGAAATTCAAAAACAAAACAATAATATTTTGACCAGTTGTATGTCCCAGAATACGCTAACTGTGCCTTGATAAAAAAAAATTGGTTGTGTCCTTACTACTAACTTGCATGATTCGGTGTAAACACTATCATAGAACGTGTTAATATTATTTTCTACATGTATTTGACCCATAATACTTTAATAATGTCTTTTATTATTTTATAACACCGAAATTCAATAATACGAAATTTTTGTGTATAAAAGTTTCACAATAAGTTGAATCCAGAGGAACAGGAGAAAAGTTTTTTTTTTTTATCAACAGACAAAATATAGCAAAGATGAAAAGTGAAAATTGTTAAAGTGGCTAAACAGGTTTGATTTGATCAGAAAATAGCATGACACCATAGTTTGCAAAAGAAATTTAAACAATTTTACCTAATACAAATTATAAAGAAGGTTTATTTTCCAAACTTTGTTACCCAAGTCTTTAACCTTCCTCAATAAACAAACAGGGTTATTTGAGGATTGTTTTTCTTTGTAATTAAGCACAAAGCTACATACTGGGCTATCTGTGTTCTGTCCACCACGGGTATTGAAACCTGGATTATAGCGGTGCGAGTCCGCAAACGTACCGCTGTACCACTGCGAACAGTTATTTGACGAAAACAACGCAAGACGCAACTCCAAAGGACTTTACTTGAAAGCATAAATTTTTGGTTTCCTTCACTATACGTTTTACTAAGATTGACTGGTCTGGTTTGGTATGTTTTAAATTTCGCGCAAAGCTACACAAGGGCTATTTGCGCAACTAGGACTGATTGAATGGGTTGAGAATATACTAAAACAAAGGCGTGCATATAACACAAAACCAAAATGCAGTCCTATTGAGCTTGTATAAATTAAATATATAAATGTGATTTAATGGTCACTCTGTATTTCCATGTGAATGTCGGGTCAACAACCTGAAATCACTTACCATAGCCTAACAGTTGAAAGAAAACACAGACTGCCTAAAACTAGCGGCAACCTAAACGGTGCTGCATTAATGAGATACTGGTTAAAGTGGTTCACAATGAATATTTGTTCTTGAAGAAAAATTTAATTCTAAATATGGACTTTAGAATCAAAATTATAAAATGGTACAAAGTACAATACTAAAAATATCACATGAGTAGCTGTTTGTCTATTGTGTTTATATAAAGAACTATCTGAATGTGTAACATGAAATGTATTAATAGATGCCTGTATGTAAAACTATAGCTGCGTGACATAGAGTGCTTAAATAGAGACCTGTCTCATTATGTGTTAAGGTAGTGAACTGTCTAGCTGATTTACATGCAGTGTGTTAGCAGAGACCTGTCTAAATGTTACACATGGAAAGCATTAATGTCGAGAACTGTCAAATAAAGTGTCATAAAGTGTAGTAATAGGGAACCGTCTAACTGTGTGACACAAAAATGTTTTGATAAATACTTCTCTAACTTTGTGACATGGCAATGGATAATATACGTGTATTGATCTATAGTTTTGTGACATAGATTAGAATGTTAATGACATATGTAACATGGAGTGTGTTAATAGAGACCAGTCTAGCTGAGTGACATTAAGTGTGATCACAGATGAAAAACCGTTTAGCTGTGTGACATGAAATAGGTAAATACATCTTTATAAATATATAAGTTGTGTGGCATAGTATGTGTAAGTAAGTGACATTGAATGTGTTAATCTAAAGATATGTCAAACTATTTGACATAGAACATATTAATAGAGACTTTTCTTACTATGTGACATGGAATAGGTTAATATAGACTTCTCCAGTTATGAAGTGAATTAATGGGAAGGGTGCTGATACATGTTTATATATATATATATATATATATAGCTATGTGACAGAAATTACGTTATTGTAGAGACCTGTCTAGGTCTGTGATTTGAATAATGTTATTGTCGACTTTTGTCGAGCTGTGTGACATGAAATGTGTTAATAGAGTTCTGCCTACTCGGATGACATAGGATGTTAATAAAGACTTCTCTAGCTCGGTAATTTAGTGTGTGTGACATACGATGTGTTTAGAAACGTGAACTAAGTGACATGGAGTGTGTTATTAGAGACATTTATTCATATGTATTTCTCTTAAATCTATCCCCAGTGGAGCAGCAGTATATCTGCTAGAAACTGGTTTTTGATACAACTGGCAAACAGATCACAGATAATTTTGAGCAAAACATTGTGGAAATTGAGACTGTTAACGTGTATAGTTTATGAATTTAGGGTACAGTAGAACGAGATTACGTCTTCAGTTAGAAATGTGGCGTCGAAGATAAAAATGTGAATATTGTCGATAGTTTAAGGCTATAGTGCACTGAGAAATTCTTCATCGGTTGTACGCATCGATAAAAATTACCTTTCTAAAACTATATTCCAGCTGTTGAATAGCAGCATATTGTATTCTTGTGCAGTTCAAAACATCAATTATAATATTTTGTGGATCTGTACAGGTCGAAACGTAATACAATGGTAGCATCAACCAATCTGGTAAGGACAAACCATCCGACATTGATAGTATCTACCAATCCTGTACAGGTCAAACCGTTAGACAATGATAGTATCTACCAATCCTGTACAGGTCAAACCGTTAGACAATAATAGTATCTACCAATCCTGTACAGGTCAAACCGTTAGACAATGATGGTATCTATCGATCCTGTACAGGTCAAACCGTTAGACAATGATAGTATCTACCAATCCTGTACAGGTCAAACCATTAGACAATAATAGTATCTATCAATCCTGTACAGGTCAAACCGTTAGACAATGATAGTATCTACCAATCCTGTACAGGTCAAACCATTAGACAATGATAGTGTCTACCAATCCTGTACAGGTCAAACCGTTAAACAATGATAGTGTCTATCAATCCTGTACAGGTCAAACCGTTAGACAATGATAGTATCTACCAATCCTATACAGGTCAAACCATTAGACAATGATAGTATCTACCAATCCCGTACAAGTCAAACCGTTATACAATGATAGTATCTACCAATCCTGTACAGGTTAGACCATTAGACAATGATAGTATCTACCAATCCTGTACAGGTCAAACCGTTAGACAATAGTAGTATATACCAATCTGGTACAGGTCAAAGCTTCAGATAGTTGAGTATCTGTACAAGCCGTAAGATGAAGGTCGCATCTAGTGGTCCTACAGGCTAAAATATCAAACATTTGTAGCATCTTCCGACTTTGTACAGGTATAAACATTTGTAGCAATTTCTTATCGATATCAGAGTTTGCTTTCTATTTAGAGATAACTTCATATTCACCTTTAAAATGATTGTCTGAAGTCGTAGAATACAGAGATCTCATAATCTATTACTTGTCTGCAGCAAATAAAAGTGGAATATCAAAATGTTTCAAGTTTGTCCCATTGTCTACGCAAAGAAGTACGTCGTATTTATATTATTTTTCCTTTTCATTCGAAATGAAATATTTCTTCTATATATGACATTCGTCGGAAAAACTAGTTAATATATAATATCAGGTTATCTGCATTTTGTATCAAATATTAGCTATTAAGGAAGAATAAAGGCCCTCACAACTCCGTATTTCACTTAACCCGTTAGATCAATCAAAATTCAAGTATTGAAAATAGGCTCATAATAATTATGAAAGGACACAAGATCTGTGAGTAAAATACCAGCTTGAACAGACGTTTCGTCAGTTTTACTAAATACATTATAAACACACTCATTCTTATATATAGTGAGTTAACTTTTTATCTGATGTGTATAATTTAGGTCCGTCATAAACTAGCTCCAAGAAATTAATTGCAAGATGTCATCATTGTGTAATGTCTTAATTTTGTTTTTGTTTTAAGTGAACAAATGGAGAAAAACACACGTCCACAGCTTAATTTAGACAGACCATGAAAAATAGAAAAAAGAAGTTGCTGTTGAACGATACTTTCATTCTGTCATTCCAAGCTTTGTTAAACTATAGTGAATTTCTAAACAACTCGTCAATAGCAAAGACCTCGCCAAATAGCTGTATTAGGCGTAAAGATGCACGAGCGACCACGTGTATGGGCTGTATCATTTCGCGCGCTCGCCATCAACGCCTCGTGGCTGGCTGCGTGGGAGGCCTCTTAGAAGGCCTTGGTTCTGCTTTGTGTTGCAGAGCAATGTTTATTGGTTCAACATAGTCATTGGGATTCACCATCTAAATATTTGTGTCTTAAAGACTAATTGACAGCAGGCCAGACCTCACTGTTCCTAAATGAAGCAGGCAATGGCTCCGAACGAACACTAACGCACACATACTGAAGAATTATGGGACTTCCAACTCTTCTTAAACGTCAGCCCATTTCACTCGTTAATACCATCCAGCCCACGTTTCATTTATTTGCTTAACACAAACGGTCGATTCGTTCTTGTCTGAGAAGCCATCACGCCTTCATTACCTCGCCGTGATTGTTGCAATAATAAACCTTTCAATTTGAATGATGAAAAACGCCAGACAAACACATTTGGAAAGATATTTTGAAAGAAATATGATTTATTCATGAATATATGGTTGTTGACTTGGTGTTTAGTGTGAAGAATGTCTCTTATGTTTCAAGCATTATATTACATGATGTACCTTTATAAACATAATGTATACACGATATTTAATACTTTATCATCCTCATTCGTTTTTATCTCCTTTTAATGATAAAACAGCTGAAATTAATTTCTTATCAGATACCACAAGATCTCATGGAAATAACAGAGCTTCTTTCTACTATATTTCAGTCTACCAATGGGACAACGGTAAGTCTATGGACTTACAACACTAAAACCCGGGGTTTAGTTCTCTGCAGTAAACGCAGCTGACAGCCCACTGTGCAATTCTATAAAACAAACAACCACCTAAACTATTGTATTTTATATATATATTTTATGAGACGTATTTGTTACTGCGAAGATATTCACTGACTAGAAAAAATGTGGTACTCAACAAGAATAGAAAAAGAAACAATTAAAGGAAAAAATAATGTTATTGAAAAAAAGAGAAAATTTGTGCTGATAGAAAAACTGAAATGAGAAAAAATATTTAGACACAGAAAAACAAATACCTACGCTTATTGAGAAAACAATATACAGTACATACATACACTAAGACGTCAAAATTATATTCGGAGAAGAGGAAACGTTTTCACGGACCGAACTTTTGCTGTGTTTTAAATTTGATACTGTTATATGATTTTGATTATCAGAATATATCAAATGGTCAGGAACTACTTTAAGATATTTTTCAACATGGACAGTTGAATACAAATGGTTTGACATGCCTTGAAGACTAGAGCTCTTGGATCGCAGGTTCGAATTCAATCCTTTTAGCATTGACCAGGTATTATAGAAAACCTACAGTAATCAATATAGGGGTATACAGTATTAATAAGGGATTACAGAAACAATGATAGTTATAAATATAGTCGATATATGACATTAATCATCCGTCATATAAACGCTAACAGTAACCAATATACTGGGTATTTAACACCAAGCTGGCATGCAAGTACAATTAATATATACAATGGGTATACATTACGAGCTTTCCGTTTTAAAAACGTATAACGTACAATGAGATTATACAAAATCAAGTTGACAAGTAAAAATAATAATACAGAGTGTCCGAAAAGTCTGGAACCATGGACTATTTTGCAGTTTGTTTTTTATTTTAGCCACGTAATTGATTATGACATTGTCAAAACACTTAATATACCCAACTAAACACTTAATATATCCAACTAAACACTTAAAAACCCAACTAAACAACTAATATACCCAAGAAACATGTGTCATGAAGCTGGTGTTGAAGAAGCAGCTGATTAATATTCGTTAGGTATACGACAATTTATATATAGAATGCGTATACGACGTGAAAGTGGTATTATAGGAACTTCTAATAATTAGCGATAGTTAAAAATAGCTGAAATAGAACCCATTTGTGACAAAGAATTATTATTATTATACCTTTTTTCAGTGCAATTAAAAATTCGAGTAACTAAGATATCACACTTAGCCTTCAGTAAAATAATTTTTACAGTAAAAAATATTTTGATATTCCATAAAACAATAACCTTCAGAAACAAAGCCCTTCTAACTTCTATATCAGTTTTTCTAACTAAACCCATAAATGTGAAAAAGTCCTTGCCAGAATACTCTCAGTAATTGTCACCGCTTCGCTATTATCAGTTACCGGCTGTACTGCTTACTAAACATTAGGTGATGATATCGTGTCAATGATAGTGTTGTGTTTATTCCATTTTTCTTTTATTTGTAAACATTTTCAATCCTGTCGTTCACTCTTTAAAATAATATTTGCCCTGGATTTTACATTTCCGGACCACATTTGAAAAAATACACGTTGCAGAAAACTGGTCAAGAAAAAGTAGTAATTTAAAATCTTTATCCAATCAACTGTCCTTCAAATGCCATGGACATATTACAATCTGTATAGATTCCGTAGCAAAAGTCATGTAGGTAACACTGACCACGCTTACTTCCTTGTGTGGCTTTTTGAAATATATATGTATATATATATATATTCTGATAACCATGTTAACGTAGTTTATGACTATCTTTAAGAATGAGATAACTAGATAATATTACAGCATGAACTGAATGTTTAAAAAGTTTAATGAACAAGTATTCAATCTTTATTTAAAAAAGTCCATTAAATTATGAGCATTGGTATAAAAACTGTTATGAAGTAACTATTCTGACGCTTAGTAGTTTAACTGCAAAGTTCACTTCTACAGTTTTGGGCTAAAGATTTGTAATAACGGATAAGATTAATAAACAAGTACATTTAGACAAAAGATGACTAATAACAGGTGAGATATGCTTATCAAACATTCGGAACTCACTGTTCAAAATGAAACAGGTTTCTAATATATAGCAAAACCCCTTATTAAAAAAGTAAAGAATTAATATATTCATGCTTAGATACTCATCAAGTGTATTTTCCTCTCCACTTACTGTTTTTTCGAACAAACATAGCTCACTACCCTTACTATAACGTATAAAAAGTCACATGGTTTTTGTCTCTTCGGCACGTGCCAACATCAGTAAAATGGCAAGTCAAAGTGACTTCCGCTGGTGCCCCTGCACACGAGCTATGATACTAACATAAATAACTATTTATAACAAGAAGGTGATCACTTTTTTATGTTTCGTCCACGAGCTGCTGTTGAACTCTTCTGGGATCTTGTACTTTGATATCAGTTTGTGTGATAGTACCTTGTAAACGTAACCCGAAATGACCACCTAATTAAGTGCACGTTGACTTCTGTGATTATCAAATTGTTTAGACAGGTTGTTCGTCAACAGCTGGACGAACGATACTTAATCCTTCAGGTGATTAAGAAATAAGCATCATATAAAGTTATGAAGTTTTGTTTGAAAACATCACCAGGGGTCAGGAAGTTTACAATCCCTCGTGAAAGAGGTTAATTCTAAGACTTAAAAGTTATTTTCAACTAATTAATATAAAAAGCAGGATCTGGTAACACATTGTCAACAACTTGAGGCAGGCATTGTAAATTATAAACTATTTTAATTAGTTCTGCTAATAAGCTTATAATGCTTGAAAAAAATAACTGAAATGCAACATGCGATGTTATGCCAAGGAACAAATTTTGTCGTTTATAAAAAAAAATCGCTTTAAACTTTTATTAGTATACTTTATTAGTATTTAAGTTAATATTTTGTCAAGTATATATAGGCTTGCACCTTCAAATATTATTTAATGCATTTCATTTACATTAACTGTTTTATCATTCACATAATGTTAACCAGACAATAATCTAATCTAAAGAATCCCTTGTAATGAATTAAGTAATAACAGGTGAGAGTAGAATATTTATACTGCTGTTGACTTATTTTGTGTTGTGTTTCTACGTCATAAAGCTGGTTGTTTTTGTTAAGCTCAAAGCTACACGAAGGGCTATCTGTGCTCTACCCACAATGGATATCGAATCCCGGTTTATAGCGGTATAAATCTGCAGAACGTACGTTCGTGCCACTGGGAGCAAAACAAACTGTAATCAGTAAAGTAAGATCAAATTTAGATTCCAATTCATCAGCAATTCTAACCATGTGAGATTATTTTTATATATATAAATAAAGCTCTTTTTCGGTATTTTCTAAGTTAAACAATTCATCTTTAATTGGATAAAACTGCTCTTAATACTTTTGTAAATAATACAAAATTGTCTCCGTGTGTGTTAAATTTCTGGGGCTGTAAAACACTTAAAGTGGATCACAAATTACGCCACTCTTACGTCCATTGCTTGTTTATTTTTAATTTAAGCACAAAGCTACACAATGGGCTATCTGTATTCTGTCCATCAAGGGCACCGAAAAACTCAGTTTTAGCGTTGTAAGTACGTAAACATTCCGCTGTGATACTGGAGGCTTCAATTGATTGTACTAACCTAGTCAAACACTTCTGTATTCGCAGTGATATAAGCCCTCCAGAGGCACAGCAATACGTCTGTGTACTTATAATGCTAGAAACTGGTTTCGATAGTCTTGGTGGACAGGGTACATATATAATCCTTTGTGTAGCTGTGTGCTTAGTTGGTTTTTTTTTTGTTTTTTGAATTTCGCACAAAGCTATTCGAGGGCTATCTGTGCTAGCCGTCCCTAATTTAGCAGAGTAAGACTAGAGGGAAGGGCAGCTAGTCATCACCACCCACCGCCAACTCTTGGGCTACTCTTTTATCAACGAAGAGTGGGATTGACCGTAACATTATAACGCTCCCACGGCTGAAAGGGCGAGCATAGTATGTTTGGCGCGACGGGGATGCAAACCAGCGACCCTCAGATTACGAGTCGCACGCCTTAACACGCTTGGCCATGCCGGGCCCGTATGTATAAAGTACATACATTAAAGTAGTATGTAATTGTTTACCACTCGTGTGTATAAAGTACATACATTAAAGTAGTATGTAATTGTTTACCACTCGTGTGTATAAAGTACATACATTAAAGTAGTATGTAATTGTTTACCACTCGTGTGTATAAAGTACATACATTAAAGTAGTATGTAATTGTTTACCACTCGTGTGTATAAAGTACATACATTAAAGTAGTAGGTACTTGTTTACCACTCGTTGCTTCTTATCCTCATTCACTATTGTAAAGTGATGGATCACTTCTGCGACAAAATAAGCTTAGTAATTTCTAAGTGCTAAGATTTATTACTTGGAATTAAGCACAAAGCAACACAATGGGCTATCTGTGCTCTGTCACTATGCCACTGGGGTCAAGGGCCAAGAAGCTGGAATTGATAAGCTGTTTTGACTGGTCATCCTTAATATCTAACTGACATATAAGGTGAAAGGAAACCAGCAAACAGTATTCATTGCTAAGTACTCAATTATTAGTCTAATGGAACAGTGGATTTGACTGTCATTCTTGTAATGCGCTCGCGACTCCAAAGTGCAGGGTGTGTTTTGTTTGCAACAACGGAATGGGAACCATGAACCTTCAGATATATAGGCCACATCTATTCCCTGGAATCAGGAAACCTTATATGCTCCATATAGATATCTAAGATATGAATAAAAGTTTATTGGAAAATACAATGTTTGAAACATTAGTGTTTCATATATTTATAAACTAGATTCGGGCCTGGCATGGCCTAGCGCGTTAAGGCGTGCACTTCGTAATCTGAGGGTCGCGGGTTCGCGCCCGAGTCGCGCCAAAACATGCTCGCCCTTCCAGCCTTGGGGGCGTGGTAAAAAGAGCAGCCCAAGAGTTGGCGGTGGGTGGTGATGACTAGCTGCCTTCCCTCTAGTCTTACACTACTAAATTAGGGAAGGCTAGCACAGATAGCCCTCGAGTAGCTTTGTGCGAAATTCCAAAACAAACAAACATAAACTAGAATTATTACAACTATACCTGGCATAATTTATCTATGAACAGCAGGAATTTGCTATGGTAAAAAATAAAAATAAAAAATTTAAAGAGAAGATCACAGGCGTCAGTTGACGGACATCAACGTTGTGAGTATATTACTCGCTACTTACAGAACACGGACAAAATTTGAGACCGTAGAAAATACAAGAATGGGGAAAGTGATGTCACTCCCCATTGAATAAAATCTGCTGTCGATTATCAACGTTTGATCAGGTTCGGCCATCTTGAAAAATACCAATATGATCTTCTCACAACTACTGTCCTGAGTCGATTATAACAACTTTGATTCTCTCACCATCTTAATACGTCTTTGATTTCCTAAATAATTGTGGTCTTGCGCTTACTAAAGCCCAAACGGAACATTTTTAACAAGCGTTAATGCTACAAGTGATATAATAACGAAAGTTCAATGAATTTGTTAGAATTTAGCTGTTTGTCAGTTATTTTAATTCATTAACAATAAGTTGTTAAGGTTTATTTTATTTTAACTTGAGAGTCTCATTTCACACATATTAATTTTCAAAATAAACTATCCGCAAAATATAACATTTAAACACAGCTTAAATTGCTACTTTATTAGTTTAACTAATGGCGATAATTTACTGGATCTCAAAGTTTATAACCCTTTGTATACAGAAACTTGACCAAACATCATTTATGTTTGTGAATGTTTAAATGATAAAGAATATTCCAATATATATATGTGACTCTGATATACAGTATACATGTTTACTCTAAAATACTAAATCTTATCTCTTGCTAAAGCAATAAATAACATGTGTTGTATTCTATATTCAAATTCCAACTTCTTTCTTTTTAAACATGTTAATAGGTTTAGGCACACCGTATAGGATCAGTTGTTGTGTTATGTGTCTGCTTTCCATCAGCAATTTGCATTCACAATAGGATGTTTATGGTGTCTTAAAAATAGAAGAAAAAAATATTTTCGTCAATCACCCAACACTCCCTATGCGAAATTTTGTGACTTTTTTAATGTTAACAAGTTACTGTACATGTTACAACATCTTAGCTGTAATAGCCTCGTACTTGGCCTGTAGGTGATTTCTTTGGCAAGTTCTCAACTAAATTTCTTCAACGTTACACTTAATTTCGTAAGAATGTTGAATATTTAGTACCCTGTTTAAAAGAGCTATGAAATGAGCAGCTACCTGCCAAAAGAGAAGGGTCAACAGTTATAAATACTGATTATAGAAACCTGTAAGGTTAGGATAGGTTAATTTTTGGTATAAAATTACCAACAACAAGTTAGATATAGCAACCTTCAAATTTGGCCGATCACAATATTTCTGTGAAATACACAAGAACTGTAACGATTGAAATAAATATAAATTTCACTCTTCCACAACAAGTAGGCAATATCAAACTTTGTAGAATGGACGACGTTTCGAAACGCTTGTGTCTCCACAACAGGCAGTTGCCGTCAATTTTACAAAGTTTCATCATGAATACTCTGCCTAAAGAATTTATCAAATAATAGTAGGTAATATATCTTTATTCAAATACATTTATGTGTTATTTTTTTCAATTGTTCATGCTGTTTCTGCATGTAGTTATGACATGCCGGTTGACCAGATATCTCAGAGCCATAAACGTGAGCTATTCTGTTTACACAGCTAAAGGATACGTGCTGTAACCTTTACCCTTGATTCCAAAGCTGGCGTGCATGTGTTTCTGTATGAATTTCCGGGAAAAATAGTTTATTGAAAGGGTAGTATAAAAATCTGTACATGTGACTTGGTTGACTGTCGACCATTGGTTGAAGTACTGAACCAACAGTTACAAGTATAGTTATTGACTGTTTCACAGTAGTTATATTCCTTGATGTTTAAAATAGCCTTTGACTTAGTCAAGAATGACAAAATAAATCCAAAAATATACTTCAAATTTTCTAAATAACCGATCAGTTAAACTTAAAAGTTAACACTCCTGAATGATTCTGCCCGGCTGTTGTGTTCCTCTAAGACTGAGTCAGTATGTGTTTTCTTATAGCAAAGCCAATCGGGCTATCTGCTGTGTCCACTGAAAGGAACAGAACCCCTGACTTTAGCGTCATAACTCCGTAGACTTACTGCTGTGTCAGGAGGGTACAGGCTGAATCATCACCCCCCTTCTATACGTCTATACCTAGCTTTCTCTGTGTTGGTATTTGGGTAATTATGTGGAATACCCTGGAGGGTCAGGTGCACTAAACCTCTTCCTCCTATTTTGTGGTCCTGAAAAGGACGGTTTGTTTATTGGCGAGAGTAAGATACAGTACCTCTCTCTCCATTTAGGCTCGTTCCCCTCGAATTCTACGCGCGAGTTGGATGTCTTTCGACATGATGGTCACTCTCTTTGCATGAATGGCACACAGGTTAGTGTCTTCGAAGAGACCCACCAAATATGCTTCAATGGCCTCTTGAAGAGCCTTGACAGCAGAGCTCTGGAATATCAGGTCAGTCTTGAAGTCCTGGGCAATTTCTCTCACCAGTCTCTGGAAAGGTAATTTTCGAATAAGTAGCTCAGTGGACTTCTGGCATCGACGGATTTCATGGAGGGCTACAGTTCCTGTCCTGTAACGATGAGGTTTTTTTAAACCTCCTGCGGCTGGAGCGCTCTTTTGAGCAGCTTTAGTGTCCAGTTGTTTTCTTGGTGCTTTTCCGCCCAAGATTTTCTTGCAGTTTGTTTCGTGCGAGCCATAATTTCGTTGTTTCCGTGCTACATTACAATACTACACACGTATGTAGAACTACACTCTTCGACTTCTGTGCCGCGAATGATCATCGTTCGAGCTTTACGTCTATACTTAACGAGATAAACTTACATATATTCAAGTTTCCCAATTTACTAATGATATTGGAGTATGGTGCTCTTCAAAACGCCCATTACAAACAGTCAAGAAAAATTAAACTAAATATAAATCTAGTATTTCAAATGGAGAGTTGTTCCCATCAATCACAATTTGCAATTTTGCAAACAAAACTACGCTGAAGAACGAAAGAAACAAAATAGATTTAATTCGAAGTATACAATAATGAAAAAAGCCTCAGAAATTATTAAATTCCTAAGTGTTATTATTTCAACAATAAATTACGATTGAACAAACACATTATCAACATAACGGCTATAGCCATTTTCCGTCTCTCTATTTTAAAGGCCCTCTATGGCCACGTGAGTTAAGACGTTCGACTCGTAGTCTCAGGGTCGCTGGTTCGAATACCCGTCATGCCAAACATGCTTGCCATTTCAGCCGTGGGGGCGTTATTATGTGACGGTTAATTCCACTAGTCGTTGGTAAAATAGTAGCCCAAGCGTTGACGATGGGTGGTGATGATTAGTTGCATTCCCTCTAGTCTTACACTGCTAAATTAGGGACGACTAGCACAGATAGCTCTCGTGTAGCTTTGCGCGAAATAAAAAAACAACAACAAACTATTCTGAAAGTCTTACACACATTAGAAGTTAAACCAATCAATATACAAAAATGCTCGTACGCTCCACAATTTAATACGGCTGTGTAGCGCTTCTAAACACATCATACTGAAATTAACTCCAGCAACAAAAATTACAAAATAAACTTATTAGGATAATTACAAAAATACACACTAAAGAACTGCACAAGTTAACTAAGCTTCGGTTAACAATTCTGAACCTGTTATCAGAACTTCTGACTTTTCCACTAGATGTCAGTAAAACTGAATACCACAGAATAAAACAACTTGTGAGTATAACGAGCTTTAGAGTAATGAATAATTTATTGCATGTTTAAAGAACAAAACAAATGAGTTGAATAATTTCTACACAACATTGTATTATACACGAAATTAGTAATTCTTGAGTATTCTTAAGATTTGCGCGAAAATTCTGAAAGCAAATAAAATAACTTACTATTCCAAGCACAATCTGTATTCATTAAACAAGGAAATAAAGGAGAAATAAAATAATGATATGGAAAATAAAAGAAATACATCTTCAGAATGATAACTACTCTTTAGGGAAGCATTCATATATTTTAAGAACAATTAAAGGAAGGTGTTAATGAACATAAGAAAAATTCAATACAAATTGATAATTTGTTATAGCAAGAACAACATCATATGAATTCATTAGGTCGTACACTAAAAAAACAAGTCGTTCAGGGATTTACACTCCAGATATGCTGTATGAAACTTTTCATTGTCACAACTGTGAAGCAGTGCTTCACTATCTACAAATGTAAATAAATGCCTTGGTATGTATGCTGCAATGTTGTGCTTGGGTATGTACAGCTTTGATGGAGTTATTCAATACATACAATTGTAAAGGTTTCCTTCGGTTTGCACTGGTATAAAAGTATGTTTTAGCATGTTCATCTGTCAGTGTTCTTTGGTTTGCACAGTTGTAAAACTATACTAATTTTGCTATGTACAGTTGTGAAGGTATCCTTTGTTTTGTACAGCTATGAAAGAATGTTTCAACACATACAGCTGCAAAAGTGTTCTTGTTTTTCTGTTACTTTCTTTGCTGTTAGGAAGTGCGTTGCTAGGTGCAGCTGTCTAGCTGTGTTTTTATATAAAATGTGAAGGTGCGTTTTGTTACATAAAGATATGAAATCGTGTTTTGGTCTACATAAATATGAGGTAGTTATTCGCTACGTATTATTACGACGTGTACTTTCCTATACACAGCTGTGAAGGTGTACTTCGGTACGTACAATTGTAAAGGTGTTCTTAGATAAGTACAGATGTGAAGGTGTTCTTTGATGTGTGCAGCTGAAAATTTATGTCTTGGTTTTTGTAACTAAATATGAATGTATCAGTGCATACAGCTGTGAGTCATATGTTTACACTGAATCAATAAAGTGAAATGAAAGTGTAAGAAGAGCAGTATTGAGGCGCATGTCATCATTCTCTCTGTTTGAAGATCACAGCTAAGCCTCAATTAAACTACTCAAGCCAGTTTTCTAATCCCTTTCACTCAAATATTACCTTCGTAGCTCCACCCACTGAGAAGTAAGTCAATGTAGAAATACATGTCTTTGTCACAACAGCAACGAGAGTCAACAATTACAATCAAATCTTTGTGCTGAGAAGAACCTTACGTTTCCGGCCATTAGGAGGTCAATGGTGACAGCTTTAAGAGTGGTAATAAAAACATATAAGGACTAAAGTCAGCATTTATCTTCATATTCTGCCACATTTTGTATTTATGCCGTAAGTTCAATAATCAACCACATTCGGTTGAGATTATGTTGATTTCCATACTGCTTACTCTAGGCAGTGTTTCTTATTATTCCATGTTTTTCTGAAGGTTGTGACATGTTTAGAATTTTAAGTTTGTGTCAGAATACAGCAAGGGGGTATGAAAAAGTACAAATTAAATCATTTATAGACAGTTTGTGCGATGCCAAGTTTCTTCGCTAATTGATAAACTCACCATTTTTATTATGGTGTACTAATATATATTCAGTTTTACGAGTCATTATCCTTTCAGTTTTAATAATAGTGACTTAAAGAGTTTGTTTTCTGTCGTAAAGATATTTTCTTATCACAAAAATTACATGAAAATTGGCATGTTTACGCAGTTCTTTAGATGAAGGTTCAATAGTATTTTTTACATGGTACTGGCATGCTGCATATCGAAGTTTAATATTAAACTTCCTGTTGTAATCAATGTGTGGTAAAAAGTCGTTATTATAGATCTACTTCAAAAACACACTAAGTAATTCTGTTTTTTATAATTTCAAAACTTAAATAGTGTAAAATTTAGATTTATCTTAAACATACGCTGTAACATTTCGAAGTACAGTTTACTCGTCTTGATAAATTACTTGGACTGGAGTAACAGTTAAAAGTGACACATACTTGACCTTTACAATAGAAACGTTAGTCCACTAACGCTTCTTATTTGGGTATTTGTTTTAAATACTCAACAATAATACAAATATATACAATTTGTTCAGCAGTGACACCTTTACGTAATTTACATGAACATTTTAATGGACGTGGTCTTTTACCCATATTATCCATTTTATTCATATACTTATGAATATGTATAACAATAATTATTAGTTTCAAGGTTCCTTATTTCAATCCATGTAAACAGGTAGGTCAGAATCTGTGTGAAACTTAAGATAAATTATAGAATTTATGAAATATGCATGGGGTCAGTTCAAAGTAACGTGTAAAAATAGAATAGTATCATGAACACAAGTATTACGCCCTAGTAAAAATGCCCCTGACTTTCTACTTAATGCTTTGCTAATACATAGCATTATTTAATTAACTTATAGAAATACCGTTAAGTTAAATCAAACAAAAGGCTTTCTTTGTTTAGTTAAATATATGTACGTGTGTGTATATACTGAGAGAGAGAGCAACTGTGAACGGAAATACAATACTGAAAGAAGTTATTAAACCAATTTAGACAAATGTCGATAGAACAGTACACTCTGATCCATACACAACGAACAATAACCTCCACTTAACATTATATAACAATGAATTGTCAGTTGCAAACTAGTGCTGATCGTTTTAAATGCACTTTTATATAAAGACACGCAACCAATTTACCAATAAAAAGTGATTGTCACATAAAAATAAATCATTTACTACCCCTTCATGTTCTGATAACATTTCAGAGTTAAAGGTCGAGTGTAACAATTTAACTTTTGTTTTACTCTTAACTTTTGCAAGAAAGAAATTGTTTCTCATATAATAATCAAGTTAATTACGAAGTTCTTTATGTATGTGTATATTTTATTCTTTTCAGGTCAATAAAAAAATTGAACACAAATATATTAAGTTATATCAAATTTTTATGCTATGGAAAGTTTTGTGCGACTCTATGAATAGACGTTTATCACCATTCAGCCGTATTTTTAAGTAACCCTGTTATTTCACAGATCCTTGACCGAAGTAAACTGATGCATAGTCATCTTTCTACTGTTGTTTCTTTAGGATTAAGCAAGTTACATAAAGGGACTACACATGTTCTGAGAAACATTGGTATTGAAACTCGATTTATATCGTTATAAGCACTCAGAATTACAGCTGAGACTAGTTGGAGTCCTTTAAAATTCTAATTCTAGCTACGTTAAATTAAAACCAATACTACCGTTTCATATAGATATTTGGAAGTGCACTACCAGGAAAACCTAGTAGAAACCTGTTAAGAGCTATTATGGTGAAGTGGTTAGCGTGCCAAACAGTGAGTCCACGATGCGCGTCTCATTATCACAAAAACAAAACACCAGGCAAAACATGCGTGGCTCAGAGATGATAGTCCTGTACCATGGATCTGTTGGTTCATCATTCACGTCCACTTACCGCAAGAAAACAAGGACAAATATCACCCTCAGTGCTATGTTCTGTGAGAGTGTTATGAGAGCGACGGTTACCTTCCTCTAATCTTTTAAATTAGCCTAAAAGATGACGGTTACTGATGTTAACTAGCAGCATTCTCGCTACTGTATCAGTTCAAAATTAAAAACGGCTAACGTAGGTGATGCCTGGCATGGCCAGGTGGGTTAAGGCGTTCGATTCGTAATATGAGGGTTGCAGGTTCGAATCCTCCTCGCACCAAACATTTTCGCTCTTTAAGCCGTGAAGGCATTATAATATGATGGTTAATCCCACTATACATTGGTAAAAGAGTAGCCCAAGAGTTGGTGGTGAGTGGTGATGACTAGCTTCCCTTTAGTCTTACACTGCTAAATTAGGGACGGCTAGCGCAGATAGCTCTCGTGTAGCTTTGCGTAAAATTAAAAAACAACAACAAACTAACGTAGGTATCCCTTGTGTAGATATTCGGAGGAAACTCAAATCAAACTAGGAAAGATAACACCAGTTTTACGAGTAACACAAATTAAATTCCTTGAAACAAATTGTTTATTCGTGGAATGGGTTTGAAGTTAGAATTAAAATAGTAACAACAACAAAAATGTTTCGTTTAATAAACATCTGTAAATTGAAAAATACATTCTTTTATTTTACGTGTAATTGAGAACCATCTATCAATTACTTTATCTTCCCTCAGTTTAATCTGCGCATAAAGTCGGTTTTAGAGTGAAAATACTAAATCCTTTTTTTAACATGCCATATTGGAGATACTCAGTTTAATTGACTTACCTTTTTAGGTGTTGTGCAGATCATTAAATCTTAATGATTTTGTTTTATTCCTTTCTTTTTCACATAACCGTTTATAACGTAGTTAATTAAATTCAAAAGTAAATAAAGATTAAACAGATCCCTTTGTGCTGAATCGTAATTAAATATATATATATTTTTGCATACATATATGTATTAATTCATATAACAAAATCCACTAATTTCAAATTTTGTAGCCGGCAAAAATTTGCCTCATGAACACTTTAGTTAATCTGAAGCGGCACCTTTAAAATGATGTATTTAGATATAAATTTGAAAAGTTGTTTTCAGCCATATAATGAGCCAGCAAAACATCCACAAATCTTGACGAAAGTAGATTTACACACAAGTCGATCAAGACATTTAAACTATTCAGAAGAATTGTTTATTTGTCTTGTTTTTATTTTTGCTTTCTAATATCATGACAGTAATTAATGGCACTTACGTCTTATTGTTCTGTTTTAGGAAAACAAAAAGACCAAAGTGCAATAAATCAGAGAACTTAGGACACTAAACAATGACCAACAGCAGTATTTATTTACTTTGCCATCAAAGGACAGCTGAAAAGTACATATGCAACATATCTGATAATAGAACGACACTATAACACAGCTATAAACCGACAGTTTATTTAGTCTAATGTTTCATGCTTGTCTCCGTTCATAGTGAAACACATCTGGGTGTTTCGTTATTGGCTTAGCTTGCAGATAATCAAGGTGTTTACAACAATTTTAACTCAAGAAGAGGTTGCTATTAAACCAGTATTATTGTAACTCTATCATCAAATTTGCTTTGTTTTGTTTATTTCTAGTAACATAATACATTGAAAATCCGTCATAACATGTGTTGTGTGTACATATATATATGCACTGTTGTCCTGTTTAATCCTGTAATAGATTTGAAGTTACCATTAAAGCAGCAGTAACAACATAAACGTTTCGTTTAATGATTATCTGTAACTAGAATAATATATTCTATAAAAGTTCATTATCGTGAAGACTGTAATCTCCACTATTATATATAAAATATAAAGTTAGATACTTGTACAAATAACAGGTAAGTAGACGACCTGAAAGCGGTTCATCTCAGAAATGAATTACAAAAATTCCATGCACCACCAAAATTAGATTATTGTGAACTAATGATAATTTTGTTTCTATGTAATAAAAACATGTTAAAGGTATCCAAATATGTGTTAATTAGAAATTTTAAGGAGTCAATTACCTAGGAAGAAAATTTTCACAAATGCTTTGATAGCGTGTTTTCTAAAAAAAAAAAAAAAAAAGGAACAGACTGAGAAAGTTATTGTTGAGTAAAAGTATATCTTTATTAAAATATTAATATTATAATCATCGTAAAATTTCTCACATATTTTACCAATAAATATAAATGAATTGATCATTTTTATGAGTTCTGCTTCACGCCGACTGCAAATAATAAAAGAAAGCACATGAACCACGAAATTTATTTTAAATAAGTAAACGTTTTGTATTCTTATTTCAACTCTCAGTTGTTTCATAAAGTGACTAATCATACAACTTTTGCAAAAATATTGTCTAACGTTCGTTTCTTATTAGTAAAAATTGTCCTTTCTGTGATTATATAACACAATGTAAGCATCTAAATTGTGAGTATTTAACGTAAGAAATTTCAATATCGCATTGTTCTAAGCTCTATCTACTCCTGTTATTCAATCTTAATATTTTCATATATCTGATATTTGTCATCCCAATAAACAACTTGTACGACACGTGCTTAATGAACACGTTAGATACCGTTAAGATTCAAAACTGTCAACCTTTAATTCAGTCAGGAGCAGCACCTTCTGCGGCTGCTCTTAACCGAGCAGTAGAATTGCTTGACAGTTAACAGTGATAATATCTGAAAATATGAATTATGGGAGGGGGCTCAAGTCCTTGATCTACTGATCCGAAGTTTCACCAAACAAATAATCAGCTTTAAACAATAAAAAAATTACCATTTTTATGATTCTGATAATATATTTATTTTATAATTGAAAGTACATTTTGTCCATGAAGTTATTTCGCAAACAATTCAACAAATACATTTTATTAATATTTATATAATCTAAGACAATATATTTTCTAATAAAAAGATTCTCTAAAGATGCGGATAATACATTATATAATTCACTGCTGCCATCTACTAACCCGTTTCAGAACAAAATAGAAAATCGTGTCAATAATTCATGTGCTTTATTATGTATACAATTAACTATTAGTGCACTGAAGAAGATCTCGAAAAATTTGACGCCTGACAATAAGTGGCAGTAAAGAGTGAAGTCTGAATTTATCTTCCATATTTCTATTTATTTCAGATGGTTTATTAAGCAATTGGAAAAGTCAATATTTTCAGCAACTTCCTGCTTATTTTACATACTTTTGACCGTAAATATCCGATTTTTTACGTCATTTGCTTATGGAAAGTAATTTTCCTAACCCAATTTTTTATACACCTCTACTAAAAACTGTTTTATCGAAAGTGGCTATTTGCATTGCGCTCACTTTCAGGATCGAAGCTCGAATTTGAACATCATAAGCCTCGAAACGTATAACGTAGACACTTGGTTTTCCTAATAAGAATACTACTCTAATAAAAATACATTAATTATACCCATCATTCAAATGAGGAGCTATTTTCATCAACAGTGCACGATATACGCATAGGTACCTAAAAATGAAGACAGAACTTCCGTAAATCATGGGTCTTTTGGCAATTTTAGAAAGTCTAAAGCACATAACAAGTTTAATTGTACAATGGTGTTAAAAGTAGTTAGTATTAAATTTTGGTTTAAAAAATATGATTCTGTGTTTTCTTGCGCTAAAACCTGCCGCTGCTCTCTTATTTTGAAAGAAAAAAACTCGTTGTCACTTTTTTGGTTGTAATTTACTAAACACTAACAATTAATGTAAATAAATTAACAAAATAACTAATGATAATAAAAGTCAATTTAATTTGTTCACTATTATGTAATATTTTATCTCTCAGTATACTTTACTTGAAGTAAATACTGTTCATGATAAAATTGCTTTAAGTAATTTAGCATTTTCATATTCTTTGTTCTTATTTGTAGCCGAATTTTCTGTTATTAATATTCTATGTCCAATAAACAGTATATATATATACCAGAAATAATTTATACATTCGGATTTCATGTGCATTACATCCTATATTAACATTTTTGAGAGCGATTATACTCTATATTTGAGTATTTCCTTACATTGCTTTGTACAAATATCTCTTACATAGTAAATTTTCAATTTATTTTTCATATATATTGCTGCTTTCGTATGTACAGGTTTTATTTTAAAGTAGCTTTACCAGCCATTAATAGATGGCCTTATGCTTCAACTTACAATGACATTTTGTTTCTGAACAAAATACGGTTTTCAGAACTGAAATATATCTACGAATATACAGAAGCATAAATGCTTAAACTTGCGCGTATATGTACACACATACATGGTAAAAATAAGGTATTTGTAAATAAAATTGAAAGAATAATAATGTTCTGACAATCTGATGCAGTAAGTATTTTTTGGAAGCACCATATGAAACATAGTTTACCGGAAACTTACACAAGAAGAAAATGAGAAAACACATATTTGATACGAACATGTGGTTCGACGAGAAATACGAAGGTTTCTGCAACAAAAGTCTTGTTCGACAGGTTTTATTCAACACGATGTAATCATACAATATGCATCACATTAAATAGGAAAACCACGATCGTCTAATAAGTCTTCATAAAGATATTATGAATCCAAATAATGAAAATGCAGTGGAAAGACACTACCAGTCCACCTAGGTTTTCTGCTGTATGTGTGTTGCAGTCATTTCGTGTAATAAATATTTAGAACATGCATTGTCATGCATATAATTTTAGAATAACATGTTTTGATTGTTTCTTTTTTTAACCAGTCTGAATGTGATACTCTGCTACGTTTAGTACATAAGAAAGTCTCCAATATTTATTATAAAAAAATAAACTTACTTTAGGTAAGACCAAACCGTGTATGAGAAGGTCCTGTATGTCTCGGAACACGACCCGTACTTTCAAATGTGTGTGTGTGTGTGTAGGCGTGCGTAGGATGGGGTGCGATTGATTAGTTATGACAGCGACAACCAATCTCGGTTAAGAGTAGCCGTGTAGACGGGGTATATTTTTGACTGGTCGCTTATCAACAGTTTTAAGTTAAGAACGATTGTGCCTTAACTTTGTGGTTTTTGATCTGGCCGTTTAACTAATGTATAATACAGTGTTGTTCAGGTTCCACATATCACACTATCTGTATAAAATGTGACTCAAAAAAAATTATAACTGTACAACATTATACGTCTATCATCATAAAAGACCCCCAGTGGCACATTAGCATGTCTGCGGGCTTATAACGCTAGAACTGGGTTTCGATACCCATAGAGAGCAGACAACATACAGACTAACGTATCTTTCTGGTTAATTACAAACAAAGAAACCATCATAAAAAAAAGATGAATTTATGTCTCCTTATCAGCTTTGTCATCCGGGTCAAAATACTTTCTTAATGCTACATAAATTGCATAATGTAATTGATTCTGTTACGCCGTGTTGGTGTTTCAAAGCTGATTATTCAGAAATTCTGTAAGTTAAGGAATATTGTTTATATCTATCGGTTTTCTTCACCTAACATTTAATGTTAAATATTGTTTCTGCATTGTTTTTTGAGATAATTTAGAGCTAAAATGAAGCCTGTGATAGTCTTATAATTTTATCAGGTGCACCTATCGTAACATATTTTCAAGAATACATTGTTTCGTATATAGCAATGAAATAATGTTAAATGTTCTAAGGAATAAAAAAAAGTAAATGCAAAATTTTGGATTCAAATATTAAATCACACCATATTATTTGAGTTCAAAATTCCTTACGAAAATAATTATTCATTTATTTCCTTCGTTTTTTATTCTTAAGTTTACATAACAAGAACATTCTAAAAATTTCACATATGTTGGTTTAAGTTTATGTTTACAGATTCAGTATAACCAAGCAATAGCTACAGACTAATACAGTAACGATAAAAATATAAATTAGAATTATTTCACGCACAAAATATTAGTTATTGTAAGACAAATGAAACTGGGTAAAATTTAGTGATGTAACTCATGTTCATCTAAAACACATAACTGGTTTGTTGTCCCTCGAGGTTAACGATAAGTTTATGGATTTACAATGTTCACGTTTATGATCTGATTCCTTACGGTGGATAGAACACAGATAACCTCCTGTGTAGCTTTATGTTAAAATTACAACAGCTTATGTCATGTAAGTAAACTTTGTAACAATTGATTCGATTTAAAAAATAAAAAATACTAAGAGGAAACTTTGTAAAATTTCAGTATAAATATTTTCTAATACAATTATTTTTGTACATATAAAAGAATTACAAAGCAATGTAATTACATGTTAATTTCCTTAAGGCCTAAAAATTATCTTGTAAATGGAAGATGAATCATACATACATTAATAATCTGTAAAATCATACCAAAATGTTGTTTTATCTTTTTATTAAGTATTTTTAAACTTAACAAATTCAAACGTAAGCAATTCAAACAAATACCGTACGAATATCTATAGCGTAGTTTATTGTGTGAAAAGAAATGAAACAAGAAAGTTCTAAACAAAATGATAAAAGTAAGTACATCGACGTGCTTTTTTATTCAGGGCTGAGCGAAATTACATCATAAAACCAAAAGAATAAGCATATTTTATAATAGTATAATGTACAACAATGCATTTTTTACTTGCATTGATCAGAAGAATTTCGCACAAAGCTACTCGAGGGCTATCTGTGCTAGCCGTCCCTAATTTAGCAGTGTAAGACCAGAGGGCAGGCAGCTAGTCATCACCACCCACCGCCAACTCTTGGGCTACTCTTTTACCAACGAATAGTGGGATTGACCGTCACATTATAACGCCCCCACGGCTGGGAGGGCGAGCATGTTTAGCGCGACGCGGGCGCATACCCGCGACCCTCGGATTACGAGTCGCACGCCTTACGCGCTAGGTCATGCCGGGCCCCCATAAAAAGCAGGAAATGCTTAATAATTAAATATAGCTACACGGGTTTTTACGATGCGAATTAATAAAGTGTAAAATAAAAATTATAAAAACATCATAGCACTAATGAAATACAGGTGCACAGGTTTTACTATGGCAAAAAAATAAACTGCAAAATTATGAAATACTACAGCAATAATGTTTTATCTTGCCAAAGACAAAAGTAATTCAGTAAAATGCAAGTTATCAAAGATTATTGTAAAAATATGTAATACATAATATTAATGTAGATAAAAATAATTCATAAAACTCCATGATCAATAATTATACTTATCGATTTCATCCTACTGAAATCAAGTGAAACTATACTAGTTGTAATTGTGAAAATATTTATAGACGTACGTTATCATCCAGACAGTGATAAGTTTCTGTGTACAAATAGAATAATATGTTGATAAAATATAGTAAAACATGTTTAAGGCGGAATCGCATGGGACCGAGTAGAATTTCTGGCTCAGACAGTGAACATGCATTTCCTTAATTATATATAATTTTTGAGCGGAACGTTATACTTGTTTGACTCGAGGGAAGTAAGACGTTTATGAATAAAGTTATTATACTGTTTGCTGTAATTATTATAATGAGAACAAAAATAGACATTTAAAATATACTTAAGTACACAAAATCTTAATCAAATTTATTTGAAGGAAGTGTCCAATTTCAACTGTTTCGTTTTTTCAATGGACTTTCTCATACGGTTAAAAGAGAACGCCAATTCTACGACCTTATCATGAAGCTCATTTTCCCCCTCCATTCTTGCATACAATTTGATAGTGTTAATATAACTTAACACTTGCGATGAAGTAGGAATTTCTATTTCCTCACTATCTTTTCCATTTTGTTCAACTTCTGAATCTCTCACACTGTTACCATCTTGTGATTTTATTGCGGATTTTAAATCAATTTCATCAGTTTCTGTTAAAACATTCTTGCCAACGTTCACAAAACTTTCGGCGTTCACAGAATCAGTTATATCAGTCTTCTCAATCAGAGTTTGGATTTCACTAGAATCGTCATAACAAACAACTTCTCCACAATCTCCGCCGTTATAAAAAATTAATTCCGCAATTTCTAAAGCACTTTATTACGCATTCATCTTTTACGCATCTGACTGAATGACTTAAAAATGTAATTGTATCTAACAAGTAAATTTTCGTGGTCATTTCAGATGCTCTCTTACAGTCGTCCATGTTTGCAATAGTATGCTGAAGAATCAATTTTCTGTATTTCAATTTTATACACTGTATAATTCCATTGTCTAGTGAATGTAGAACTGATGTTGTACATGGAGGTAGAAAGACTAAACGAACATTTGAAAGTTGAACTTTTGGGTGACAAGTTGCATTATCTGGGAAAAGTAGAATATTTCTATTTTCTTCTCCATTCTTTTGTTTAATTTGTTCAAAAGTTCCTCTAATATAGCACATGTTATACACGTTTTATTATTCGCTTTCCATTCCATAGAAATTTGATTCTTCCTTAAATTTTTTGAAACAACGCGGATTTTCATTTTTTCCTATCACCCACTGTTTCTGTAATTTCCCAAGATTGAAAGTACAGTCAATCATTCTTTCCAATAGCAACCTCCGCAATGACGGCAGATAAAAGAACAGAATATATTTAACCAATACTTACTGTTACAAAATATCCGAGAATTTATTAATATTTAAACAAATTATTAATTAAATAAGAGATTAATATTTAATTAAAAACATTTTTTTCGCCTTACTTGTTCCTACTTGTTGATAGATAAAAGAGGTAAAAAATAGCTTTCCGCCTGCGTTACGCAGGTTCTGACATATAGAGGGCTCTTTAGTTTGTTTTGGAATTTCGCACAAAGCTACTCGAGGGCTATCTGTGCTAGCCGTCCCTAATTTAGCAGTGTAAGACTAGAAGGAAGGCAGCTAGTCATCACCACCCACCGCCAACTCTTGGGTTACTCTTTTACCAACGAATAGTGAGAGTGACCGTCACATTATTTATCCCCACGGCTGGGAGGACGAGCATGTTTGGCGCGAATCGGGCGCGAACCCGCGACCCTCGGATTACGAGTCGCACGCCTTACGCGCTTGGCCATGCCAAGTCGGGCATTTCATAAAAGAAATCTTAAGATAATGCTGTAAAATTTCGATATTTCTGACTTAGACAAGTTTTACTGTAATATGTTCACACAATGTAGTATTTCTTGTAAACAAGAGGGAATCCTCAATAGCCGCAGCACTTGAAATTTTATTATGCAGGATTATAGTAAATTAATGTATAAACTTTTTCTTTTATTTTTTATTATCTATATTTTTGTACACCAGTAATACAAGGCGTGGGATACATGTATACCCTATTCTATTTTATTACTCTATCATAAATTCTACCAGCCTTCCCTCAAATTAAAATTATTTTAGGCAGAGTTAGAGTAAATTACAATATGATATCTTGAGCGTTGTGAAATACATCGCTCGAAACGATTCTAATTATTGTGTCCAAAACTGTAATTAGATCTCAAATCGATCAAGAAATGACGGAATTATGAGATAAAAGTTTATATTTGTAAAAACAACAGCACTTGGAACCATTCTATGATACAAAATGCCACGGCGAGGAAGTGATTTTATAAGGTTTTACATTCAAACTAACTTTTACTTGTTAAACTAACTTATAAAAACTATTAGTAAACATATTAGAACTAGTGAACGTGGTCAAGCCAGTTTTTAAACTTAGATGTATGTACACGCTTCTTGGAGAAAATTGTGAAAAGCAGATTTCACTAATGTTACTATGACTAGCAATCAATAAAGAAAACAGGATGAATGTGTTATGGGAAGCTTTACGACTTGAAGTTTCTATTGGTAACTTCAGAATAAAAGTGTTGATTTCCACTGTTTATGTTGTATATTACATGTTTGCCGATTTCGTACGGAAAACTATAAGAGAAGGTCTGATATTTAACAATGTAAGTTCTGTACTTTCATCTAGTAACTTGTCTTGCAGTGCCGTTGAATGATTGTTTGTTTGTTTTGGAATTTCGCACAAAGCTACTCGAGGGCTATCTGTGCTAGCCGTCCCTAATTTAGCAGTGTAAGACTAGAGGGAAGGCAGCTAGTCATCACCACTCACCGCCAACTCTTGGGCTACTCTTTTACCAACGAATAGTGGGATTGACCGTCACATTATACACCCCCCACGGCTGGGAGGGCGAGCATGTTTAGCGCGACGCGGGCGCGAACCCGCGACCCTCGGATTACGAGTCGCACGCCTTACGCGCTTGGCCATGCCAAGTCGGGCATTTCATAAAAGAAATCTTAAGATAATGCTGTAAAATTTCGATATTTCTGACTTAGACAAGTTTTACTGTAATATGTTCACACAATGTAGTATTTCTTGTAAACAAGAGGGAATCCTCAATAGCCGCAGCACTTGAAATTCTATTATGCAGGATTATAGTAAATTAATGTATAAACTTTTTCTTTTATTTTTTATTATCTATATTTTTGTACACCAGTAATACAAGGCGTGGGATACATGTATACCCTATTCTATTTTATTACTCTATCATAAATTCTACCAGCCTTCCCTCAAATTAAAATTATTTTAGGCAGAGTTAGAGTAAATTACAATATGATATCTTGGGCGTTGTGAAATACATCGCTCGAAACGATTCTAATTATTGTGTCCAAAACTGTAATTAGATCTCAAATCGATCAAGAAATGACGGAATTATGAGATAAAAGTTTATATTTGTAAAAACAACAGCACTTGGAACCATTCTATGATACAAAATGCCACGGCGAGGAAGTGATTTTATAAGGTTTTACATTCAAACTAACTTTTACTTGTTAAACTAACTTATAAAAACTATTAGTAAACATATTAGAACTAGTGAACGTGGTCAAGCCAGTTTTTAAACTTAGATGTATGTACACGCTTCTTGGAGAAAATTGTGAAAAGCAGATTTCACTAATGTTACTATGACTAGCAATCAATAAAGAAAACAGGATGAATGTGTTATGGGAAGCTTTACGACTTGAAGTTTCTATTGGTAACTTCAGAATAAAAGTGTTGATTTCCACTGTTTATGTTGTATATTACATGTTTGCCGATTTCGTACGGAAAACTATAAGAGAAGGTCTGATATTTAACAATGTAAGTTCTGTACTTTCATCTAGTAACTTGTCTTGCAGTGCCGTTGAATGATACTTACAAGTAGCTTACTGTGTCTGTGGAATCGGCCGGGAAGAACATAAAGTGGATCACCCTCCGGTTGGTTCCCTAGAAACTATCCCATGACGGCGTATAGGACGTTGCGCAAGATCGAGCATGAGGCGCACCAGACCCGGCCATCCGTGTGTACAGGGAACAGACGTGTATGTATTAACATAAAGACGACGGTTCCGAACTTCATATCGGTGAACGGTTTCTGGGTAATGTAATTACCCGGGTATGCGACAGCTGTGTCGCCGCTATGGCCTCGAAGGCCACCTTTTGGCTGGGTGCCAGAACCCGCGGTGCGGGATATGTCTGGCTTACGGACATGTGGACAGTTCATGTACCGATACGTGTAATATTTGTAGTGGTGGCCACATGCCCTCGCGATGTCCAAAGCGTGTGGCAAGTTATGCTGCGGTGACTGCGGGGCTGCCGACGGTTGCGCAGTCCAAAAGGGCGAGGGCAAAACGGACGGGGACGGCAGCTCTTCCTCCCGCGGCGGCTGTGGGTGGGGTACCCGAGGGGGGGCCTGTCCCAGTCGCTGCCGTGTCCGGAGAGGATGAGTCACGGTCCCCTGAGGAGGGCCACGTCTCGCCCACCAGGTCGTGGAGACTGCGTCCTCTGGGGAGGAGAGTGGCGCTTTGGGTGCCGCTCGGGTGGGGCCCTCAGAGGAGGCTTCGGACCATCCTTTGGGTCCTGGTTTGGATGGGACCCTGTGGGGGTTCTGGACAAACCATGTGCCCCTGAGGCGGCCTCTATCTCTCTGTCGGGTGGTGTGGGGGTTGGGGCTGTGTGGGCGCCCACGATCCTGCCAACCCTGTAACTGTTGGGGTGGGTCCCTCTGAGGAGGGTTCTGCCCCCTGTTCGAGATGGGTCAGCAGGGGTTGATGGGGATTGCGTGGAGCCCCTGGCTTTCACTGCTAGTGCCGCAGCGGCTGGAGGTTCTTAGGGACTCTCGGCACAGGCTCTGGGGATGGTGGATGTTCTGGCCCCCTCTCTCGAGGCCGTGCAGGCGCCGACCCCGACACTGGACAAGATGCCGTCACTCAGCTCGTTTACAAGTTTCCTGGACCATCCCAGTCTTCTCTGTCTCTCTGGACTGAGTGAGGACAGTGGGGAGGTACTGGGGCCTTGCAACTCCGTTTTGTTGCCGGACATGGGTCCGGATGTCCCTGTTGTGCAGCGGCAATGGTCGGATGTCGGCGGCCGCTGCTGCGAAGCGAGGGTGGGGTCGGGTAGCCTCAAGAGCCGCTCGCCCCCCTGCTTCCATCTACTCTGTCAAAGCAGCAGCGTCACTGATATTTTCCCCTTTGATTGGTTCATGGGTTTTTCTTGCCTTACCTTGAACATCCAGGGGTTGCATAGCATTGCTAAGCAATTCTATGCGTTCTCCCTCTTCAACCGCTTTCCAGTTGAAGTTATATTTTTGCAGGAAACCCATTTTGCCTCTCGGAGGGACCATTTTTCATTTTATTTTCCTTACCCTGTCCTTGCCTTCTGGTCGTTTGTCACGGCACGTGCTTGGGGTATGGTAATCCTCTTTCACCCGCGTTTCAATGGGATCATCCTCGCATCACACAGTGATGCTGAGGGGCGGGTGGTGTACGTTGGTGTTGGCACTGGGGTTCGTAAGATTCGACTTGTCAATGTCTATGCACCTGCTCAGTCTAGGGAGCGGGAGGCCTTCTTTTCAGGCTTGAACAGGTTCATGGTTACACAGGTCGATACCGTCCTTGGTGGCGACTTCAACTGTGTCTTGGATCCTCACCACGACAAGATTGAGAGTGATCTTCTTTCTGGTGATCGGTATATACAGTCTCTGCGTGCGGTGCTGTCAGACTTCGCCTTTTCCAATGTCTGGCGTACACTGCATGGGTCTGTTTTTGTGTCAACCTGGACCAGTCGGGGCGTTTCTTGTCGCCTTGACAGGTTCTGTGTGACACCTGGCCTTCGGCAGAGCCTCAGCGGGGCTGCTGTTCATCGGGTTGGGGATATCTTGTTTTATGTGTCTGACCATTGGGCACTTTTCACCACATTCCGGGATTTTGTCCCCGTTTTACAGGGCCCAGGAGTGTGGAGGCTCAACGTCTTCCTCCTTGCTGAGGATAGGGTTGGAGACGATTTGATTGTCCTTGTTTGGGAGTTCTTTTCTGTCGAGTCTGTCACCGGGTCTTGGTGGGCGGGTCTCAAGGAAGCCTATGCCTTCTTTGCTGCCACGAGCTGGCATGCGGCATTTGAGGTCCCGCCGCCTGGCCTTGTGGGGCAAGCAGGACACTTTGGCTGCCTTGCTTCATGGTGGACCAATAGATCGCTGGGTCCTCTTGAACATTGAGACAATACGTAGGGAAATAGATTTGGATTATTTCAAACTGTTCCGTGCTGAGAGCGTCTCTAGTCTGATCAAATCACTTGACTCCAGAACTGCCACTAGGGTTCTGCTGTGCAAGGCACAGGAGATGGCAAACACCAGACTTATCTCCAGTCCGGTGTTGGAGAATGGCCAATCGTCATCTGACAGCTCTGACATTCTAGACGCGTGCCTCAGCTATTACCGACGTTTATTTTCGGCTTCACCCGTGGACGAGGGGTTGTGGGATGACATTACTCGGTTCTTACCCTCCCTCGACCCTTCCTTACACGACAAGCTGGTGCAACCCATAAGCTTGGGTGAGTGTTCTGGGCCCGATGGGCTGCCAGAGGAATTTTACAGCCACGTGTGGCATGTTGTTGGACCCTCTTTCATCAGATTTTTAACGACTGTCTGACTACGGGGTCTCTGCTGCCGAGAACGCTGGATGGGCTAATTACACCTATCTGTAAGGATCCCATCCAGTATGAAGATCTTTCCTCGTGGCTACCCATTTCTCTCCTGAACGTGTCTTTCCCTTCTTCTGTCCACTACCTTTTGCTGTTTGTCTTTGGAGAGTCACCCCCGTTGCCACCTCACGAGATTTTTGGTTGGCACGGGGCGCAGGCTCTTTGGTGTTCTTTGGGCCTGTAGACACCTATGTGTTTTGACCCTCTTTCTTGGTAAGTTAACGCTGCTGTGGCGATCCGGCGGTGTCGTACCGTGTCTGCCGACGTACCGACGGACTCCCGTTCCCTCTACCGCCTGCTGGTCCCCGAATGTACCCATAGGATCGAGTGATTCCATCCTGCTCTGCCGTGTGACGTTATTTGGGGCCGCGTCGCGCTGTACCATGTTGATAGCTACCTCCAGGCTTTCAACTGGCGCGTTGTGCACAATATCCTTCCGGTGAGGGAGCATGCATACCTTTGGAACTCTTGTGCCACTGAGTTGTGTTCAGTGTGTCACACCCAGGTGGAGTCTGTCTTGTACAGGTTGGTCCTCTGTCCGACGTCGGCGGAGATCTGGGAAAGGGTTGCTCGCCTTTTCCGGGTCCCGCCGCTCTCGGCTGAGACCATACTATATCATGTACCAGTCCCTGTTCTCGGCCATCTGGCCTTTCCCTTTCAGTACATCATAACCATCTTTAAGTACGTCATCTGGCTTGCTCGAAACAAACTGGTTTCCGAGCAGACGCCAGTGTCGTACTTTTTGATGCTGGGTAGGGCCAGGTATAGGCTGTTACTCCGCCTTGAGGCGGACTATCAGCGACTTGGTTCCGGGACATTTTATCATCTCTGACGGTCGGACGTCTTGCTACTTTGTGTGTTAGTGGGGGTTCAGGTGAAAATTGGATTCTGAGTCGCCCTGCCTCCACACTTGTTTCTCGGTTTTTATTGTTTTCTCTGGTATTTATTTAATGTTTTTGTATATAATTAAAGGGTTTTTTGTATATATTAAATGGGTTTTTGTATATATTTATTGTGTTGTTTTCTCCACTTCTATATATTTAATGTGTTTTTTCTCCACTTGTATATATTTCATGTTATTTGTTTTGTTTTTTATTTTGTTTTGGATCTATTTAATGCTTTTTCTTTTGTCATGCTTTTTGTACTGTTCCATTTATTGTAGATAAATTTAAAATTTAATATGGTTCAACGATCGGCTGGTGTCTTGCCGGACAACCCATCAAATCCTCCTGCTCAACGCCAGCGAAATTTTCTTGAGCCGACCACTTGAAATTCACGTTCCGTATTCCTCAGGGTCTTTTAAGACATTTGCAACAGCAGTTTTACTAGGCCCAATCTCACCAATGATGGCACGTTGAGAGAGACTTTGCTTTTGCAGCTCGACAATTCTGCCACGTTAAAACTCTGTTAACTTTTTAGCCTTTGCCATGTTTTTAGCCAATGTAACACAGAGATGTCAGTGGGAGACGTTGACAACGCTAATGCTTAAACACAAATGACTAAATTTCGTTACATGTTTACCGATTAACGCTTCGTTCAGTATGGTTTTAAACTTTTGACCAACTAGTATTTAGGTTAATTTCATAGTGTTCACATTTTCCCTGTTAAATGCTAAAAATGTTTTTTATTTTAATTTTCCGTTTCTTATTTACATCTTTCGAAGCTCTACTCAAATAAGTGGTTGAGTCTAACAACACAAAATGCATATTTTTTCTTTATGTTCATTGGTCTTAAGATTGTGGCCAGCAGTGTATATGTATGTTGACAGCACTGATGACATACCAACTTTCAACACTTTTTTCTCTATGGAAGCTGAGATTGGTCGACACGAAATTGACCTTTTGGCATAAAACAAATGTAACGATAAATAGTGTCAGCAGTGGGAACAATAAAAAGAGTTTCAGGTCCTTTGTTGTTTATTATTTTGAAAACTTCTTTGTGAACAATAAGTAAGCTTAAGTTATGATACTAAAATGATCAAATGAATTAATATTGATAATTGTTTTCATATCTAATGAGATCTATACAGTCTAAGTGAATGGTTCAGAATATGGAAGATAAATTTTAGTACTGCAAAGTTTAACACTGTTCATAGTGAAAGAAACAAAATAAAATAATTTAAATATTAGTGCTGAAAAAGCCTATAAACACTTTTCTAAAGTTTAACTGTGGTAAAACACAAATAAGAGATTGAGTTCTTCCTTTATTCTCAAGACATCTGGTATGGGTATTAAAACTTTAATTTAAATAAATTACAGAACAACGTTTCGACCTTCTTAGTTCATCTTCAGTTAATTTGTTTGTTTGTTTGTTTTGAATTTTCGCACAAAGCCACTCGAGGGATACCTGTGCTAGCCGTCCCTAATTTAGCAGTGTAAGACTAGAGGGAAAGCAGCTAGTCATCACCACCCACCGCCAACTCTTGGGCTACTCTTTTACCAATGAATAGTGGGATTGACCGTCATATTATAACGCCCCCACGGCTGGGAGGGCGAGCATATTTGGCGCGACGGGGATGTGAACCCGCGACACTCAGATTACGAGTCGCACGCCTTGACACGCTTGGCCATGCCGGGCCCCTTTAGATTAACAAAGAAAGAGTTTGCAACTTACTGTTGCCGGGCATATCTATTATGGACTAGAGTGTAATAACCACCAACACATGAACTATTTTAATGAAATATTAAGATTTGGTTGCCACTTTTGTAGCGCAACAACAACCAAGAAGTGTGAAGTGAGACTTGCGTTACCGTATCGCGAAATACGAACCTCTGAGTTGACAACATGAGCTCACTCATGACTAGACCATGCTCAGCGCAAATAAATATATTCTAAGCCATTTATTGAGACCGTTATTTTCTTATGAAAGTGTAGCCAGTTTTATGAACTTTTATTCTTGAATTAAAGTAAAAATAAAATCTTAAATGATCAAAACAATATATCGAACTCTTTGGGCAGACATACGAATAGACAAACCAATCTGTATGTGGAAACAGATACGTGATGACGTTTGACTACTGCCATCTAAAGGAAGCTAGATGAGTTAAAATATGCAGTTTGTTATTTTAAAATTTTAAATCCAACTGTAATAAATTTACTGCGGATCTTTTGTTGACTTTCATAAATTCCATTAAAATGCAATACTGGCATAATTAAAGGGAAAAGATTCAGAAATTTTGGCTCTCTTGTCTATCTCGTAGCTTTCGCTTTGAATATGAAATTAATTTCAGTTTGTAACTTAATTGCAACAAAATAATATTTTAGTAAAATTATACGAAACAACATATGCACACAAGAAAAGAAAACACATGCTATCAACACATAAATGCAGCAGGATATAAATAAGGATTATACACACATAACAGGAAATATTTCAAAATGAAGAAATACAGTATAGAATTAATGACAAGAACTACTAAACATCGCGGAGAAAGAAACTCGTCAGAGCTTCGTTTTAACATTCTTCATTGATGTTTATCTCTGTATATCTAGCCATACTTTTGGAAATACTAATATCAGTAGCACATCGCTTACAATAAAACTAACTTTAAAAAATCCAAAGAAAATATAAATAATGATTTTCACGAAAATATTTTACACTATTGTTATTTCAAATGTATATTTTTAAACATGTTTTATATTTTTATATATATATATATATATATTTAAACATTAATGACAAGTCTAATAAAATTTGCTTATGAATATTTAATAAAAGTTGTAATCTAGCGTTTGTCTGCTGTGTTTATTAGCTACTATTCCGTGTTTAGAAAGCACTGAACGAAATAAACTTCAGACATAGTTAGTTGACATGTAATTAAAATTTCCAAAAATTCGTCTGCCGCCTTAGTGTATAACACATTTTGGTTTTTACTTCAAGTTTCCTTCCAAGCTTCTCTGGGCAATCAAAATAATTTGTGTTTTACAGAAGTCGGCATTACTGGATTTTATACTAAACTTTGATCAATGTCCTACGTATTAATAATCGTAATTTACCAGTTTTTAAGAAAAACTTGTTATTAAGTCAACAAGTAACATACGCATATTAAAAATATGATTTCGTTAAATAATGAATCAAATTAGTACGAAAAAAACCTCAAATAATAAAAAATTTAGCTTTATGTCATTAAAATAACGCGCTATTTTCTACCACCATTATTTACATGCAGAGAGTAATTGTTCAAGTCTGATGTAAAATTGAAAATACCAATATGCGTTATAAAATGTGAGATTATTTATTACTGGAGAATATTATGAATAGCCCGTAAGTAAAACAAAATAAGTTATTATCTCGTGGCGACCCTAATAGATCTGTTCCTAGAATTTATAAATCTAGTGGCTATCGTGTTTATCCCAGGTTTCAGTCATGTTATTAATATAGGGGTGGGCTGGATATTTTGCAAAATGTGTCTGTGACTTATTGGCTATAAATTTAAGAATAAACAAATAGAACACAGTCCGCTTGTTTTAAAATAATATATAAAACAAGTTAAATATATATACAAATGTTCGTTACAAATTTAATTATCACAGTTGTATTCAGATTTTTAAATAATTGTCTAAATTCATCAAAGTTCCCACAGGTTGGTTCATTAACTTTCGAATGCAATTTGGAAAAACAAATTACTTTTTTTCTAAACTCTGTTGTTATAATACAATCTGTGATAATTCACTTTAGAAAACGCCACTATTTGCTTTTATGGTTAAACTCGAAATAACACAGTCTAGATCTATTTTTTATCTCTATTTAACTAACTAGCTGATCACTTCGAACTATATCTTTTACGCGTATTTATAGCCTAGCCAAGATCTAGAACGTTCTACACACTACGAGTTAATATTAGACAATAATACTCAATAAAACAACGAGAAAAACATAAAATGTTCATGAAACATGATGCAGCAAAATAACAAGGGCATGTTCAGAACAACTGAACTATACAACGTATGATTTGTAAAGAGTTACGTAAACAAATGTTCGATAAGCTATCGCTTCTAAAAATAACGGAATCTAACACTCATACTATACTTAAACGGAAACAGTCATATATATCTAAAAGTTCGAACTCGTGATGAACCAACGAACACGCTATGTCATTTCAACAGTGATAAAAGTGGCATTCTGTTAAGAATAGCTGGGTAGATAGCGGACCCTGGGGACTAGTTGCCTTCCTTACGGTCAGGGGCATAAGATGTTGTTTAGATATCAATATCTAATTACTCCATATTTATTTGTGTAAAACAAATTTGAGAGCGATACGATTTTTAAAAGAGCTTAGCTAAAGTCCGTCTTGCAAGTGTTGATGAATGACATTTCATGCTCGTAGCTTAATAGACAATGATGGACAACAGCATATTTATGAATCGAAAAACAGTAGTTTGCAATAACAATATCAACCAACTATTTGAAAGTTCTATATATTATTTTACTTTAAGAAAGCATCAGTCACCACAAAAAATTGTCAGCTGCTCATTTTGTAGCACTACATTGGTAAAAACACAATAGCAATGTTATCACAACGGTATTTAGTATCTGTCACAAATTGTGATGTTGTTGGATTTTTTCTCAGTTAATTACATTCGCAACAAATTAGGAAATAAAATTATCTGAAAATATAATGTTTACAATTTATTATTATTTTTCCAAATTTTAGAATTATGAGCCTCAAACGTGTCGCTGAGCAATCGATAGTTAAAAATTTATGTAAAAGTGTGAATTTTAAATATTATGCTACTCTATGAATGGTGATTAATACAGTACACAATGTTTTGCTTCATCTTGGATTTGATGGTCTCGTAAGCACTGTAACATAGAAGAAAGTGTGTGTATAATTCTACATATTAATTTACCTACGTCTTAAACAAGAATCCTAACCATCTAGATACACTGAACCCAGGTAAAGAAGAACGCCTTATCTTTCTGTAAATTGTGAGTTCTATGATATAACATGTTAATTATCTTCTTACTGAATATTTTTAAAATATATCATTAAAGCGTTATACTTGTTATTTCATTTTATTAGCGTTTAAAAATGATAAGGTAAACTATCTTAACTTACACTAAAAGTACACAGACGTATTCTTTACTTAATTTCTTAATGTAAATGCACGATCATTTCTACAATGAAAATAAAAACTAATCAAAATATCATTATTACATCCATACCACCTGCTGTTGTAACGTTTTCAAGCAGATGACAGGCTTATATAATGGCGCACAACAATTTAAATCCGTTATCAAACATATTTGTTCTTTTTCATATAAACTTAGAGCTTTCCACTTGGTTATTTCTAAACAAGATTTTGATAATCATAAGCACAATTAAGTTGATAATATATATATATTTGCATGAATTTTAGTTTCAATATGTAAAAAGAACCAATTATTCAATGAAGCTTGTCTCATTTGTTTAACATTTGAATTATATGACGCTGGTTAACCATTAGACGTCCGGTAATATGTTTCGGGTAACATATTAAAAAACGTTCTTCTGGATTTCTGAAAGAATTGCTGCGTATTGCAACATAAGGTCAAACATATCCAAAGCTTCTTTAAATAGATCGTTCTATATTTTTAATCAGTAAAAAGCATTTTAGACGCTCGATTTAATTTAATAAAGGTCGTTTTCCAGCCTTAAGAAATCCTTTCAATTTACAGAAAATGAATGAAAAATAAAATCAAATCAAGAAAATGCATTTCCTGTCAACTTGGTTTTCCACACGAACAAGCAAATCGTACTTACATTGTAGCGAATTCGGAATGTGAAGTAAACAACCAGAAAGTAGAGAGGGAAGGTTTTATTTTTAAATTCGGAATGTGAAGTAAACAACCAGAAAGTAGAGAGGGAAGGTTTTATTTCTAAATTCGGAATGTGAAGTAAACAACCAGAAAGTAGAGAGGGAAGGTTTTATTTCTAAATTCGAAATGTGAAGTAAACAACCAGAAAGTAGAGAGGGAAGGTTTTATTTCTAAATTCGGAATGTGAAGTAAACAACCAGAAAGTAGAGAGGGAAGGTTTTATTTCTAAATTCGGAATGTGAAGTAAACAACCAGAAAGTAGAGAGGGAAGGTTTTATTTCTAAATGAAGAAGAATTTTAATACACACCTTTATTTTTCTTCGTCTTAAATGTTGCAAAATACATTTCGTTATAAAATAATACGAGAAACTGTTTGGATATATTATTTAATTTTTGATTTCGAGAGTATTTTATTTTAATCAAAGTAAATTATATCTTACTTTAAGAGTAGGCTTTGGATATAATAATAAAAGGTTTGGAGCACACTTTTCTTCATAATATTAATCAGTACAGGTTAAAATATCAAAATCCTTTTGTTTAAATTGGAGGTATGCATATCCAGGATATTAATAAAATCTGAAAATTTTTAGGCGGGTTTTTCAAATAAAATAATTGTTTTTCAAACTGAGCTTTGCATGCTGTTACAATGAAACGCGTTAAGTGTATAGAATGTTAAAAGGGTAATGTTTAGACATTTCAAAGTTAAGAAAGTACTATGCAAAGAACAATGATTAACGTGTAACAGCATTTAAAAAAACAAACTATAACTGGAAATGTTATGTTAAATCAGATTTAAGTGTTCACATAAAGAATAAAGTTCTTCCAGAATTATAAATGATATACTTTGTAGAAGAAAACTTTAATGCTAAAAGTAAAGCAAGTTCGTTCGTTTGTTTTTGAAAATTGCTCAAATCAGTACGAGGATTATTTGCGCTAGCCGTCCCCAATTTAGCGGTGTAAGACTAGAGGGAAGGTAAGCTAGTTATCACCACCCAACCAATTCTTGGAGTTCTCTTTTACAAACGAATAGTAGGATTGACCATAACATTATAACCAGCCACGGTTGAAAGTGTGAGCATGTTTGGTGTAGTGGGAATTCGAACCCGCGACCCGATGATTACGAGTCGAGTGCCACTTGGCCATGCCGGGCCAATTGAGGTAAGACAGGATAGACAGAAATGGGTGGTTGGTAGCAGTGGAGTATGAGGATTTTGTACCATAGGAAAGAATTGAAAGCAAAATATTTTGGCGGGAATTTTAAACAGCTCATAAAAGTCAGGAGTAAAGGCTGTCATTCATTTTCTTCAAAGGCAAGTTAATCCAAAATAGTCAACTAAGAAGGAATGGTACAAACACTTCTGAGTAGTAGGAGAAACTTCACCGTCAATAAACTTGATTTTCAGATGTGTTTAAATTAAGTTTCCAACTCGATTGTAAGATTATTAACAGATATTTTGCTTAGATATCCCACCTAATAACGTATTCTTCAGCTATTTATTTCAGAGTTGCTCAGACTGTAGATCACACGAATGTCCTAACTGTAGAAACTTACCATGTTTTATAAGTTCGTTAACAATATAAAATTTTAAGTTATCAACGTAGTTTCTGCGTTTTCACACACTACACGACCTCTGAGTTTTGTAGCTTGAAAAACTGAATCGCTGAAGCACAATATAAGGCCTAGTCTAGCCTAATCCAAGTGATTTATACATAACTAAAGTATACCAGAGTCATATCTGGACTCCTCAGTTCATATGTACTTTTATGTTCATCAGTTGTCTTCCTCAAGTGTTAATAACTGAATTTATATATCACCTAATGTCGATCATATCGATTTCATACGTTCATATAGGCATTCTGCTGATTGTGGTCTGAAATGAAATCTACCACAAAAATAACTTCTCATCTGAACTTCAAATTGTTCATAAAATAGCCATTATACAACTGATTTGTTGCATTGTATACCTTCATTATACATGAAAAGTGATTCAGTCACTTTGATATGCGTTTATAAACATACAAAACATGCAGGTTACAATTTTTTACATATATGTAGCTACATAATCAGACTAAGAATGATGACCCAAAAATGAAATACCATACTCAATAATTCACACAACTTTGAAAACAACAGTCCGCTTAAGTTTGCTCTTTGAGCAGTATGGATCTCCATTAGTATTACGAAACAAGTCATTCTCTGTCAGTTACTGTTTGTAAGCATGTCAGCTGGAATATACGTGTATATTCCACTTAATGAAATAATTTATTAAGTGAGATTGACTAAGATGCAATGGTTACACGGTAAATTTTAGGGAGGGGTTGAGAATTTCCAAAACTATTATCTGTAAAAGAGAAGCTAATTTTAACTGCTTGAGTATTTCCTAATTTGTATATTTCGTGTTCTGGATCACCTAAGCACTGCAACATTTACACCATTATTCTACATCTCTGTCTCTACAGCTAGATGCCCAATAAAATCATTATTGTGGGCAGTCTGTTGTATGATGTACTCTCTAGTATTCTTTGTTTCATTTATCGTGTACTTCCTGGAGAATCTTGAATACCAGAACTTTCATAACTAACAACGTCAACCTAGATTTGGTGTCGTGGTTCGATGAGTTGTAGAGACAGTAGTCCTTCCATAAATTGTTCAAACAATTTCCAGAGGTTATTTATTTTCATGCTATGCTCACCAATCCATGATCTTTGGTATGTGGTATAGAAACTGTCCACAGAGTGTCTATAATATAAAACAAAGCCAAAGAAGCTACACATACCCTTGTTATTCATAGATTCAGGCCAGTATATCACTGCACATATTCATTTCACACATAGGCCTTCTATCCATACTTTTTATTAAATATCCAAGAAACACCACATATTTACATGAAAGAATATTCCTCCAGCCTCACTTCCAATTCTATAGATTGGAAGTGTTGTAACACGATGCTTAAGTTTCCAACTTCAGATTGAAGTGCAACGAAACATCAACATATCACTTACACATATAAGAAACTGTCCCTATGGCGAAATACATAATGGGAACTCCATCATCTACTCGAAAACAGACTGAATGGAAAAGCAGAACTTATATAACCCATTTCAGACACGTGCTGATGTACCTTACATTTTTCCCCGACTATACGGAGTCTACGGAGATCTTCAATATACCCTCTTTTTTTTTCTGACAGTTGCTCTTGACATTGATCTGACATTCTCTGATTGACGAATTATTCCACCATTTAACATCTCAACACTAACCATGTCCCCCGATTTCGATTAAAACAAAACCTGCATGATGTTTGTTTTACAGAATGGAACTCCCTCATATTTCTATGATCATTGAAATTTATTTTAGTAACCTTTAATATTTTCTCTGCTGGTCTGACTCAGTATTATTTGCGCATTATTATTTGACCACAGTCGCATTGGCAACTGTGTATTGTGGTATGTGAATATATTATTTTATTAACATATTAGTCAATTTATACTCGGAAGTTTATCATGCTAAGATGATAATATAGGTCTATTAATATTTTCACAATGACAATTAGTATATTTTTACTTCATTTCAGTAGGATAAAATGGATGAGTATCTTTATTAATCATTATGATGGAGTGTTATAAATTATTCAAATCACTTATTTTTATGTGACAATCGCTTTTTTATTAGTAAATTGGTTGCGTGTTCTCATATAAAAGTGCATACAAAAGGATCAGCTCTGGCTTGCAACTAATAATTCGTTGTAAAGTGGACGTTATACGGTGGGGAAGCAAATATAAATAAACACAAAATCAAAAAAGCCTATTTATACAACAATTATAACAAAAATTAAACCAATATAAAGAAACATCTTTATACCTATATTAATCAATAGCCTAACATCCCCAAACATCGCCCAAACAATCCTGTACCCGTTTATACTCTCGTCCCTAATACAAGTGTACGGCAACAGTCAGTTACAAACTCTCTTTTTGTTAACCTGAAGATGACCCAGGAAGGTCGAAACCTGTTCTCTGCTTATCAATAATAGTGTTAATACCCATACCAACCGTTCTGAGATACACTGTTAATCTATAATTATATTAGCATAATGTGCTTTCATGTTCAGTTACATTACAAGTACTTATCGGAAACATAAGTATCAATAAAAAGGAGTATTAGAATACAAAAATGTGTCATTTTATTAAAAGCTGGTGCAGATAATTCACACCAGTACACATCTTTAATATAGATAAGTATTTTATATATTTTGATTAAAACTTGGAACGTTTATTCGTTTAGTTGTTGTTAAGCGCAAAAATGGGCTATCTATGCTTCAACCATCACAAGTATCAAAACTCTATTTTTTAACGTCGTAAGCACACAGACTTACAGTTTAGCCAGAAAACAAAGTTTGTGCATTTTTTCAACATTTCTCCCCTTCTTATAAGACAACTCATGGTTGAAGGCACGGAACTTGGGTATTGAACATTATCTGCTTACTCTAGCTAATCTTTTAGTGGCACTAAGAAGCCATTTTATTATGGGATTACAAGAATATTTGGTTACAAATGTTATGGTTCATTTATAGGCTATACTTTTTGGTTACCGTTCTTGGCGAATTTCTATCAACGTCCTTGGTGTTGGCTGATATGCACGAGAATGGCTATTATAATCATCAAATATTGATGTACCTGAATTCCTTTCAATCAGCTTTGTTTTGTTTTTTAATTTCGCGCAAAGCTACTCGAGGGCTATTTGCGCTAGCCATCCCTAATTTAGCAGTGTAAGACTAGAGGGAAGGCAGCTAGTCATCACCACCCACCGCCAACTCTTGAGCTACTCTTTTACCAACAAATAGTGGGATTGACTGTCAAATTATAACGTCCCCACGGCTGAAAGAGCGAGCATGTTTGGTGCGACGGGGATTCGTACTCACGTCCCTCAGATTACAACTCGAACGCCTTAACCCACCTGGCCATGCCAGGTCCCTCAGCTTTGTAAATGGCACATGTAAAGATCTAGAATGCTTGTCAAAGTAACTGAGAGCACTCTAAAATACTCAAAAGATTTATGGAAGTCCATCAAAAGCTTTTTTATCTCATTCTAAGATCAGTTTGGCTCTTTGTCACAAAATTTTCAGATATGGAGATATCTCTTGGAGTATATCTTACAAAGTGCAAAAAATAGGAATATTTTGGAGAAATTGAAAACACATATCATTTCTCACTTTCTCAATAACTAGATCCAAGTTGATGAAATCAAAATTTAGTCTTCATCCAGGTAAACTGCAGTACTCCTAGAACAAATGGATCACAAAATTGTCTTATCTTTGCAACAATGAAAACTAAGTATCTAATAAACTATAATGACGTGGCAAGGTTACAAAATTGTTTTGAACTTAATGTGCTAAAACTCTGTATTTACATACTACAAAGATATACTTAGAAAAAATTGTAACATGGAAATGAGTATTTAGGAAAACTGTTTTTAAGGAAGGATGTTTGGTGAAAGCATGAGGACAGTCTTTAAGAAAACCTAAGTTAGTTATCTTACACATACTTTATAAATATTTAGATTTTTTTCTACACTGACTATAAGCAGTCTTTGTTAACTAGTCATCAACCCTGAGTTATTAATAACATAACGTATTTTGGGCAGTTTGAGTCTTTGTAAGTGATTCTAATATTACTTCTAGTGCTTAGAAGGAAAATAAACATTTATTTATACTGTTTATTCTAAAACACATTAACACAGTAACTGATCTTTTATCTACGTATTTTCAATACGTTACATTTTTCTAGAAAACATTATAATACGATTTTCTGAATCATTTCAACTCTATAAGTTTAGCGTTTGGCCCCTATACCACTTCTTGACGAAGTGACCCGGCTTGGCTAGGTGGTTAGTGCGTTCGACATCCTGATCCGAATTTCTGTCACATCAAACATGCTATCCTATTTAGCTGTGGGAGCTTTATAATGTGAGGGTCAATCCATTTACTCGTTCATAAAAAAGTAGCTCAAGAGTCAGCGGTGGGTGATGATGACAAGGGTCCTTCCCTTTAGTTTTACACAGCTAGATTAGGGACGGCTAGCGCAGATAGCACCGTGTAGTTTCTCGCAAAATTTAAGACAAATAAACAAAGTAACCTAACGACAAAGCTAGTACGTGAACCCAAACTGTGGTGAAATGAACAGCACTTACATTTGAATTCTACACGACAACTAGTAACGTCTGGTGGAAGCTTACTTCATATTCAAGAACGGTTCTGTGTTCTAATTATATTATAAGCTAATTAGTCTATCATTTAAAAGTCCAAATTTACTGCGTATAAGCTTAAATGAAATGTTATTTGAATCCCAAATAGTCTGTGTTTGAAAACTTAAATTGCTTATTATTTGGAAAGAAAATGGTATGTTGCTTTTATAATTAAGTATTGTCTTCGAATTAAAATTAATATCAACGACATCAAAAAATAATTATAATTAATTTCGGATACAACTTGAAAAGCTAAATTTAATAATTAATATGAAAGCAGTGCAAATACTTATATATTACCTTAGTTCAGAGAAATAGAACAAAGAACTCTGAAAAATGTATCTTTCCCTTTAAATAAAATAACAAATATTGATATACTACTAAAAAAATTAAAGAAACAGTACATATTTTAGAATATATTTTATCATAACTAAATTTATATATGAAAAACATATCTGTTCGTCTATAAGTGAATTTTTAAGCTTGCGAGTGAAGTTTGAAGCAAATCAGTCAAGGAGAATACAACTCAATGTACTCTATATAGGGCTGTTACGTGATATTCTCAAGACAAACAACAACATGGATCTTTTGCGGCACGTTTTGTCAGTGTGTATCTTCATCTTGTGTACCCAAGCAGTCAGGCGCCATCTGACAGAGAACGAGGTGACCAGGACGATCCAGATGCTTAAGAATGGCCAGACCCAAAGGAGAGTGGCACAGCGCGTCGCTGTGTCACCAAGCGTTATCAATCGACTTTGGCGACGCTACCAGGAGACGAACTGTTATGGGAGGGGACCAGGTAAAGGCCATCATCGCTGCACAACAGCCAGAGAGGATCGCTACATCGTGACTACCGCTCTGATGAACAGGTTAGCTACGGCTCGATCATTGCGAAATGACCTTCAGCATTTCACTGGAACCCGTGTGTCGACTCACACAGTTCGCAATCGTCTGCACAAAGGACGCCTTAGAGCCAGACGGCCTGCAAGAGGCGTTATTGTGACAGTGCAACATCGTGCAGCCAGGTTGGGGTTTACTAGTCAGCATCTGGACTGGGAACTTCGTCAATGGGCCACCGTGCTGTGGACAGACGAAAGTAGGTTCACTGTCTCGTGATGATGGATGTGCGAGGGTGTGGAGACGCCGAGAAGAGCGATTCTTTGCCTGTAACATTGTGCAAGTCGACGCTTATGGAGGAGGTTCTGTAATGGTCTGGGCAAGCATATGCTTGGGTGGCCGCACGGACTTACTCATACTCGACAGGGGTGCTTCAAACGCACGACGATATAGAAACAAAATTCTGGAACCCATTGTATGGCATTTTGCCGGTGCTGTCGGCGATGGGTTCATTCTCATGCAGGTTAAGCGTGAGCCCACGTCGCCAGACTGTGTATGGAATTCCTTGAGGTGGAAGGAATAGAGACTTTTGAGTGGCCCCCCAGGTCTCCAGATTTAAATCCAATTGAACATCGTTGGGATATGTTGTTGAGGCGTGTTAGTGAATGCCAGCACCCTCCTCAGAATGTACAGGAACTCCGACAAGCCCTGGTAGACGAGTGGGCTGCCATACCCCAAGATAACACTGATAGACTGATTCGAAGTGTGCCGCATCGGTGTCAGGGGTGTGTCACAACCCGTGGAGGTCACACTATATATTGAATGTTTCAAACATTTCTTGCATAACGAAAGTAAACTGTTTAAAGTAATGTTTTATATGGGATATCAGTTTTAGTGGCATTGATCATTTAAAAAAAATATTTCTCCATGTTTTACCGTTCATCACACATTAAAAAATGGATACAGATGGAACTGAAATGAAGCAAATTACCTAAAAAAAAAAAAATATCAGATTTGTAACACTGAGATAAATTATATAAGAATTCCATGTTCCTTTAATTTTTTTGAGCAGTTTACTTGTGAGAAATGTTATGTTACATACTTGAGGCCCTACTTATTACAGTAAATAGTGTGGAAGAAACAGAAAATTTACGTTTAAAAATTACATCAAACTCGTTTACAAATGAAAGTAATTGTTCATTATCTGTTAGAAAACACATTCATATGTGTATTATTGAAAAATGCCACACTTTAGAAGAACATCCTTTTTAAACTATTTCCATTTCAGTACTCTTCTGAAAAACAAAAATATTTTGTTAATAATCTTAAAACTGCATTAATAGTTACGTATTTTATCACACAGAGAGAGCTTATCCGATTATTTTCCTTGAAGATACGAAGCGTTTGATGTGTGTGTGTTTTAATTATTTATTTAAAATTAGTGATAATAATGTTTTAAAAAATTTAAATATTTTTATTCTATTTCATTAAACATATATATGGAGAAATACATAACTTTTAGAAAGTACACCTGAACAATTTATGAGAATCCCTCACGCAACAATAGAAAGAACCATAGACTCGAAACGTTGGAAGATGTTTCATTCGATTGTAGCACAGTTGTTGATTGATATGGTCTGCAATAGATCCACAGATATCAGCAGATGATTATGGTGGAAGAGGGTGACGCTCACATTTATTTCAAAAATGTCTATAGCTAGTTGATAAAAACTTAAAACACGACCAATTAGATCAAATCACTCGTTTTTGGTCATTAAACACAACTGAAGCCAAGTTTGTCTTTCTTGTTTGAAAATTAAAACAATAATTTTGGATGGTTGCAGGTTCTTGTGTGGCAGTTTCCGTAATGGTTTTGCATGATATAACATTGTTAAAGAATTTGATTAAATGAGGTAAAGTCTGACGTATTTTCTTTTTCAATGCCTATTCAATTGTATTCTTCGTCAGAGAGAACGCTGGTCTTAATTTTTTCTAGTATAAGACTTAATTCATAGTAATTATAACTGTTAATTAATCATTATAACAAACAAGCTGTGAAGAGCTGTTTAAAAATGGTCTTTGATAAGAACAATTCTGTTAAATTGGTACCTAATATTTAGCACCTTTGAAAACCTTAGAGATAACTGACATCATTCATTGTATTGCAGACTAATCATGATATAATTGTAATGTATAGAAACAATATGCAGTTTGCTTCTTTCTGTTTTAATATGGAAACTATTCAAAATTTTTCAGTTTTGCCGTTGTGTATGCACTTTCCTTATAAAACGTTAGTCAAGAAGGTCATTAAGTTACTGCCGCTCTGGTTACCTTTTATTCTGTATCACTCAGCTGACATAACAATTTTTTGTTTCTCCAACAATGATAAAAATTCAACTACCTCTTGAACTATTACGAAAATTTCCATATAACAGCCAACAGCCACTTCACAACAGTTAGGGTGAGAGTGCGCACCGCGTAATTTTTTTTCTCCTCCTGCTGTTGTGCCTTTTGTGTTGTTCTCCGTCTTCGGGCCGTCGAGTGTGGAGTGGTCCTTACCGTCTTTGGCGTTGGGACTGTGCTCGCTAGTACCGGCGTTTCATTCGTATCGTGTCCAGTACCGTGTTCCGTTTCTTGTGTGATCCTTGTTTGAGTGTCGCCTCCGTGCTGTGTTGGAGTGTTTGTGTGCGAGTTTTCGTGAGTGTGTGTGTGTGTAAGTCGGTATGGCTACGGCCATCCGATCATACTCTGCACGGCCGCGGTTCATCCGCATTATGGTGCCCGCGCCCACGCTACCCTCCTCAGTCATTGACGCTTTGAACGCTGCTGTCGGGGGTAGCCCTGTCGAGAGCCTCCAACATTTTGGCACTGGCCGTTCATTGGCGACGCTGGCGTCGTCCGCTCTATCCCGTCGCCTGCTGGACCTGGGAGACTTTACCTTGATGGACGAGCGTGTGCCTATGAAGCCGGCCCGACAGAACGTAAAGTGGATTACCCTCCGGTCGGTTTCCTTCGAGTTGTCCCATGACGTCGACAAGGACGTATTGTCGGCGTATGGGATTGTAAACTTAAACATAGGCGCACCAGTTGCACCCGAATGTGTGCACTGGGAACCAACGTGTGTGTTTGAACATGAAGAGTTCCGAACTTTATCTCGGTGAACTGGTTGAGGGTAATGTGTCATTACCCGGGAATACGTCGGCTGTGTCGCTGCTGTGGCCTCGAGGGCCACATCTTGGCACAATGCCAGACCCCGTGGTGCAGGATATGTCTGTCTTATGGACATGTCAATGACTCATGCTCAATCACTTGTAGTATTTGTAGTGGTGGCCACACACCCTCGCGTTGCCCGCGGCGTGTGGCGACGTATGCCTCAGTGACTGCGGGGCCACCGACAGTTTCGCGGCCCAGAAAACACGGGCGAAGAAGGCAGGGACGGCAGTTCGTCGTCCCGCATCGTCCGCGGCGGCTGTGGGTGGGGTCCCCGAGGGATCGCCTGTCTCGGCAGCTATGGCGTCTGGGGAGGGTGTGTCGCAGTCCCGTAAAGAGGCTGCGTCCTCTGGGGAGGTAGGTGGCGCTTTGGGTGCTGTTCGGGTGTAGGGGGCCTTTAAGGAGGCTTTGGCCCATCCTTTGGGCCCGGGTTTGGACGGGCCCCTGTGGGGGTTCAGGACGGCCTGAGTAACCCTGAGGCGTCCTCCGTGGAGGCTCTTACCTCCCTGTCGGATGGTGTGAGGGTTGGGGGCTGTAAGTGTTGGGGAAGGTCCCTCTGTGGAGGGTCCCTCTAAGGAGAGTCCTGCCTCCCTGTTCGGGATGGGTCTGTGGGGGTGGTCGGGGACTCCTTGGAGCCTCAAACTTCCCCTGCTGGTGATGCTGCAGTTGGGGGTTCTGTGGGACCCTCGGCACTGAATCTAGGGTTGATGGTTGTTCAGGCCCCCTCTCCCGAGGCGCAGACCCTGACGCTGGACAAACTACCGTCACCTTGCTCGTTTATCAGTTTTTTGGACTTCCCGGTCTTCCCTGCCTTTCTGGCTTGAGTGAGGACAATGGGGAGGTGCGGGGGCCTTGCAGTCCCGTTTTGTTACCAAACCTCGTTTCGAATGTCCCTGTTGTGCAGCGGCAGTGGTCGGATGTCGGCTGCTGCTGCAAAGCGGGGGCAGGGTCGGGTGGTCTCAAGAGGCCGCACGACCCACTGCCTCAGTCAAATCTGTCGAAGCAGCAGTGTCACTGAGTCCGTCCCTCTGATTGCTTGTTTGGTTTTTCCTGCCTTACATTTAACATCCGGGGGGGGGGGATGCGCAGCGTTGCTAAGCAATTGTATGCATTCTCCCTGTTCAACCGCTTTGTGGTTGACTCAGTCTTTTTGCAGGAGACCCATTATGCCTTTTGGATGGACCACTTTTCATTTTCTTCTCCTTACCCTGTTCATGCTTTCAGATCGTTTGGCACTACACGTTCACGTGGAGTGGGGATCCTCTTCCTCCCACATTTTAATGGCACCATTTTCGCGTCGCATAACGATGCTGAGGGGTGGGTGGTGTACATTGATGTTGCCGCTCGGAGTCGTAAGATTTTATTAATGTCTATGCGCCATGTCCCGGTGTGTGGAGGCTCAACGTCTCCCTCCTTGCCGAGGATAGGGTTGGAGATGCTTTGCTTGCCCTTGTTTGGGGGCTCTGTTCTGTCGAGTCTGTCACCGAGTCTTGGTGGGCGGGTCTCAAGGAGGTCTGTGCCGCCAGGCAAGCTGGCATGCAGCTTTCGCTGGTCCGCTGCCTGGCCTTGTGGGGCAAGCAGGACATCTTGGCTGCCTTGCTTTGTGGCGAACCGACGGATCGCTGGGTCCTCTCAAACATTGAGACACTATTGAGTAATAGATTTGGACTATTCCAAACTGTTCTATGCGGGGAGCATCTCTAGTCTGATCGAGTCGCTCGATCCCAGAGCTGTCACCAGGGTTCCACTGTGCAAGCCACGAGAAATGGCTAAGACCAGACACGTCTCCAGTCTGGTGTTGGAGAATGATCAAGCATCATCTGACATTCTGGACACGTGTCTAGGCTACTATCACGGTTTATTTTCGGCTTCACCCGTGGACGAAGGGTTGTGGGACGACATTACTCGGTTTTTGCCCTCCCTCGATCCTTTCTTTCACGATCATCTGGTGAAACCATTGTCCTTGGGTGAGTGTTGGTCGGTCATTTGGTCCATGCCGCTTGGTAAGTGTCCTGGGCCAGATGGGCGGCCAGTGGAATTTTACAGCCATGTATGGCATGTCGTCGGACCCGACTTTGTCCGACTTTTTAACAAATGTCTGGCTGCAGGGTCTCTACCACTGGGAATGCTGGATGGGCTAATTACATTATCTGTAAGGATCCCAGTCACTCTGAAGCTCTTTCCTCGTGGCGCCCCATTTCTCTCCTGAATGTGGATGCAAAGATCATTTCTAAGATCCTGTGTGCCCGTTTGGATGCGATCATGCCTTCCTTGGTGCACTGCACTCAGACTTGTGGCGTGCGGGGCAAAATATCCAACAAAATCTGGTGCTTCTCAGGGACCTGTTGCATTACATCACGAATTGGGATATCCCTGTGGTCTTTGGGTCCCCCGATCAGAGCAAAGCTTTCAATCGAGTTCACCATGGATTTCTGTGGTTCGTTCTGGAGAGGTGTGGCCTCCCTCCGGTTTTTATCTGGCATGTGTGACCCCTCTATACAACTGCTTCGAGCAGACTCTTGGTTAATGGGTACCTGATGTCTTCCTTTCCCATCTTACAGTGGATTCGTTAGGGCTCCCCGTTGTCCCCAACACTTTATGTGTTGATTATCGAGTGTCTGCTCTCTCATCTGTACCACTCGGTCTCCAGTTGCCTGGGGTTCGTGCGTGACTTATGTTGCGCATGCAGATAATGTGAACCTGCTCCTTGAGAACTTCACATCCTTAGATTCAGCGCTGGCCATCGTCCATCGTTACTCTCGGGCCAGTGCCGCCCAGTTAAATATTCCTAAGTCTCGAGCACGTGGCTTTGGCAAATTGGCCTCGTCTGCCAACTTCTTGTTTAGTCTGGATTGGCCCCCTCCTTGATCACCTGCATTGGGATTCCTTTTCTCGCGGGTTCTGGGGCTACTTGGGAGGGGGTGGTTCAGCGTGTTGGTTCGACCGTGCACGATTACCGCTACTGCCCTTTTAATCTGTTTGACAGGGCGGAGGTGGTGAGGAGGAGGATCCTTTCCTTGATCTGGTACCTGGAGGAAGTCCTTCCTCTAGATGACTGCACTTCATGAGCCGTCGAGCGCCATGTCTATCCCTTCCTGTGAGGTGGCAAGCCTGAGGCAGTGTCTTGGCACTCCTTGACGCTGCCGTCTCTTGGGGTGGTCTGGGCATCCCATGTGTCAGGACCCAGTGTTTTTCCCTTCTTCTGTCTGTTGCCTTTTGCTGTCCTTCTTTTCTGCCTTTTCTTTGCTGTCAGGGTCACCTCTGTTGCCACATCATGAGATTCTAGGTTGGCATTGGGCTCAGGTTCTTTGGTGTTCCCATGAGCCTGCAGACACCTATGTCTTTTGACACTCCTTCCTTGTACGTCGACGTTGCTGCTGCGATATGGCAGTGTCTTATTGTGTCTGCCGATGTGCCGACGGACTCCCGTTCTCTGTACCGCCTGCTGGTCCCCGCATCTACCAACAGGATGGAGCGATACCACCCTGCTCTACCGTGGGACGTTGTTTGGGGCCGCGTTGCACTGTACCATGTTGATCGCTACCTCCAGGCTTTTAACTGGCGTGTGGTGCATAACATCCTGCTGGTGAGGGGGGCATACCTACCTGTGGAACTCATGTACAACTGAGTTGTGTCCCGTGTGTCACACCCAGGTGGAGTCTGTCTTGCACAGGTTGGTTCTCTGTCCGACGTCGGCGGAGATCTGGGAAAGGGTTTCGGGCCTTTTCCGGGTCACGCTGCTCTCGGCTGAGACCGTCCTGTACCCTGTCCCTGTTCCTGGCCACTTGGCCTTTACCTTTCAGCACACAACTACCATCTTTAAGTACGTCATCTGGCTTGCTCGGAACAACTTGGTCTTCAAGCAGGCTCCAGTGTCGTACTTTTCGATACTGTGTAGGGCCAGGTATCGCCTGTTACTTTACCTTGAGGCGGACTACCAGCGCCTGGGTTCCGGGACGTTTCACCATCTCCGGCGGCCGGACGTCTTGCTCCTTTGTGCGTTGGTGGGGGATAGGGTGGAAATCGGCTTCTGAGCCGCTATGCCTCCACTCTCGCTTCTTGTGTTTTTGTATATATTAATGTTGTGTACATTTATTGTTTTCCATTTTTTAATATTAATGTTTATATATATTTAATGTTTTTTTCCATTTCTTAATATTATTGTTTGTATATATTTCATGTTTGTATATATTTAATGTTTTTTTTCCATTTCTTAATATTATTGTTTGTATATATTTAATGTTTTTTTCCATTTCTTTATATTAATGTTTGTAAATATTTAATGTTTTTTGTTTTGTTTTTATATATTCATGTTTTTCGCTTGTTATATTTCTTGTCTTGCCTTTTTGTCCTGTTTTCTTTGTTGTTAATAAATTCAGAATAAGAGCAAAAGAGCTGTCTGGGGCCTTCAGAAAGAAAATTGTAACAGCTTATAAGTCTGGTAAGGGATTTAAAAAGATTCCAAAAGATTTTGAAATCAGCCATTCCACTGTCCGGAAAATAGTCAACAAGTAAAGGGCTTTCGAAACAACTGACAACATGCCCTAGTCTGGTCATCCAAGCAATTTCACCCCGAAAGCAGACCGCAAGATGCTAATAGAGGTCTCCAAACACCCTAACATGTCATCACGGGACCTACAGCAGACTCTGGCTACTGTTGATGTGAAAGTGCATGCCTCTACAATCAGAAAGAGACTGCACAAGTTTAACTTGCATGGGAGGTGTGCAAGGAGGAAACCTTTGCTCTCTAAGAGAAACATCAAGGCCAGACTGAAGTTTGCCAGAGAGAATGTAGACAAAGACCAGGACTTCTTGAATAATGTTCTTTGGACAGATGAGTCCAAAATTGAATTATTTGGATACCAGAACAGATGTGTGGCGTAAACTAAATACAGCATTCCAGGAAAAGAATCTCATACCAACTATGAAGCATGGAGGTGGAAGTGTCATGGTTTGGGGCTGCTTTACAGCAGCAGGATCTGGACAGCTCCCAATCATAGAATCCACCATGAATTCTACTGTGTATCAGAGGGTGCTTGAGAAGCATGTGAGACCATCTGTAAGAAAATTAAAGCTGAAGCGGAACTGGACCATACACCACGACAATGACCCAAAATATACCAGTAAATCCACCAAGGACTGGCTGGAAACTAAAAAATGGAGAGTCCTGGAATGGCTGAGTCAAAGCCCAGATCTTAATTTCATTGAGATGCTGTGGGGTGATTTGAAACGGGCCGTACATGCAAGAAACCCCTCAAACATCTCACAGCTGACAGAATTCTGCTTTGAGGAGTGGGGCAAACTTTCTTCAGACCGATGTCAGAGACTGGTAGATGGCTACAAGAAGCGTCTCCCTGCAGTTATTTGAACCAAAGGGAGTAACACTAGCTAGTAGGGGGTAGGGTGTCCTAACTTTTTCCTCAGTTAGAACAGGCATTTTTGTAGAATTACATTTACAGAAGATCTTGAAAAGTCTTTTCTTCAGTTTTAACTGTTTAGTTATATTCCTATAATCTCTCAGTATTGTTGAAATTGAGATTAAATATCTATATATCCAAAATGTTAGAAAAATACACAAGCTTTTATAGGGTGTCCTAACTTTTTCACATTACTTTATATATCGTGATTTTTATATGAATAGAAACTGTTTAATGTGATTATATCATCATATCCAGTCTCTATTTCTTTCGAATTAAGTTTAAGAATAGAGAGTTATTTCGTGATAAATACCCATTATTTAGAGACCATATTTTGTTAATTGTTGCTTCTACCTGAAACTACTACATAACTGAATTCTTACTTTTGTAAGGCTCAAGCCATCACCTAATGCATAACATGCTCAATATATTTTACTTATGCAAGTAACTGGAGTATTCTTGTGATATGTGTGTACATTAAACAAGTTATACCTTTTACAACATTATTTAGAGGGTTTAAGCTTCTCACACTAACGTTGAAAACGAAAAGTTAAATTTACGGACGAACTTTTGGTTTTACGAATAACCTGTACTACAGTGAATAAAAGAACAGTTGCGCATTTCTTACTTATTTTCGATTCTATCCATTCAAATTCGTATGCAATATTTTAAGTGACTAAACTTTAAATATTTTATTGTGCTGTAAATTCGTGTACTTTTCAGGTATGATGCTTATTACGCTCTTTATCATATTCTAAGGGCCCTTGGTTTTATGACAGTTACCTCAATATTTTTCATGTGAAATGCCAAAATACATCAGTGTTGACGTCATATTCACGTCAATATATAAGAACAAAAGCAGTGAAATAATCTTTTTTTTTTTAGACCTTGTTTCTATGGCTCTTTCGTGACACAAATCTTTCCATTGAAAATGTATAGGCTGTGCAAATCTGCCAGATCAATCACTGATATGCCCACGTGCGAAACTTGAGCAGAATAGTACATAGACAGAAGCCCACTCGTATAACGCCTACAGGAAACAGGTATTTGTTCTGTAGCGTTTACAGAAAAATAATTTGATAAATTAAACATAAAATCAACCTAATCTAATAAACAATTTAGAAAATGCCCAATTTGCAAAATATTATTTGATGAGAAGTAAAAAAAGAGCTGGAAGCCTGAGTTATGGCATTAAAATATTATAATAAATTGTATACCACTATATGCGTTACAGGAATATTAAGAAACGGCTTAGTTAAATGAGTTTAAAATGGTTAGTATTTTTGAACAGAGAACAATCCCATCACTTTATCACTTTTCACAGTTTTAGTCAAATCCAAATTTACAATGTTTTTAATATTCAGTCACTGCAATTTTTTCAGCTCAAACAAGACTACAAAAGTCGGATATATGATATTAAAACAATTTTGAAGCATCGCCATCTTCTCACAGTCCACGTCTTCACGTACAGTCATGTCGATCTTGTAAGTTGACAATCGTCATATAAGCACGGTCTGATCAGGTGGTTAAGGTGTTCGAATTCTTGTCACACCAAACATGCTTGCTGTGTCAGCTGTGGGGGCGTTATAACGTGACGGTCAATCCCATTATTCATTGGTAAAAGAGTAGCCCAAGAGTTGGTGGTGAGTGGTGATGACTAGCTTCCCTCCAGTCTTGTACTGCTACATTAGGAAAGGCTAGTGCAGATAGCTCTCGTGTAGCTTTGCGCGAAATTTAAAAACAAACAAACAAACAATTCTTATGAAACATACTTTTCATTGCAAGTGGATTTGATGTAAGTATCAAAAATATAACCCTTTTTGCTGCAAGCTTTCCGTATTCCATTTAGTGTGTGAGGACAACCGTTTCTCCAAAACCCATGTTTCAACAGTTCAATCGAAAATAAAGCCATATAAGTTACGCCTGACAACTTTATTGATATGGCATCGTATTGGACATCTTGAATACTCGTTTCATGTTCCAGCTGCTTGAGGTTGGCCCGGCATGGCCAAGCGTGTTAAGGCGTGCGATTCGTAATCTGAGGGTCGCGGGTTCGCATCCCGGTCGCGCCAAACATGCTCGCCCTTTCAGCCGTGGGGGCGTTATAATGTGACGGTCAATCCCACTATTCGTTGGTAAAAGAGTAACCCAAGAGTTGGTGGTGGGTGGTGATGACAAGCTGTCTTCCCTCTAGTCTTACACTGCTAAATTAGGGACGGCTAGCACAGATCGCCCTCGAGTAGCTTTATGCGAAATTCAAAAAAACAAACAAATAAACAAATGCTTGAGGTATTCATGGTTTAAAGGATATGTCATAGAAGCAACTTGTATACACGTGACCTGTGTCGCTTTCCCCATCAGAGATCGCTCTTAACAGATAATTATGTTTCGAAGCCAAATTTTTGTTGTGGCGTATGAGGATGGGAAACTGTGACTGCTCCTTAATTTATTACAAGGCAGCGAACACTATGTTTTGTACTGTTACCTGTGAAATGTGAATTAATTTTGTTACTGAACTTTGTGCTTCTAGAGCCTTACCCGTTACCAGACGCCGTATTTTCCTTACCATGGTTAATGATAGGTTTGTTGCAAGTCTTTTGTGTGCTTCAACTTCATTCATACTTCTTTGTTTTCCAATACCATTAAGTACATGGGATGTCTCTGTCTAGGATATGAATATACCTTTATTATATCATTATATGTATAACTCGCGTCAAAAAGAGGTGTTACATACCCTTTCCAAAAGCGATCAATGTTCGATGGCATCACATTACCTGAAAGCATTAATCAATGTTAAAATGTAGTTATGATACATACCGTTCCAGCGCGATTTTATATCGACTGAGCTTGTCGAGTGTCTATTAATTTGCATATTAAGAATCATTCTAATATAACATTCATAATTTTCTGTATTTGTTTGGAAAAATAAATGCTTCATTATTAAACCTTTAACAATTCCCGCGATTGATTCATATTCATTTCGCAATGCTCTTGATACAGAGCGTGTTTGTTTTTTAAATTTTGCGCAAAGCTACACGAGGGCTATCTGCGCTAGCCGTCCATAATTTAGCAGTTTAAGACTAGAGGGAAGGCAACTAGTCATCACCACCCACCGCCAACTCTTGGGCTGCTCTTTTACCAACGAATATTGGGATTGACCGTCATATTATAACGCCCCCATGGCTGGGAGGGCGAGCATGTTTAGCGCGACGCGGGCGCGAACCCGCGACCCTCAGATTACAAGTCGAACGCCTTAACCCACCTGGCCATGCTGGGCTCTTGACATAGTGAATAATTGTTTTTATTTTCGTAATTACAGCATAATATGTGTATATCAAACAATGTTGTGTCGTTAATTTTACACCAACGTTGGATCCCATTCTTGCAGGTTTTAGAACTAAATTATCATTATTTTATTGTTTCACTTATATATTGTTCATTAAACATGTATACGCCAGGTTATAAGATTGGCGAAACAATTTAATTTGCTCACAAACACCAAAACAAATCATCACGGCTGATTATAAATTATTTCATAATTAATCTTATAACTTAAAAATAAATAGAAGATAGATTAGCTACTCAAATATTATAACAAGTTTTTACTGAGAAATAAGCAGTTGAAAGAACCATAGTTTTTCTAATTGAACTACTTTGGAAAACATGTTTGCTTTAGTACGAAGTAACATTAAATTATCTGCTGTGTTTGCTACGGGGAATCGAAATTCCAGTTTTTAACACTGTAAGTCCCGAAATTTACTACTGACCCACCAGGGAACAATACTTTGGAAGAAATAACAAAGTTATTTTCTGCGGTAAATACTATAACCTTATCAACAATTTCATGACTAGAACACGATTCTCTGAGCTAAGTTCAGATATTTTTTTGCTATTTTCGTTTATGCCACACTTTTCTAATTGTAAAAGAATGCATTTAGCCAGTACTGATAATTTAGTGTTTACAGTTTGATAGAACTATTTGTCGTATAAGTTTAAGTTGGATTCGAATAATTAGCAATAGATACTAAAAATATTTTATTTAACCTTTTAAAAAATAATTTAACAGATATAAATAATTTCTTACGTCTATGAAGTTTATTTCTTTGAATTAAATTTAGAGGTCAAAAGAACACTTGAATCGGGGCTATAAATGACACAATATTTCTTTAAAATAAATTAAGAGGAAATTCTAAATAGCCGCAATACTTGAAAATTTTTAGGCAAGAATAGAATAAATTAATTTATTAGAATTTTTTTCCTTTTTATTAACTATATTTTTGATAGTCTGCAATACTGAGCGTGGGACCGTGGGTATACTTGATATAATTTTATTACTCGTCAGGATCTCTACTGGCTACCCTCAAATTGACATTCTTGTAGACAGGATTAGAATAAATTCATTTATGATATCGTGGGCGTGGTCAAATACAATCAATCTAAAGGGGTTGACCTTCTGAGTCAAAAACTGTAAACTGAACTCTAATCCGTCATGAGATGACAGAATTATGAGCTAAACGTTTGTAAAAGCAGCTAAAAATAATTATTATGAAACAAAACTATGCGAACAACTCTTCACAACCAATCAGTATTTTTTTTCGGGAACTGTTAAAATGGAATATTGATTAGTTTTCATATATATGTATACATAAGTTATAAAAAAATCTCAATAAAGCTTTTAATCTTTTGAGTCAAATCAACAAAACTGAATGAACATGAAAAAACGAGTTTCATTCGGAAGCAGCAAATAAAGAAAAATAAAGGCATGAAGGAAGAAGAGATGGAGAAGCACTAATATACTTCTAGTACCAAAGGGAGTGAATTACATTGGTTGTTTGGAATAAATTGGTTTGTAACGAAATAAAATCCCCTTTTGATTGTGTTATAAGCTCTCAACACGTACAACTATAAAAAAGTAATCTAGAGTTTATTCTGGTAACTCGTTTTAACGTTTAGATTTAGAGATAAATTAGAAATGAAATAAAATATTTTAAAGCTCCAGGTAGAAACTCAGCTGTGATTTCAGTTTTTGTATATTAATCATTATCATATGATCTATAACACACTGCCAATGCTTACTTCATGCATCCAGTATTGACCATGTTAGCCTAAGGTACTACAAAATTTAGTTTATTAAGTACTGGTCTCATATTCGGTTATAATATTCTAATTTTAACTTTGTATATAATTATGTTAGTCTAATATACTGCCAAATATGTATTTGTATATAATGGTATTATAATGTTAGTCCGATGTTTTGCCAAACCAAACTTTAGATATTCAGTACTAAATATATTATGTTAATGTAATACACAGCCAAAATCAACATTTTATATTCAGTACTATAGTGCAATATACTGCTAGATTTACGTTTGTTTATTAAGTACTAAGACCATCAGATTGGGCCTGACATGGCCAAGTGGGTTAAGGCGTTCAACTCGTAATTTGAGGATCGTGGGTTCGAATCCCCACTGCACAAAACATGCTCGCCCTTTAAGCCATGGGGGCGTTATAATGTGACGGTCGATCCCACTATTCGTTGGTAAAAGAGTAGCCCAAGAGTTGGCGGTGAGTGGTGATGATTAGCTGCCTTCCCTCTAGCATTACACTGCTAAATTAGGGACGGCTAGCGCAGATAGCCCTCAAATAGCTTTGCTCGAAATTCAAAAAACAAACAAACCATGAGATTGTTTCAATACGTTGACATACGTAGTGTAAAACGCAAATATGCTGTGATCCTAAGCTCCACATAGAAAGAACTTTTATTTGATCAATCTCTATTGCTCTTACTTTAACATACCCAACGTGTGAACAATAGTTTAGGGCTCTTTAACTGTCCAGCAGGATTCAGGGCCTCTATTTTACCTATTCTATCTATTCAATTTTATCTATTCTAATAAAAAACATTTCTTATATTAGCAACAAAATCCACACTGTCTCCCGCTGTAAACTTTGAGTTATATTGGTTTCCTCCGCATAAATCGAATAATAAACATTGACTTGTTGATGACTTGTTGCCTTCCCTCTAGTCTTGCACTGCTAAATTAGGGACGGTTAGCGCCTTAACCCAACTGCCCATTTGAAATCGTAATACATTAACACACGTAACATAATATATCAGAGACCGGTCCAGGATAAATTATAATATGTAAAAGACTGCTCAAAGGATAACAGATAATTGGTAGTAATAAACGTTTATTTTTATTTATGTTTTAAGACAAAATAGATAATACATTGTAAAATACCAAAAGAATAGTTATTAATTAACATTTATTCATCACTTAAAACTTTTTAAACACTAACTCTATAACGTTAGTAACAGTAGGCCTACTTTTAGTCTGATTTAAGTATTAAGCTTTATCGGTAAATGTAAGGCTTGGCTCAAACATTACTTTGTAAAATTTGTGCTTTTGGCTACAACTCAAAATCACGAAATTGCCGAATTAAACTGTTTTGATGTTATATCACCGAAGTTATTAAAAATTAAGAATAAAAACAAGTATTTCTAACAAATCAATATGATGGCGATTTTGAATGCATCATCCAATGATATTTCTACCCAAGTATGGTGGTGTTTTTTTTTTATAGCAATGTCACATCAGTGTGTCATACGACGAAAATCGAGTCCCTGATTTTAACATTGTAAATCTGTAAATTTACCGTTCTTACAGCGGAGACTACTAAACAAGAAAATCACAGTTCATGAACTATCATAAGTAATCAGCATTATATAATTTCAAAGTTCATGAAGTGTGGCGCGGATAACCTAGTTACTTTGCGCTATAAAACACCAGACCAACCAACCAATCGTGAAGTATAATTTCAAACATTATCGCAATAAGCTCTTGTTGTTAAGCGGAAAACTGTAAAACGGACTATCTTTGTCATGCTCAACTCGAAAATTGAGCCCCAAATTGACTCTTAATACGCCATTGTTTTGTTCTGCACTAGAAAATATATCTATGTAACTGTCAAATCGAATTGCAGGATTATATTTTTCAGAAGTTGTGTATAAAGCGGTTCTCGATTTATGGATGTTTACAAGAGCAACATAAAGCGACCAATAAGTAAGTAGACGCCCACAAAATACAAATTCAACCTCTAGGTGGCGCTATATGCAAACGGGTTTGACGCATAAATATGGTTGTAACTCGAGAATATCACAGAATACAAGTATCTATGCTGCGATTTTGTTTGTTTGTTTTCTTATAACAAAGCCACGTCGGGCTATCTGCTGAGCCCACCGTCTATGCTGCGAACGAAATGATATATTAATACAAAAGCAATTTAAAAAGGTCGCATAGGTGAAGAGTGGGAAGACAGACAAATACAAGGAAAAATTGTCATGTCACTTGTAGAACCACTGACAACAGTGAATAAGTAACAGTTGTTACATATTATGATTTATTTGGGATGAGTCTCCGAATTTTTGTCACGTACTTTACGTATAACAATTTCAAATAACCGGAAATTTAATTAAATGTTAATGTATATCAAATTTATGACATTTGCTAACAATATTGATATACACAATTTTCTTTTTAACCCAGATATATTTTAATGTCCAAAAATCAATACAATTTGCAATAATTGTCTCTATATAAACATTTTACAAGCTTACAAATAATACTGAATTCCATATCTGGTCTAAAACTGAATATATTATCGACGATTCAGGTTCACGACGAGAAAATTAATTCTAAGTTGATATTGTCACATCTCACTTAAGATAAATATATAAAGATGTCTTCTTTTGGCTAGTCTCACACCAATTGCAAGCTCATTTCTCACCGAAAATGATATTTAATGTTCTCGTAAAAATGCATACTTCCGAAATTAATTCGCTGAAGTTGAACGGTTTTTAATGTTCGAAATCTATAAAAATTCCTGGTCCAATTCTGTAGTTTTTCGATTATTAGGCGTTAAGCACTATTGTAGATTCCGAGGCTTGTAACACACTGACTGTAGCTTTTATTACTGTTTCTCGATAGCTACTTTTATATGACTCACACGAGGTTTTCAAAGTTTCAACAATGTTCGAAAAAGCTAGCGTTTTTGTAAAACAAATGTTAATTTTTACTTTCAAACATCTTTCGAGAAAAAGTGGGACTTGCGCAATACACAGTAAAACATATACATCATAGGCAAAAAAGAAATTATAATGAAACAAACGTAGGCACTAAAATAAATATACAACAGGGAATCTTTTACACAGTTAACTTGGAAACAGTAGTTTCTATAAGGCCTGGACACACAAAATCCAAACCAAAGGACTCTTGGTGATGTGGAAGAAAATATGAAAAAATATTGCATGTGTACCAGAACAAACTCAAGTGTGTCTCAGTGCCACGTAAAGCTATCTTCTTAACACGGGCTACAACAGCAAAGTAGCTAGAGGGAAACCATTCTTCACTCCAACAATAATATAGATTGATAGGAGCGAGCATTTCGGACACTACCACATCCTCCTTTCTTTTGGAACACTGTAATTTTCTTCAGGCTAGGACAATCGCTAATACTCAGTACTTCACACTTTTAGAGTAAGGCTTTAAACATATTTACGACAATGACCAGTTTACTAGACAAGACAGAAGCTTCATACAAGATCGGATTCGTACACCTTCAGCCTGAATCAAAGAACAACTGCTTGAAAGTCAAGTATTAGTACTTTCTCGTGGCAAGTCAGTCGCCAGATATACACCCCAACTTAACAAGTGAGCAGGCCATTGGCCCCATATAAACCCTCACTATGTATGTGGTTCACTGTTGATCTTTCCATAAAAATTTACACCGAACATCTAACTTATTGGAACATCCAAGTTTTTATCAATAGTGACGGCAATAGACCCAGATTTTGAGTGTTGTGAAAAGCTACACATAATCTCGTTTTGTTAAATGTTTTAAAGAGAAGATACATTAAATATTAATGATAATCTTCCACATTTTATTTCACATCTTTCAATGAACGGTATTCTTTCTGGAGTAGATATGTATTTACTAACTGGTAAGTTGTGGAGAGATAGATTATCTTTCATACAATAAACAAAACTTCCTTTTTTTACTGTTCGTTATGAGAGCTCATTACATGTAGTTTAAACACTGAGAAAATTCAACGAGGTTTTAAACTTATAGCATACAACAAAGCAGGTTCTATATTTAGTAGCAATCACTAAACAGCCATTAAAGTAGCAAATGAGATTGCCTTATGTTATTTGTTGAATTAATAAACTGCTATTATGACATCTATGTTATAAATATTTGATGTATTAAGTTTTATATTGGTATGAACTTATACTTGCTTTTGCTACCTTCGTCCCCGGAGGGAAGTCGAAAGTCCTGCAATCGTATCTGTGTGTCTGTTTGTCTGTATGTGTTTCCTCGCGCGTACCTCAAAAACTACAAGACCGATATATGCGAACATTTTCAACAAAATGGGAAGTCAGTGTAATTTAGTCCTCTTCAATTTTGGTCCGGATTATGGATCACTTTAAAACAGTTTTTATAATAGGGAGATATGGCATTTTCGAGATCTTCAGTTAATAACACTGTAAAGTGTATTGGATTTGTACCAAATTCCATGGGCACATTAAGACTGAGACTCCTCACCATACTACAACAATGATCCGGATCGTTGATCATTCTGGATCTAAAAAGGATTTTCGAATGTGTTATTTAACGTTATCTTATATAAACGCATGCAACCTCGAAACGGAACGGCGGGTCGAGGGTATGCAATCTCTCTGGTTTCTCTTGTTTAGAACATGAAATCTCGAATTGGTCGCTTCTTCATTTATTCACAAAAAGAGTTTTAAGCAGTTTTTCTGTACGTACATTAACAGAAATAAAATCAATGTGTTACATGTTACTTTCTGATTGTACTTAGAAATAAAAAGTATATTTCAAATAAAAATATCTACCTCTTCAATACTCATGTTCAAACATACGTCTGTTCACTAAAATAAAGTATTCACCTCATTTTGTATCGTTAAACTTAATAGATATAATTTGAATACATAAAACAAATTTGTATAGGTACCTGAAAATACTTAAAATTGCATATTTTCGTAATAAAGTACTGCAGTATCTACTAGGTTTATCATCGACAACAAACGTTTGTTTGATAAATGATACTTAGTGGTTACACTTTAACATCTAGGTGTTCCGTAATATTAATACCATATATGTTATGGGCAGAAAAAGTTTAGTGTTTATTTGTTAGAAATCAAATATAAGTACAATAAAATGTACCGTTTCTCCAATTAATTTAAGTTTTAAGTTATCAGACATCAAAAACTACAAATATATAAATACGTGAATACGCTATTTCTAAAACCAACTTGTGGTATGATCTGTCAGACTTGGGAGCTTACAAATACAATAAAGCTGTAAAGTGTTGCTAAAACAACATCAGAAGTACCGCTAACTTTCAAAATATGCAAATATAAAAAATTAGGCTTTCTTAATGATCTAAAAAACTTGTGGTTGTAGTGCTAATTAGTCTTGTGTTTTTGAATTCAGTTAATTGTGAACAAAATAAAAAGGCCAATAACAATCAAGATGCTAGATCCTACAAAATATTCACTTACTTGTATATTTTTTCTATTATGTTTAAAGTTTCAATAGTATGATAGTGGTGTTTAGAAACAAAATAAGAAGGATCCAGGCCTGTATTGATGCCAACGGGAGTCACTTTCAACATTGTTTATAATTGTCATTTATATTTACCTCCTGTATTCTATATTGAAACATGTCTGTTAATAAATATATAAATGCACAGTGACTTTCCAAACACCCTGTAAGTTACAAAAATTACATTATAGCCGGATACACAAAAATGGCCTAATGTTCATATACTTTACCATAAAAAAATCAGGAGTCGACGATAAGACATATGTTGTCTTTTAAATGTGTTGTGTTCAAAATACTAGTTTATCTGGTAAGGTAATATATTGTTCATGGATAAGCGTTTCACTCCGAGTAAATATACTAATTATTTCCATGGAACCTATAATCGTGCAATTTAGTCAGTAAACTATGCATACTAAACTTAAAACACCTGTATATATATAATACTTTACTTTTAAGTGTTTAAGTGGTAGCGAAACTACTTTGTAAAATGTACAAGTTTATGACGAGCATGATCCTAACCTTTGCCTATAAACATAATCACGGGCTGTTCAGAATACGAGAGTTAACAAAGTTATCGAAGGAAACGTTTATCCAAGAAGACAGAGAAAGTTTTAAGCAGATTTGAATAATTAACAAACATATCTATAAAAATAGATCGTCACGTCTAGTATTTCCGATCCACTTACATCGTTTCAATAGCTATAGAACCTGGTTTAACGAAGTTTTAATCATTTTGTTCGAGTTTTACAATGCAATATATTTATAATCTGCAATACTGAACATATTTGAACATTAACAGTTAATAAGTTAAAAAACAACATATCATGCATTTATTTTTGTTCGATCAATATAGTTGAATTTATAAGAACATAACTAAAGTTTCTAATTTAATTGGGAAATCTACGAAGCCTTATAATACATTATTTATCACAATAACTCGGTCTGATTACCTTTATTAAAGCTGCTTCTGTTAAGTAATTCAAACTTTGCTGTTAAACAAAATGTCTTTATTCTAGAGGTTTTTGTTTGTCATATCAACCAATATATTAAATAAATCAAATATTTACTAATTGTTTGTTTCTACAAGTTTGTATTGAAAATTATTTTCAGATTTACAAAGAATGATTTAATTAGTTTCAGATAATTGAATGCCAGAAATAATTATGTTCAGTGCAGCAGTGGTAGACGTTTATAATGTAATTTGTTTTCATCTTACAGTGTTTGGGTGTTGCTATTCGGATAAAATTAAACAAGAATAAAAGTTAGCAACCTTTTCAATAGGTACTTACGTTCTGATCAACAATACCTTGATTAACCAGCCTGAGAATTTTATGCATTTTGTAAAAATTAAAGTTGTTTTCTGAAGAAGATACGCCTGTGTCGAGCTCAGAGTAGGAAAGAACGAATTAAAGATAAAATAATTTTAGTTACCAAACTACTAGCTCTGCCAGAAGATATCTAAAAGAAAAGCAATAATTAAAATGCATCTTAAATAAAATATGCCAAACCTCAAAGACAAGTTTACTTTTCAGGGCAATATTTATAACAAAATTTTAAAAATATATGTATATCTAAATTTTGTCATATTTACAGATTGAGATAGAAATTAATCCGTGATGAGTCAAAAGTAAAGTAATTTATTTCACAAAAGCCTTCTAAGCGCTTGTATATGAAACTCAAAGTAATAGTATAACCCTTACGTTTCAGAATCCATTATATTCTATGTATTGCTCTCAGTATCAATAACAATGAGTATGGTAATTAACATACCTATTGCGTTATGTATTATATCTCAGACGAGCCTCTGATCTATTACGTTACGTATGTTAACGTATTACGATTTTAAGTAGCCGGAACTTTGAATTTGAGTTTAGAAGTTAATTGAATATCGAATTAAATATGTATCAAATTTATTATATTTGTCAACAAGATTGATACATACAATTTTCTTTCTTAACACAAATACATTTTAACATACAAACAACAATTATAATTTATAATAACGGTTATTACAAATACTTTTTACAAACATACAAACAATACTGAACCTTTTATCTGATCTGGAACTGAACCTTTTACAGACGGTTCACAGAGAACGAGTCAATTCTATGTTGGTGCACAGGTACAATTCTCTTAACGGCTAGCTAGCTTCTTCACTGAGCACACCTAAGATTTTCACGGACGACAATATCTAATGTCCTTGTAGAAAGACTAATGTCCGAAGTTAATTCACTAAAGTTGCAACAATACTTGTATTTCACATACACACATCGTACATTGTTGATTCTATATTCGAGAATCTTCTATAAATTTTGAAAACAAGCAGGACTTTCGCAACACACATTTAACAATATATCTCACATACATTTCTAAATATATATTAAAGTAAAACAAACACAGATATTAAAATAAATATATAATATTAAAAGCTGCTGATTGTGAAGTAATTGAAAGCATACAAAATTTAAATAATTTTACTAATTTATTAAAAATGATATGTTTCACTCGACAAATTTTTGAAATTTAGTGCACTTTAACAAAAAACTCTATTGTTTTTAACACATTTTAATATTTTAATTAAAGCAGATCCTTCCACACCAATCGCAATCCCCAAGAACAGACTATAGATTTCTTAGTCTTAAGATCTAAAAAAAAAGATCTTTTTACTTAATTTTTAAAAATGCAGAATTATAGATCTAAGAGATTGTTCGTATTACGACAACAAAAGATTTGGTACTGGAGTGATTCGGAATAATTCGGTTGTACTGATTTTTAAAGTGTAGTCAGAATTTTTGCATCTCCTCTAAATTTTGAGTTACTGCAATATCTGACTATTTTATCGGCTCTATCTGAAATAGCATATAATCAACTCAGTACAATAGATTTCCGTTATAAAATTAAGTTTTTTGGATATTTTAACTTCAAATATTGACTATATTATATTGGAGTAAAATTTGAAATACAGGTTGTTCGGAAAGTCACTGTGCAATTATATATTTATTAATAGACATGTTTCAATATAGAATACAGGATATAAATATGAATGACAATTATAAACAATATTGAAAGTGACCCCCGTTGGATCATTACAGGCCTGGATCCTTCTTATTTTGTTTCTAAACACCGCTATCAGTTGCTGGCATGAAATAGACTGAATAAAATATGATTACAAAAACTGCACAGCGACTTTCCGAATACCCTGTATGTTGTTTATATTGCTAATTGTTTTCGATATGATTGTATCCAATTTCATCACTTTTGCTTTATTCCTATGTTCCCGGGAATCATGAAACTCTCACGTGCTCAGTTTACTAGAGCATTTAATTGATATAAAAAGGACGAAATCAGACATCTCTCTGTCAATTACCTCTCACTCGCTCAGTTGATCACTTCATCTCACTCTGCGCACCATCAAAATAAAGTTCGATCTTTTTTCGTTGCACCAGACCCATGATATAATAAAATTTCGTAAAACTTTGTTTCTGAAACCTTTTAAACATTTTAAACTTTATTTATGTGAAGATAGATTCTTTTTTATATAAAATAGTTTGTAATGCTGTCTGCCCAATTTCAAATAAAGTCCAAAAGTGCAAGAATCATCCAAATAGTTAGCTTACTCTTACTATTATGGATGTAAAATTGGTGACATACGTGTGTTGCACAATTTGCACATTTGGCTTGATACAGCGGCTGAATAAGAAGAAAGTAAGTATGCCATTTGTAGTTCCCATGATATGGAATGTCACCAAAGATAATTTAACTGACTGCTATTTTTGCATGATTAATGTTTCTGGATATTCAGTTATTGCACTTTGAATGTAACAAAGTACCTCATGATATTTTACCAGTAAAGTGAGAAACAGAAAATTAAAATTGGGTGGAAGACAATGAATCCTCTTCACTCTCTTCATTTAGTAATTCTGTTCCAATGACATCTCAACATAAACTGCCTTATCTGGTCACACAAGAACTAAATGATATGACTTGTGACTTTCTCTATCAAAGCAATGTGGGAAACTTCTTGGATCTCGTTTACAGCAATGAAATTTATTAGCCACAGAAACAATAGTTTAAGTTTACCAAAGTTGCCATCAATGTCATGCTTCTCACTACAGCATGCAAGGTACTTTGTGATCATCATAGGTGGAACAAATATGGCGATCTAAAAGTTATCAAGTCATATTAGGCTTGCAAAGTGAGTATACAAACATTATTGCTTTTTTGTGTCTTTGGGAAAGCCGAAATGATAAAAATCATTTTAAAAAGAAGGAATGGTTACTGAAAGAGAATTATATACCTGGGTAATAGAATATTGTGTGACAACTATTAGTTTCACTAATACATGTTTGCCGTCATTTCATATTAAACTGGGATTCATAAAGATTTTTGAAGATGATGATGGGGTATCTGTTGACAAATTCCCACAACTCAGTGAAGCAAAAATTATAGGAGGTATCTTAGTTGGACCACAGGTTCAGGAAATACTAATGGATGATGATTTTGAAACAGTAGTCAATCAGAAAGAACCTGCTACCTGGAAATCGTTCAAACTGGTTGTTAAATATTTCTTACGGAATTATACAAAGGAACTTATGTTGTGATAAATGATGGCATGTTAGAGAACTACAGGAGAATAGGGTGTAGGAAGTCACTAAAGATACACTTCTTAGATGTTTTAGTTAGTGTAATGCGATAGAAAATTTGATCGCTTTTGAAAAACGTATGCTACCGTTCTCCAAATCAAAATGTTCATAAACTGAGATCATAAAAATGTGTCTACATCGGATATTCAGTATTTGCAAAATGTTATATCTCTTGTACTTAATAGTATTTGAAAATAAGTTAATATCCACACAGAAATAAAAGTGCAACGAGACGCATATCAGCTATGTTAAGCAAAGCGTGCCGTCTTGTAACAGGTAACAATTAATCTACAAACACAAAGGTCAGTGGCAAAAGCTGTCAGCTTCATTCTGGTAAAGGTGAGTAACATGATCAAAAAGGGACTTCTTCTGATAAAGTGAAAAGAAAAACCTCACTGTACTTGAGTTGCTCCCACGACATATACGTTTAGCTATCGATATACCCCGCCACACTAAACATGCTCGCCCTTACATCTGTGGGGTCGCTATAATGTGACGGTCTATCCCACTCTTCTTTGGTAAAAGAGTACCCCGATAGTTGGCGGTGGGTGGTGATGACTAGCTGCCTTCCCTCTAGTCTTACACTGCTAAAGTAGAGACGGCTAGCGCAGATAGCTCTCGCGTGTAGCTTTGCGCGAAATTCAAAACAACCCATCCATTGTACACAACTCGCAGCTAGAAAGTGAAATGAGAATTAATGCTATTCCATATAAAGTTTTACCTGTAGAGTTGCCGAACTCACCCTATGAATTCCTGTGAATTGTCATAACGGATCCTGAAAAACCATCATACTCGATTATGAAAGCTTGCAGTAAGGTGGGGATGTGGCAACATGTAATATAATGATGTGTTAGGGGCTCAAAATAGTTTAAATTAATATTTCGTTCTCATCCTCTGTATTAAGATACATTTTCTTGGAAGGGTGTTAAGGGAGAAATTTTAAGGTTTTTCCATAAAGAGTTTTTCATAATACAGTCTCCTACTTTTGTTTCTACAAGACCGAAAAGGAAAACTCTAAAAGAGTGTCCTTAAAAACAAAAACAAGCCATTAAACAATTACTAGAAAGTCGAACAAAAAACAAGGTTTCTAGCGTAAAACTTGTCGGAATTTATCTTTAAATGAAAACAACTTGTTATCCAATAAAGGGTTTATTAAATCCAGTACGAGATAAAGAACATGCGCCATCTCTTAAAGTTCATAAAATTCGGAATTCCCATAAAAGATAAGATATTTAGTGGTATGTTTCACATTCTGATTATATGGTTGCATATAACCATTTTGATAAAGTAAACAACTTACTCGATTATAAGAAAACACACCATCTTCGAATTCTTCGTTTTATATTTCATTATTAAATGTTTCCATATATCATCTCTTCATCAGCCATGTCACTACCACTATTTAATTTCTTAACGCGTATGCGTAAGTAAAAAACAACGTAATTAAAAAGGTGAAAACACGTTCATTCTTACTGTTATTTTTTGTTTGTTTGTTTGTTTAGTTTTAAAATTGCTACTTATTAAATGTAATAATGAAATCATCAGAAAAAAATTATGTCCGTGTTAAATCGCTAATGAAATCAGAAGTTATTTATTCAATGAAACGCTTTAGTGACAGATTAAAATGTAGTCTCAGTTTGGTAAAGCTACTTTTAACCTCTCTCTTTAGTTGCAAGTAGATGTATTGTTAATATGTTAAAGACAAACAATATCTATGCTTGTTTCACACGTAGACATGCATGTAATAGGGATATAATAAATTAAATGTCCTATTCACTTAAATATTTTACTCTCGATAGAAGTAAACTCTTGGAAACACCCTTGTAAACATTGGAACTTGATCGAATAAAAAAATAAAAATGTAAGAACCCATACGATATGAAGAGACCAATAATGAAGTGTTTAGTATTAGAAAATTCTAAATCGAATAAAACTTATACTTGTTTCATATAGGTATGATATAATAAGATGCATAAGTCTAAAGAAAATATCCCCTTTCAAAACATACTAAATATATTGTTTTCCAAAAAAAACAAAACGCACAAGAACCATGTAACTGTAATCCGAAATCTTAGCTCTAACATTCGTTATAATAATCTTAATTATTTCTTGAGTTTTTTCCGTCTTTACGCGCAGTAATTCACAATGGATATATTTTTGCAATGAAAATTCTTGCTCATTTCCGAAAGACTACACTTTAATGTTATCGTTAACACAAGAATTATTAACTGGGTTCTAGTTTATACAATTTTCACTAGAAAGTGATTCAGTAATTAGCAAAAAGGCCTGGCATGGCCAGATAGGTTAAGGCGTTCGACTTGTAATCTGAAAGTTGCGGGTTCGAATCCCCGTAGCACCAAACATGCTCGCCCTTTCAGCCGTGGGGGCGTTAAAAATTTGACGGTTAATCCCACTATTTCTCGGTAAAAGAGTAGCCCAAGAGTTGGCGGTGGGTTGTGATGACTAACTGACTTCCCTCTAGTCTCACACTGTTAAATTGGGGAGGGCTAGCGCAGATAGTCCTCATGTAGCTTTGCGCGAAATAAAAAAGCAAACAAACAATTATCAAAAATGCAATGAAATAAAAAGAGAAAACTTGTACTTGTATGTTATATAATATTAAAGTTTAAATTAAATAGAAGTTTCATTTTAGAGAGAGTAATTTAAGTATGAGAAATAAAATGATAAAATAGCTGCCTCCCAAAATATTTCATAATGGAAACAAGTGGCTTTAACTGGTAAAAATTAAAATTACCTGATGGGTCGATATTTGCAACAGGTAGTGATTTATTCTAAACAAATAATAAATAATTATAAACGGATAAAAAATCAACAAAAATGTTGAAAATATTTTAATCAGACCCTCTGTTCTTAAGGGAATTCCTAGATCAAGGTTAAGTCTACAGATTTACTAGCCCGATGTGGCTTTACTATAAGAAAGCACACACACAGGATCATGGATCACGCAGGCGTTTGTTGACGAGTCTGTTTGTTTTTTACTACCAGAAGAAAACGTAAGACTGAAGATTAATGCAAGAATGTGTCGAAAGTAGTTTATTTAATATTAGTCTTTGGCCAGTTTGTTCAGCTTACTGTAGTTTTTCACTAATTTGGTAAATAACTTTCCACAGGTGGCATACACTTAGACCATAACTGACACTTAATTGTAAGATGGAAAGAACTATCCATGTACCAAATTTGAAAAAAAATCCTTAAAATTAGATATGTTTATCAATCACAATTTTCTGCACTTTTGGTGCCAATAAAATAAAAAGCGGAAGAAACGCAATCAAAATTTCAGATGTTATATCACGGGTATTTCAAAATGAATTGCCTTGAAATTTGGTATGTGAAGTAAGAGTAAGTAACACGTCCATTGAAAATATATGTTAGTTTGGGTTACCACAGTTCGAACTACAAAATTAAAAATATCTTTTCTATTTTCAAAGAATTACAGTTTCATTACAAAGTGCCATCTCAAAGCAAGAAAAACCTTATTCCATTAAGATAAATAAATATTAGCTAATAATAACGTTAAACCACTTTATATTGGCTACAACACTAACACCAAATCCCTTCTGAAAATATTGAGGATGAATAACTTCAAACTCATGCACAAATATTTGAACATCATTAAAAATAACCTAATTTTAATCATAAAACACCCGAAGATAAAAAAGACGTTTTATTATACTATATTAGAGGTTATGTAGGTGAATCCGGAAGAAATGTTGACACGAAAGTATCTGAACCTAAAAAAAAAAAAAAAACATAAAATATGGAAACCAAAACAATGCCATTTTCTTTATATGAGAAATTCTATCCACTAGATTGATTGGAAACCAACAATGATTTTATACAAAACTGGTAACTACATAAAAAGAAGAACCGTCTAAATCCTGCCTGGTTTCAACACCTCCGACTTCAAACTTAACGCTTCCTGATTTTCTCTGTCTTTAAGGAAATTCTAAAATGAGGGGTCACGAAGATTTTTGTTGACGACTTTTTTCTTGCCAAAAATAATGTGAGACGAAGATGACGAACAAATGTGATGAAACTAATTTCTCTAATATTAGACTTCTGTCAATTTATATGGTTTACTATAGCTTTCACTTATTGCTTTTATAATTAAAAACGATTAAATTTGTTCAAACCTTTTGCGAAAGCGTCCATAAAAAGACAACAGGAGCTATCAGTCTAGAATTATTTACTACAGCTTCATAGCTCAGCGAAACTATAGGGTAAATAGACATGCAGATACATAAGTATCAGTTCGGCCAAACAAACTGGTTTAGCAGTTTCTAGCTCCAGTTTTCAAAATAATTATGTGGGTGAAGTGAACAGTTATTATTCGTTATTTTGTTAGCTTTTAAGTGCAAATTTTCTAGATTTTAATGAAATTTTCCGAGTTAAATAGCGTTAAGGATTAGGTGATATTAGCGTAAGCAATTAATGATACTTGATACGCTGAACCGAGTGCATGTAGGTGATGACAAGAAACTGTTAATTTAGATTCCATGGTGTTACTATGAAGAAGCTTATTAACACTGTTTTAGATACACTACCACCAAAAATTTTAAAGAACCTTGTTGTTTCTGAAAAGCAAGGGTTTGTTAAGAATAATAGTTTTCGATCCTTAGGCTGATGTGGGTTACTATCGAGTGTCACTTTTCTACTTGCTGTAGTTTGATGGTATGTATTGATAAAAGTCATGATATCTAATCAAAAATACATTAGGTGTGAAAAAAATGTGCAGCGAAAAATTTGAGTGAAAGACTTAAAGGAATGAAATCAAAACTGGCGGCCTTAATGGTAGCTACACTTATAGGATTGATAATAATTTTTCATTAGTTATTTAGGCTGCGTATTTTGTTTTACCCACCATCATGCCCCCTTTTTCACACCTAAGGTAACTTTATTAGGTCTTGATAACACAGATACTTAAGAATAATAATTTAAGATGAACTATAATTAGAGTTTTCAGTGAGATCTCATCTTTTAGGATATAGAAAAATTAAATAGACGTAAATTATAAATAAATACCTCATAAATCCTATTTGAGCCTGAAAGAAAAGATATACTTTCTCATTTATTTTATACCTCACACCCTCTTGTATTTAGTCATACCGTACTATTAACACATTAGTCGCTCGTTGCACGTGAAGATATTATACAAACTTATATCAATAAAGCTTTATGAAACTTAACTCAATGTGATTGATCATGCGACTTCAAGAATTTGTTTGTTTAGAATTAAGCACAAAGTTACACAACAGGCTATCTGTGCTTTGTCCACCAAGGAGATCGAAACCAGGTTTCTGCAGAGTGAGTCCGCAGATATGCTGTTGTGCGACTCGGTGGCGAATTCAAGAAGCTGGGAGTTGTAATAACATATAATTCTTACAAGCTTTAAATATTTTTTATAGGATATGACTCGCAGGTTTATAGTTAGAAAATAACTCTACGCACCATTGTCTATTACAGTTTGAAGTACAAAAATATATCCATTTAACGTTAAGGATTTTCGTTTAAAAAATCATAGTTTACCCTGAGCATAACGTATTGGGCTCGTTCGATTAGGTTTAGGTTGAAGCAGCAGTGTGACTTAAAAGACCCATGTGATGATGAATGAAATCGACTTCACAAACAGAAACATTCTAAAACGGTTTTATTTCTTTAACAGCTGCACACTAAACAGAGCCACATAATTGGATTCACACAAGCATATAGTTTATATGTAATAATTTATCCATTTCAACATGCTTTACAACAAGATTTCCATGGCTTACATGCTTACTGAGAGAGATATATTTTGTTTTTAAGTTGCTACTTATAAGAGATTTTTAAACGAAAGCCACTTGCTATCTGTTGTGATTTTCCAATTTTAGGAAAATAGCCTGAAAGGACTGTTGTAATAGGATTTGATATTGAACTGCATTTCATTTTTTGTTGGCCTTCTGCAAACGTATTTTCAAAATCATCTATAAGTTAAAGTATGATTAAAAATATTAGGCTCTAAAATGTTGTTAATAAATATTTATTACGTTTTAAATGTGATTTTTAAAACAAATAAACAAAACATACTACTGAGCGCGGCATAATTCTGTCCTTTGTCTCAACTAAAGTGTCTCAACTTTTCTCGTAAATAGATGAATAGAAATAAATTTGCTTTTCAGCATTGAATCTTCCATAAATAACGAAGCAGTAATTTAATAATAAATCACTAGCGCAAGTCTACCAAAAAGACTAAACAATGAAGAATATGTACAACGATTTCCATCTCCAGTACTTGACATTTATTTATCCAGGAAACGCAAACCCCTAAAATGTCTAAAACTGCAAAAAACACATTATATGATGTCTCAAATGGGTCACACCTTTCTCATCATTGTGACCACGGCTTTAAGCATTATTAATGTTACATACAAATAGCATTTGCTCTTAAACAGCAGTGTTTACACGTTTTAATGTAATACAATTTTGAGAAAAATAATTTTTATTTACATGGTATTTTTATGCTTATGGAAATTACTTGTTCTTGCACAACCAAAAGTCATTTATTTCAAATGTGTATTTAATGAAAATGAAAGTTAGATTTACTTGAGAGTATAAATCTTAGTTATGCAGCATTGATTTCGAAATATATACGAATTCCTTCCTATTTCCAGCGCCACAAACTTTCAGAAAGTATTCGACAAAATTGCAAGGTTCAATTTCAAAACAAAATTAAAACATTTACATAATTTTTAGAATAATAACATTCCACCGCAACGTTACATTTGATTGCCTATTTGTTTCATCAACTCTGAATAGATTTTAATATAAAAAATATATCATTGTACCAACATTCTGTAAGGCTATTTGTCTACACCTTATCCTGTAACATAGTGAAGTGACAGTCATATCAGTAAAGTGTAATTTGAAAACTGAGACTACATTAGACGCAACCTGGAGATAGAGAGGAGTTTTGAATAGAAGCCTTATTCTAACCAGCACAAACTAAGTGAACACAGAAAGTAAGTGACACTTCTTTTTTGAGCAATAATTAAGCTTAACTTGCTAGACTAGAGACAATATTATCTTTACTTGCTTTATCCACTTTTCCCGCGACATTGTTTTCATGAAATCAGTCTTCTTCGAAGAAATACCATTTCAATGTTGTTCTCTATTTTTCTGTAGCTTTATTTCCATAAATCGGTTAACGTATCAGATCTCTCAAACCCAAGTTATAAACATATCAAAAGCACAAAAGTCCAGTGCTGTTAAATCAGAGAATTTGACAGATATGTTTTAATTTCTGATTTTGTTTTTCGCCCACTGTTCTTATTTTAAAAGTTTTTCAATGTACTTATGGAAGGAAACCTTCACCTAATTTAGATTCTAGTTTGTATTGTTGTTGTGCATTAAGCATACAGTGTCATAAAAATAGGTATTTTGGATCGGGAGTTACCTTTATAGGTTAGTTTGGTGTGTGACTTCACAACTAATTGCTGTTATAAACGTTATGCTGTGCGAGTTTTCCACTTCCATGGAGAACTTGAAGTCGTTCTTTTTCAAACATTTGTATCCTTGATTCTAAAATCGTTTACATTTCTCATTGATATAATTATATATATATGGAAAGAGTAGACGCTTAATACTCTGCCAACCAATCAAGTGTTAGAGACACTTAACAAGTCAAGTTGTGGCAAACGATCGAGTATCACGAGAGGATTATTCTAGAACCCTCTCGAAATTTGCAGGCAAACAACAACTAATATGAATATGTTTTTATAATCTAGAGCTTCTAAACAGAACTGTATATGAAACTATTAGAATTACCACATAAAGACAAGGAAACTAGCATAGTTTAAGTAATGGCGACGTTCCTTTCTTGAAGACTAATATAGTTTTAATTTAGTTTGGATAATGATAAAGCTCGATTGCTGAAATCTAAGTAAAACTACTACAAAAAAGGTATTAGCAAATGTTTTAACTTGAAGTCAAAGAGAATCCAGCACAGAGCAGTTAATGTTAAATAAATCACTTAGCTGAAGGCTAAGTGAAACCAAACAGAGCAGTAAATAATGAGTCTCTTCAACTGAAATCTAAGTGGCATCAGTACAAAGTAGTAATATCGTACGTTTTGTAAGTGTAAGCAATACTAATGCAGAATAACTTACTGAATAGATTCTTAGCTGAGTTATAAGTGAAACCAGTTCAGAATAGATAATAATGAATCTTCTCAGCTGAAATCCAAGTGCAAGACATCGGTAAATATAGTAAATAATTCAGTTAAAACCTAAATGAAGCAAACACAGGATAAGTAATGGTAATGAGTTTAGACTGAAGTCTACACCAAGCAAATGTCTCAACTGAAACCTAAGCAAGTTTAACACAAAATTAAAACGGTATTGCAGTCAGAAAATTGAATCCAACCATCACAGAAAAAATAAAAGTTAAGTTTCTCTTTTGAAGTAAAGTATATACAAATTCCATTTAAAGACATTTGGAACAAAGCTCATTACAGAGAGAGAAAAAAGAAACGTTTGTCAGTTTTAATTTCAAGACTTCTTGGTTTCACTAAGTTTAAACTATTGTGGCTATACTTATTGTACCTCCTGATTGTGTAACGATTATCTTAACTTTGAAATCGCTTTTAGTTCTTATTTTCTTTATAATAATCATAGTAAGTTAATAGTCATACAGACAGTCATATTAGTAACTCAGAAAATACTTGAGGATTTGCTCTACAATGCAAAAAAGGAATAATACGAGTGATTTGTGTTGCACTACCTACACTTCACTATTCTACCTCAGGTAAAAGACCAATACGTTTCTTGAAGCAGACGTCTAGCCGACGTCACGTTATTCGATCGCGTAGTAGTTCTTCCTCCAACTCTTTCCTCTTGATTCATCCCCACTTGCTGGCAGCATGCGACATGTATTACACGTGAAATTTTAGGCTCTGTCTTCTTTTCTGTCTGGAATTAAGCCGGAAGGAAAGGGTCTCATTCCAGTCTTTAACTTGATTTAAACGTCACAAACGTGATCAATATAAAACGATCTTATTTCGTGAAATGCGAAACCTTGTGGAGTTTGTAAAATATTACTAATATAGAACTTGTGTCTCACGTGCCAATCAAACAATTACATTGATCTGACTGAACTAGGCTTAGTTTATCACAGTCAATACGACTGAGTTAACTGGATTATTTCCAGTTTCTTAAAATTGTAAGACAAACTGAAAATTTAGCCGAATTGTTTTCACATCAGGTGCCCCTCCCGAACATTTTAATAACAATATTTTAACTATAAAACCTCAGGATTAACATTAGCATATCGCATTTCGTCTTTAGACTTTATAGACACCAAGAGCTACAGCATCCAATCATGGACCATTTTTATATATCATCTCCTTACCTGTTTGCGTGAGTATGTAGCATTGTACGGAATTTTCCTAGAGTAACTGTAGGAATTATTTCTCTAAAATGTCTATAGTATTAATGTGTAGCATTCCTCATGAAAGTCTATAGTATTTTATTGAAGTATTTTCGTAACGTTTATCGTTCTGAATTATTTGTATATGTATGTTGTTTTCCTCGCGCATTTCTATTATATTCACACAAATCGTTATTTGCATAAGTTTGTAATGTTTCTATAAAGTAAGTTCATAGTGCTATATTTTTTTCCAAAAAAGTTATTCTTTAAGGAGTAAGCAATTTTCTAATGAAGGTTTGCGACCTCTTATTTGTTATTATAAAGAATGTAAATGAGGCACAGTGAAAGAAAAACTGCGTGTGTGTGATGTACAGAGCTTCTGTTATATTATTACATTTTATCATACAATTATATCCTTTTATTTTTTACAGGCTATTTCATGTGTATTTTGGCATGCTAAGCAACTCAAAACTTTTCAAAATAGAAAGTTAATTACTATTGTTAACAATTACAAAACTTTTTCTGTAACTGTCAAACCAAACCAATGTTCTGTTTTGAAAAAATCAAACTAAAGAAAAATAATATTAACTAAAATAATTTGAATACATTAACTTTATGTTTTAACTAATTTATTAATAACACTTAATGAGTATAATTATATCATTTTTATCTTCACATGTTTATATGGTGCAGAAAAACATAAAGAAAAATCATCCATTGTCGTCATCAATATATCATCGTTTCTAAGTTATGAAACCTGGTTCCTTATATAATACCATACAAATTTTTTAAAAGTAAAATTTATTTTCATATTTTTTTTGTAACGTCCAATCCGTTTGAAGCAGAAAAAGTAGAATATTCACATTTTAAAAAGAAATTTTAATATGTATGAAACTCGGGAAAATATCTCAATAAAACAACGTTTTTTTATGAAAGGTTTGCCAACAACTGGTAGTATGGGCCTGTAAGTTATATTAAATGGAACCAAAAATAAATGCAGCTGTTATCTCCGCTTAGTTTGCGATGTATTCCAACCTGTCTTTATTTCTCTTCATGCTTCTTAACGCCACAAAGAAATTAAACTACTTTATTTCAGCAAGTTTTATTCAAAAATAATGTGCTCTCTTTACAGCAAAAGAAAGTTTTAAGCTGTATTTTTGAAATTCTGAATAGTTCATATAGGTTATTCCTGACCTTAACCTTATTTAGAGATGTTTTGAGACCTGATGAAGGATTTCGCACAAAGTCTGAAACGTCGTTTACAAATCAGACAGAAAATAAGAAGCAATTCACAAGAACTTAAAATTTCAATAGATCTAAAATATAAGATAAATATAAAGCTGTTTTGTAGACCAAAGATCTAACAAAGATCATCTGAAAGGTCATTCAAATAAGATGTTGTGTAAAAGAGAAAATTCCAGAAAACTTTCGAATTAAAGTTATATATACATGTGATTCTAAAATATATAAAACTTGCTCTTACTAGAAAGATAGAACTGATAATTATATGATACTGATGACTTTAATATTTCATGGAACTTGGAAAAATGTCCTTGTTGATATAACTGCCTTAGCTTTGACGAACAAGATGACCATAGATATACGGAATTCTAGTATAACAGAAAAAATATTCACTGCAAAATCTAGAAGGTAATACTTTGTGTGTTTTATATATATTTTTATATCAAATATCTTAAAGTACTCAGAGTTTTATATTAATGTCATTCTTTTAAAATAATACATCTTCCAACCCTGTTCCCGGTTGCTACCTTCCCTCTTGTCTTACACTGCTAAATTAGCGACGGATAGCACAGATAGCCCTCGTGTAGCTTTACGCGAAATTCAAAAAACAAGCAACCTGTTCTCAATCGCACAGCAGTATGTCTGCAGACTTCTACTCCAATTAAGCTGGTTTCAAAACCCGCGATGGGTGGAGTACAAATGGCACTTTGGTTAGTTTTATGTTTAACAACTCTTACAACTACTCCTAATATTTTAGATAGTTTAATTAAATGTGAGAAAAACATCTAACTGCGAATTTTGAACAATGTATAATCTATGAAAGCATTTATGATTATTACGGTTATTTTTATAGTTCAAACACGATATATTTTAGTCGAAAGTACAAGTTTGGTTACGGTGTTATTATTTTTTTATGAGTCTGAAAAAACTTGATTAAAAAGTTGTGTAAACTGAAGGCTTACAAACGTATTTAGCCATACAGAAAACCCACATTCTGTATTTCGATCTATGCTACGTCTATACAATTAAGCCTAGTTTTCTTGATTGCGGAACGGAAATTATGCGATTTAGAATAATTCATTCACTTCCAAATTTATATGTTTTTCCTTAAGTGCACTCGTGTGTTCATCGTGCTAATAAACAAGATTGTTTAAATAAAATTCTGGATTAAAACGTGTATTTTACGACTATCGCTGATCATTTTTCTGTTATTCAACAGCTACTCAACTTTATTTCTATGACGACAATAGTCACTGAATCATATATTCATACTTTTTCATACTTAGATCTGTATTCAATATTTTTGTTTTTTGTAGTTGTGCAATTTCATTAATTTTAATATTTATTATGCACCAATTGCGAGTTGATGCTCACAATGTTTTTCTCTATTAGTAAATGTCATAGTAAAACGACCAACCAGCTCGTTCTACTTGCAAGTTCACGTAATATTACGTACAGTCGAAAGCTCAAAGTAAATTGTCATCGATACAAAATGTTAAACTGTTGAAATATATTGAAGAAATAGAATGGGGTAAATAAAGTATGTTGAATATGATTACGTTATCATTTATCAATTTCTTGATTTGCAAATTGCTTTGTTTATAAGCTCTATTACGTATAATTAATGTACATAAAACAGAGAAAAATATTTTAAATTATGAATGATAATTTGAGATTTTTATTCGAATAGATACCTCATGTAGAGCTTATATTATGTTTATTAAAACAGAAGTTTAGAAACCTAATTGATCACATTTCTCTTCTATGAACACGGCTGTAACTTTAATTGTAATTCTGAGAAATGTTGCACATGGATGCACTACGAGACGTTAAAATAAATATCTGAACCAATAACTCCTAATTCTCTGAAAAAAGCACAAAGGAGTTTTAGTTGCATCTTGAAACTAATAAACTATGAATGGTCTACTTCGAATACATATCTTTGATTGCTGCTAAGGAGAACTGGTACAAAAATCTCAAGTAATTAAAAAGCTCTGTTACGTCTAAGTGAGCTCGCTTAAAACAAGCTTTTGTTTGTTTGTTTGTTTGTTTCTACACGGACAAATCAAGTCATGTTAAATCTCTGATTTAATGATGAGTTATATATGATTTGAAGTCTTCGTGTATTTTTGTATAATTATTTTATTTCGATTCACATAAAAATTAATGCAAATTTAAAGCAATGTATTTTAGTTTCATGATATACAAAATGTTGAAAACATCGTGTTCGGGGTATAACGTTGTTACGCAATGAATCACTTAAATTTCTAAATTCACTACAATAAAGAAGTCTATAATAACTGCGGCTTCGGTTTATTGTTTTAAGATATTCTCGCTGGTGTTTTGCAATTTCAAATATAATTTTATTCTAGAACTGATTACTTTGAAGACACAACATATACAGTACTGTGTAAAAGTGTCAGAACAAAGTCAAATATTAGATTTCAGGCTACTTTCAAAGGACAGTAGAAGGTAAATCACAGGTGAAACACCAACATTTTACTAATTTTCATGTTTAGTACAACAGAAACTCAGTGTAAGGATCTGAGTTCAGCAAAAAGTTAATATTTTATGTGTCCTCCTTTTGCTTTAACAACTGCAGACATTCCTTGAGGCATTTTTCCAAAAGTCTCTCAAATACTCCCATAAAGATTTTTTGAAAATAATATTTGATTCGTCAAGTTATTAATCTGCATAATTGAACCATTCCATCATTTGAATGACTCTAGTAGCTTCTTTCTTAGCTCAGTAATTTCTGCATACTTGGATGAGTGTTTGGAGTCATTATGTTCTTGGCAGTATAATTATTTACCAATAATAGACAAATCACTAGGTATACCATAACAGATCAGTATCTGAGGGTATCTGTGCTGGTACATTATTTCACCTATTTTTCAAATATCTCATACCGCGTTATCAGAAAAACGCTCCCAAACCATCACACTTTCTTCTGTATGCTGCATTGTAAGTGCAATGAATTGAGGTAAGTAATTTTCACCTTTCTACCGACGGATGTACGACCAACGATTTGAACTAAATATTTCAAACTTGGACTCATCCGTCCATAATAACTTTTCCAATCATCAACAGTCCAGGTTTGCACATTTTAGAAAATTTCAGTCTCTTTAAAATAATTGAAGATCGAAGTAAAGGTAGTTTAACTGTTACACGACCAAGTATTTCATTCTTGTTAAGTCTTCTTGATACTATAAATCTGGACACTTTTCTGTCATTTGATACACGGTCGTTTACCTCATGCTTGAGATCAGTGGCACTCTTCCATTTGCCCTAAAGGCTGCATAAACGAAGATACTTAACATCAATATCACTGTTTAGGTGTTCTGATTCTTCTTTTCCTATTTTTAAATTTACCTGTCTCAGTGCCATGATCTAGGGTGTACTTGACAGTGTTTGGGGAGTGTTTCAAGTCTACAGAAGTTTGTCAGAAAGTCCAACCAGCACCATATAAAGATTTTATGCAATCTCTCTGTTCTATTATCAATTCTCTACGCTACAACAAAATTTAATACAAAACGTTAAACACTGTTTTTATCAAAGTTTATTTGTTGAGTGCTATTAGATTAATTTATTCTAACACATACCGTACCGATGTTGGCTTTTTTTTCTGTAGTTAAGACACTGCATGGGATACTTTGACATTTATTACAACCTCAATTTGACCAGTATGTTCATTCAAGCAGGATCCTTATGACATACCCTTGGTACAAGTATATGGTAATTCTAAAGAAATGTAAACATTTTCACCCTGGCTCATTCAATTATCAATAGGTGTCAATGAAACATTGCCATAGTTTTATAATTTACATTCTGTAAAGGCCTAGAAGAATTATACCCATAAAATCGAAAAATGATAAAATATTCTCTTGTCCCAGTAATGTGCAAAACTACTTTCTTACTGTTGTATTATTACTTTTAGTTATCACTGCTGTACATCAAAATTATATATAAGTTACTAGTAAGTAGTCAAGCTACAGATAAATGTATCATATCTTAGACATCAAATTGTTCGTGAAAGTATTTTGTCCAGAAGGTTTTCAGTTCAGTAATTATTGCTTTACATTTTAGCCAAAACATCTTCGAGATTAATACTTTCATTAAAATTTAGCATAATTTGTCAGCACTTTATCAGAAAGTCTTAACTTTTATAATGATCGAATTAAAAATCGACTCTTTAGTCGCTAAAACTTGTAGCTTAATATTATTCAGAAATTTTTGAAGATAGTATGATCGTACTTCACTGTCAGAAAGTATCAAATTATTTATGATTGATAGCTTAATAAACTTTAAAGTCGCTAAAAATTGTACTGAACGTAAGGCTTCAATTAAACTTAACTTTCAGAAAGTATTCACTTTTTAATGATTGTATCGTGACTTAAGCGATTATTTAGTATCATATTAGTCTAAACTCGCTGATAAAAATAATATGATCACTTCATGCCAAAAGAATAAAATTATTGATTTAATTATAAAACTTTAAAACGATAGATAAAATTTCAAACAACGTTAGACATTAAAGAAAACTGAAAAAATCATGCAAGCATTACTACTACATAACATTATTTTATGAATTAAAATTTGAAAAAAAACGCAAATAAGACTAACTTGTTGCGAACCTAATTTGGTGATACTTAGTTTCCAGAGATGTTTATTTGTTTGGGGTACAAGAGAAACTGCCAACAAGAGAAAAAATACCAAATGAACAACAACCTATCAATCACACTCATGCTAAGGGATTGACGGTCACTTTTACAACTCACCCACAGATTAAAGTAGAAGATATTTTGTGGTATCACACGGTTTTGACCCTGGCTTACGAGCTCCAAAATCTCGAGCTTTACTTCAGAGATAACCAGTAAAGTCAACTGTAAATTTACGGACTTACAAAGCAAAAAATCTAGAATTAAATTCCATATAGTAGACAGATCGCAGGTAACCCGTTGCGAAGGTTTACATGAAACAACGACAAAAATTTATCCGGGTATTTTCCAAAGTTATTCACAACTGAATATAAAATGTTTCTTGAAAATAAAACATAAAAAAGAAACGTCTTAAAGTTTCACTAATAAGTAATCCAGATATTTAGTTCTTCAGTAATTAGTTGCTTAGGAGCATTGATCGCTCGTGTACGGAGATACTTGGAGTCTTACACTTTGATGTTTAAGTTATCGAACAGAAAAGAGATCGAACGCTTCCCCACTGGCGCCAATTGCTTTCTTATTTCTTAATAAAAGGTGTCTTTGTGAGAAGAAGTAAAAAATATTATCAGATTTCACAATCTCAAGGCGTGCAACTCGTAATCTGAAGGTCGCAGGTTCGCATCCCCGTCGCGCCAAACATGCTCGCCCTTTCAGCCGTGGAGGCGTTATAACGTTGCGGTCAATCCCACTATTCGTTAGTAAAAGAGTAGCCCAAGAGTTGGCGGTGGGTGGTGATGACCAGCTGCCTTCCCTCTAGTCTTACACTGCTAAATTAGGGACGGCTAGCACAGATAGCCCTCGAGTAACTTTGTGCGAAATTCAAAACAAACAAACAAACACAATTTCAAATAAAAAAACCAGACATAGAAATCTTTAGTATATAAAAATAAAATAGCAAGACAGTAATTAATCCTTTAAAAGTAAAATAATTGCAAAAGGAATTTGAATTGTTGAAACAGCAAATGAGGTACGTTTACACGAGTGCAATGACAAATACAGATACGAATCAGCAACACTGAAATTAGTACAGTGTTATAAAAGGACGATACTTGTTCAAATGAAAAGTTTTATTTAATTTCAACTGATAGAGTAAGAGGACGGTAGTTTTTTGTTAGTTTGTTTCACATGATGGTCTATCAGTGTTGTGCCTATCGCGATTATCGAAACCCTAATTTTAGTGTCATAAGACCCAACACCTACGATTCATGGTCTTCCTGTATAATCGAGTAGTAGAAATCGACTGTCACTCTTGTAGCAAAACCTACGCCCTCAAAGTGCGATTTGCGGCAAAAGGTTACGAAGCGTGAATGATCGGATTCACAGACTGTACGCTAACCATTACGCTTCATTCAGGTCGGTAAGAGTTGATTAGACTAGCAAGTTAGAAGAAACAAGCCTAGTAAGGAATAATTCAACGTTTTACGTAGCAATTTGATACGAATGTCTAAAAGCACTAACTTATATCAGAATATCAGATTGTGTAGTTAGTAATACAAATGTATTTAAATTACAGAGATAATTTTAAAGAATAATATTATAAATCTAATTTTGTGAAAATCTAAGATGACCTTAGGCAGTAGTTTGATATTTATTTACAGATGCCAAGGGTTTATTAACTCAAAATATTGAAATATCTGTGCATCAGTGATCAAAATAATTCTAAACTGTCGCTATATAAACTTATCTTTACCCAGGAATGTCTTTATTACAATAATTAGTATAATAATTATTACAATAATAAGTACTTTTTCAAATAATATAACTAAAACTTGGAAAGTATGTAGTTTGGAAGTTTTGAATAGACTCAGAATAAAAAAAATCAGAAATTATTTAAAAGTTTGTTTAAATTAAAACATTCTAATTCATGAAATTTTTTAATCTTATTGTTTTTCACACATAAACAAAAAATATATTCATATTTAAGTTTACCAAAATCAAGATACTTGTTACCAATAAATGTCTTAGGAGTACTTTCTGCATGCACGAAAGTGAAATAAGCAAAGACTCTAAAATCAAGTATTTTATTTCACCTGCCAGTGTTTTCAATAGGCTAGTGCTTGTTTCTGGTTAAATACAAAACTACAACACACACTCTGTATAACGAATATTTTTATGTTGCATGGCTTATATAAATATTGTTCCGACCATTACTGTGCTTGCTCTGTTTATCTCAGCCGACCTGATAAGCCCTGAAGATAATGTGGTTGGAATACTTATATCCCCTACTATCTCTTGAAAATCTGTAAAGAACTGGATGGTGAACGCAGTGTTTAAAAATGTGATATGCCGAATACTAATATCTTATGGTAAGAGTAGTTAGTCAATGCTATAAACAAATAAATTTGTAAGTTGTTTAAGTTACACATACCAACGAAATGTATTTTCTGCAAAGGATAAACTAATGTAGAAATAACTGTCCATAAATATGTTTTTCTAAGTTGATGCGCAATAACTGTCGTTCACGTTCTACCTTCTAGAAATCATAGAACTAAATTAGTTTGTCAAACATAAAAATACTTAACGAAACTTGATCTTTAAAGATTTAAAACCTTTTTATCAGGAAAACTAATAAAAACAAGAACATTTCTGAAACTCATCTGTATCGAAGAACTAATAACCACTTCTATTTACATGATCACATTTACTGTTATTAAGGTAGTTGCATTAAACTTTATAAAATACATTTGCAAAAAAATTGCAAATCAATTAATATTTCAGGTTAGAACAGAAGGAAAAAAATCTAATTATTATAGGAAATCTTAAATCACCTTTTCAAAAGTCTGGATATGTTTTATTTTAGTAATTCATGGAAAAAGAAAATTAAAAGCTTATCTGTTAGTGAATACTCATGCTAAAATGTTTGGGAACTTCTATCATAGAGGATACTCTAAATCGTAAGATGGCATTACAACAGACTGGAAAGTTTGTTCAGTATCAGAGCTTATTATGACTACTTTCTTGATTACGTCTATGTCACTTTATCCTCATTCTCCGTTTACTTCTCATGCATTAATAATATGTTTTAGTGTTAAATCTGTTACTAAGCGCTAAAGGAAAAACAAACAACTATAAAATGTTTTGTGAGAAAAATCAGTGATTTACAGAAAAAAAAATGCGTATGAAGTCTTTGAACGAAAATATCGAATGTTTCAGTTATGGGTGTTAAATAACTCACGCCTAGTATCACAAACAATGTGCAAGATCACCGATTCGTTTTGTGAAAATTATATATAATCTATACGTATAAAGTATTAAAAGTTTTATCAAGAAAATTAAATATGTATTAAGACATTAAAACACATTTGTCTTAATCTAACAGATATGTTTTCTTGATGCTTTTCCAAACATTGTGAATCATAATTGTCTTAAGTCATATACTACTCGTGTTTTTATCTAGTGTGGGCGTTAGGGTTCGATGGTTGTTAAATGTGAAATACTTATACCGAGCAGCACAATAAGTCTAATGGGCTTGTGGTGGCGAGTTTGTTGTTCGCTCAGCCACGACGAGAACAAATGCTTCTCATATTACTATGTAGATAGGCAAACCCAACATATTGTAGATATAGTATGATTGATTGTGCTTTGAAATGGATGAGAAGAGATCCTGAGTTTGACTAGGAGATATTACAATATGATCTGTCTAAGCAAAGGAAGAAGCTTCAGGGGTGCACATACTCAAACATTTGTGAAAAATATATCTATCAGAAACTTTTTCGCTTTGATGGTACAAAACTTGAAAATGCAGTTACTTGTGATCAAACAAAACCATGTGGTCTCTCATCGGTTAGCTTTTTTAAAAAAATACCCACAGTAAAAACCAGGAATACAGAAAAGAGAAAGAAATGCAAATATGTATACATATATGTGTAAAAAATACTCTGTACAGATATATAGCGATATCTAATGAAATACTAAAATATAGTATCAAATACACTGGGGAACACTCATTTTGTTGCATTTAAAAAAAGACCTTTCTATAGTCAATTTGAGTGTGTTGATTTCAAATCTGAAGTCGGTTTTTGTCTGCAAGCTACAGATTTTATGCAATTTGACATTTTTATTTATTTTTTAATTTTTCGTTATTATAGGAAATTATAGGAATAGCTTATCAATTTGTTTGTGCAGGCCGAATAGCTGAGGGAATGTTCGGATACGTAATCTTATGTCGGTTTTTCTTCCCAACACCCGTTGTGTTTACCATGAAGAAATAACAGTCAGTTACATGGTTGGTGGGTTCGCGCCAAATCATTGGAACACCAAAAGGCAGACCATTGCGTTTTCCTTTGGTCCAGTCTCGAAGCATTTCCTCACAATTGTGGCACACAACATGAGGAGCCCATTGCTTGTCTTGATCACCAAGATGAACTTCAAAATATGCCTTGTAGGCACGCTTGACGAACGAGGATATGTTACGTCTCTGACGATTGAGTGTGTAGCATCCACATATGTAGCAGAAGGCATCAGGCTTGTTTCTGCAATGATATCTATTTTTGGAAGCCATGTTTGATCTGAAACAAAAGAAGAATGATCAAAATATTAGAAGCTATCTATATATATGGACGTGAAAATGCTTATACATGGTTTATGCAATTTTACATTTGTACAATTTCATTAACCTCAAATTGCATACAAACTAGAACTTGCAGAGAAAAACTAATTTCAGATTTGAAATCAGCGCCTAAAACTCCTTCAGAATCAGTTAAAATATCCAATGCAACTCAAAGTTACTGAAAAAGTGTTCCCCAGTGATATAGATACATACTGACCTTATGCAAACACCACAAGATAGTATTATTTATAGATACACACCAACCTGTACTAAACACTACAAAATACTATCATATATAGATATATTCCAATTTCTACCGAAACATAACATTGTATTATGTATAAAAAAATTTCAACTTCTAACAGAATACTGCAATATAGTATAACACATAGATACACACCAACCTCTACTAAGCGCCACAACATAGTATTATATATATGACACATTTCAATCTATAGCGAAATACTGCAACACAGTATCAAATGAGACTTAATATTTTGAATTTACACAATCTACACTAAACTGATGAAGTTAAGAAAACATTGATTTTATGTCTGTAATTTATTTTTGCAAAGAAAATTACAATATTTTCAATTGTATAAGGTTTCAGTTACTTTGCTAAATCAGTTCAAGTTCCAAAATATTCGTTTGGAAAATCCCAAAATTAGTGTAATAGTTTCCTTCTCTGTGTAATCAAAATGATTTAGCTCGATTTTAGAGTAAATGCATCTGTTCAATACACAACTCTCATAGTGATACGCCAAACCAACAACGAAGACCAAGAAGCTTTCGAAATAGGTCGGAAGTAAAGCGATAGAGAAACATAGATTAGGAGAAGAGGACAAGAAAATTTCAAAGAAGCAGAAAATTGATTATGGATGACACTGTGAAGCCAACAGTGACTTTAGAAGAACTGTAATGTTAGGGATAACACTGTAAAGCCAACAGTGACTTTAGAAGAACTGTAATGTTAGGGATGACACTGTGAAGCCAACAGTGACTTTAGAAGAACTGTAATGTTAGGGATAACACTGTAAAGCCAACAGTGACTTTAGAAGAACTGTAATGTTAGGGATGACACTGTGAAGCCAACAGTGACTTTAAAAGAACTGTAATGTTCCTTAACTTAGATGGGAGTTAGTATCCCAGTCCCAGCATAAAGCTGGTATATATATGTGAGTGGCAACAAAGAATCCTGCATTGAAAATAAATCATCTTAAATCTCATATGGAGTTTGTCACAAAGCATGTAAATAATACTGCAGACGCATAGTAGAAGGTTTATGGTCAGACTAGACAAAAATTGAGCTTAACTGGGATGTTATGGAGATGCTTTTCAGTTTGTCCGGATTGAGGAGAAGATGGGCGGTACAGAGTACAGGCGAACCCCAAAGGAAACCTAATTGAGTCAGCTAAAAACCTAAACTGGGCCGAAAATCCACATTTAAATGGAACAATGATCTGAAGCACAAGGCCAATTCCACAGTGAAGTGGTTTCACAAGAAGAAAGTGAATGTTCTAGAGTGACCCAGTCAACGTCCTTTCTTGAATCTAATGGAAAATTTATGGTGAGACTTGAAGATAGCATTCCATCAACAATCCCCAACGAACTTGTCAGAATTGGTACAATTTTTCCAGGAAGAATGGACAAATATTACACCATACCATTGTGTAAAGTTTTTAAAAACATATTCAAAAAGATTCAGAGCAGTAATTACTTCCAAAGGTTCTTCCACCAAGTACTGATTTAGAGGAATGAAACATATACAATCAGCAAATTTCAAGTTATATATTTCTTTACGGATTTTACTGGCATTCAACTCTTTTTACATATAACAATGTTAAGTTTGATCATTAAAATTTTGAGTAAAAAACATGTTATTCATAAACGTTTTACATTATTTGTATATTTATCAAAATATGACATCATTGGTTGGAGTGAATACTTTTTCAAGACAGAGTAATATTTCAACATGGAATCACATATATATACGTACCAAGTCTAGCAAACACCACTCTCTAATAAATTAATTGTTTCACAAACAGATATAGGCCAGCCTGTAGTAGAACATCACAAAATATTACTATTGCCAACCCCTACTAAACACCATAATATAGTATCAAGTATACATGAATATAAACTTCTATAAAACACCACATTATAGTATTATATCAGACGTATACTAACCTTTACTAAACATCACAACACAGTATCATATACATATATATATCAACTCCTAGTAGAGCACTACAACGTAGTATCATTAAAAGACATTTACTAATCTCTTGTAAATCCCGCAACATTGTATTTCAACACATACAGATCAACTTTTCGTAGAGCACAACAACACACTATAATTTATAGATACATTCCAATTTATAATAAACACCACAACATATTATCATATATAGAGAAATACCAATCTCTAGGAGGACATCACAATATAGTGCTTCCCGCTAGTACAGCGGTATGTCTACGGATTTACAATGCTAAAATCAGGGATTCGATTCCCCTCCTAAGGCTCAGCAGATAGCGCGATGTGGCTTTGCTGTAAGAAAACACACACACACAATATAGTATCGTATATAAATATATATGTACTTAGAACTTTACAACACAGCATCATATGTAAATACATACCTACAAACACTTTACCCTACATAAATACATACTGTCCTGCATCAAAAGATGTGCAGCAGGAAATCAATCAGTTACATGCACCCGTCTGCACTTAAGGCTTAGAAGCAGATCTCGCACAGTTCGCGACTTTACAATAAGACCCGATCTTTTGTTGATGGACGTATTTATCATCTATACTACGTATGTTAAGCTTTTGTCTTCACGGTAAAAGTAGTTTTGTAAAGCATATCTTAAAAGATAGGGGAACAGAAAATCGTAGACACGTGTAGCAATACTTTTTCACAAGCATGTCTGCGCTTTTAAACAAACAATATACACATTTCTTCTTAACAACGTATTTGAATATATTTGTTGATTTTGTAACATATGTGAAGTATATGTATTTGCTTAACTCGAACAACGAAACTTTTTATTATAGCACGAATTTTGCAATTTGAGAAATGTGAAAGTGTGAGCCTCGTAAGGATGTTGAAAAGTCTCCGTTATTTAGCCTCTCTTAGCTGTTTATCATCGTTAAGCAACGAAGCAGTGGCAAATAAGTTTTGTAAGAACACTATATTATCAGAAATAGGCATTAATGAGATTATCCTTATGAGGTCTCATTTATAATATAAACAAACACAGATGGTTCAGCATTTTTTTATCTGTGAAATATGAGTCAACACGGAAATAAGAAGCAGGAATTACTTGCAAAAATCTGGTAATTAGCTCACTGGCGTAATAGGTAGCTTTTCTGTTTTGAAACATAAAAAATGTAAAAATTGTACAAGCTGCATCACCTTCAGAACATCGATCGTTTTGCCTTGTAAGGTACAATCTCATTACACTCATCTCGCCTCTCTGGCTTTTCTCTTGATTATTCTATATCGACGTAACTGTTACTCTTTTGTTTAAAGACCGAGGAACGTACAAGATACAAGTAAACACGAGGGAATTTTCCATTATGTTGAGATCATTCCACACCAGAGAGATACAGGACCCTTGAGAGATCTGATAAATTATCTGAGCGCCTTCTCTCCAGTCGATCGGCTAATTTCTCTGCATTTCTCGTAGGTTGTTTCTATTATACGGTACAACTTCAATAGCGAGAGCGTTTAAAGCGAATATGTTTAATTTTCTACTGAACAGCTTATTAGAAACCTTGAGGCAGTAGTTTTAAAAGTCTTTTGCAAAATAATTCGTGATCTTCAAATTGATCTCGCTAACAAACTTCGAATTTCCATTCAAAGCTTTAGTTTGATCTTGTAACCATATCTGAAGAATCATGTATACAATCTGGTAAACTGAGGCTTCAAACGGTGTCTAATTTGTGCATCTTTGGATTTTAATTACTAAAACAAATACGTCTTTACATGTTACATAGAGAAACATCACAACATGTTGATTTACACCATCAAGAAAACAACCAATCATAAAGGTTAAAAGCATTGTTTTATTTTAACTCATTAACTCTGACATACAGGTGGATAAGGATGAGGATTTATATTCGAAATGAAAAATTAATAATAATAAATAATTAAAATAAGATATTTTAAGTATCTCTTTTGCATTCCCATCTTAAGTAAAAAGTGTAAAAAGTAAAATAAGATTGTAATGTTCACATAAACACTTTTTTTTAAATATAAAATAACTATAACATTATTCCTTTGAATTATCAGTTGAATCATTATAAACTTACTAATCAATTGTATGATAACTCTAAAGACAACTCCACACAGATATGGAATATAAATAACGGGGAAAACAGTTCATAATACATATTATAATAATAACTGAAAAATCAGAACAATCTAAAGATTGAAAAGTTTTTGATACAAATAAAGTGAGCGAGAAATATTCTAAGATAATGACTTAAACTTCATTTTTACTTACATTTATTTAGTTTTTGTGTTGATGGTAAATAGCATTTCAGTCCAGATGTGCTGCTGTGTTATCACTCTTGTTAGGAAAAGAAGTATTTCCTGAATTTAGTTAATTTTAATTTTCTACAACGCTAAAATCAGGGGTTCAATTCTCCTCGGTGTGCTCAGCAGATAGCTCAATGTGGCTTTGCTATAAGAAAACACACAGACACATTTTTGTAAGTAATGTCATAGATAGAAATTAACTTCAAAATGTTCTTCTTCGAACGTATATTTAACTAATTCATCAACTGACTATAGACTTACGCCACTGTCATAGTGGTATGATGTTATTTTGTATTACTTACCCCCGGTAGCTCATCAGCAATTCTAAAAATTACGTTTCGATAGTGAGAATATAAAAAAATTGACCTTTTTTGAAGCTTTTCACTTAACCACAAATAAACAAAAACCAAACCACTTTCTTATTCATTTCGTTACTTTATGACGCCCATATAAAAGTTCTTTAACAAAAGTCCGAGAAATGCTCTGAATTGAAGAATTAAAGAAGCAGCTGTTTTATTATTTAATGTTAGCAAGCTTGCGCTACTGTTCATAATATTTCAAAATATAGCTAACATAAGTGCTCCTAACCAGGAAAGACGGAAGCTCCCACAAAACAAAAAAGTGTCAAAAAGCGAGTTTTGGAATAAATATCACAGAAATGATTTTTTTCCTAATAATGTTTCTTTAGAAAACAGGGTAATATCAAATAGTCTCTAGTGCCGCGTCTTATTATGAGTTAATTATCACATTGTCACTATTGTTTTCTTCAACTGAATCTTAAACCAGATCCCTCTTTTAAGGACACCAAAAAAATGGTTATGAATTCCTTATTTTGGAAAGTGACCGTTACTTGCATATTACTAAAGAATCTGATTTGCTTCAGTTTTGTTTTGTATAACTGATATTTGCTGCCAAAGTATACAAGGCTTAACATTGTTGATGGATGTGAACGTACTTGGACAGTCCCATAATATCCGTGTTTTCCTACTGTTTTGGCTGCATTTTCATCTGTGGAACCAAATTTTCAATCCACATCTTAACCCCTGATACAATGATATATAAGTTTTGTTTGTACAATGTTGTTAGATGTCAAGCATTTTTCATCCTTCAATTCATCATTGCTTGTAGATATTTTGAGAACTGAATACGTGCGAACCTTTATCTAATGAATGAACATAAGCTGTATATGTTAAAAATTATCATTTTTAACATATGCTCATTAACCTATGCTGTATATGAGCATATGAACATATCCTTTACGTCGCACACTCAGTCCTTTTTTACCCACACCTAAAGTGTCTTTCATTAGATAACATAACTTTTTGTCAATATACATCAACAGACCACAACAAGTAGAATAGTAACACTGGATAGTAAGCAACATCAGCTCTAGGGTCACAACCCTATTATTCCGAACAGACCTGTACTTTACAGACCAACCATATTCTTTGTAGTAGTTTTCCTCTCTAAAACAGTTTTAACTTTCTTTACTATAACACCATGGAATAGGTACAGCCATATCAGGCAACATTATTTATGCTAATGTCATGTGACGCTAATCACTCTTTTGTTAGGATAAGTTCATAAAATTTAATAAATATGTTCTGAAAAGTTGGCAGTGAATAATCAATAATAACTGTCTACTTCTATGATTTGTTTGAAAATTTGAACTTGAAACTACTGATCTAGTCTACTTGGCCTAACAAATACTTATGTATCTGCACGTCCTTTCTCCTTATAGTTTTACTGCTTTAAATCAGCGGTTTTTGATCGAAACGACAAAAAAACTAAAAACCGTCCACTTTTTCTCTTAGATAAATATGTATTAAGAATTTTAGACCTATAGCTCACGTGATTTTGTATGTAGGCGTGCGCATATATTGAGCAGTACTTGTTAAATAACTTTGCACAGGTGGATTATACTTACATCAAATATGACTCCTAACTACCAGTTGAAATTATCTATCAGCGTACCGAATTTGAAAAAAGAGTATATTTTTTATATCAAATGAAATGTTGTTGTTGTTTGTTGTTGTTTTGAATTAAGCACAAAGCTACACAATGGGCTATCTGTGCTCTGCCCACCACGGGTATCAAAACCCGGTTTTTAGTGTTGTAAGTCCGCAGACATACCGCCGAGCCACTGGGGGGCCAAATGAAATGTACGTACGTTTGGCGCGAAGGAAAGAAAAAGAGAAAGAAACTCAATCAGTATTGTAAATGTTATACTTCAGGTATTTCTTGATATATTGTCTTGAAATCTTGTATGTGAAGTAAGAGTCCACTAGCTCATATCTTTTGATAATTTATCGTAGTTTGAGTTACCACAGTCCGAGATACAGGAGGTAGAAAATCGCTAAACTACCCCACCTATTAATAACATAGTGTGTCCTGCTTTTGTCTGATAATATTATTATGTTACTAAAACTTGGACGTACATTAAAGTATGATATTATTCGGTAAATTAAATCCGGCCTATAATTCAAGATATGAAGCAGGATCATAATTCCAAAACATGAGATTACTATCAATAGTTTTTTTTATTAGTTTCATGACTAAATTAATTATATAATAATATAATTTACCTATAAAGAAAAATAATAACAGATAATTCATAAATGTGTTAAAAATGTAATACTTGAAGTGCTGATGGACACAGCATAATGTTTATCTCGATTTTTTTGTTCAATGAAATAATACAGCACAAGTTATTGAAGTCTCGGGCCCGGCATGGCCAAACGTGTTAAGGCGTTCGATTCGTAATCCGAAGGTCGCGGCTTCGAATCCCGGTCGCACCAAACATGCTCGCCCTTTCAGCCGTAGGGACGTTATAATGTTACGGTCAATCCCACTATTCGTTGGTAAAAGAGTAGCCCAAGAGCTGCCTTCCCTCTAGTCTTACACTGTTAAATTAGGGACGGCTAGCGCAGCTGGCTTTGCTCGAAATTCACAAAAACATCAAAGCGTGAAGTCTCATTTAACGAACAATAACTAGAATTTCTTTTTTTTTTTCAGAGTCCCCTAGTGGCTCAGCGGTATGTCTGCGGACTTACAATGTTAAAAAAGGGGTTTCGATACCCGTGGTGGGCAGAGCACAGATGGCCCTTTGTGCTTAATTCAAAGCATCTATTTTTGGAGTTGTATGAAAAACAGTTTAATACTAAATCTCCTTCTTGTGTCACACAATTCTGACAATTTGTTTATTAAGATAATATTTTACTTATGAAGATAGAAATCATAGAATCTACGAATGGCTGAACAACTGATGTTAGTAGTAGTAACAATGGAATGTAACAGCGTATGTAAAGTTGATACCATTCTGAAGACAAAATAATTGTTAGTAATATCAAGACATTAACAACTCTAGTGTCACGTACATATTCTACTAACGTTAGTATTTCTAGCAACTGCACCGTTATGTTATTAGCACATGGAACAGTTTTGCTATCATTAGTGGATATATGAACATTATTGTGACCAATACATGTAATCGCTCAGATTGTAATCAATACATCATTATAATATATAAAAACTTCATTTCACTTAACACTTGTAACAATTCTTTTGCCATTAACGCATGTAACAATTCTACTTTGTTTATTATGTTACAATTCTCCTGACAATAAGTGTGTGTAACAATGTTATATCATTAATATACATGTAAGGTGCCTTGTGCTTTAGAGTTGTTAATCTACTTATTGCCGTACATTTGTAAGAATTACTAATTCTAAAAGGAAGGTTAAATATCATTAGTGGTATTATCATTTGTCAAGTATGGTAGACTTTGAAATGTAGTAACATTTCTGAAAGGTCAAGTATGGTCTAATGATCATATGCTGAGTTACACATCGGAAGGTTGTAAGTTCGAGCAACGATATGAAGCGAAACGCATTTCAAACTTTTAGCTGTGTTAACATTATAACCATAGCAATCAATTCTGCTTTTCAATTAAGCATTGCTTTGTAGGCAGTGGACATCGTTGGTTGGTCGTCTTCTTCTGGTGAGCAGTTCAAAAATGAGGATGACTGTGTCTGAACATTGAACTGTTTAACCCAGATGATGCATTTATGAAAATATCTGAATGTAGATTTTTAAATAAGTGCTTTAAAAATATGATTGAATAGGTAGTTAATGACCATCTGTTGGAAACAGTATAACAATTAAAAATGTTTAGATAATTAGTACTGTATTTTCATGCGCCATCTTTGAAGGTCCTTTACTAAACGATGTACTAACTATGGAAGAATAGCTTATTGTGCCTATTTTTTGTTTAGAATATAATGACGTCTCAAATCGTTCCTGAATGAATGACTGGCAGTACTGCCACTGAACAAATATACATATGGCGTACGTGTTAATGTACCTAAAATTATAACAAGATAAATAAAAGCAGAGAAATTTAAAACCTGTAAATAAAGATCGAAAAAGTAAGAAAACAAGGTTGGAGTTAACATGTATCTCAAGATGACTAGTATGGATATTAAAACTTTTATTAAAATATAGTAGAGAAAACGCTTCGACCTTCTTAGGTCATCTTCAGGTTAACATAAAACTTATTAAGATGCATTTTTATTTCAGGTGGGTTTTTCGTCATCACGAAGGTTGGAATTACTGTATATATTATTTACTAAAACTACAAACTCCTATTTTAGTTCCATGCTGTTAGCGAGAATTACATTTCGTGGAGTGAAAATAGTAATCTGTAGTTTGAGGAAGTAATATTTATAGTATCTCCAGCCTTTTTTATTTATGTTGTTCCCTGGCTTTTGTGTGCTCAAATATGAGCAGAGAGCCGCTTCATATAGTAGATAATTTTATACATTATATTAATAATTAACATAAGAAATAGTTAGCTGATACGGTTCTTGATGGCTTAATGTAGCTATTGACTATTCGATAGCACTAGTTTGAACTGTAAAATGTTAAGCTGCAACTAGAAATTGTTTTGGAGATTCGTTTGAGAATGCAGTGAGCATTATAGTTTCTGCCCCCCGCTAGTACAGCGGTATGTCTCCGGATTTACAACGCTAAAATCAGGGGTTCGATTCCCCTCGGTGGGCTGAGCAGATAGCCCTTTGTGTGGCTTTGCTATAAGAAAAACACACACACACACACACACATTATAGTTTCTGTGTAACTAAATTCAGTATTTATAATATATAGTAATGGGAAATTATACGTCTAGAGTAAGACACAATCCCTCTAAGCACGTATAAAATGTTACTAATAGAAAAACAAACTTTTCAAATGAAACACATACGTATAAAACATCGCTTTAAAAACGTTGTTATCTGTTAAAGTAATTATTTTATGAATGAGTGTAATAAAATTTAATGCTATGTTGTTGTTGTTTTTACCTTTTACTTCATGCATAATGTAAGGCTTAACTCCCTAAACACGCTTATTGTATAATGTACAAATCATTGAATATCTGCATGTTACACTCATCTAATATTAATTTATTATTGGCTGGTAACTCATGTTTCACCTTGTACTTAAGTTTTTAAAAGGACAAGGGATATCTGTAAGGAAGCTAACTTTAACAGATATTAATAACATCGTCTACACATGTAAATATAGAAAAACAAAGTAACTTTTAAATGTCTCTACAACTTTCGCAGTTCCTTTTTGTTTTCTAATAAAGGTTTAGGTGTTGTAAGTTGGCAATAGAATAATAATAGTAGTAAGAGAATTTTAAACGGGCCGTTATTTGCGGATTTTTCTTTTCCTTATAAGTTTAACATACGTGATCTTTTGTGCAATTATACATGTGTACAGACCTAGCTATCAATTATAAAGGTTTTTTGAACTGGAATTTTACTGTTTAAAGTATTTTTGTACGAACGTTTTGTTATGGTTTTATGCAATTTCTGCGATCCCTATTATGAATCACTACGGTGGTTCATGATAACCGTTTGTAGCATGAATGAAAAAGCATTTAACAAGCAAACTATTTTTTGAATGATTTGTTTTGCCACATTTTTTAATAATGCACTACTGAAATACGGGAGCAATGTTTGACATAGTTGTTGTGTTATGTACATAAAATAAGCTACATATACAAATTGACGAATTTCAAACCAGCTTCGGAATGATAATTTAAGAAATTTGAAAGATATTACAATCTGCCTTTCTTTTTAACCTAATCATAACTGTCAAACAGTGAGTTCACACACCTCTAGTAGGGGTGGCCCTATGTTATAGATCTGTATTTCGAAACCTAACGAATGGAGTTTGAATCCGTGTATCTAAAAATATTTTAAGCTGTAGGTGCATTATCAATTCTTTTTTGTATGGTGGGAAAGAGGATGCAGTTGTCTGGCTACCTTCTCTCTGAATAGAAATTTGAAAATAGGGACAGCAGCATGTTCATAAATGCAAATGCTCTATCACTGTCGTGGTTAGTAGTTTAAAAGATTAGTTATGTTTAAGTGTTTTATTGATAACATATGTAACTATAATTACTCAGTAGTTTTATTTTACGATTCTGCTAATAATCTGCTGCTGTCATCAGGAAAGTCTTGTTACTTAATAATTTACTATCGTTCAGTACAGCGTAACAACAAGTTAGATAAATCTGATAAATGAAATTGTTCTATATGTATATATATATATACCACACTTTATATCTTAGGCAATTCTAATTTTCACTCCGTCAAATACCTTAATTTCAATTTGGTTTAAAATTACAAAACAGTATGAAATGTACAGTAAACGTTTCCTCACTTTCTAACACCGGGATATTTAAAAATACCTCAGTAAAAACACATTATGTAAATATTTAATAATGCTAGTACTGCAATCATTGAGTTGATCTGCTCCATTTTGAAAACTAGCTTTCTTATTGAATTTCTACGCTCTATAAAGACGGCCTCTGGACGTCATGACATAACATCACTATATACAAATACTGCATTTCAATAAGGATTAATAGAAAACAGCATAACGTCTTACTAACCTAGTATGTTCAGTTGGAAAGGCTTATTATGCCTCACATAAGCTAATCGGCCAGGTTAAAGATCATAGGTTAAGTTGTTATTGTTCTTGTTTTGAATTAAACACAAAGCTACACATTGGGCTATCTGTGCTCTTCCCACCACGGGTATCGAAACCCGAATTTTAGCATTGTAAGTGCACAGGCATACCGCTGAGCCAATGGGGTGGGGCTTAGGTTAAGACATAGCATAGCCATCTATGATAAAGAACTGCTGACCAGAAGCAGCCTAGGAGGGTAATCAGTCCACCACTTAAAGTGTTTTATTTAAGGGTATTCTGGTATCCGAATAGCGGCACAGACTCTTAACAAGCCGAAAACAAGAATCTTTTTAATTGCATTTCAAGGTGCCCTCTACCAGTGGCACAGTGGTATATCGGAATTAGAACACCAGAAACCTAGTTTCGATACCCGTGGTGGGCAGAGCACAGATGACCCAATGTATAGCATTGTGCTTAACGTTAAACAAACAAACATGTCAAGGCTCAAACCTTGGACATCCAAGTTACAGTCAAGTTAGATAACCACTAGGACACATCAAGCTAATTTGAGTAAAAACTGCCTGAATGTTTAGTGGACAAGATTCATGTTATATTTTTGCCATGAATATGTTTCTCTTTTTAAACAGATTATTTCGATATACTTGATATATGGCGAATATAACAACAATTTCATAACACTTAAAATATGATATTACACGACTGATTTTACAGTATTGGTAAGACATTACTGTTGCATAGTTAATAACCTCTTCAATCACTTAATAAGTTATTAACCTTCATTGAATTCAGTTTAGCCTGTATTATAAACTACTTAGGCAGCCTTTGTAAATGAATTCGTGATGATAGTATACTACTGATAAGAAAACTGAACATAGTAAGAAAACAGTGGTTGCATTAGTAAAAACAATAGATGAGAAAAAGAAAGTGCTTCAGAAGTACTCCATCTTGGAAACAACTATTTGACAAAAATACTCCATCTTGGAAACAAGTATTTGACAGAAGTACTCCATCTTGGAAACAAGTATTTGACAAAAGTACTCCATCTTGGAAACAAGTATTTGACAGAAGTACTCTATCTTGGAAACAAGTATTTGACAGAAGTACTCCATCTTGGAAACAAGTATTTGACAGAAGTACTCCATCTTGGAAACAACTATTTGACAGAAGTAATCCATTTTGGAAACAACTATTTGGATCAGCCTTCAAGAAAAAGCTAACTAGTACGTTTATTTAACAAATTGATAATAGAGATTTTACAACTAACATTTTTGTTGAAATTGCCGACGACTGTGTGTAAGTCTAAATAGTTAAATTCCTAAAACTACGCATTTAACTTATTTAGTTTCATTTTAGACTGTGTCAAACATCATGTTAATTTGCTGGATTACTACAAAAGTCCAACTGTCTTTGGGTTACAAATTATCACACTATCTTGTAGAAATACTATATTTGGAAATTCTCATTTGGATGAATTATCAGTCCAATGGTAGAACAAAATTAGAAAGTATACTATACATCCATTATAAGATACAAGTGTCATCCCTCAAAGTAAAATAAAAGCCTGAATGTACATGAAAAATGTAAGATAATTGAAACTCATCAAAGTAGAAGAAAGACACGGCTGTGTGTCAAAAGTATGAAGTAAAAGACAGCCAATAAAATGTAAAGAAGACCTAGACGTATATCAAAAGTATGATACAATGGATACTCAGTAAATTAAAAGCAGGCCCATAATTCAAGCTACGAAGCAAGAGTAAAAATAAGCTCATAATTTCAAAACATAAGATAACTATTAATGGTTTATATAAAGTTATACTTGGAAATCATAGTCATGAGATGTGTCATTCTTTAGAGCAAAGAAAGATTTCGAATTCCAAAACATGATGCAAAGGTCATTGTAAATCGTTAGAATAAAAAGTTTACATCCAACACAAAAGAGCAATCTCGTTTGTTAGGGTCTTGTGCATTCAAAACATGAGACAAGTATCATTTGTTACACAAACATAAGCCTTGTACATTCAAGACATGAGGCAAGTGTCATTACTTTGTGTGAAGGAAATCTATCTGTACAAAATACAGGTAACAAGTACATAACAGTGAAAAAAAACAACATTTAGTCAAGGACAGAACCAAGAAGTGTTAGATTATAAAAATGACACGAAAGGTCCACCGCTCGGGTTATAGGGTTTTTGGTAATTTTTATCAATATTTCTTGAACCTACGTGTTTATCATTTTATTAGCTATTAAACTCACTTAACGTTATTTTTTAAAAAATAAAATATACCACTACAAATATTTTGGCCTATGAACTGTGTTAGGCACAATGACACATGCATTATCCAAACTTCAGTTCCAACGTTCAAAATAACACATCATCAAAAGAATGTGTTAATTTATAATAAACTGCACTTATGTTGACTATTTTAAAGTACAACAACGGACAAACAGTTGTGATAATAATAATACATTTTTACTTTATTTTAAGTGAGTTTTAAACTGAATATACCGACACTGGTGACTTAGATACAATAGCCTTTCCCGCGAACAACTTCTTTTACACAGCACGACCAATCAGGCACAGGACATGCCGGTATTTTTACTACTTCACATACTGGCAAATCTTCGTCATATGTGACCAGTACCCAAGAAAATGACAGATTTTTCGGAAGAGAAATTGAGAATGCTTCAGGATCTTAGCTGGACTTTGTGGTTAAGAATACATATTTTGTTCCTGGTGACCATACAGCATATTGAAATGATACGTCATGAAGACTAAAAAAGTATGCTTTAAGTTATTTTTACCGGATGTTCATTTAGAGTGCGGACAAAATAATTAATCATCCGGATTAGCATAAAAATGAATTGGGGTGTTGATTTTTACTTAATTAAAATACTACACAATGGAGTATTTGTGTTTTGCCCACTTTGGATGTCTGACCTGCACACTTATCCCTCAGCCACCGGGGGTAGCATGTGTGTTTTTCTTATAGCACAGCTAAATCGGGCTATCTGTTGAGTCCACCGAGGAGAATCAAATCCCTGATTTTAGCGTTGTAGATCCGTAGACTTACCGCCGTACTAGCGGAGGACCCGGAGGAAGCGAGCAGAAGAGGGGTAACTGGCATTATCTTATAAACGTTGTGTTTCTTTGTTTTCTTCTATTGTAAGTTCCGAATATCCAATAAATAATATATTTGAGGCACACACAAATTCAACTTATAAACTAACAAAAATATGTATAATATAGTATTCATGTAAAGGTAAAGTCCCTTTTTGCAGAGAAAAAATATTTTTATATATAAAGATATTTCTGTATATCAGTGCTTACTAAAATGTATTCAATACAATCAAACATATTTTCATAACGTCACTTTTACTTGCAGCACACTTATAATTTTTTACATAGCTCCCAATCATAAGCTACATCCTGACTATATGATAAACGTACCATTTTATAAATAGTTATTTACGGCTTCAGTTTAACAGCTTCTTTTTACAGTTAAGATTTACTCTTGCTCTTTGTTCGCTTTGACCGTTAGCTAGTGTTGAATAGTCGTTTTTTCTTAACTTGAGTATTTTTAACTTATTCTTAAAACATACAAGGGATGGCGCCACTAAACAAGTAGATCCTAACTGTTTAAATCGTTTGGATCCTTATCAATTAACAAACGAGTTTACTTGACCAAATTTTTGCATCTTACATAAAAAAAACCACAAAGTATTTAAAATTTTCTTTAGAATTTACGTAATTTTTAAACAATATGTATATGTATCAAGTCATAATGTTTTTATTTTTGTAATTTATTAAAATATGCAATCACTTTTTGTAATAAATATATGCAACTACAAATTCGAAAAGCAGTCAATACAGTTTTATCTATAACCCCAATTTTATTTATCTAGAGAACATCAATTACAACCTCATTACAACGGAAATGTTTTTCTTTTAACCATCCCATTTGTCATTAATGCAGGGACGGTTAGCGCAGATAGCCGTCGTGTAGCCTTACGTAAAAGTAAAATCAAACAAACAGTTATTATGCAGTTTCAAATTCTAAATGCTCCCCTTCAACATTGTTTAGTTTACTCTTGGAAACTGTCCCTAAAGTTTTGTTACAATTAATGCAATACTACAAATAAATCCATTATTCTATTATAATCATTTTTCTTTCTTTTTAGATAGAATATCTTTCATATTCAATTCATCTATGGCTTGATGCATATACATCAGTGATTATATCATTTATCAAGAAAAGAAAATTTTATGAATCGTGTTCAATGTAATAAATGCCAAAGTTATTTTGAAATAACACAAATACTTCAATATTATATAAAAGAATCAGATAATTACAGAGGAAAGTTATCAAAGCTGAATCATCGCTATAGTTGCTTTAAGATTTATCGCAGTTACCTTAGGCTTTGATACACATAAGTATAAACCTCAAATAGATTTAGAGTAAATTAACTTCCCTTCAGAAAAAAGACTTACTGCTTACCTGCTAATCTAGTTTATGGAATAAAAACTAAGAGTTACGCGGTATTGATTTAAGAAAGAAGCTCTGAAATAAAATAATGTGAGATCTTTACATTTAATATTTCACAACACGAACTTTACGATAAAAACATGAAGTGCATAACTGAATTTTTTTATGAAACATTCCTTAAAACCTTTCGTTTTAAAATAATTTCAAACGTATACAACCTGTCGGACTTAGATATTCTTGTTCTTTTACGCCTACGCGATTTCTAAAACAGCTCGAATAAAAAGTTAACCTGTTTCTTCCATTCAAGAAAGTATCGCGTGACAATGAAAGATAATACACTACGCCAGTCGAACTGGTCTTCACTGACAAGAAATCGCAAAGATCATAACTCAGAAGACATTTTTGAGTAACAGCACTCTGTAATAGATGAAGCAAATATGAGGATTAACACAAACTCTGCATGTGTTTTGTTGTTGTTTTTTGTGTGTGCAATTCTGCATTACAGGTTTGGTATTCCTTTGTTTCCCTTATCTAGAAAAAACGTTTAAACGGGTCATGAGATACCTTACTTCCATTTTACAAACAAATGAAACAGAAATTGTAAATCATTTGTGCATCACTTTTAAAGTTTTTACTAAATAAAAAATAACTAGTAACATATTTTGAATATTTCACTAAAGCATAGAGTTTTGGGACAGTAAAGGAAAAGTTTAATATGTCACGCAAGCACGTAAGATATAAAATTAGCTAGTTTTAAACGAATTACTAAAATGACCTATATTAATATTTTCTCAATATTTGTAAAGATAAACCTTAGAATATTCAAGTCAATTTTGTAATATACTATGAAAATGGTAATCAATTGACATTGTACAGAATAAACCTGAAGTTACTTGAATAGTCTTTCTGTTTTCAGTGGTGTTATATTAATGTTCATTTAATGTTTGTACTTCGTTGTAATAGGCAGAAAATTCTGCGTGACTTAAAACAAACTCGAACAATAACATTGATAACAATACAAATGTACTAACTTTGTTCTGTGACTATCTCACAGCCAGATAAATACGTTTATATTTCATTTATAGACCTGGCCTGGCATGGCCAAGCGCGTAAGGCGTGTGACTCGTAATTGCGGGTTCGCGCCAGCGTCGCGCTAAATATGCTCGCCCTCCCAGCCATGGGGGCGTATAATGTGACGGTCAATCCCACTATTCGTTGGTAAAAGAGTAGCCCAAGAGTTGGCGGTGGGTGGTGATGACTAGCTGCCTTCCCTCTAGTCTTACAGTGCTAAATTAGTGACGGATAGCGCAGATAGCCCTCGAGTAGCTTTGCGCGAAATTCCAAAACAAACAAACAAACAAATTTATAGACCTGACATTTATTATTATTATTCCGTCAGAATAACTATCAGTGTGCAATTATAAGTGCACAAGGTGATCGTGTATAAACACTAATATAAAATCGGGTATTTACTGATCTGTGTATACTCGGAAATTTCTTTGATATTTTTCAGTGTGCTTTCTAGTTTGTTGGGCTTCCAAAACAATAGCAAAGGTTACTTTTAAAATATACTTATGAACTTTTTCTTATGTTTTCTTTTTATTTCTTAGCTCTTAATACTACAGTAAAGGTGAGTTATAGAAATACAGCCAAGAAAATGTGTTTGCTGTAGTTTTAAGTGTACACACAGTGTGTGTGTTTGTTTGTCAGTTATCATTACAGGGTAAAAGTTGCTGATTACATTGCCATGTTTTTAAAATATTCAATTACGAGAAAGGTTTCCCCCCAAAAAAACGCGATTCGATTTGTAAGTATTTACTTTAGTGTTCTTTTTTACCCGTTATAACGGCCTAGTACAAAAATCACTCAACTATTAATTCCTTTCGTTTACACCGTAAAACAAATAGTATAAGACAATGCTTATAATCACTGCTCAAATAAGTAAATTTGGAGAGAATACAATAGCAAAGATAGCTAAAATATCAATTATAAATATTCTGCGGAAGCAGGATTATCTTCACATTTGACGCAGTTGATAACAAAGTGTGTTACTATGCTCGAGGTTGGCCACACGCAGAGGTAATGATTGTAGACAGAGCCCTTTCTCATTTGCGGCTACTAGCCCTGACCAATGTCTCTAAGCTGTTTATTATTATAACTATTATTATTTATTACTGCTATAGATTGCTCAATTATGACTGTGTTTTGTGTATTTAATAAATAAATTTTAAAAAATTATTTTCAAATTCTTTTTCATATTTTGAATTCTTACAAATAAATGTCGTTATCTGCATCGTTTTTGTCTTCGCCTCAGCCTTTTGTTGGTGAGATGCCGATTTTGTATGTCTGGAACAATCGTTTATCCCGCTATGCGCCACAGAAAAATCGATGTGACAAACTGTACAAAACACATGACTGTCACTGACTTTTGATGCAATGACCAGATATTTTGCACCATACTCTTCCCTAAATTTTTGATTCACAGTTTAGTCCTTTTAGATTTGCCAGAAACAAGACAATCTGGTGAACGAGGCCACTTTTTTTTCCATCTTCTGAACGATCGCATTGGTGTTTCTATGCCGCTTAGAAAACGAGAAATACCCATCTACGCGAGCGCTGATTGGCCGACAAGCACTGATGACGTAACTATGGATTCCTTCACATACCCAGTATGAAGAAGCACCGCATTCAAACTATTGGCAGCCGTCGGAAATACAAATATTTTTTTTATTATTTCAAGCACAAACATGATTATCGGAAGTAGCCATTTGGACTATGTCTTTTATTTATTATCAAAATTTATTTGTATCTCACTACAAATTTTCTTTTCATCTCTTTCAAGTCCTGGGGAAAAAATTTATCACTTTATTGTACAGGCTTATATAATATATAATAATTTGGGAGTTGCAACAAGTCGTAATATTTGTGTGTATGAGCGTATAGTCGTAGTGTATACATTAAAATCGTAATGATTACGCTCAAATCGTAATGGTTGGTATCTCTGCACACGTGGTAGGACATTTGTTTGTTTTGAATTTCGCGCAAAGCTACACGAGGTCTATCTGCGCTAGTCGTCCCTAATCTAGCAGTGTAAGACTAGAGGGAAGGTAACTAGTCATCACCACCCACCGCCTACTCTTGGGCTACTCTTTTACCAAGGAATAGTGGGATTGACCGAACTTTATAACACCCCCACAGCTGAAATGGCGAGCATGTTTGGTGTGACGAGTATTCGAACCCGCGACCCTCACATTACGAGTCGAACGCCTTAACCCACCTGGCCATGCCGGGCCTGTTAAAATATACACCAGTAGGACGTAATGTGTGTTTCTCAGTATTTATTTAGCAATCAGTGTAATGCCATTTCATAAAATCAGACATTTCTATGTAATAGAAATATGTGAGAAAAACGAACACATTTCAAAGCACAAGACTTTTAGTTATGGTTAATTTATCTGATAATTTAAAAGGCTTCCTATCTGAATGCAAGATACGGAGCCCGTATGACAGTTCAGCAGTAAGCTGGAGGGTTTGTAACACTAAAAGTCGAAGTACGATATCCATGGTAGTTACAGTGCTGATAGTTTTCTGTTTAAACATCAACAAACAAACAAACTGCTATCGAAAAAATGTAAAAAAAATTGGGATATGAATATTTACTCCAGAATATTAAAATTTACAAAAACAAATCAGAAAAATACTGTAAACATCTGAAAAAAGCAACCCATACTGCATAAAGCATGCACGGTTGATGTCAACGTTCATAACAAATCTCTTTGTCCAATTTTGCACAAAGTTACTTTAGAACTACCTGCGTTAGCCATACCTAATTTAGAAATAATAGACTGCGAGGGAACCCAGCTAACCGAAACTATCCACCATCAACGGCTAAAAAGGCAAATGTGTTCGATGACGGTGTTCGAACCCGCAGGTTGAGTATTCTATCACCAGGACATACCATGACTACATTATAAATAAAAGAAATGTCTTATTCTGTGTTTATTGTATAGAAGTTTTTGTATTCTTTAGTCTCGTCATTAAATTACATAATCATTTTACTGTTTTTATTAAAGGATTAATAGTTAATCCATTACAATGAGTATCATCCAAGACGTGACAATTGATTAAGTTTCAATAGAAAGACGTTTCAATCTAAAAATTACACGTACTGTGGGATTTCCATTCCGAAAAAAAAGTTAATTTACAGCCATAGGAGCACAAGTTTACACGTCATAAATAAATTATAATTTTAAATTATGTCAGAAAAAGTATAGGTTTTTCTTCTTTGCCCGACGCTAATTTTATAAATAAGTGATGTGTGCATAACATAATAACGTTATTCAGTATAGTGAAATACTTGTAACATTTTATATCCAAAGCATGTCTGGGTGGTTAAGGCGCTCCACTCACAATATGAAATTTGCGAGTTCGAATCTTCGTCCCACTAAACATGCTTTCAATCGTGGATATGTTACAATGTTACGGTCAACCCCACTATTGGATGTTAAAAGAGTAGCTCAAGAGTTGGCTGCCTTCTCTCTAGCCTGACACAACGAAATTAGGCACGGCTGGCACAGATAACCCTCGTGTAGCTTTGGGCGAAATTCAGAACGAGTACAGTAGAATTGTTAATAAAAACCTAAATAAACTGTAGAATTGAGTTACCGAATAACATAAACTATTAGTTTGAAAGGAAAAAAACGTACTTCTTTCTTCATTTTGTATTTTAAAAATATTTCACATTTGGAAATGGGAACAATGTACATTAACACACAAAAAACAGCAAGAAAAACCAATTTTCATGTGAAGCAAAGGAAAAATATAAAAATAATAAAAGAAGCCTAAAATGGTGTATTTTAAAAATTCTATAAACTAGTTCGTTTTATCTGTCCATTTTAAAACTTTTTTATTCAGTTTTAAATTAATTTAAGCTATTAGCAGTATGACCGTATAACTATTATCGCGATCTGTTAATTAAGAACATGAACTGCGTAGCGATGACTATCTTATGAATTCTACATGATACATGGGCATGATAATTTTATTGACCGACTTTCACTGGAACACTGGCTTGACATAATTTAAGATGAGACAAATATAACAGAAAATTTTGTTCTTTGATTGGAAGTAATTAATAAACAAAAGATAGAAACATAATTGAATTACATTAATATTTTGTTTTTATACTAATGAATTCTTGTTGTGCTTATCTCTTTTACTAGAAATAAACTATCAGTTACTTGCTGCAAGTGAACTAGAATTTTCAAGTTAAAAACTTAACTTCAACGGTATTCTACGAGAGCTTAACAAAACTAATTATCAAGCATTAATCTGTCTAATGTTCTGTTAATAGAAAGAAATAGATTTGTTTATTATATTGAGTAACGACTTTACTACGTAACCGTTTAGTTCTCCCAGAATAAAAAGAAACTGGTCTATTTTGTCATGTAAAGGACTACGTCACTGTAAAGATGTTCCATAAATACAAAGAAACAGACCAGTTATGTGGGTTAAGTTACGGTTTATTTCATGAGTACAAAAAATAATATATTTTGTTTGCTAAGGAACAACTTTACCCAGTAAACTTATAATTTCTAATTTTCTAAGAATGCAAAGTAACAAATTTGTTTTATAAAGTCTTTTCAGTGCAGTGTTTTTAGAACAAACACAAAACTTTAATGTTTCAATCCATCCTGTGCAAGTTTTATCTTTTATTGGCTCTTACAAGCAACGTTGATGTTGATCACGAATTATTCTTCCATTGAGTTTTGATTGTTTGTTTTACACATTTGCAATTTTCTGAATAATCAGTCTACTATAAAATGCAATATCAACTAAAATGATTTTAGTATCGACAACTAGCATGATCTGATCGTTTGTAAAATGTGTACTTTTCTTATTATATTGTTTGTCATATATTATATCAGTGTATAATATAAATTTTCGATTAATTTATATGCAAAAACGGCTTGTTTGGGTTGAGAAAATATTTTACATAGAAGAGCAAACAACGTTTCGACCTTCTTCGGTCATCGTCAGCCGTTTTTGCATATAAATTTCTTAACAAGTGGGTTTCTCGACATCACTGGAAATTTTTGATTAAGAAAATTAATGTATTTAGATATAGTTCATTGAATTTATCTAAAGTGAAACACAGGTCTTTCCACTTTAGTACAAAACATTATATAAACAATTTACTTTTTAATATTTGCTATAACAAATATATGTGGTTGCTCAAGAAAATGACTTGGACTTATGTCGACAATCAAAGAGTCACTAATTAAAACAGTGAACATTGACAAGTGTTATAAAGTGTTGGTTAATAAGCACCAACCAGCCGCGTTAAAATTAAAAAGGAAACAATAAACGACATACATTGTTTAGTAAACTGAAAATTTAGTTCACAAGCGTCATTCATGTAAGTATCAAGAAATGTTAAAGCAGTAACAATAATATAGTTTTCAATAATAATTATTTTGGAATTGCTTATAAGTCAAAACATAAGGTGTTCTGAAAATAAAATATTCTAGAAATGTTATTCGAATAATGTAATGTTTCTCTACTAATTCACTAATTTGATAATTTGAGTTTTTTTTTTACTACAAGAACAACAAAAATAGAGATCAAAGTCGAATAGAATTTTATGATCATTTATAGAGGAAAACTTTAAAAAAGTTTTACATTATATATTGATAAAAACTATCAGCAAGTTAAAAGCAACATGCTCGACATTTAGAAAAAAATACACAAAGGATTGAAATGGTGTAGTGATTCTTAGAATTCCATGGATTTTTCTCATGGCTGCAAAAAGTTTTTTGTTTTTTTTTAATTTCGCACAAAGCTACTCGAGGGCTATCTGTGCTAGCCGTCCCTAATTTAGCAATGTAAAACTAAAGGGAAGGCATCTAGTCATCACCACCCACCGCCAACTCTTGGGCTACTCTTTTACCAACGAATATAGGGATTGACCGTCACATTATAACGCCCCCACGGCTGGGAGGGCGAGCATGTTTGGTGCGACCAGGATTCGAACCAGCGACCCTCGGATTACGAGTCGAAGGCTGCAAAAAACTAGTTCTGCGTTTGAGAGGAAAAAAAACACTAATATGTTTAGGTTTTCAGCACAACGTTTTTATTTCAACTGATATCAATATACGCGTGCATGTTTTTCCACATGGCTGGATGAGTTTCTGTATGTTACTTGAGAGTTCTTCCACTTTTAAAGTCACACGTGAATTATGACTTGTTAACTCTCTTTAAACTTAGACATACAGTTACAAAAGTGATTAATTATGCTAATTTATGAAAGCTATCGAAGTAAATATAATTCCCAATTAAACAACAAATAAGTTAAAAAGGTAATCATGGACGAAGAAGACTGAAACTACAAGCTATGTTTTCTTCTTAAAGCCATTAAATTAAAGTCTAATTTAGAAGCCTAACTTAAGATCACAAAGTAGGTCATGACATGAATTTATAGCAAAGAAAATAATGAAGAAAAAATTTCAAAATGAAACTGAGTCAAGCTAATTAGCTTAACTGAGAAAAATATGAAGAAGTTAAAAAAATTGAAAAAATGGCATTAACTACTTAGATGTATAATCAGATGATTCAATTAGACGATAGTGTACAAGAAGAAATATCTAGTAAATCAATATATTTTAATGGTTTAGAAGGGCGTCATTCGCTGTTCTTGTGTTTCTATAAGCGATGTTTTCATGTTAATCGTGAGTTCTTCCTGTAGCCGTTAGCCTGAAGCAGAAAAGTATCCGAAACATTTGTTACTCATCTTGGTCTATAAGTACCATAATAAATAGCAGCTTACATAAGAGTAGCATATACAAAAAAACATTTATTTTCACCATAATATATGAAACATATTAAAAACATTCTTGTCGATTATAGCAAATATCGCGAGTCATAATATTGTAAGAAACTTTGAGTAAAAAAAAAAACAGAAGAGTAAATTATTTTGTTCTTTTTTGTAAAAAGTTTCTACCGCTGACTTCCATTAACAATGACCATTTCCTCTTCTTTTAGATCTGACTTAAAGTAACAGAATAATTTGGTGGTAAGTTTTTGCTCTGGTAATACTAAAAATAACAGCATATAATACAGAGACTGACTCAATGGTAAAGTTTTCATATAATACAGAGACTGACTCAATGGTAAAGTTTTCATATAATACAGAGACTGACTCAATGGTAAAGTTTTCTTTTTCATTTTACAAGTATTTGTTTTCAGATAACACAATGTAACACAAATTTTGTTCCTGGATAGTATGTGTTATTTCTTAATTGCTTATGTTGTAAAAGTACAGAAAGTGGCCATTATTCCATTCAAACTTTGCTTATGTGACTTGGATAATAAAAAGTACAAACTAACCCATTTTCTATGTAAAAACAGGCAAATTTTCACATTTTCATTTACATAAGATCTGAATAAAACAACATATGAATCAAGATTTACATGTATTTATATTAAGGTTATTCAAAAATGTTTAGAAGTGAGTAGTTTTTCGAGATTTGCCACTGTAATGTAACTCACCCTCACAAAAGCAAAGTTTGAATAGAAAAGCAGGTATTTTCCATTTACTTTAGGCATAAGCAATTGGGAAATAACACTTTCTGTCCAGGAACAAGAAAAAGTAAAAATTTTGTTACATAGTGTTATTTAAGTAGATAAGTGAAATGATATAAAAAAGAATGGTTCGAACGCAGAAATGTGTTCTTTATTTATTTTTTTAAATTTTAGAGTGATGAAAACACACAAAAAAATTGGATGACAAGTTTTATATTTGTGCTTAAACTAATTTTGGAATTTATAGAATAATATCTCATAAGTGTTAGATAATGCCTGTAATAGTACTAATAATACTGTAATAATACTTAAATCTCGTTGAAGCAGACGAGTATATCTGGAATTTCACATGCATTATTAAACTACATACGTGTCTGTTGGATGTTACACTCCTATTAGTATAGTTCAAGTCACTAAACAATTAAATCTCTTTCATGTAAATACATTTCTGTACAATTCCACCTATTAATACAGATCAGTATGTGCTTAGCTTTCTTTGAAGTAAAATCGTATCTCTTGAATTAGAATACATATTACAAGATACTAGGAGCTTAAATCTCATTTAGGTACAAGTGCATCTTTGGAATTTTGCACACAAAAAGCTTTCATACAGAGAACTGAGTACGTTATATTAAAACGATTTTCAATAGGCAGATCAGCAAATCATATATTGTCACCTAAAGATTTACGCGCAATTGGACATATACTAGGAAACCATAGTTTTCATACACAAGACGGAATATTGAAAGCAAGCGCGGAAAAATGACATACTTTAGTCATGACAGCTTTACGACCAGAGCCTTTTGCATTAGAAACTATGTTTTTGGTAATACGTAAACTAGTCAGATAGAGAACTACCGAATATGGTGACATGGACTATAGCATGGTGTTGAGAATAAAGAATTGTTGCAATAGAACGTAATCAGCAGCTATAGTAAACTCCAATGTAATGAAGAAACACGTCAATGGAAGTTTAATCTCGTCAGTATAAGTATCCATCTGGACTAGAGTGTGCGTAATTGTTATATTGTAGGTTACACCAGTAGAAGTTTATATATATGTATTTTAAATTTTTTACACCTATCTTTTACATTGTTGTTCAGATATTTCTTCGGTCTCTTAAAAATAATACGTAAATTTATTTTACGGATTTTGTATTTTGAAATGAAAAGCATAATTATCACTCAAACAACAGCCTCATGTTTCCTCTCTGTTGTATATTTTCAGTACTGTTTAAATTATTCCCACACATATATCATGTTTGTGCGATAATGTCAAAAAAGAAAAGGCAAATTGTCGATTAAATCGAATTTTCGTGAAATCATAGAAAGTAATCGATTTTAAGTGAATGATAATTTAGCTACCACTAGAAGAAAGTCATGGTTACTTACCTTCAGTGTCCAAGGATCAAAATTAAATAAAAATAAATACCACAAGGAGAAATATATCGATACTCCTGGGATGAAGATATCACAAGCTAACAGGAGATAAAATACCAACAGGGGAATTTGATGAATACTTCTAAAGTTAAAAGGTTACGAGTTAACAATAATAAATATCTCTAGAAATAAATTATTCGTAAAAGTAGCTCAACAGAAGTTATACCTCATCAACTTACAGAAAACATTCCATTAAGTATAATAAGATTCAATGTTTATGTTTTTGTGTCACATAACATTGTCTAAACCACTGGCTGCACTGACTTCTAAATGGTACCAAACTAATCGCCTAGTACCCGAAATTTGAATAAATGTAAAACGTTTCATCCAGTCCTTAAAGAACCTGAGTATTTGGCGTAAACCAGATATGCTCGCCCTTTCAGCCGTGGAGGTGTTAAAATATGACGGTCAATCCCACTAAGAGTTGGCGGATAACTAGCTGCCTTCTCTCTAGTCTTTGATGAATTAGGAACAGCTAGCGCAGATAGTCCTCGAGTAGCTTTGTCAGAAATTCAAAAAACAAACAAACATTTCGCGAAAACGCTTTCTTGGACATTCCTTGTAAGTGGACCCTAAATCTGACAATGATTTATATTAAAGCACAGAAGTAGACCTACTAATTACGTTTATAATTTAATTAAAGAAATTAAATTTGCATTATAGCAGCCCTAGAAATAGGCCCTGTAGAGTAATGCATTGGGTTAATGAACCAAACGTTTTATTATTTGGTCCTCGAAGTATATTTGAAACCACATAAATATTTTTTATGTTCATAGCTCAACATAGTTAAATTGTGAGACCTCTGTTGTGTTCACCAGTAGGACAGCGGTAAGTTTACGGATTTACAAAGGTGTTTGATTCCACTCGGTGGATACGTATTTTTACACGAACACCCGTAGATAAATACCGATATTTCTTTCATTACGAAATTGAAATACATGTTCATGCTGAACAGTCTTACTAACCTATGAATGGGTGAACATTTTCATATATAAGGAAATAATTAAGATTATTGATATTTCATAGTGAATAAACGTATAAATTGTTTTTGAGAACATGATTCACCTATCTTTGTTTGTTTAACAATCTTTCAACTCCAACAGTTTACTGTTTAATAAAATCTTGTAACCACGTACAGAACAGTATTATGTTACTGTTTAATAAAATCTTGTAACCACGTACAGAACAGTATTATGTTACTGTTTAATAAAATCTTGTAACCATGTACAGAACAGCATTATGCTAACTTTAGAAGAGGGAGAAGTAAAATAGTTCTGTATATCCACAAGCGTTCCCTGCTGGGACAGCGGAAAGTCTTCAGATTAACAACTCTAAAATCAGGGGTTCGATTCTCCTCGGTGGACACAGCAGATAGCTTGATGTAGCTTTACTATAAGAAAAACACATATACATATCCACAAGGACGGTCTAAATTCATATTTTGTTTTGCTACAGATGTGTTGTTGTTTCCAAACATAAGCGATATAAATATATTGAATCCATCACTAATAGCTCCCAAAATAAAAGAGTATAAACTTTATTACAACCTCGTGAGTCTATCGTAATATAATGTTCTAGTTAAGCCTTCTAACCTTAGTCAAGCTTCGAGCTCTTTGTTACTCACTGATGCTAATCTTAATGCATTACTACTTTTGTGCACTGTGGAATGTAAACAGTCATCATCCTATTAAATTAATCTTTGAGAAAGAACTCATTAGCATTCAGATTTATATAGCCTCAGCTTTGTGTTGAGTAATGTGATAAACACCTTTTCTTATGTGTTTATTTTTAATCAATTTTCCGAAAGCCGACGAATTAGGAGTTTAAAGTTAACCAATGTTTTTTTTTTTATAAATATAATTATACATTTATCTCTAAAAATGTTTGTTATTTCGAAATTTATCTCTAGGTGTTGAATTTTATCGGTATAAATTTCTTATTCGTTTTCACCTGAATATAAAGTATCTTTTGATAACTACAACGCGCTTCTCAATAGCAGTTTGGTTTATTCTTGGTATTAAGGTATATACACAAGTAAAAACAGGTTTTGAAACTTACAAGTTTTATGATAATATTAACACATTTAATTATAACGCTTAAGTAAGCACAAACCATGACATATTATTCAGCACTACTGATTTTATATCAGAACTGAATATTCAAGTCGAGAAGCTGTCGAGTTAAGGTTACTCTCAGCTTGAAAATTCACTCACATTTAACTCATCCGTTAATTACTAAAATCACAAGATGGAACGCTTTGCTTCCGAAGTAATGGACGATTGGATCGTTAATCACTAAACTAAACATACTTTCTAAAATACATATAACACAACCAATCTCCAGAATACTGTTTTTGTTGTAACTCAATATTTCGCTTTAGAGTACCTCGACAAGAGTTTTACAGAGGGCATCTTATCTTTACAATAATAAACGCCAGTTAGTGTTAAAAGATTTAAGAATTTAAGTAGATATATTTATTTATTATTACTCTACTTTGTTGAACTCATTGTAAAATTGAAGTGAAAAAAGTATTTAAAAACAAGTTTTTGATGTACATTTCTCATCTAGAATGCTAAAGAAGTAAAATTTTCTGATCGTGAAGCTCTTAATTTAGACATATGCTAAGCTTATATATATTTATGTTAGGGTTTCAACAAATATTTACTTAAATGATATTTTCCTGGGATCACTTTTACACTGACAAATAGTTAACCTTGAATCACGAAATCTATAGCTTCAGAAAAATGGAGACATAAAGCTAACTTGAAATTCATGTTGTTCTTTTTAAAGTTAAGGTTTAAAGTCAACTTAAAATTGTCATACTATTTTTCATAGGTCACTCGGTTACATATTTGAGTAATTTGAATTGTGAGTGGATTGTATTATAACTGTTCACATAAACTGTTTATATCTAAGAAAACGTGCATAGCTTATAATATTGTTATTTATTGTTATTTTGTTTTCCAGTATGAACAGTTAAACTCAAAAGAAAACATCCCATGGAAAATAGACAACAATGAAATAGATTTTACTGTGAACCAAGAGTTATATCACGTGAAACAGAAGAAAACATAACCTCTAAATCGTAAACTTCTGTACGATCCTGAATAAAGACATTAAACCATAGCTGAGTTTAATTGTTTGAAGCCGAGATGACGAATCTTAAATGGAAGGTTGTCGACAGAATGAACCCCGTTGTTCAGTCTAAGTTCCTAGTGTACTCGTCGGCGGCTACTGTACTCGGCTCTTACGACATCGGAAGTAATCTTTCTTCACTGGTGAACAATACTGTGCAGGAAGATAACAAGCTGCCTGAATCCCGATACTCACTGGCCGAAGTCATCTTGATAGCTCTGGTAGCAGGCCTTCTAAGTCTTGGTACAGTCGTAGGAAACGTGATGGTAATGATTTCTTTCAAGATGGACAAACAGCTTCAAACCATCAGCAACTATTTTCTGTTGAGCCTGGCTGCTGCTGATGTCTCGATAGGACTCATTTCCATGCCCTTATTCACTGTGTTTACGTTGTTAGGATACTGGCCATTGGGTCCCATGATTTGTGACACGTGGCTTGCTTTGGACTATCTCAGTAGTAATGCTTCCGTTCTTAACTTACTGATTATTAGCTTTGACCGTTATTTCTCAGTCACTCGACCATTAACCTATAGGGCCAAAAGGACCACTAAACGTGCAGCCTTTATGATCACTAGTGCTTGGGTTATATCACTTGTCTTGTGGCCACCTTGGATATATGCCTGGCCGTACATTGAAGGTCAACGAAAGGTTCAGGCTCACGAATGTCACATTCAGTTTTTGGAGACAAATTCCTATGTAACGTTCGGGACAGCTATCGCAGCTTTCTACTTGCCCGTCACTGTGATGTGTATCCTTTACTGGCGCATTTGGCAAGAGACAGAACAAAGGAAGAAGGATCTCACTCAACTCCAAGCTGAAAAGAGGAGAGACAGTAAAAAGTCATCCTCTAGTGATGACCCGGCAGAGACAGAGGAGTATCTCAGAGCAAGAACTGATTCATGTGTACCGGGTGATACGCTGGAAAGGACTTATGTTCCAACTTCTCTTTGTGTGGAGCCTACCAAGCCCCAAAAGAGTCAGCCCCGAACTCTGAAGCAAGCTTTGGTGTCTTGGTGCAGAGTAGATAGGGATCAGGATGTTCAGGAAGATGACAGTTCGAGTCATGGATCTCCTGAAGCTGAAACTCCGGGTTCTCATGAAACTCCCATTCAGTCATCTTCTAGAACAACCTCTGCAACATTTAGAGCGCAGCGCCGTTTAGATTCAGGAATTCCTGTTATCACTAGGAATGGACCTAAAAGGGCTGATGATATGGCAACAAGTACCGTGGCGTCCCCTACTTTCCGATCGTTTTCTTCAGATTCTGTCTACACTATCTTGATTCGCTTGCCAACCTACCCATCTGTGGGCGATGGAGAGTCACAAGCTTCCATAAAAATGATCCTGGAAGAAGAAGTCATCCAGGCAGAGACAAGTCTCCATAATGTGAAATCTTCAGAGAGCATGGGAAATTTAAACAGTCAGCACTGCATTTCTGAAGTGAGCCAGTATCGCCGTTCCTCATTAAAAACATCGGAATCAGCACTTGATGCCATCCGACTTCCGCTTAACACTAAACTAGTTCATAAGCAAGTTGCCAAAAACAGAGTGCCCAAAAGAAAGCGAAAACAGCAAGAAAGGAAACAGGAAAAGAAGGCAGCTAAGACTTTAAGTGCTATCTTGTTGGCTTTTATTGTCACGTGGACACCTTACAATGTGTTAGTATTGGTCAAAACCTTGTCTTATTGTGCGGACGACGAGTGCATCCCGGAAGGACTATGGAATTTTGCTTATTATCTCTGTTATATTAACAGCACAGTGAATCCTTTATGTTACGCACTTTGCAATGCTAACTTCAGAAGAACCTATACCAGGATTTTATCCTGCAAATGGCAAAACAAAAAACGACACATTGTCAATCGAGGTTATTTTAACTAAATATAAAGCTGAGTATGTATGGTAGCTGTGCTGAGTGGTTAACTGTGACACAAGATTCAATATTTTACTTGTAGTATTTATAGTAAATCCATTAAAACAATTGGCTCATATTGAAGTAGCTGCATTAATTACACGTATTATTGGGTATACTATTTGTTTCTGATTGTCAGTGTTCGGATTAAATATTAGTATAATAACACCAGTGTCTGTATATTATTAACAATTATCAGATTATTTTATGTTGACTCTCTTTGACATATTATATTTGATTGATTTTCTGTTTACTCAGCTACCAGTTCCACTTCTCTTTCTTTGTCTTCCTTTTGTATATTATCGTTTCCATCATGTATGTGTACGATATGTATATATCAAACTGTTTATGTACGTACGCGTTTGATGCGTTAGCTTTTTCTTTATGACTGCATGAAAATATTTCTATATGTCTGTAAGCTTATGTAAATATATATTTCTACGTCATACGGATCTAATGTCTTTAAATACTTGTCAACTTGACTTTTTAAGTCTAATAAATTGCTTACATCATTACAATAAATCGTATTATCCGATCTTCTAATCGATATTGAAACACAAAATAGTTATATATCCCAAAGCAAGACAAGATACAAACATACACAAAAAACTAATGCATCCAGAGATTTTGTATTAACTTAATCATACTTGGTGATTTGGTTACGAGAAGATGATAAGATAAATAGACTTATTGTTTAAACGAGGTTGATTCATTGTTGTACAATAATAGATTAGTGTGACAATTCTTTGTTATTTGGAAAAGTTACTTGCAATACCCGAACATTTTATACACTTAAAAAACAACTGATTTGAATATTAACACTCAGTGTTAGTAAATGGTGAAAATTCGCGTCCACTGAATGAAATGCAATTAGTGCATATCACAATGGTGAATGTAACCATATTTTAAGAAACAAATGTCGATCCATTTTATGCTAAGAAAATTACTACATAAAGAGATGTAATACAGTTCACACAATTACTACTTGTTAAGTCGAGTTTGTTTTTAAACGTAAAACTACACAATGGGTTACCTGTGTTGTGCCTACCGAGAGGATCAAACCTCCACTTTTAACGTTGCAAAGCTGTCTACGGAAGTAAGAATATTTCTCACACCTGCATACGGTACGTTTACACACGAACACTTGTCGTACATGAACAAGGGTTATGTTTAGTTATCCCTTACTAAAAGAAGGTTGGAAACAAATACATGTATAATGATCAAACTTTAAAGGATTGCTAAAGGATAAAATTTGCTTTTAAGACATACAATTTTAGACTCTGACGGAAATACTGAAAAAAAGTAATTCGATAAAACATGCGTATTCTTCACAAAAGAGCAAAATAGAGAAATCATTTGTTAGGCAAAAAAAATTAGTTTATTTTTTTGTTTGTTTATGAAATTAAGTTACCTAACATTAAATAAGGGTCAATCTTATATTACTGTTTATTATCTCTATTGGTTTGGTTTTTGGTTTTTAAATTTCTCGCAAAGCTACACGAGGGCTATCTGCGCTAGTTGTTCCTAATTTAGCAGTGTAAGACTAGAAGAAAGGCAGCTAGTCATCACAACCACCGCCAAATCTTAGGCTATTCTTTTATCAACGAATAGCGGGATTGACCGTTACATTATAAAACCCCCACGACTGAAAGAGCAAGCATGTTTGGTATAGCGGGAATTCGAACAAGTGCCTTAACCACCTGGCCATGCTGGGCCATTATCTTTGTTATATCAACAGCATAATGAATCCATTACATTACGCACTTTGCAGTGCTAACATCAGGAGAACTTATACTGGGACAATTTTTGTAGTAATAATAATTGTTACGGACTTACAACGCTAGAATCCATTGTTCCATTCCTAAGATGAACACAGCAGATAGCTCAATGTAGTTTTGATCTTTAAGAAACAAACAAACAATGTGCTGCTCTTGATGACGAGAAACCCACTTAAAGAAAATTTATTCTCAAGACGGCCGATATGGGTATTAAAACTTTCACTAATAAAGCAGAGAACAACTTTTTAGGTCATCTTCAGATTAGGAAAGAGAGAGTTTTGCAACTGATCATTGCCGGAAACATATCTCAGGGACGAGAGTGTAAACAAGTACGGGGCTGTAGGGGGCGTTGCAGTTAGATGTTAGGTTATTAATTAGTTTTGGTATAAAGGTGTTCCTTTATATTGGTTTAATTTTGGTTTTAGTTTTATAAGTAGGGCTTTTTTGATTTTGCCTTTGTTTATATTTGTTTCCCTATTTAGTATCTGGGTGTTTCCTATTGTTATGTTGCAACAACTGCCACGACTTCTATGTTGGAGGAACAAACAGAAAAATGGAGACCAGATTCAAAGAAAAAAACACCTTAATACGTTTTTGAACACTACAAATCAAATAAATACAGCATTATCTATAATATGTTGAAAAAAAGCCGTATAGAAAATTAATCAAAACGGATATAAATTATGTTTTCAAATTGAGGTAAGTTTCTCAAATTTGATTAATTTTCACAGCAAAATGAACGTTTCACATCTCGTATAGATATTAAAACTTCAGTGTTCAAAAACTTAGGCTGAGACAGCGGTAAATTGTCAGGTTTACAACGCAAAAATCAGTGGTTTGATTCCAATGGTGAACACAGCAGATGGTCCGATGTAGCTTTGCTATAAGGAAAACACACACTTAGAAAACATTAGTATCGAAATAAAACAGAAAAGATAAATGCATCAGTAATTATAATTTAATGGTATTATCTATAAAAATCACCGATACCTTAAAAACAATTTAAGTATAATGTCTTAATAAGTAAATATAAACTGATAGTAGTATTAAAAAAAAATGGTTTTGTACATTAATACAAACACTCTATTTTATTACAACACAAGTTGTTTTCTCAACCACAGACTTGTGAGAACTATAACACAATTAATTGCCGTAGTGATATAATAGACACAGGTTTTGTTGTGTTTTCTAACAGTACAAATTAAGTGCGGTTTTATTCAAAGTTTTATTTAGTGAAATGCATTGTTGTATTGTTAATTCACATTTTATTATATGTGTTTAGATTATATAAAGGTCAATATAAATATTGTGTATCAACCAATACTTCCGTATTCTGTTTTGTTAGCCCACAAAGACTCAATTGTTAAGTTAAGCTTAAACAGCTATTCAAACACCAGACTTGTGTTTTACAAACTGCATTATTTTCGATACATATTTTACAGTGCAGTTAACAATTGTTGATAAAACAAATACTCCACAAGAGAGAAAATTTGATAGCTTTATAAACTATCGTAATACATTCACGAGAAAAAACATTCAGTTTTCTGTATTCAGTTGTTAAATATTACAGTTTAATTAATTTGAGAAGCTTAACCCATTCATTCTAATAAACAATATGTTAAACTTAATGGAGCGCAACTAATCTCTTCGCATCGACTACCTAAAGCAGCAATTATATAATTGAAAATAATGACCACTATCAATAAAATATTCCCTGACGTTTAATGGTTATCACATTCAATAATCCTGTTAATACTAATTGCTAACAGTTTCAAAAAAATATTAAATGTTATCAAAACTTGATGTTTTTGCCCAGATTGAGTTAACAGGCATTTCTTGATAATGCTTTTTTACATAACTTTCAAAGGTAAAAAGCATCAGCCCTAAAAATGTTAGAAGTACCGAAAACATTAACCATAATTGTAAAATTGTACAAATAAATCTGATTGGATCATTTTCTTCTGCTTCAACAAATTTCATTTCAATAATTCGCAAATATAGCTTTAATAATATATCAAAAGATTGCACAATGTTTAAGCATTAAATATAAGACTATTTTTCTTTGATGAATGTGCAACTCTGGTTATTAAAAAAGCAATTTGATTTTTACACTAATTACTGAAATTGTTATGCAAAAACCAATAACATTAAAGATGGAACTGCATAATAATTACCTACTCTGAAATGTTAGTATTAATAGGTTTGAGTTTAACTAATAACAACGATTAAATATAGTAAATCAATTGTTGAAGAACAATAAGAGTTTAGTGCTTGAAACTATAATGGTAATATTGAGAAAACTTTAAAGAAATATCGTGACGGTTTATGTTCAATGTAATACCAGATCCAAATATTCCATAAATAAAACTTTCAACCTCATATTATCTACACCTAAAGATTAGTTTCGAATTAAAAAGAATTAGACCAATTACGAGGCTGCATTGTTGTTAAGAATCGAAGTAGGGCATCGATTATCGAATCTTTAGACTAGCTGCTAAACAACGCCAATGGAAGACATAGCAAATAGGATCAAACCTTAAAAAAAGTGGTGTTGTATATCACCTAGATTTCTTTAGAGTTTATTATAATACTAATTTCAAGTCTACGTAAAACTATTTATGTTTAACTTGAATATTTCTTTCTTATAAAAATCAGAACGATTTTCTAATAACAAATACGTGCACAATTATTTTGTTTGAATTTCTTCTACATTATAAGTTTATTTATTTTGTTTCTTACTCACTTATAATTTAAGATAACATTCCAAGCTAAATACAAACTCAAACTTTAAGGAATACAATTCATTAAAATACACAGTTCTGCACACAATATTAGCCGAATCACTGTTATCACTGTATATTATTTCCTTTTGTGGTAAAAGGTTGAATTCAACTAGTAACATATAATGATAAACAGTTCTTAATATAGAATCACCTATGATTTTATATTTGTTTTTTCATCTATTTAATAAACGAAACAAAATAACAAAAAGATTATTTCATACCTCTTATATTTTTTTGGAATATGTTTTTGATATACATAACTGACATTATTTAAGTAATGTTTGATAACTCCATGTTCTGCAGTAATAAATGAATACATTAAATTTTTGACATAGACATGAATATCTTATAAACTTAACGAGTAATTTTAGAGATAAAACCAACTAAGACTTATTTACTATAAAAACATCATTCCAACGTAGTGAGCTGAATGCAGTCACCTGTTATAACACCTTATTTCCATAAACTTCAAACAAGATGCCATCAGAGGATAATTATTAGTAATGAACACGAAGTTCAAATGTTTCCCAAAATTTTTCAATCAAAATGTAATTCAGTGATTGTTTTGGCACAAGAAAATAATTGAAGTTACTCTCTTTCACTTTGAATAAATTTCGAACAACAGAGGTATGGTGGATTAATGTATTGTTGTTTGGAAGATATGACGTGAACATTATTATTAACATGTACATTATCTGCTCTTCTAAAATATCAGATTTTCCATCCTCCAGCATCAAAAATTTTCCTACACTAGTAGTTTACACTTCCAGAATAACGTATACAAGATGAAGTCGTCTTATATGATTTCCGCCGTATTGTTTTTCTATGGAACAGCGCTCCGTTTACGGACTTACAACGCTAAAATCCAGCATTCGATTTCCTATGGTGACTTTGCTCTATAACAAATAACCAAACCCACAATATCATAACGACACTATTAGTACAGTTTTTCCGTTTGTAAGTAAGCACAAAGCTTATCCATAGTTCTAAGCATCACAAGACCTTTGATTGTTTGTATCCAATATAGGCAGTTTACAGAATGGTTAGCGGGCTGGGTCTCGTAAGACATTTTTTTTGTAAGATGTTTCTTATAATATGATTCAAAACAGCTTAACCTGACCCTTGTTGAAGACGACTGTTGGACTAAACAAACCCTGTTCAAATTATTCCTCGTCGTTTGTCACTAGCAATTATTGCTGTTTAATCGTAATTCTCTCTAACACTTGATAGAGGCTCTGATGACACAGTTTTATGAAAAAGCTGATCAAAAACACACTCATCTTAACAATGCTTATGCTTGTAGGACACCCATTACTATACCATCTCTTTGAAAGAAGGAGAGGTAGTTGCTCTTACCCATTGTCTTTCAGGTAATTACTTATTTTCTTTTATATCAAACGGTCAGCATATTTTTATACTCAGTTAAATGTATTCCTCAATATTTGTGTGTTGATTTTAGTGCTATGTTCTACCAATGAACGTTCTTGTGTATATGTTTCCAAAATCTGTTGCTTTATGCAATTTATCTTTTCTAAACTAAGTACGTTGTAAATTAACATTAACATTCAAATATCTCGATATTTAATTCTTAATCCCAGTTTACTTTTGCTCGTGAAAACTGTCTGAATCGGTATAATATCTCTAAAAATTGGAAACATAGATTTATAATGATTATATAATATCAATTTCAAAAAATTCGGAATTTTACCTTTAACGACTTCCAAACAAATGAGGATGTGAAAGTCCATTAATTAAATTACTAACTAGAGAGAAAGTAATAAAAGTTCCAATTCCATTTAAACATGTTTACGGATTTATTGTTAAAACTATATTAATGTTTCTGGAGTTGTAAAATGTGATGTTCTTTGGTCTGTCCTCTGATTAGAAAGTCTTTATAACAAGCCTAGTTTGATTCTGGGAAAGAGTTATTTGATGAGATATAATGTAGTGCTATGCTATGGTTCAAAAGTTTGGTGGAAAATGTAATGTGCCTGTGTTTTAACATGAAAATGCTTTGTTTTATCAACTCCTTCAGTTTTACATACATACTGATAAGAGTATTTCACATAAGTGGCGTGGCTCTTTATGTGACATACACCAATTACACTACCAGCTTCATCAAGACCTCTAAGATTCATCGCTGACCAGCAGTCAGTGAACATAACCCAAACATGAAACTATTCTTAACCGATTAACGAAATTGTCTGTCACAATTATAACGCCTCCACAACCGAAAAAGCTTAATGCTTTTAGTAGTGTATCGTGCTGGAATTTCGGACCTCCGGACCGACATCCCGGTAGACAATTCCATGTGGTCACTCCCAGCCCTTTTTCTGTTTCACTGTTAATGTATCCCAAGATACTGTTTATAGCAAGTACCCTTACCCATGTGAAAGCATCTCCTAAATACTGTCGATACCTTCCGTTCGATAAACTAGCCGTAAATACGCATTGGTACTCCACCGACTTAACCTTAAATATACTAAGCTGCTACACGAAATTAAGCTAAATAGTAAGCCCAAGAAACCTGCATAGTGTTAACTACTACGATCAGCAGGACTTATTTCTTCTTAAGAGTAAATAAGAATAAGCTAAAAAAGAAGTGATACAGGAAGTTAATACAATTTTACATAGACATATACAATATTCAAGAAAACAAGAAGGTGGGAGTTTTTTTAGTGATGTTATTTAACTTCTCTGTTAAAGGTTATATAAGATAACCAGTAACAGTCAATTAGTAAACAAGGGTTTCATATGTCATTTCTACTCTATTTAACAGATCCTCGTCAGTAATGTTTAAAATAACACCTTTTAATTTTACTTAAATTACACTGCTCTACATTTTCCTATGCGTGATAATGTTTTACCTATTTTCAGCGTATAATATGATATCTTACATCAAGTAGTTCAGTAGTCCAGTTTTACTGCGTATTGTAGAAACTGTTAACAAATAAAATACAAATTCAGAATCAATTTGTACTCTATAAAGAATATATTGATATTTTGGAATCTTCACGGATGAACGTAGCAATTATTTTTAGCTTTTAAAAATACATGTTGCTGGTAGTTAAATTGGTAAAAAGGTCGATATATTTTTGTTTTTATGTTTATCCATTATAAATTCATCGTTGATGATTTATAGTAAACCAGTAGTAGTTTTCAGTTGCTAAAATAAGTATTAACATAGAGAGATGATAAAGATGAACATATTATTGTAGAAAAAATAAACATTAACACATTCAATTAACGTTCAAAATTGTCGTTTTTATTTAACATAATGTTTTATAAACAAATCTCACAAGTGTTAAACCCTAGCCAGTGACTCACCAATAAGTTTGGAGTCTTACAGTACTAAAAGACTGGGCTTGATGCCTACGGGTCCGGCATGGCCAGGTTATAATGTGACGTTCAATCCAACTATTAGTTAGTAAAAGAGTAGCCCAAGAGTTGGTGGTGTGTGGTAATGACTAGCTGCCTTCCCTTTAGTCTTACACTGCTAAGTTAGGGACGGCTAGCGCAGATAGCTCTCGAGTAGCTTTGCAAGAAATTCAGAAAACAAACAAACAAAACATGATGCCTACAACAGGGACAGGAAAAATAGCCTATTGTATAGACTCGCGCTTTACAATAACCATACAAAAATGGCACTTTGTTTTTAGTTTTTAACACAACACTTCAAAGACAAGTTATCTTACTTGGCATTCTTCTTCTTATTTTAATCAGCTAAACTAATAAAAACCTACAAAAATACCCTTTTAGAAGCTTAAGAACTTTGGAAAATTTAAATATATATACATAACTTTCGGTTGTTTAATTAAACAGTTGGGTTAAACATTCATTAAAGAACAATGTTCATGTTGATTAATATACAGATATATGTATCTTGTAGATCCCATCAGTAAAATTGTATTATTTTACGCAAAGATATGGTAATGCATTATCTGACGAAATTTAAACAGAATATAGTGTTTTGGCTAAAAATAAATAAAACAAAACAAAAAACGTGTTTCCGTACAAAAATGTCTGATCCGCAATTAACGATCCACTTTTCAGCAGCAGTAAGCAACAGTTACATATATCTCTTCAAACCAGCAGTTGCGTTTCATGGATCGATCTCTAAAGCCTAAGGAGATGAATTCTCACCTATCTTACGCTCGATCACATTCAGCTCTCACAGCGCTCAGGTGACTTTGCACATGCGCTAAAGAACATTTCTGTCAAACTGCTTTATCTATAGTTCTCACACTCTTACGTATGATCCCAATAGTTTTCCACATTCTAATTTTGAATTATTATTTTGTTGAAAAAAGACAGCGTTGAAAAGTGCTGGACGCTGGATTAGTCAAATCGATAAGGGATAAGTGTACGCGTGGTTGAAACACTCTAATACAAGAAACCTGTAAAAAGCTTTTTTAAGCTAATATTTTTCAGAAAAGAAAGCCTCTCATATTACATTTTGTGGTAGATTGAACTTATCCCTCTACAAGACTTCTCATTATAGATAATATTCCCTGTATTCTTGAGTAGTAACCGATTTCAGCGATAAAGAAGAGCTTTACCACGAGCTTCAGGGCGCCCTGCTCTCTTGCTATACATATTGCTTGTTTACTTGAAAATATACAACAGCCAATCAATAGAATCTCGGTGGGCTATATTAAGAGTACATTCATCATTATCACTATGTGAATATTATTATGTAGACCTAGCCTTTTGTGTGCTTAAAAGTAAAAAAATAACAAATTCGTTCTTATAGTAATATTTCTTGAATTCTATAGTTTTAATTTCTACTTTCAATTTTGAAAACGGTTCAGTAGAATGTCAAGTTACGAACTTTTAATTTTACATGAACAACATAGTATTTTTTCCTTGAGTTTCTTTCACGTTATAATTCATTCCCAAAGTACCTTTTGTGAAAGAATAGAATTCACATTACCTTCACATTTTTAATTTGTTAGAAAATGATTGAGCTTTGATTTTGGTTGTTGAAACTAAAATAACCAAATAATGTAGAAGCTCACTATCAGCATAAAATTAAACTAACAATGGTAAATTCTCAATTATATCATTTAAACGTCATAATTCTTTCACACAACCAAATTACACGGAAATCCACATCACAATGCACACAAATATTTCGGCGAAGTATGTCTCGCGATGAGGACAATCGATTGGCAGTCTACGGGTCGCATGATGGAAACCAGTACAGAACATGCTCGCTCTTTCAGCCGTGGATGAATTACAATGTAACGCCCAGGAGTTAGCAGTGGTTGTTGCCAGCTTTTGTAAAAATAAAATTCATGTTTTCTTTTTAATCACAAAAAAATTGTTAAATTAAAAATTTAAACAGCTACCCTTACTCGCATTCTCTGATTAACACTTTTATTTATATCATTTCAGTGTCTTTGAGTTTTTTCAATGACGCTAAAAATAAACGAGAAATGGTACGATTGTTATTACATTATTTTCTACTTTTATAACGTTTTGTTCAACTCTAATCAAACCTATAAAGGAAATAAATATGTTGTTTTTGTATTTTTACATATTTAGTGTTTCGGCTGTCATTAACATTGTCCCATTCAAGTATTTTAGGTGCGGCGGAGAGTTGTAAAATTAAAGACTAATCTAAGTCAAGCTGTTTTGGTTAAAAAACAAACAGTATAACAGTTAGGATGGAGACCCTTTTTTCTGGCATTCTTATTTTATTTGTTGTGGATTTCAAAACAGAAGTGTGTAAAAGTTACATTTTTCAGATCTGTCTTTTATCTCACACAAACTATTCCACAGGAACTCCTTCGGCCAACACTAGAACACGTCAGTTGCTCTGGACAAATAATTGAAAACATTTGTCTGAAATCTATTTATATATGTATATAGCACGAGGATTTAAAATTGGCAATATGAAAGACTAATATGCTTGACGTCCGTGATGGAAAATCATGTCAGACCGTGGATTCTGTTCGTCATATTTTTTTTAACTTGTGCATTATGGGTATATAATTAGAAATATGGAAGAAATAAGTTTAAATTTACTGTTTGTATCTTGTAAGTCAATACCAAGAAAACACTGGATTCTAATTCTGTTTCACATTTTAAAGTTTATCTAACAATATCGTAAGAAAGGCCTCCTAGCTACTGACTTTAAATTTCATAACTACATTACCTTCGGAAAAACTCACAAAATAGTAGATCTGGGACAATGATCTTACGTCAGATGATGATAAAATAAAATAAAAAAGGTCTGTGCTTAAGAAGTTTTGAATTTAATGATCTACTTATGACATATTGTGTATTCGAATGTCAGAATACTCATAACTGAAACAAAACTTTTGCGAGTGTCACGTGTTTATGATAAAGTGCAGTTTTACAAAAGTACAGATATGTAGTAATTTGGACGTGGTTGGCATGAGCTTTATGCATTAATCTGTAACTTCATTGGTAAAAATGTTTGGAATTTCACAAAATAGCGTACAAAAACATCATAGTGAATCTATCTTCATTACCTATACATTTTATGTGTACGCAAAAGATAGGATTTTGATAAAAAATAATAAAAAATTGGTATGAGAAATAAAAGAAATAAAGTCTTAATTTCGGAGTTATTAAAGACATTTTACCTTTTCACTACCACGTTTCAAGATAAGCAACTCTTCTCTAGCGTTAGGCTCATTTTTAGATGCGCAAAAGAAAACAAAAAGACACATTTTCTAATATTTCGCTACTGATCTAAAAGATTAAACCAGTAAACTTTAAAAATTTCCTTCGAGGTGATGTAAGATTCCAAACTCACGCAAAAGCTCATGTCCCGAAATTACCATAATTATCCATTTAATCCCATTAATTATTGTTGGAATGTATTATGCACTTTACATAGAGAATGAGTGATTTCACTCAATTGGTTTTAGTTGTAACAGTTAAAAACATAAAATTGCTCCACATGAGGCCTCACAAGATAGTGAATTATATAAAACGAGTCGGTATTTATAGGATAAAATAGTGTAATGTTGGTCAGACCACTAATTACTTGAAGCTAAAATAGTTAGTAAACAGAAGCACTTTTAAGAGAAAGTTTTCTAGTTTCCATTACCAGAAATTCGAAACTGATTAAAACGTACAATGGATTTGTATTAGGTATTTAGAAAAGAAACGAATTACATTAAAACACAAACGAAATAAATCTTCTATATACGTTAAAAACAAAGCACGTTGATATTAATTCTGTCACAATACGGTTGCATCATAAGTCCTAATTACAATATATTAATGCCAAGTTGATATTGGTACCGTGGTTGTAAAGTAGAGATTTGAATAATAATAGCTCATTAATTTTCATATTATACAAAGAAGACGATCAGACCGTTTCATCTAGCTTACATTATGTAAAAAAAAAAACTTCCTTTATCTCATGATAATAAAAAAAGGACCTCCTTAATTTTTCGGGGTGAAGAAGTGAGACCTGTTGGGCAAAACCTAAATCTCTGTTAAGTTTTACTATGTAAGAATAAATGAGGAGAAAATGAAAAATGATGTGAGAATAATTTTTAGAATAAGTTATAATTCTGAGACATTTATTGCTACAGCTTTCAAGAACTCAGATTCAAACAATTTCAGAAAATATATTATGAATTATTATAAACTGAAGCTAAAAATAAAGCTCATGATGATTGTGAGTGGTTGAAGTTATAAATATTGTTACAATAGTTAGATAAATAGATGAGGAAACACACACACACACACACATATATATATATATACTACTGTTTACTCTGATGGTTTCCATTAAACTCAAGTATTAAACATTATACAGTTGAGCTTGTTCTATGTCTTCGGGGTTTCATGGACTTGAATTATACAAGTTAGTCGAAATTCACTCGATTACGCTGTAATTAGGAACTTGGGATTGGTACTTACTAAGTTCACTGTTCTGTTTCATTTCGAGACCAAACTTGCCATCCTCATCAATCTAATTGCTTTATTGCTTCGGGCTTTAAGGTTGTAAGAGAGGGAAATAAAATTCTCTTTAATACAACATCACAACATAGTCACGTGGCTATTAAAGTGTGCAAACTGTCATAACTGTAACCTCCAATCGCTTCCTACAGCAGCTGATACCGATTGGACAGAGTTAGGAAGTTGAAGGAACTCGTTTTGATGTTATTTCTATTTTTCAGTGTTAAAATGTTTAGTTTATTGACGTGAACTGGCACACATCACCACTAGGGGAAAATATGTTGTTGTTTTCGTAAGTTATATTCCCCCTTCCTTCTTTGTGACAGCATCTACATTTATAAGGCACCATGATAACAAACTTAGAGGATTGATATTTAATTATTAGGCTTTTACTGGTACATTTTAAAGTTAATTTATTCTTCATATGTGAATTCCTTAACAGTTATTTTCATTCTCAAAAGGATTTAATTATTCCATGTCTAATACCTGAACATTTAAATTTCATGAAATTCCTTTATTATAAAACTACATTTAGCAATAGGCCTAGCGCGTTAAGGCGTGCGCTTCGTAATCTGAGGGTTGCGGGTTCGCGCCCGAGTCGCGCCAAACATACTCGCCCTCTCAGCCGTGGGGGCGTTATAATGTGACGGTCAATCCTACTTTTCGTTGGTAAAAGAGTAGCCCAAGAGTTGGCGGTGGGTGGTGATGACTAGCTGCCTTCCCTCTAGTCTTACACTGCTAAATTAGGGACGGCTAGCACAGATAGCCCTCGAGTAGCTTTGTGCGAAATTCCAAAACAAACAAACATTTAGCAATATTTAAGTTTAAGAACTTAATGATATTGCATCAAAAAATAAGAGGCTTGCATGAAAGATAAATCTCACAGTTTAAACCCAGTAATAAGTTTTAGTTAATAGGATTTTCCTATCTTGTTAACCTCTAAAGTTTATTTTATTAATATCATGAATTTGTCCTCTTACCTTATAAATTTAGTTTGGTTAATTAGAAAGCAAAATCGTAGATCCATATGAATTAAGAACCGAAACACATCTATAAATGATTTATAATTTTGAGTCTTGCAACACCCTAATGAAAAGTTTGTTTATCTACGCAAAAATATCAATAAAAAGACGTTAAGGCCAAGCTGTTGGCATTCCATATTTGGTGACAACAAAGACGTTCGTCAGTTGAAGATTTGTTCTTTCTCGGCATGGCCACTCAGGTGGTTAGGGCGCTTGACTCACAATCTGAGGCTCACGGATTCGAATCCACGTCACACCAAATATGTTCGCTCTTTTACCCGTGGGGGAATTATAAAGTGACGGTCAATCCAACTATTCGTTGGTAAAAGAGTAGCCCAAAAGTTTGTAGTAGGTAGTGCTAACTAGTTGCTTTCCCTCCAGCCTTACACTGTTAAATTACGGATTAATTACGTAGCCCTCGTATAGCTTTGGGTGATATTAGAAACAAACAAAAATAAATAGTTGTTCTTGATATTTCCTAGTAAGAGTATTTCCAAATTTCATATACGTAATGTTTAAAATGTGGTTATACAGAAAATGTGCTACCCGTATATATGTTAGGTGTTTCTTCTTGTGTGATTTTTTTACAAGATTAACTCAACATTAAATAGGTCGAATTTTGTTTTCAGTTATTGAAGAAAAACTTGTGTAGACATCCCTAAATAGTCTTAGTTATGATCCGTTGGATAAAGTACATCTTTAAGATAGTTTTGCAATAAGAAAACACACACATCTTTAAGAAAAATTCATGAACAAGTAACTTTCTTTAAAAAGGCTATCAGATTTATTTTATCCATAAAGTTATTTGAAAAAAAAATACATGTTTGAAGGGTAGTCCGTAAAGAAGTTTGTCTTCTTTTGTAAACATTTCTTCCTTTATTTTAATTAAAGTCTTAATATCCATATCAGCCGTCTTTAGAACACACGGTTTAGTTCAGTTTGTTTCGGATATTTTCGCAAATCTATACGAGGGTTACCTGCTGCAGCCGAGTCTAATTTTGAGCTGATAGGAAAAAAAGGCAGCTATGTAATAAGTTATACCGTCAATTCTTTAGTTTAATCACTCGATGAAAACTAAACTGTCATGTAAACAGTGCATTTGATGGCTGAAAATCCTGTATCGCTCTAAAACAACAGTACCTGAACAGTTAAATAGGTATTTGTGTTAAAAGTTTATGTACTTTTTTACAAACATTACATAAGGTATTATATTATTTTTATCAACCTTAATATCCAGCAAATAAAATTCGTGATCTAAAAGGTTACGTAAACAGAATTTATTTATCAAAGACTAAAAAGTACAGAAATGATCAATAACAATTAAAACGTTATAGGTGGTATTATAAATGTGCAATATTTTGCTAAAGGTTTAAATAAAGACAACATGAACAAGACTGATTTGAATTTCGCGCAAACCTACACAAGGGCTATTCGCGCTAGCCATCCCTAATTTTGCAGTGTAAGACTAGAGGGAAGGCAGCTAGACATCCGCCAACTCTTGGGCTACTCTTTTACCAACGAATAGCAGGATTGACCATCACATTATAACGTCCCAACGACTGAAAGGCTGTACATGTTTTGTTGCGACGGGGATTCGAACCCGCGACCCTCGGATTACGAGTTGAACACCTACGCGGCTAGAGGCAAAGAACCAAGAATCCTAAGGTCTATAGTTCAGGCATAAAAACCATATTTATGCTCAGCCTTGTTCATCAGGGAATATAATTTTATTTTATATGAGCTGTAAAATTATAGACACATATGAATATGTAAATAGAAAAGGTTTGAAAATTTGAACATTTAACCGTTCAGTTACACTCAGATGAAGTTTCAAGTTTTCAACTAACAATTCAAAATATGCAACTTTAATGCCAACCTAGGACATACCACTTTTCAAAGAGATTCAAGGTCACTTTTAAAATTAAATTCTTAATTTAATACATTATGAAGCTCGGTGTACATAAAGGACAAAAATTCATACCTGAATACGTGCAGTCTATTATATCATTAGATGCATGGTTTGTCTGCAGGTTTAATGTTGAAGTAATTACTTTGTAGAACTACTGCAACAAATCAAAGTTTTAAACTTCTGAAATATTCCAACATTACATGTGCGTTCTATATCACTCTTTACATTGAACAAGTAATTAAGATAGAAACGGGTAAATTAGTTATATTTTTCATTTCTCTTTAGGATTCTTCTCATTTAACTTAGAAACTAAATCTAAGTACATATATCCTATACATCTTAGTTTCCTTTAGTTAGTATTGATGCGGCCAGAAAATTAACAGTTTTTTTAACACAACTTGTAATTACAAGTGACAAACCCCACTCTATATTTATTTCTTAATGAACATACTTTTTATGCTCAGTTTTAATGAAATCGCCAGGAAAAATTAAGCTTGTCACATGTAAGTTAATTTTTTTCTAGTTTAAAGAGAATTTCATGGACATATCGTGCAAATCTGGCTATCTTCATACAACCAATTACATGGCTCTTTGGTCTGTGATTATTAAGACAAGGCAATATCAATTCTTTTTATTTACACACAAGAAGCTGTTGGTTATATGAAATAAGGTGAGAATTGTGATTTCGGTTTTCCAGTGTGGTTTATTCGTTTTCGAAGATAAAGGTTTTAGTATTGGACGAACATTCTTATTGATTCTATTTAGCATTTCAAACAAAAAGTTTCGTCTTTAAACAATAAGCTTCTTATCGTTGTTCAAGACGAATACTACGTGGCCAAAAGTATGCGGATAACCGACCATTACACCCATATGTGTTTGTTGAACATCTCTTTCCAAAACCATGGACATTAATATGGAGTTGGTACGCCCTTTGGTGTTATAATGGTCTTCACTCTTCTGGGAAGGTTTTTCACTAGCTTTTTCCACAAGATTCAGCTATACTGACGTCGGGCGAGAAAGTCTGGCTCGCAGTCGGCGTTCCAATTCATCCCAAAGGTGTTCGATGGGGTTGAGATCAGGGCTCTGTGCAGGCTTGTGAAGTTCTTTCACACCAACTTCAGCAAACCATGTCTTTATGGACCTCGCTTTGAGCACGGGGGCATTGTCATGCGCAAACAAAAAAAAACCTTCCTCAAACTGTTGCCACAAAGTTGGAAGCACAAAATTCTCTAGAATGTTATTGTATGATGTAGCATTAAGATTTCTCTTCACTGGAACTAAAGAGTCTAGCTCAAACCTCGAAAAACTGCCCCAGACCATTATTCCTCGTCCACAAAACTGTAGAGTTTGTACTATGTATTCAGACAGATGGCATTCTCCTGCCATCCGCCAACCCCAGATTCGTCTGTCAGACTGACAGATAGTGAAGCGTGATCCATCACTCCAGAAAACGCGTTTCCATTGCTCTAGAGTCCAATGGCGATGTCCTTTATACACTCCAGCCGGCGCTTGGCATTATACATGGTGATCTTAGGCTTGTGTGTGGCTGCTAGGCCATGGAAACCCATTTCATGAAGTTCCCGACAAACAGTTCTTGTTCTGACGTTGCTTTCAGAGGCAGTTTGGAACTCGGTAATGAATGTTGCAATTGTGAACAGAAGATTTTTACGTGCTTCAGCACTTGGCGGTCCCGTTCTGTGAGCTTGTGTGGCCTGCTTAGACGGTTCCAATTCACAATAACAGCAGTTACAGTTAATCGAAGCAGCTCTAGTAGGGCAGAAATTTGACGAACTGACTTGCTGAAAAGGTGGCATCCTGTGACAGTGCCACGTTGAAAGTCACTGAGCTCTTCAGTACGACCCATTCTACTGCCAATGTTTGTCTATGGAGATTGCATTGCTGTATGCTTGATTTTATGCAGCTGTTAGAACTGGATGTAGCTGAAATAGCCGAACTCACTCATTAGAAGGAGTGTCCATATACTTTTAGCCATGTTGTGTATATTAATAATAGTCAATGTGAAATAATCCCTCCCAGTGGCTCAGCAGTAAGTCTGTAAGTTTATTACGCTAAATGCCAGATTTTGATCGTGTAGTAGACACTGTATAGATAGCCCATTGTGTAAGACACAAAATTTGATAAAAATATAAATAAAAAGTAATTAGGTCAGAGTACGGTCTGGTAGCAAAATAGAAATGGTAAAATGAGTATTTTCGTTTGTTTGTCATAAAGCACAAAGTTATACAACAGGTTGACTTATGCAGTGCCCGCGGCAAGTATCGAAATTCGATTGTTACCGTACTAAGCTCTCAATTTTATCGCTGATCCAGAAGGGTTGTTGTTTGTTATATTATTGAGAGCAAAGCTATACAAAGGGCTGCCTGTGCTCTGACCATCACTGGTATAAAAACCCAGTTTCTAGTGGTATAAATCTACAGACCAAGTTGTGGGGAGAGAGAATCAATGTTTAAAAAATAAAACTTTTTGCAATATACATAAATAATGTTTGGTTTGAATGTAGTAAGCACTTGCTTATAGTGTGCAATTTTTTGTGTTCTTAGAAAGGAAACAATTGGAACAGAATATAAAACAGAACTTGTTTGAATGTATTTATACAAGAAAAAAATTTGGATTACGTCACTTAAATTAATGTAAGTAAATAAACCGGAATGCAAAGAATTTGCACACCTTACATTAACACGATATGGAACCTTACCATGTCGTTACCGTCAGTGTTTCTACATCTGATCGTGCCCTAACTAAGAACCGTGCATTTTTATAATAGCAATGTAGCATAATTTTCACTGCAAAACATTTCATCGTAATACGGGCATGTTCAACACTATTTCCTGGGGTTTTTCATAATTTTTACAGTGTGCAAAGGTGACAGTATATAAATGCCACTTGCAATAGTCTGATCACACAAAAATCCGTAAGCTCTCTGTTCAGCAACCTAACCGATATGGTTCCGTGTGAAATAGTATGAAAACCCATTTTATTCTCTAGCTCCTCGAGCTATACACTGTTGAATAGGAGTATTACTGAAAACCTATGCTTGGAGAATCCATACTGTGTATACGTCATTTATTGATAGAGGTTTATGTTGATTATATTGCGTATTGTTAAAAAATTCAACTCTTTGTGCAATTAAGACTTGTTATAGGTCTGTTTCTAGATGGTCGTGGTTCTCCAAATTGATTCATATTTATTGGTTTCCACCGCATTAAACAATATTAGATATGCCAATCCTAGGTACTTGAAATCCTTGATCAAACAGTTTTATGATCACAAAGTATAAATATTTTTTACATTCATTTCCCAAAAGCGATCCATTTTCGGTGGCATCATATTGCATAAAAATGCAACAAAATGTGAAAATGTAGGTTTAATATATGCCTTTCCACCACAATTTCATATCGACTATGGTTCTTTTGTGACTTGTTGATTTGCTTATTCAACATAGTTTCAACATCATATACTCAACTACCTGTAAAAATCTCCCCAAAAAATAAAATCAATTCACTGATAGCAACTATAAAGTTTCCACAGTATAAAACTCATCAAATGTTCCAAAATATACCAATAGATTAAAAAATCGTTAGTAAAAAAATCAGTTAACATATTTTTTTTATTTTGTACTATAACATTCAATGGGTAGTAAGCCTTTGAACCTCTCAAAGTTTACCAGTTCTAGATTTTTCGATAAGTAACGAAAAACTGAAAGATATGTGTGTATTTGCTTTTATTGCGCACACAAAATCAAACCTAGCGCTTAGTTGTTTATCTAGTATAGACTGCTGCTTGTCCAGCAAATCCCTTAGGTGAAGTTGTGAATATTGAGATGAGAAATTAGAAACTTTTAAAAAGCAAGTATTATTCAATAGTGAATATAACAAACATTTTATTTATTTACTGTACAGTCTAAAGATTAATCGTATGCATGCTTTCTAAAGCAATGAAAGAAAAATGTTAGTTTTATATAATTTTTGTGTAACACTGTACAAAATCACCACCAATTTTAAACTAGTAGATTAAAGGGAAGAGGTTAGTAAGTAACATCAACTGCGAATCTTGTATCTATAGTGCAGGCACGATAACCAATACGCTATGCCGACCTGAATAAGAAAACACATTTACAATTTTAATTCATGTCAACTCCATAAAACAACAACAACAACTTTGAAGTTCATTTCATTTTATGGCTAAACGTTTTGAAGGACAGCAAAGAAAACCTTATTTTTTAAAAATCAAAATCCACCGGAACAAAAAAATTATAAGAGTTCACGTGCATTGCCTTTTGCGTCAACTTTGTATCCTTAACAATCGCACACAAAAATATGCATTTTTTTCCTGTCAATCAGTACTTTTTACATTTAAGTTGTCTGTTTGCAAGTAATAACTATAACAACTCTAAACCTTTTACATACATGTTGAATTTACATGAGGCCTCTGATAGGAAGCTGCTGTTTTCTTCAATATCTCATTGTACTGAATGAAAATAAATACTTATTCTTGTAAAACAAGCCAAGGAATAATCATTATTTATACTTTCAAAGCAAGGTATCAGAAGCATTTCTGAAGTATTTTGTTTAAGTAATCTTTCTTAAAAATGCCAGTGTTACACTTTTTGTTTTACGCATAACATATTCTAACTATGCGTAGATTGTGATAATGTCATTCCTTGTATATACTTGCTTGAGGCTGTTCCTTCAAAGAGTATTAGGTTTTATATAATTCGTCCGAGCGTATTTACGCACACGGACGTGATTATTTTATAAGACACTTAAATATATTGATACATTTAATTATTACGATACTAGTATTGTAAAATAACATAAATATTAATGTTGTAATAACGTATTGTTTAATTATTCTGCTGTAGAACAAGTGGTGTGTCTGCAGACTTACAGCGCTAGAAACCGAGTTTCGATACCGGTGATGAGCATAATATAGATAGCCTATTATGTAGCATTGTGCATACCTAAATATTTTAAGATACTATTAAATTCCAGACTTACATGTAATTGTTTCTGTAACATATATTAAATGTTATACTACATGTAATTATTTTTATAACATATTAGATTGTAAATTCATATAGCCAATTATAAAAAAGTATTAGTGAATCTTGACATTCATATTAAGTTCAAGTAACAATATATGTTATTTTTACATCAGTTTTTCGAAAACAAGATGATTATACGCTAATTGTTAAGGAATTTTAATACTTCGCTAGATCTTTCTCTTCGTTTAATAGATAAAAGAATTAATTCTGGTGAATAAAAGTGTATGTAGCCTATTGTTCAGCTTTTTACCACTATAACAATATCAACAATACTCTTAAATTTTTCAAAAAGTTAATCCTCTACTGAAACATACCTCAAAAATTACATTAAGTTTATGTATTTAAACAACAGAAATAAAACTGGACACTCGCTAATATGAAATAAACAAAACAGAAACTTCACAATGGATTATCTATTGTCTACCTACTTCAGTGATATATTTTATACTTTAGTGTTATAATCACTCGATCTTACCATTTAGTCATTGTGGGAATAACAGTAACAAGGTGCCGATAAAATAATACACCTTCTGAATCGTAACATTAAAACATAACCATTATATATTACTATCTTTATAGAGGTAATAGAACTTCCATTATTTTATTGAATATTGATGATATTAGTAGTAGAAGTAAAAATAAAGTTTGAAGCCCTCTGCTCTGAAGCCTGTCCATTGGTGTATTGGTACAGAATAACTGAATACACGACATCTATAAAATTTTACATTATCTAACTTTTACAAACAACATTTATGGAAAGTTAATATTCTTAAATATACAAAACATTTATTTTGGTGATAAGTGCAAAGAAGCCAGCCACTAGTACAGTCGTAAGTCTGCGGATTTACAACGCTAAAATCAGGGGTTTGATTCCCCTCGATGAGCTCAGCAAATAATCCGATGTATCTTTGCTATAAGAAAACACACATATGCAAAGATACACCGCTATTATGTTGTGAAAATATACATACACTTTTCATTTGATACAGAGAAATACCTACCACTTTATAGCATACACCAAACATTGTTACGTTAGAAATTAACGATCGTGAAACCAGGAAACAAGACAGAGTCAGTGTAAAATAATTATTATTCACAAACTTATTAAACCAAAATAAGAATAATTTCACAGTAACAATATTTAAAAGTTCAATTTCACCCACAAATACAACTCTAGTTTTTCCTTTTCTTTTTTTATTCGTCATCCACAATTCCCAGTTTTCTAAACGCTCGAGCGTGATGACTTTTAAGAATCGGTTAGATCTGTGTAGAAGGTACTATCCTCGCATCATCCTTAGCAGCATTTATACACTATCTTAGAACTCTAGAAAATTCTAGACTGTAAAAAGTTCTGCACGTAAACTCATCACATCCTACCTAGAAAGTTATATCCTAATACTTTCGCTGACCTTCTAATCTGTATTTCAGAAAGTTTCGGCACTTTATAGATTTCTAGATCAATTACGAGCGTTCCAAAATACTGAATAACTTTTCTGTAGTTCAGGAATATTCATTGAGAATCAATCATATTAATTATGTTAAGGATTCTGACTAGGTTTATTTAGCTTATAAAGTCTGGCCAGGTATTAAGTTCTATGTTATAAACAATAAGATTTACGTCTAGCTGCTACAGTATTATTATTTATTATTAACATTACTACGTAGAAACACACACACACACACACACATATATAAAGCAGTTTCTGTCCTCTTTTTGCCTCTCAGTGGTACAGCGGAATGCCTGTGGACTTACAATGCTAAAAATTGGGTTTCGATATTCGTCGTGAGCAGAGCACAGATAGCCCATCGTGTAGCTTTGTGATTCATTCAAAACAACTCTCTTCGTGTCATACTGATAACAGCGCCTTTTGTGGGAAGTTCGAAAATTAAGGGTAGTTAACAAGTCGGAGGTAGAGAGAAGAATATTAGTTAAAATACAAACTAAACTTTAATTTAGAAATCTGTTTAAAAGTGTTAACAGTGGAACGTCATTAAATAATGTTACTTACGTTTTTAAATTCATATCGTTTCCATTCATTTTAGTTAAATTACGAAATGCATTTGTCTCTCTTCAATAAAACTAAACTGTTTAAATTATGTTTTGAATTATAATATACGATTAATTCTCTTTATAATTTCGTTAAATGTTCAACAGTGTAATCAATGGGTTAGTTGAAATTCATTCGCATTCTTAAAATTAGCTCTTAAAATGCAAAATAATTTTACTATTGTAAAACAATTAAATTAATATATACTTATGTTTAAAATATGCGTTATAAATAAGTTAAATTTTGAACGCATACTTAAAAATATATTGATTATATTAATGAAAATACCATTAACTGCAGCGTGTTAACTAAATTGGCAGCTATTAATTTCTACACATACATAATGTTATACCATATAACCCTATGAAAATCGAAAAGCTATGTTTAAAAACTGTTAAATTGAGAATAAATGTTAATTAATAAATATTCAAATGAAAGAAACACGAGAATAAAGATGACGGTATTTAGTCAACTTTACGTGGCCTTCCTTGTCCAAAGAAAAAAATGAAGTTTCAAATTATTCATCCACAGTTCCAAAGAAAACTGAAAATTACTGATGATATTATCATTGACGGTATTTTGTATAAAGAAATATTATGAAATAAAATTAAATTACTTAATGTAATATAATTGTTTTTAGTTAATTTATAGCAAACTTTACAGAGTTTTCTCAACACCTGCCATTTTTGACGGGCTACATACCAATATATACACTTTGAAGGGTGTCCATTTGTCTGTCTGGTGTTACAAGTTTTGGTGAGAAAATACTCGAACCGAATTAAATGGAGCCCGATAGGAGCAATCAGGTGTATACCCCAAGGTACTGTAGAACACTTTGTTGTAGACTGCTTCTAACGTCACTTTGCTGTTGACTCTTTTAACATTATTTTGCTATAGGTGGCTTTAGACACTATTTTTTTATATACTACTTTTTACGCCACTTTGTTGTAGACCGATTTAACATCATTTCCTTATAGTCTGCTTTGACACCATTTTGATGAATATCGCTTTGCACTACTTTGTTGTAGACAGCTTCTGACGCTACTATTATATTGTAGTTTAACATTTCTTTGTTATAGTCTGCTTTGACACTACTTTATTATAGTCTGCTTTGACACTACTTTGTTGTACACTGCTTCTGATGTGTCACCACTTGTTGTTGATCGTTTTGATACCAATTTGTCGTATACCACTTCGACACTACGTTATTGCAGAATGCTTCTCATACCATTTTGTTATGGCCTGCTTTTGACCGCTTTGACACTATTCTGTTGCAGACTGCTTTGATATTACTTTTTCGTAGACTACTCTGACAATACATTGTTATAGACTACTTCTGATAAAACTTTGTCATAGACTGCTTTCGATACAACTTTGTTATTCACTACTTCTGATACCGCTTTGTTATAGTCATTGGACGCAGCAGATAGCCCGATGTGGCTTTGCTGTAAGAAAACAAACTTCTTACAGACTACTTCTGATACAACTTTGTTATAGAATACTTCTGATACAACTTTGTTACAATCCTTCTGTACTCGCACTTCGCTTGTCTTTCAAGTATTAAAGTCGTACTGTTTCTATCAGAAATTGTCTCATACCAATATACATAACAAATTACTGGTTGAAACTATACAGAGTAACTTATGTATAGATTTAAAACTAGGTTTTGTTTGTTACTGGCAGTATTGTTTTTCCTTCTTCACCTCTCTACTTGCTTACTTAGCCTGTCTTACATCTCTTGGTTTTCTCCCTTCTGCTAAACATCGTTATTTTAAATTCCTTTCTCAAAAACCACGTTAAGTCTTTTTTTATTTAAGACCTGTCATCTGTTTTCCATAATTAGGAACATACATTTCACAATCATCAAGGTTCTTGTAGAATTAAAAAGATGATTGTTCCGTCTAATAATTCCTCAACTACTTTAGAGTGATTTAATCTTCTAATTCCTTAGGGTTTAACCTAGCTTAAACCCCAACTGAGGTTCCTTGTACAAGCATTTTTAATGTCTAATTTGATCTCGCCAGAATTCTGGTGTAAATTTTTTCTGAGAACGTGCCTTGCACAAGCATATAGTAATTTGTAAATGATAGACAATGAACAGTTTTCCAAGCATATCTAACAAATTAAATTCAAGTTATGTTTTTCCAGCAAACCAAGGAAATAAATGATGGTAAAGTGTTAAAACTAGCATGTCGCCAGCAGAAAATTTCATTCTAAAACAATAATACAGACACAAAAATTGTAAGCATGACTCAAGTCTATTGAGTTTAATAGTAAATATTTATATTTTGAAAATTTATTAGTTGATTGTCCCATTACTTTTTCACACATAAAAATATCCAAACACAAACATGTCGCTGTAAGTATGTGTTCTCTTTTACAGTTGTTTGCTTTGCAAACAATAATTACAAAATAATTACAGTGTAAGTACGATCCGGAAAGTATATAATTTGATTTGATCATACTCTAAACTGAGGTTTAGAAATACTTTGGCTGTATCCATATAGAGCTTGTAATCAAATTATTTTTTAAGCACGTAATCTTCTTTACACATATATCTAGAGTACATACTGAAATTATGTCACTTTGTTACATCGCTATACACAACAGCCAAGACATTTGTTGTTATCAGTAACTGAAAGTGTTCAAGTAAATTGTATCTTCCCATAAAAGTATACTGAACATGAAGTTTCTTTACGTTTCTCCTTTTTTTCAGCTTTGCTTCAGAGGGGAATATATAGAGTAAATAATACTTTTTCCTACCATATTTAATTTCCACCATGTGCAGAGAATTAGGGTAGGGTGGATATAAAATGTATTTGTTACATTTAAAAAATTAACTCATTTTCTTGCAAGAAAAGTCCTTGAAAGTAAAATTGGATAACAGGTGTATATCTCTTTAACTGTATAACCGACATTCAAATGGTGTGAGTTTTAAGTGTATATGACCAATAAATTACAAAACTATATCTGTGAGCGATAATTAGGGGTGTATTTATAAAACTAGGTAATTGGGGACATGGGAAAATGCGTATAATGGAGATCACCATTTTAATTTAACTCTTTATATATGTTTTACACTTCTTAGTATAATGTCACATTATAATAAAAGATTAAGTAGTTTAATACAAAGTAACTATTTTATACGATAAAAGTCAGCATACATCAAAACCTTCTTACAATTTGTCTGCTTTTTGCTGTTTTATTCTCGGTCCAATATAATCTGGTAAAGTAGAACACATGAAAAATAGCAATCATCTTCATTAAGGTGGAAAGCTATTACAGAACATAGCCCGAGTGCTACAGTTTTGACACAAAGGTTTTTCAGTGGTTATATTTTTCAAGAAAGACGTAGATGCAAAGACATTTCAATCTGTCGTCAAAAGTTCCCTTTTACGGACAGCATTTTTGCAACAACGTGCTGCAAAACATGAGCTCTTAATTCAAGATTCGGGAACGTTAACCCTAGACCACGCCCATCCCTAACAAACGTATAAGGGAATTAAAAACAAAAATTATATTCCGATAATGGCTACAGTTACTATTACACAAAACTTTTGCTTGTCTTCTCAAACAGCTAAGAACAATGAGGAATGGCCTAGTTGAAGATGGATAGTGTAATTTTTCAGGCCCGGCATGGCCAGGTGGTTAAGGCACTCGACTCCTAATCCGAGGATCGGGGTTCACTTCCCCGTCACACCCAACTTGCTTGCTTTTTCAGCCGTGGGAGCGTTATAAAGTTACGGCCAATCCCACATTCGTTGAAAAAAGAGTAGCCCAAGAGTTGGCGGATGACTAGCTGCAGTCTTACACTGCAAAGGCGCAGATATCCTTCGTGTAGCATTGCGCGAAATTAAAAAAACAAGCAAACCGTCATTTCTTTAGTTCGTAGTATCAGTGGGTCCCTCAGTAATATTGAACATTGTATTGCCAAATAGTGAACTTTTAATACCAATTAATTTCGGGTAAATTGACGATAGCTTCATCAGGTTTTTAGATTTAAGATAAAATTTTCTCGTGCAGCTTTCAACTCTTTTCTTCCAAATCAATCTATTTCCCGTTTACATAATTGTTTTAAAAGTTGTTATAGACGTTTCTGAAGTGTTTTAATCTTATATATTATGTTGTACTTCGTTGTTAATTACGTATGATTTATATGTATTTCATTGTATAAACACGATGTTCACATGTATTTGCTACATTATTTTTAAACTCTGTTCTTATTATGTTACCGTTATTTCGAAAACTGCTCCAATATGGGAATTGAAAGCTTTTTCGACATGTATTTAACGTGTATATAAAAACAAAATCGATTTTTTTGCCACCACCAAGTCATAGTTTACTGTCTATTCCTTCTTAAGATATCTTCTTATTTTTCGTATGAAGTCCATTAACGGCTGAAACTCTTTAGGTCTTATTTTAGGTTATATCATAGTGTCGGACACATCTATGTACTGAAACAGCTGTAAGTATCACATACATCTTTCTAAGTAATGTCAAGACAATTACTGATCAGTTCATTGTAAAAGTTCCTCTTATATATCAGGGTTCTTCCCGTAATTATTATGTATAAAGTTAGTGAAATCTTATCTTAAAGCATTTAATTATGCTGCAATAACAAGGACCTTCCAATGTAGTTTCACGTAAAAGACTAAGAAAGCCATATATAGCTCAGTAATTTATATACTGAGATTTTTCATAAATAGTATATTAGTATATCGTGAAGTTTTATCAAGGAATTTTTTCAGTATATGTTATACTTAATACTGATAGTTTACTTATATACACAATAAATAATATATCATGACAACGGTTTTTATAACAGAAATTTACAGAGCATAGATCTGTATAATTTTATGTGAAAATATAAGCTATGCTACCGTAAGAGTTTCAAAATGTATGTGTAGAAATATCTGCTTTGAAATGGTCGATAAACTAAAATCGTGCATGATTAGTTTGCACTGGATCATATTATATAATGATATATCTTTAGCACGATGTTTCATGTTAATTCAGTTTTTTTTTCACATATTTTAAAATCAATTTAGCTACGGATTTCGAGTTAATGATATGTTTTGTATAGTTTCTAAAATAAACAAACTTTGATAACTTTGGAAAATTCCCTTAATGATTCATTTATGGTTACTAATAACGTGCTAAAACAGATAATTACTGTAGATTTTATTACATTGGACTGTAAATCAGTATTTTATAATCTAAGACATTTTCGTGAATAGTATTTTGTCTTGAAATATATATATATATATTGAAGAAATATATATTTCTTGAAATTTTGTTAACAAATGTTTCAATATGTGTGATAGTTAAGCCTGATATTCTACTTACATATGATAAGGAAAGTATATTAGTTTATGATGAGAAGTGAATTTCATATAACAAAATTACATAACATTGATTTGTAACTGACGATTGTTTTATAACTGGTGATGTATCTATAAAGTGTAAATGAAAGTTAATTCGTGATATCGTAATAATTTCAAAATACATGTGAGGAAATATCTGTTTGGAAATAGTTGAAGAATAATAGCATTATTTATAACTAAAAGATCTTGTATGATTATGACTGTCATCCGTTTTTATATATTTGTTATTACTGATCAGCTAGCGACCTGACCATACAGAAAAACAACTGTACATCGTTAATCTGGATACGAATCATAAATCTGGTATCCACTGGGTCTGTATTTATTTATTGGTAGAAATGAGTAAAGAAAACATTCTAACCCATTAGGACTGCTCCTACATAACCTCAACATAAGAAAATCATAAAGAAGAATTGCCTAACGTAAACGTACAACAAAAAATTGCTACAAGGACCATATTCTTCTGTGTATATGTGTGAGAGAGTGGACAATGTTGTATATAATATCCTTATTACCGTTGTCGGCAAGTGTCCAAGATAGTTTAGTCTTAAAATAATTACAGATAAAAATGATAAGTGTTCTTATTGTATAATAATGATTAAATATATTTATTATGAAGTAAAATTAAGGTATGTTTTAAATAATGGATAACAGCAGATTTGTTAAAATATTATGTACAATAAGACTGCCACTAAAATAACGGTTTTAGCATGGACACTGAAGACATAATCATATGTGAAAGTATACTGTCTACCCTTTGTCGTAATATAAAAAACACTTGGGTAATTATTATTATTCAGTTTATTTTCTGAATGAATGTTTTATTCTTGTTTAGTTTTATTATAAGAGAGTTAAAAAGAGATAATTTAGTAATAAACACATAAACAGTACGAGTTGAGTGAGAAACAGCACACAGACATAGCAGAAGAGAGTAAGGTCACACTGCCAAGGAAAAGTTCGGCGTGGAGTGATAGGTTTCTTTATTTTTTAATTTCTCTCAAAGCTACTCTAGAGCTACCTGCGTTAGCCATCCCTAATTTAGCAGTATAAGACTAGAGGAAAGGGAGCTAGTCATCATCACCCACCGCCAACTCTTGGGCAACTCTTTTACCTATGAATAGTGGGATTTACTGTCACATTATAAAGCTCCCACGGTTGAAAGGGCGAGCATGTTTGGTGTGACAGAGATTCGAACCCTCGACCGTCAGTTTACTAGTCCAGCACACTAATCACCTGGCCATGCCGGGACGCGGAGTGATAGGGACTAACAATTAACATAGGGCTAATTTTCAATATGTTAGAATAAGACCAACAGTATAAAAGAACATAAGAAGAATATCTAATTCCGTGAAAACGTGATTTTAAAGCAACTAAATCGACATGAATGCAGTTTGAGAAAAATCACATTGTAAGTGAATCATACACAATATTATAGTGCGGTAGAAATAGGGAAAGGTAGTTCAATTTGTCATCTGAAATTCTAAAGTAATTGAATGGGCTTAAGTGGACTTTTGACAAGAACAGAACCATATGGTGTTTATGATATCCGTATAATCTCTATATTGTAAACAATTTGATTTACGCACATTTAACTTATTCCAACTATATGTATATTATTACGATGTTTTCTTGAATAGCATATTAAGGTTTTTTTCAAAACTGTTTCAGGATGCTTGTTAAACATTTGATGTATACTTACGTATATTAATGATGTTACGTCCGGTTATGATGAAATTAGATTTCTATATCAAATATAAATGAAGATTTGAACGTAATCCTAAAATGTAATTTCTTGTAAAAGAATAAGCTAGCAATATACAGCTCAGTAATTCGTAATTTTGTAAACATGTAGAGTGTGTGCTGTTCATATATCCTTAAAAAGAATCCTAAGCTCAACAACAATACAGTATACATTTATACCATAAAGACATATAAGTAAAACCTGTAATTAACAATTAGCGAACGCAACCTTAGCATGCTGATCAGGTTTATGCAATGTTCCACTTCGTGGAACTATGACGTCATGGCCACCTATCATGGCGGCCTAGGAACGTGTCTGTTGGAGATAAATTTAAGAAATTACTTGGTTATCGCTATGGAGGCATTATCGTTAAGACATTAAAAGGAGAGAGCAACTAATATTGTTTAATTCTGATTACTCTCTAAGACTACTTCATCAATGAATTTGATAAATTAGTTGGTTACTGCTATTCAGATAGTATCCTTAAGATTACGTTACGCATGAGATTATTGAGGCAGTATCTTAGAACAATAAAGGGAAAGGGTAACTAATATTGTTTAATTCTGATTACTCTCTAAGACTACTTCATCAATGAATTTGATAAATTAGTTGGTTACTGCTATTCAGATAGTATCCTTAAGATTACGTTACGCATGAGATTATTGAGGCAGTATCTTAGGACAATAAAGGGAAAGGGTAACTAATATTGTTTAATTCTGATTACTCTCTCAGACTACTTCATTAATGCCTGATTCTTCTTTATCAACGTCTTGTCGTGCAATATGATTAATATTGTCAAAAAGTGGGTAAGTTAATAATAAAGCGACAAAATGTGTCACCAGAAAAAGCGCTTTTAAACATGTTTGTACAACATGTACAACAAAATTTTATCTAAACTAGTTAAATGCTCTATTGAACCTAATGTTTTTTACGACAAAATTCACTTACGATCCATAGCGACACATAACATTTTTGGTTTCTGTAATTTTAATTTTATTGGATTAACGACGCACAGTAAATTTATGCTCACAACGACAAAAAAACAACAACAACATAAGAAGTAATAACTGAGGCATATACTGGTGGAAAGATTTCTTTGTCATGTGGCCTTAAATCCAGAAGGTTTGTTTGTTTAGAATTAAGCAAAAAGTTATATAATCTCATTAAAATAGCGTTTTATAGCGGTGTGAGTCCGAAACATTTTTATATTACTTTAACATTACATGATTTACTTTTTCACCGAAAAATAGATGTTTGAATTCGTTGGAGTCCACATATTAAATTTGTTGAAATCTACAAAGTTATTCAAGGGAAAGGTCGTATTTATTCTCTGAAAAAACAATTTATTCCGTCAATTTGGGTGAAATAAATATGAAAAATTATTTTTAAAATAAAAATTTTTATTAAAAAATATGTTCACTAAAAATATATATAAAACATATATGCCACATGTTTCCAGCTTTGTTTCAGGCAATCAGTGTAAAATAATTTAGTAAAACACTAATAAACTTAGATTAAAGGTCTAAAAGGATTACGTTACGCGTGAGATTATTTGTACACGCTAGATATGTGTGTTAAAAAGCAGAACCACTCTTATTTATCATATCTTGCATTATATTAACAGCTGTTACTTTTGAACACATTTCACACCTTAGAAACTCTCATGCATAATGCATAGCTGTTCAGTAAGATAACGTGCGTCCACTTAAAAAACCTTTATTCTTGTGTTAAGTTTTAAGCTCAGAGATGCAAACACCATAAGGATGGTATACAAAAATGCCTATATGTATATGATTTTTATAATTCTTACTCTCTTTGAGTATAAGAGAAAGAAAGAGGGATACAACTAAAAGAACAACGATTTATGTTGTCTTGTGGATTTGTATTGTTTTTGAGTTTCTCTTGTCTTCGTTCAAAACGTATAGCCTTTAAAAAATCCAAATACTTTGTATATACTAACAATATTAATCTTAATCGCATATTAACAACAGCTGTTTAATCATTGTAACAGAATGTATACAAACGTAAAAATAATAATTATATAAAAATAGCATTGAACTTGACGTATGAAAATCATTCATAAATTGGAAAATGTATTGTTAAATATTTCAAATAATTTTTATTTTCTCATCGAGGTTGGTTATGAACATTACAAAAAGTTTGAAGAACAACACATGCATTATTAATAATGTATGAATATCACGTTAGTTCTATTTCTATCCAGTGTTAATCTAAACAAAAAATCCGTGGTTCGCGTCCTGTTGCCACAAATCATCTTTAAGACCATGGATGCGTTAGAAAAATATGGTCAAAATTCACTTTTTGATTAGAGTATCCCAAGGGTTGTTTGTTAGTGCTGTTGACTAACTGTTGTCTTCACTTATTTTTCAGCTCAAAATTAGAAACAACTAGCAAATGTTCGAAACCAGTAAAACTAAACTGCTGGTTTTACTCAATAAAGTGTCACAATACGCATAAATGGTATTCTCAAGCTACAGTTTTAAAACATTATTGTACATTAATAGTTCTTTCTTCCTGTAATTTTAAAACATTGGTCTATTTAGTTGTTTTTCACTTTATAGCTTTAAATACTGCTGTACGTGGCTGAGTTTTCTGGATTACAGTTTTAAAATACTACATACGTGACTGTTTTTTTTCCCTCTGTTTTAGTTTTAAAACCTTGATGTGTTTGTTCTGTTTTTCTCTGCTACAGTTTTAAAATCCTGCAATAAGGGTCTGTTTTTTTCCTCCAAACAGTTTGAAAATATTGATGTACGAGACTGGTTTCCCACTACAGTTTTAAAACTGCTGCATGAGACTGGTTCTTCTCGCCATTCATTAAACAGTAATTTTAAAACGCAACTGGTTTCAATCTGCCTTTTTAAAAAAATGCTGTACGTAGCTGGTGTATTCCTGCTATAGTTTATAAAGTTTGCAGTACGCGTCTGATTTCCCCTGCAATAATTTTAAAATTGTTGTATGTACCAAGATATGCTTTTATAACTCTATTGTATATGGCTGATTTTTCCCAACTAGAGGTTTAAAACACTGCTTCAAATGGCTCGTTTACCCTGCTATTTACTTTTAACACTGTCATATGCTACTTTTCTGTAGTTATATTTTTTGCCTCAATAGTTTTAGAGCACTGTTGTTTGTGCTAGTTTTGTCTGCTTTTGTATTTAGAAAAAATGTTGCAGGGGACCAGTGTATCCATACTATAGTTTTCAACATTTACTGTATATGACTGATTTTTCATGTAACAGTTTGAAACTCTTCTGATTTGTTTTTCTCCTGATATAGTTTTAAAACACTGCTGTATGCGAATGGTTTTCTTCTACCGTAGTTTTAATTCAAACCAAACAATTTCCAGACATCTAACTATGTGGAAATAAAAAAAGGTTCTAAAAGAAACAAGTATCTCAACCAAGTCAGTCACCGGGTGCATCACAGTACATTCTGTCTGAGTTTTCTACTTGTTTGAAAGTTCTTAACTGAGTACAGATTACGTGGCAAACTTTCTCTCTATTCCCTGAATACCTAAATTCAACCTGCAAGGAAATAAGTAGTTTTAACAATGTCAATCTGACGTTTCTTTTGTGCCGAAAATAAAAATAAAGTGGCTGACAAGTTTAGTATCAACAATAACCTACTTCAGAAGTTTAATATAAACAATAGTGGATTTAACATGTTAATATAAACAATAAAGTGCTTGACAAGGTTAATATAAACAATAAAGTGGTTGACAAGGTTAATATAAACAATGAAGTGGTTGACAAGGTTAATATAAACAATGAAGTGGTTGACAAGGTTAATATAAACAATGAAGTGGTTGACAAGGTTAATATAAACAATGAAGTGGTTGGCAAATGGAATGTAAACAATAATGTGCTTTAAAAATTTAGTATCTATTCACATTTCTTTTAATAAATTTTGTTTCTGCAAGTTCCAGTGTTTCATCTTTTTCTTGCATATCCACTTTCCTTTTCTTATGGTGTTTCCCATAGCTTACCCTCCCTTAAAAAGTTTTCACAAGTAATTCTTCCTAATCTTTTCTCCCTTGACTACAACGGACAGCGGTATGTTTGCAGACTAACAACGCTACAAATAGCTTTCGATAACCGTGATTAGTAGAACAAAGATAGCTTATTGTGTAGCTTTGTGCTTAATTGCCAACAAACAAACCTATTTTAATATTTATTATCTACAAATGTTTTTCAAACTTTCCTTCTTTTTTCACTTTCTTCGATCACCTTTTTTATTTTGACTCTTCGATATAACTTTACTTTTCTTCTTAAAATACACAGTTTATCTTTTCCTCTAATAATATATGTGTGGCCCAAGTACTTTATCTCCTGATCTTAGAGTCTCAATTTATATATTTTGTTTTAAATTTTTATTTTCCCTTGTTTTTCTCTTTTGTTTTGTCTTATTTGTACTGTCCTCAACATTATAGAACCGACGTTTCTTCTGTTTCATATAACCTTTTATTTATATCCAATAGCAGTTTATATTATTGTCTCATACTAAACTCTGTGGATCACCACTTCTTTATTATTTAACTATTTTTATTTATTCCCAACACAAACATAATTCATTGAATATATTTCGTAAGAATTTCTTGATATTTTTCCATTATAATAACCCCTCCACACATACATAACTTTTGCTCCATGCATCAGAATCATTGTATATACATGCTTGAAACATCTTTCTGAGTCTCCAGCATGTTAGGAATTTTCTTTTTCTAATTCCATATCGGATTTTTTCACGCAGATAATTTACATGTAATGTTGTCCCATTGCTATTTCATTGAAAAATATAACCCAAATATTTGAATTTACCTTTTTACATTATCTATTTTATGTCGTTGTAGTTTCTTTCTCTTCTTTTTGAAAAATTTTATATCTGACTTTCTTAAATTGAAATTTAAGTTGTTTACTCTCCGGATATTTCTTAGGATTTTGATCATAGATTTAAACCCTTTTCAATTATTTAGCCAACATAACTATATAATCTCCATATCCTACCAAATATATTTTCTGTTTTCTAATTACAAATCTTCTAGTTTATTTGTTCTTCAAATGTCATTTCCATGTTTAAATAAAACGATTAACAGCCTTTTTGGCTAGTTTTGTCTTAATCCTGTAACAATCAACGTTATTTCGGTTTGCTTATTTTCTGTTTTTACTACGTTGTTGGCTCGGCATGGCCATGTGTGTCGTGGGTTCGAATCCCGGTCGGATCAAACATGCTCGCCATTTCAGCCGTGGAACGTTATAATGTGACGGTCAATCCCACAATTCATTGGTAAAAGAGTAGCCCAAGAGTTGGCGGTTGGTAGTGATGACTAGCTGCCTTTCCTCTTGTCTTACACTGCTAAATTAGCCCTCGAGTAGCTTTGCGCGAAATTCAAAACAAACAAACAAACACTACGTTGTTTGTCTACTTGTATCACTCTCATAATTCTAACCCCTATTGTTATTCTATGTTACAGTTTAAACTGTTTGTCTCAATTTAATGAATCTAATTTACCGTTCAGATATACATAAAATGCGTATATTTTCTTTTTTTTGCTTCAGCTTTTTTTTACATTAGTATTATTATATATATTGTCAATTGTATTTCCCTGAAAATTATAGTTATTTTCAGCTAGCTACTTAATATTTTCTTAATATAATTTTATATATCTAGGTGCTTAAAGTGACTTTTTCTGTAATTTCGTTTCTGTCCCCAATCCCTTGCTTTATACGTTGGACAAACTACTACTTCTCCCAATTTCTAATAGAAGTGTTTTTCCTTTCCAACTTTTATTTATTATTTTCGTTAATTCTTCAACAAATCTTTCTTATGCATTTTTCTAAAATTTATTTTAATTTCATTTAAAGCCTAATACTTTTTTCAGCTTACAGTATTAATTTTCTTTACTTTGATCCATATTTTCTCCTCCTGTTCTACAGTTATTTCTATTTCCCGTTCTCTTCTCAATACTCCACTACTCTTCTTTAACTCCCCTTTCAAGAATCCAGTAAATTATCACTCCCACTGCTACATTGCCATCTTTTGTCATCATTACCCCTTTTCTTCCGTAGATACACTCTCATATCTAAGTTTATCCATCTAATTTTACTTCCATATTCTTTCCTTTTCTCATCTGTCTTTGTGTAAATCTTTCTTTCACTTTCTTATATTTTTCATTCTCAATTTATCTTTATTTTTCTTTTTTCTTCTTCAGTACGTTAATACGTCTTTTTTATTGTAACAATTGCTGTATTTTTCGTTTTATTTTTGTCCACATATGTTTTACTTCCTTTTCCTACTTTTCTTTTGTTTGCTGTTTATTTCCAAAAATCTTCATCATTCCTCTCTAAAAAGTCTAATTTTCTCTTTTGCTTCATTCTCTTTAAACATCTTTATTGTAATGATCCAATTCAATTCTATCTTCTTCTCCAAATGTCATTATTTGACTCAATAATCCACTAACATTACAAAAATTTACAGCTGTATTTCCTTTTTCACCAGTGAAAATATACTATCCTTCTTCGTATTTAGTCTCTTTTCGTTATTAAAGATTTCAAGTGAATTTCTATCTGCCCGCTTCAAACATTTCCTTCCTTTTACTGTGAACACTTTTTCCTTTAATTTTCTTTGTTTTCTTTTATTTACTTCTTCTCTTAATTTTCCATCTTTATATTTATTATTCTTCCATCGTTAAAATCCTGTTTATGAATACACTCTTATATATTCCAACGTATTTTTATCCATTTTTCGAGTTTCATAGTCATTGTAAACTATCGTCAAGTTTCATTTTTTACCACCCATCCCCATCTTCCACTTTCATTGTTGACTTCATTAGTCTTCTATCCATCTTCTTTCTTTGGGTATTTCCATTTTTTTCATAATTCCCAAGATGCTTTTCCTGAGAGGCTTTCTTTTCGTTTATTTTTATGTTGGGTAGTTCTTCTATTTAAACTCTTTAGATACTTGCCTGTTCATATTTTTCCATTGTTTCTATATTTCTCTTAGAACTATGTTACCATTAACCATTTATCTTGAAACCTTTACACATTCTCAATCTTCATTTCTCTCTCTAGTCTTTCTTTTTGTTTCAATCCTTCTCATTATTATTTATTTGATTGCTTGTTGTTTTCTCTTTTTTTTCTATCACTTAGACCACTCTTATTTTCTCTCAATTCCATTTTTTTACGTCCTTCTGTTGTATTTTGTTGTTGTTTTTCTGGCGGAGACCCTTCTGTCTTAAAAACATATTCAATTTGGTTTTATTCCACTGAAAATTTTGTCATCCCTAAATTAACTTATCAAGTCACATTATTTTCCTAATTTCTTTTAACCTATCAACTTTTTCACGTTTCGTTTTCTCTCTGTCCACATCATTTTTTCGAATTTTACAACTTATCTCCTTTCACGACAACTCTATGTGCTTTTACTGTTCCTACCAGCGGCAATCACTTCTTCTCTTCAATCATTTTAGGTGTATTTTTGTTATCTTTCAAGTCTCTTTTGCCTCTGCTTTTACTCATTTAAGAATCAAATTAAAATACTTAGTTCTCCTATGCAATTCTTCTAATATCTGTTTCAAAAACTTCATCCGCTCGTCTTCTCTTCGAATTTTTCACTTTATTTTTCATCTTTATTTTCATTTTTATGTTCTTTGTTCCTTATTAAACATATTTACTTCCTTTACTTCTTTTCTTCAGCTCTTGTTTTCTCTTCTACCTTTTGCAGCTTCTTCTTCCTTAGTATGCTTTTAAGTTTTCATTTCTCTTCTGCTGGATCTGGTTTCTTTATTTTTACTTGAGAATGATCTTCTTTAAGCCTTTCCTACTTCTAATGTGTTATCTCATTTAAATTTCCTACGACACAGAAATACAATGAATGCCTGAAAAGAGCCTAGGTTTCCCATTCTATATGTGCCATTTTTCGTAAAAAAAACTTATTCGTTATTGTGTATTTCCGTCTTCTCTTCTTTTTCTAATTTTGGTTATCACAAGCTTCTCCCATTTTATTTGTATTTCTTCCTTTTCGTTTACTGTATTTGTATTTTTATTTCGATTCCAACACTATTCTAACCTTTTCTATGTAGGTACAGAGGAACTTAAAACTGTCCTTTTTTTTTACAGCGCCTCACACGAAGAGTAGTGAATTGCTTTATAAAAGATTATTATAGATGTATATACTGTTTTTATGTGTTAATCTAACTGATGAAATAGAATATCTTTCGCACAAAATTATTCTTTAGCAGTTACAAACTACGATTTTTTTAAAAGCCAAGACATATTTTCATTGTTAGACCACCAGTCCAGTTATTTCCATTGTTTTTTTGTCCATGTCTGTTTTTACCTTCAAGTTCCTACTTATCTACTTTATGTGTAAGGTGAAAACTAAACTTAAAGTTAGCATTCCACTATTGTATTAAGTAGTTCATTGTGATTTCCATATTACTTCTCACTGACGACGAGCTATACCCTCACCACCAGAGCTTCTAATACAGACTGGGCTAGAACAACTATATTGTGAAACAATTAAAATTATTATTATCAGACTTAGCGTAACACAATATTACACCTTTTAGCTATTTATGCATCATGCGTTACGCATCACTTTTCTTATTCTCAGGCTAAACTACTACTAGTATTTCTTAATAAACAATCAAATGTTAGTTTCCAATAACAACTTTGTACCACTAGGAATCTGATAGTAGTACTGTTCAAATGATCAGAGCCATAGTAACAACTTAAACCAGAAGAAGTCTGAAACTAAAACAGCCATTACTATCTATAATAGCAATAACACTTAACTATATAGGCCATTATCTATATAGACTGTTTATAATATAGATAATTAATAAAAACTATAAATTACTAACTACATATACTGTTGATTACACGGATCATTGATAATATAGACTACAGACTTTACAGACTATTGATAATAGCTATAGAACCAACTTGAAATAATTTGAAATTAGACACTTCTAACATTACAAAAGAAGCCACATACATAGCTTTAATTTGTTGAAGTCTGACAATACGTCCACTACTAATTCTTCTAACTTCATATACAGTTTGTTTTAACCATTTTATTTCCTTAATCAACCTAGAAAGTTCTTAGTTACTTATGACTGAAGTATTTCGATTGCAGTATTTGTAATGTGCTACATTACACTTTTATTTCAGTTGGGAATATGTTAAATAAATCGAAACATTCTAAATCCTACTTACATCTCAACAAAGTTACTCATGTTTAAAACAATCATCCTAGTAGATAATACTATACAAAAATATTGTTTTATAACTGTCATAATATTACTTGATAAAACCCATGTCATATCGACTGAGACCAGATGAAAAAAGGGTAAGCAAGAGCTTTATTTTTCAAGGAATGGCTGAAAAAAAATACATTTTATTTTGCTTAAGTAGTCCGCAATTTTTATACTGTTTCTTTTTTAGAACATGCAATAAAAATGACTTAGAAAACCGTGTTATGCCAACACCTTGAATTTTGACATATGTACCATTCGACAATTAAATATTTTATTGGTTTATTTTGTAGCATATATTTATTATGATACATAAATGTGAAATGTTATGTGAACAACATTATGAGAACAAGTCCTTGAAAACATTTTGAGTTTAATACATTACATTTAAGGCTATATTTAGCTTTTAACTTCAGAAAAGTAACCTAAAGACATTTTTTTTTAACTTACCAAGGTACAACATGTGCGAAACAAGTTTGTTTCTTACTTCGATACGTATATAAAATACTAGATTTAGTTTGACAATTTAGAAATTTTTAACTGTCTTACGTTAATTTTTTACTAAATGTCCAGCAATGAATGTAGAGGAAAATATATACTCATGACCGCTTACTTCAGGCATGATTCTCACAGTTACTATTGGTTGATAGTTCATTTATTTTTATACTTTATTAAACATTGTTTTCGAAATTGTGAAATACCAATATACGGCTTTAAATCTTGAAATTTTACAAACATAACAAAAAGGGGGTGTAAAATGTCTAATTTATCCAAATGAAAGATTCCAGAAACTTATGTATTTTAGCGAACATTTTAAACATCTAATTATTCAGAAAACTAAGGTTCAATAAAAGGTTTCTTCATTTTCTTTGTTCTTTTTTAACGTTCACACAAAATTATATAAGAATTATAAACGTTTACGGACGTAAACATTAAACAAGTGTTAATATTTACCCTCTAAGACGTTATGACTAAAAGTAAATGTTCTAGCTGGTATTTATTTATAATTTCAGTTTGAAAACAAATAAAATACCGGGCAATTTTTTTTGTCGAATATTCATGCAGAGCTACACAAGGGCTATATGCGCATATCTGTCCCTAATTTTGAACTCACAGATTAGATGAAAGGTAGCAAGTCAAGAACACCTGCTATAAACTCTTGTGCTACTTTGATCTTATTGTCGGATTTGAGTGTCATAACCTACGAAAGGGCCTAAACTGTGGAGCGCGATTTTAGTATAAAGGGATGTAAACAAGAAATCCATGGATTCGCGGAACGTCACGTGAACCGCTACGTCATGTTCTTTTCCAAACAAAAAGATTAAAAAACCATTTTAAGAAAGAAAACTATGTTATAAGCTGTTCGAATCCTGTTACGGAACGTTCTCTCCCTTTCAACCATGAGGGCGTCATTATGTAACGATAATTCCACTTTTCGTTGATTAAGCTTAACCCAAGAGTTTGCAGTGGATGGTCTATGACTTCTAGGTTGAGAACTACTAACTTAAGTAGTTCTCGAGTAGCTTTGCACCAAGTTGAACCTAAAAGCAAACACAATTTTCTAATCATAAAATAGTTAAACAAGCTTCGAATGAAATGTTAAAATCGATAAATATAATAGACACAAGTTAACAGAGAAGATTCAACTACAGGCAATAGATACAGCTACATCACAAAGAATAGACGTATGTTTTAAAGTCAAGTGATTGAAAGAGTATACTTTAATTTAATTTGGAGCTGCGTTACTTGTGTGAATTAGAACACATTTATTTATAAGTTCGTCTCCAGTAGCACAATAGCCATTTCTGACGATTTTTGTTTCATAATGTAACTTTATGAGCGTAACAATAAAAGTATATTTATTGTTAAAACAAATATGCATATTGTTCTTATTTTATTAGGTCAAATCGGCAACAACAATTCAAAGTCATAAAGTTCCGTGTCTTTCTCAACAATAATAATCTATGTTATACTATAATTCACGGTGATAATTAAAAACAACTAGAAGTTGTATATTTTAATCTCTTTCACTAAATTTCAAAAATCTTTTCGCCATCCGATATGTCACCCTCACAAAAACAATTTTATAGAACTTCACTGAGAATATTCTAATACGTTTAACATGGAATTTAAAGAGGAGTATTTATGAGAATGTATTTCAGAATGAAAGAGTAATGAGGTGGTAAAATACATTTTGAATATTCTTAATGAATTATTAAAAAATAGGTTTTAAAAATTAAAACCATTTAAAAATGAATAACGACAAGGCAGGTGCAATTAGATAATTAATAAAATGACTCGTGAATTTAATGACCTTTTCTTTTAATTCTATCAAGTTAGATCAGACCTTACATTCAAAAGAACAACTTATATGGTAGTTTGGCTTATACGCACATATATTAATGCTGTTCAAAATTGCCAAAGTTTGTTTTTCATCTTGTTAGATTCTGTTGAGGATAATTTAATTTGTTAACAACTATAAATTTGAAAGTATCTATTGGTTATAAAGGTTTGCACCCTTTGAAATAAATATTATTTTTATTCTTGAGTTATTCCCAGCGATGACAGCAGTAAGTCTTACGATTTACAACGCTAAAATCAGGGTTTGATTCCTCTTGGTGGACACACGATATGGCTTTGCTATACGAAAATACACACACACACATCTTAAGTTGTTAGTGTAAAAATGTTCATGTATTTCGCGCCTGATTATTACCAACACACAAAAATGCATTCTACACGTTTTGTCTATGGGTACGTTATAAGAGTGACTTTCAAAACCCACTATTCGATTAAAGTAGCCCATAAGTTTATGGTGGATGTTATGGAGTAGCTGCCTTCCTTTCGTGTGTTGTTTGAAAATTAGAGAAGGCCAGCGCAGATAGCCGTGAAGTAGTTTTATACAAAATCAATAACACAATTTAACACATTTTTATCGTATAATTCACGGGTATTTTACTTACACGTTGTTTGAAAGCTGTGCTAGTTTTCAAATCTGGTGGTGTTGATAATCATAGCAACTATTTGCCAATTTCTATTTTACCATTCTTTTCACAGAATATTTAATTGATTAATAAATGATCATAAAGTATTTTCTTTTTCGAAATGTAAACGATATTTTAGTTAATCAATATACTTTTTTTTTCAAAAAATTAATCATGAAATTTACAAAACTTACAAAAAATAATTTCAAGTGATTTCTAAAAGTTTATTACACATAATAATTTAATTAAGAAATCTAGTTTATTTTTTAAACTTTCGATCTGTTACTGCAAAACACACTCTAACGCCATAGAAGGGTTAGGGATGCGTTGGTTAAATCTTGGTAGCATTTTTTGCTGTTTAGTAGTTTGGCTTACCTGGTGAAAATTAGGTATAGCTACCTATCGCAGCTTGTAAAGTCGTTGTGTAGATTTACGCACAAAATATTTATTTATTTCTACAGACATTGTACCTTATTCGTTTAGCTGATCGGTGTAAACATTTAGTTATTATTGCAATAAAATGTATAACAGTGTAATTAAAGAAAATTCATTTTAAACTTGGGATTATATAAAATATAATCTGGAAATATCATTTAAGTATATGTGTTCAGACAAAATAAATAAATTCTATAAGATATTTTCTAAATCAATATAATCTATACAATGTGATAGCTTTACAAATGATAAGTGTGTAACAAATGTACTCAGGGGATTAATAAAAATCACTGAAAAAAGTTTTGGCTAATTACATTATGTGAATGGATTCATTTAAGTTGTATCATTATAATAATTACTTTTTTGATTAAAAAAACAAACAAACTGATAATAAGAATAAAATGAATACAATTAACTTAAGATTAGAAAATAATAATTCAATGGGATTGTACGTTTGTTACATCACCACATGTCTTTCTTATACCAACGTTTTTTTTATAAATTTTGATCTTTCCTGTTTTCCACATGTTAGTGACACTTTAATTGAATTTTCGATCAACTAAGCCCGGCATGAACTTTAGCTACTGTCCCAGCTAACCCAAAGATATGGCAACTAACATGTATATATTAACTTTGATTAATATATTCATTTAATGGTATGTGATTCTTGGTGTATAATTTCGTAATGGTATTTTGTATTTTATATTAATAATAAATGTCAAGATTTGAAAGAGACAAAAACGAAAAGACTTTTGTATATTGCTTAATTTACTAAATATATATATCCCTATCTTGTTATATCTTTAGCAGAACAAAATGTATTGAAGTTGAAATTATTTTAATTATTTCAATTTAGAAACATTTAAAAGCTGATTTTGTTAAATGTTGCAGTAAAGTATGATATTGTTATAAGCTAATTCAGACATTTACTAGAGGGCGCAAGAAGTTAAAGTCGAAAGATTTACTAATAGAGACTTATAAAGTATTAAAAATGTTAACGTAAGATTTTTTAGTAAACTCGAGGAGTAGATTAAAAATACCAGGTTAAGTGAAGCATAAAAAATATAGAGTTGTTTCTAGCCAATAGCGTTAACAGTCAGAGACTTTTTTGTTTCATCTAGCGGTGAATCAGCCAGTGTCTTTTCCTTGGCTCGGCATGGCCAAGCGTGTTAAGGCGTGCGACTCGTAATCTAAGAGTCGCGGGTTCGCATCCCCGTCGCGCTAAACATGGTCGCCCTTTCAGCCGTGGGGGCGTTATAATGTTATGGTCCATCCCACTATTCGTTAGTAAAAGAGTAGCCCAAGAGTTGGCGGTGGGTGGTGATGATTAGCTGCCTTCCCTTTAGCCTTACACTGCTAAATTAGGGACGGCTAGCACAGATAGCCCTCGAGTAGCTTTGTGCGAAATTCAAATAACAAACAAACAAGTCTTTTCCTTTATTTATTTACTGGATCAATCATATGTGAAGTTGCACAAATAAGTTTATTTTTTGTTAATGTGTGCATTTAACGTGGCTGTAAGCGTGAGTTACAAGTTACTATAATGTTTAAACTTGTAGAAGTGTTAAAGAAAAACTAAGGTAATTTGTTATCGTTAATTAGACTGGACGTTAAAGTATTTTCATCAGATAATTTTAAAGAACCAACCAATAAAAAAAGTAAAATTAACACAATGCTATTTCGGAATATCTATAAGAAATTTCGGTTTCGTTCTCCTTCATCTAAGAAAAGTGTAATCAAAGTAATTTTCTTTTTTCAATTATTTTGAACAATTTATAATATTGGCAAAATTGATATTGCAGAGTTAAGACATTTATAAAGTCTATCGTTAAATTTTGTCTATTTTATGTTAAAACTGCTGGGAAATATATTATTTTAATAAACCGCGGAATACCTGATTGCCCAAAATTAAGTCTCTGAGCACACAGTAACATTTTCAAATTATAATATAATATATGAAACTAGCACAGACATTTACTGCTTTTATATTTTGAACAAAATATTTGTTAAAAGTAACTTGAGTAAGTTCTGTCGTAGCTTAATATTAGACCTACAATGTGATTTAGGAAGAAAACCGTCTAGCCCAAAATCTCACTTTCGTTGGATGATAAATCTCAAAATATTTCAATAAATACTAAATAAAAAGAGAAGATTGGAAAGTGAAATCTGTCAGGTAATAGAGAGATATCTGTGAAGTACTAGAATGTGAAAATGATAAAGTCTGGGACTGAAAAAAAAGAAACACACAACGGTGGTAATGTTAGTGATGTAAAAGGGTGTGTCATGATTATAAATTAGCCTAAAGAAACGACGTACTCAAAAGCTCTCTGGTGATGATAGTAACAAAAAAATAGAGACGCAGTGAAAAGCATTTAGTGGGAAATGTATAATAAAAAAAAGATTCAAAGACCACTGTATAGTGCAGAAATAGTAAAACACAGTAGGATTGAAATTAAAGAAGAAATATAAGTTAAATGAAATTCATAAGATAAAAAAAAAAAGAAGCATTTCTAGTCAGTGCTAAGTGTAAGCTCTAAGTGCGTTTCTTTGGAAATTTTAAGTGGAAGGAAAACAAAGTTTTAACATAAAAAGACGCATTGATTTTTAAATTTCGAAAGCTAATGTCATTAAAAACAATATAAAGAATACTTCTTTTATCCTAAGTTTGACAGACTCAGTGTAGATTGTTAAATGCGTTTTGAAGTTCACGCCTGATGTTAAAATGCAATTTTAAAAGATTCTAGTTTTTATGGATATTAACAATGTGTTTTTCTTGCATATTAATTTCAGATTTTGATAGTTATAAAAGAATCTCCTGTACTATTTCATCAGGAAAACTTGTTTATGCAACAATAAAATGGTTAATGAAAAACTCAAATCCAACAGCGATGACGTCAAGGAATTCTCTTAAATATTGATTAAAGGTTAAACAGAATAGAAAATGTGTTAACAATTGAAATTAGGGATTAAATTAACACTAATAATATTGGAATTCTTATTTATAAGAACGTATTTAGAATGCATGACATATGAGTAAAATGTACACATTTAAGCTGGAACTTATTGTTTTGGCACTAGGATTAATAAGTCCGATTACTATTCTTGTCACAATTGTATTGAGTTGTTTTTGATAAGTGATACTTTACTTCTTAGATCTTAGAAACCTATTTGTATCCCTCAGACATACTCCGAATGGGCAAGGTTTCCATCTAACGTATCACAAACGATTGGTCCAAACTTAAAGATCGATTTTTTTTCGAATTAATACATTATTCAGATCGGTATGCTAATAAATAAATATATATATAGTATACTTATTTCTGCAAGCTTTTATATATGTTAAAAATATTATAATAAGATAGAGAAAAACTATAAAGTCTGAAAACAACAACACTGGTTTAACCTAGGTTAGGTGTGCAAACACTCTCCCTAATGCTGGAAATAATGGCCCGGTATGGCCAAGCGTGTTAAGGCGTTCGACTCGTAATCCGAGGGTAGCTGGTTCGAATCCTGGTCGCACCAAACATGATCGCCCTTTCAGTCGTGGGGGCGTTACAATGTGACGGTCAATCCCACTGTTCGTTGGTAAAAGAGTAGCCCAAGAGTTGACGGTGGGTGGTGATTACTAGCTGCCTTCCCTCTAGTCTTACACTGCTCAATTAGGGACGGCTAGCACAGATAGCCCTCGAGTAGCTTAAAGGACACGCATGTTTGGTGTGACGGGGATTCAAACACGCGACCCTGGGATTACTATCCTAAGTAAACTGATACTGTCATCTAAAAATACATATGTTTGTTGGTTATGAAAAACAAAGCTACAAACTGGGCCGCTGTACTTTGCCCACACCTGATTTTTTTAGTGTTATGAGCCTGCACATTTTCCGCTCAAACTTCAGAGAGCCGTAAAAAAGCACTCGCTTACAAGATCAAGTGAAATTTGAAACTTATATGTTATCATAATTATTTTTTACTTAAATAATGCAAATTTTAAGTTAGTTCAAATAATACTTGTTATTGGAATAAGATCATTACTTAATGTTATTTTTAAATAGTATTTCGAAATTATAACACATTTCACTCACTGAAAAATACTGTATTTCAATTAAACAATGCTTCAAACATTTCTTAAACAATGAGCAACTTTGTACATCGACTTACTAGCATGACAGAAAACTTGAGACAGCCCTTCAAGATGTCATCTTCAGCATATACACTGTAACATATAGCTGTAGTCGAAAACAATTATTAATTTTTCCGGAAGCGTTTATCTTCCTTTCTTCCGACAAAGTTTGGATAAATCCCATTACATCATTAAGTATTGATATGTTTGGAATTTTTAGCAAATAAAAAGGCTTTCATTTTAGCAGAGATAGGAAAATAAAACATGTCATTTCCCTAGTATGCCTAAAGATCTTATTTGTTTATCTAGTTTGAAATGCAGCTGTTTCTTTCTACGAGTTATTTATAGTTTATGTGCCGTAAATCAATACGATTCAAATAATGAGGTGACACAAATTTTTAAAATGAAGTTTTAAATGACTTAAAGCCAGTGTTTTAAAAATGTAAATTAGTGTCATGATACAACTCTATTGACATTTTGTTGTTTCTAATTACTTGATGGTGAGTGCCACTGTATAGTAACTCAATATTTTATTTAGTGCACAGACTGCTGTAATAATTCATACAAGCTTAAGAGTGTCAATTTTATTTTTAAAAAGGATGTACAATTAGAGAAATAAGCTTGAAATTTTCCTTGGTGTTTCAGTAAACAGTATATTTGAAAAAATTCAAAGATATTATTGTCAATAAAGGTAAAATTGTAAAGGAAAAAATAAAAATTTAAAGCTAACTTCAGTATTACTTTATTAGAATTTGTACGTTGAAAAGGTTAAATGTGTTTTGTTCATTCATTAATGCATTAAAATTAAGACAATTAAGTCACTGTTGTACACTTCAGCTAAATACAATATAAAAGAAACAAAACGAAGTTAGTGTCGGCAATTGTTAATCTATATGGGTCTTGCCTGGTATGATTGTTAAGGCGCTCGACTATCAATTTGAGGCAGAGGATTTTAATCCCAGTTATCGAATATGCTCACCCTTTCAGCCGTAGGGGCGTTAATAATGTAGTAAAAGAATAGTCTAAGAGTTGTAAATATGGTGTTAATTAGCTGACTTTTCTCCAGTTTAACTCTGCTGCTTTAGGGATAGCTTGTGCAGATAACCGTTGTGCAGCTTTGCGCGAAATTTAAAACAAAACAAATTAATCTAGGCTTTGGCCTGTGTGAGCAATTTTACGTTGAATTTAACATTAGTAGTACCAGGGGTATGATGGATTTACTATAAGGCGATACTTAATTCATTAACTTACCTGCAATGTTTCTTTTCTCCTCCTTTTTTTTTTTTTTGGTAAGAAACCTAAAAAAGTCTAGTTCTTCACGGTCTTTTCCAATTCGATAGTAAATCTACTGCGTTTCCAACAACTCATTTTCACCATTTGTTAGGCTTAGTGATAATATTCGTCATTTTACTTCATGTGCCTCTGACTTAAAATTCATAAAGGACTAATCAAGAAGAATTACAAACAAGTCTACAGTCTAACGTGTTTTTATCGCAAATAGTAATTTTCGTTGTTATGGAAAGTCTTTGGTGAGAAAGTACCGGAAACTAACTTGTATTGTTAATAGTATGAGACATTTCCAGTTGTTTAAACTGTTACTTCCCGCACTTTGTCAGTGTTGTGGTGGGACAGTGTTGGTTTGTTGTCAAGTGGAAAACTACATAATGGCTATACGTGCTCTGCTTATGGTGGGCATCAAAACACGATTTGTGATTTGACATTCAACGTCCACAGAATAATTGCTGAGTAAACGAGATAAAATAAAATACTTCAAAATTTCAGTTTGCTCGAATTTGACATAGATTATGAAGACATGTGATATGAACAAGAAATTCGTCTAGATAGCTGTACCTTTACTGTCGCTTGTTATCAAACTAATTTACTGAATGAGTCTAGTATTAGAATCACACTTAATAAGTTAAGCAAATTTAATTATATTCAACTAATCATACAACAGATAAGCACATTAGGTTTTGATTTTAGTTCATTTGTCAAATATTTATCTCACAAACGAGAAAAGTCCTTACATTTCAATCAAATTGTTTAATATTTGACAAATGTTAAGAATAAAAATATTTCAAAATAATGTTTATTTTAGTGATGTCCTTCAAGTTTCTTATTTTTTATGACAATTAAGTTTCGAAATAAATAGTTGATAGTTATGAAGTTCTGAAAGAACAATACAGCTAAAGCATATAAAATTACTGATTAAAGATAAATAAAACACCAAACGATAAACAACCCTTATGTGTTTTTCTCAAACCATTCTTCTAAACTTTTTAAAGTATTTTCTACCTTTGTTCAATTTATCAACATAGTATTCTTGTTATATATTTATCACGGTATTATAACAATGTTGAACGTTGCTCTGTAACTCTTAGAACAATTACCAACATACATGTAATATTTTAACAATAGTTTTGTTTTTAGATCTGACAAAAAACGCTTGGTCAAAATATTAACTTTCTTCGTAAAACGTTTTGGACGAATTATTTAGTACCGGTTTTCATTGTTGCATCACACTTACCGTAGAAAGTGAAATGTAACAGGCATTCCTCCTTGCTCACAAACCTCAAAAATTGATGCGACTAAAAACTTGATGAATTAATTATCATAATTGACTCAGACACTTTCCAACTACTAATTTCGGAGAACAGTCACTTTTCAATTGTGACCATACGTACATTTGCACGTACATAATTGCGGAATTCCACCATGATTTGAGTGCATGTGTTTATTTCCAGCAAAGCCACATTGGACAGATTGTTATGTCTAACCCCTTGTAAATCCGAAGACTTACCAGTGTCCTAACAGTGAACCCATGATTTGAGAAATACTATTCTAATTTTAATTCAAAAACTATTGTCAAACAGCACATTTAGACTTTTTTAACATTTGTTTTCCTTTGACTTGCAGCTGAGGAACAAATATATTCTGCAGTAAATAAGTTGTTCGTTATGTTACTTATATCTCAATCTTGTGATTTTACAGATTAGAATAATATATATATATAAGTTTTTTTAACGTATGCAAAAAGATTATTTTCACTGCTATCAGTTAAAAATTGGGTAGACGAGACATAATGGTATTGTTATAAACTTAAACAGTACTCAACAATTTCCAGGAGGATTTGACAAATATTTTGTGCACTAATATCAGGATAATAAATCACACTTAACCGTTCAACAACTACGTTCTAGCTAGCATGGGCTGATATGAGCAGCACACATTACTCAATTGCATTACACATCAGTACTTGGCACGTGACTGGAATGTAGTATACTGTACCATTTTACAAATCTTCAACTTTATGAGATTTATATTTCTTGTATAATTTTCTTAGCTAAATTTATATAAAGTATTGAAATCAATTAGAAGACTTTTTTATTGCTGATTTGTGTGTTACTAAACTTAGAAATTTCCCTTCATGATTTTCCACTGTCTACTAAATTACAGTTTAAAAGTATCCGTTATTTGAGGTAGGAAGGCGTCTTAATTATGTATAAATTAAGATGTCCTCCTAACTGAAATAACGGCTACTTTTAAACTGTATATATATTCAGTATCAAAGTAGTTACTTCGCCTTTTGTTGATAAGCATATAATTTACATTTTAAACTTCATAAAATTATTTTATATATACGTAAGTTATTCACAGTTCATTTAAAGAATTTTGTCAAGAAACATATTAATATAAACGTTATTAACGTGTATAAATTATCTAATATCAGTTATAAACAAAGGAAAATTTTGAAAAAGAACATAAAGTTAGCCAAGAGAACATGTTATATTTTCACATAGATATGTAGTACTACAGGGTGGTCCGTAAGTCCCTACCCATCCATATGTTATCATGTTATATTCAATTACACATGTATTATAAATTCGTTTCTTTTCTTCAGAGAAATATGTCCGATGTAAGCCCATTTACACTTGAAAAGTGTATTGTGACAAGTACGTGGGTACATGAGCGCAATAATACTGGTGACACCACACAGATACACTGGATACATAAGATATATGGATGGGTAGGGACTTACGGGCCACCCTGTATTTGTTTGCGTATAAGCACAAAAGCTTTATGACTAGCTATCTGTGATAGTTCCACCGAGAGTGTCTAGCTCTGATTTTAAGTTATAAACCACAAAGCTTACCGCTAAGCAACCAGAGGAATGTACGTATTATATATGAAACGTATACTCATATTTAAACACGAATATATCAGAGGCGACGAAAATCTGTCCCTGGCAGTTTGTTCATAGTGCTGCCAATAGTCGTGTTCATGAGAGATCCAAACCTTAACCTGGAAGCTCGTTCATAGTGTTACAAAAAGTCGTGTTTATTAGAACAGATTTTTTGTGATGGTCTGTAAAGTTCGATCATGTAGAAATTCCAGAGTCTCTACTCATACAACAGAGAGAACAATGAGTTACGAAAAACGTAACTGAGTGAAAAGCTATTACCACGCAAAAAAAAAAAAAATCATAAAACTGGTGTTAGGCGTGGCTTAGTAGTTAGCCTGCCGGACTGTAAACTGAGGGTCCAGGATACGCGTTTCGTTGCCGTAAAATCTTCTCTTCGAACAATGTGGTGTAGGTGTGTTATAAGAGTGACTGTCACATTCCTCCATTCAATTAAAGTAATCCAAATAGTTGGCGGTTATGCTGTTCAATAGCTGCCTTGTCTCTATTTTTTTGCTTCCTATGGCCCGGCATGGCCAGGTGGGTTAAGGCGTTCGACTCGTAATCTGAGGGTCGCGGGTTCGAATACCCGTCGTACTAGACATGCTCGCCTTTTCAGCCGTAGAGGCGTTGTAATGTGAAGGTCAATCCCACTATTCGTTGGAAAAAGAGTAGCCCAAGAGTTGGCGGTGGGTGGTGAAAACTAGCTGCCTTCCCTCTAGTCTTACACTGCTAAATTAGGGACGGCCAGCGCAGATTACCCTCATGTAGTTTGGCGCGAAATTCAAAAATAAACAAATCTTTCGCTTCCAAATTAGAGACTGCTAGTACAAATAACCGTTGAGCGACTTAATGCAAAATTCAATGAAGCAAACAAATAATTGTCCACACACATGAAAATAGAGTACGAGGGCTGTTAAAAAAATACGCAGACTGACGTCATAAAACAAAATGTACTTTATTTAGAAGTTACAGGTCTGGGACCCCTTCAAAGTACTCTCCTCCCCAACGCACACACTTATCCCAACGGTGTTTCCACTTGTTGAAACAGTCCTGGCACGCTTCTTTTGTAATGTCCTTCAGCTCCTTCGTCGCATTTGCCTTAATCTCGGGAATCGTCTCAAATCTTCTTCCTTTAAAGGGTCTTTTGATTTTGGGGAACAAGAAAAAATCGCAAGGAGCAAGGTCAGGTGAGTAGGGGTAGTGGGAAAGAACAGTGATCGAGTGTTTGGCCAAAAACTCAAGAGTTCTGAGGGCTGAATTTCGCAGCAACGCGGTGCATCTTCAATTTTTCGGTCAAAATCTCGTAACAAGATCCAACTGATATCCCACACTCTTCAGCAAGCTCTCTGACAGTCAGACGTCGATTTGCCCGCACCAGGGTGTTGATTTTGTCGACGTGTGGGTCGTCAGTTGACGTGGAAGGACGTTCAGGACGCTCATCATCTTCAATGGACTGTCGACCATCCTTAAAACGTTCATGCCACTTGAAACATGCCGTACGCTTCATAGCAACATCACCGTAAGCCGTGTTAAGCATAGCAAAAGTTTCAGTCGCAGATTTTCCAAGTTTAACACAAAATTTCAAACAAGTCGTTGCTCCTTCAGGTCATTCATTCTGAAATCCGCCAAACGAAAAAATCGCACTTCACTTAAAACCGCGTAGCTAATACACAAATGAAGATATCTGCAATCAAGAAATGACGTCGTAATCAGCTGATCTGTGCAAACCTAGCGACACCAAGCGGATTCCCCTGGAACCAACTGGAGCCGCGCAATTCAAAAAGTCCGCGTATTTTTTGAACAGACCTCGTATTTGTGAGAAAAGGTAAAAGCTATCTTGTATTTTGGAAACTCACTGGCACCTTACCAAGTGTTTTTTGTGTGTGTGAATGTCGCGCCAAACTACACGAGGGCTATCTGCGCTAGCCCTCCCTAATTTAGCAGTGTAAGACTAGAGAGAGAGCAGCTACTCAATACCACGCACCGCCAACTCTTGGGCTACTCTTTTACGGATTGCGGGTTGGTGGGTTTGACAACACATTATAATGCTCTCACAACTAAAAGGGGTGAGCATGTTCAGCGACGGATTTCGACTTCGCGACCCGCAGGTGGAAAGTCGAACACTCTAACCACCAGATCTTTCCAGGTCCAGCCTAACCAAGTATAACAGAGGAAGTGAACTGAGAATGAAGATCCTCCATTTTTAGTGGGTTAAGATGGCATAAAGGAATTATAACAATATGCTTGCATATTGTAAAGAACTAATAGTTCATCTCTTTTATTCTTTTTTTTTCTAACGAGTTTTTATTGCCTAGTTTGCAATGATAGAGGCATATTCCAAGTGGTTTAATAATTTTGTTACTCAATTGCTGACTCTATTGCACTGATAAAATAAAATTTATTATTCTGTGACAATGCTACGAAATGCTAAATTATTACTTATTAAGTAGGGCACATGCGTGAACATTATTTTTTAATGTGTTACAGTACTTGTAATGTGATATATCTATTGTTAAATAGTTTAAAATTTGTAAACCAAAATAGGTAGTTTATGTACATTATACAAACAATAATTAAGTATAATTACTTTAACAAAAGGCTGTAAACTAATGTAAGCCTTGTTTGCACTTGTGTTCATATGTATTATTCATTGTCTTAACTCTTTCTGGGTTGAGCAACTGAAAACACTTATAACAAGAAAACAAATTATATAAAGCGAGTGTAAAAACTAATTAAAACAAAAAGTTTGCAAATGGAAGAGTTTATCTAAACCATTTTTAGTTGCATTTTGATATTTCATGTTCTAATTTAACAGCTTTCAAGTTTTGCATTTAAACGTTTTTGTATTTTTACTAACATATAATGAATTAATTACTGAAAAACTCAGTTATTTATGGAAGATATTTTGTAATCGTAAAATAAGGTGACTCACCCTTTTTTATAATAGTCATGTTATTTGAATCTAATGTTTGTCATCTATAAAGTTAACTTTATGACAGAAAATCTAATTAGGGTAAAATAGCGTGTGTCATACCGTTTCGTTTAATATTTTCTGTGATTTCAGATGTTGAAATAAGTGAAGTAAGAACAAACAAGTAGAGTAAATTAAATACAAAGAACAAAATGTTGAAACTTGAAGGAAATTTCTGCAAGAAATTCCAAGACAAACAAAAGAGATTCTACAGATCTTATGTTTATAATGAACAAATTTTTCGTCGTAAGGAACTCAGTTTTCTGGTTCACATGGATTTCTACAGCAATTTTCTTATAAACGTAAAATACAAATTGGTGAAAAGATGTTATTGCTTTATAATGGACTAGTTGTGCCTCCCAGTAGTTCAGCTGCAAGTCTGAGAGCTTATAACGCTAAAACATTAGAATCAGTCACCCGCGGTAGGAACAGGACAGATAGTTCATTTTGAAGGCTTGTGCTTAAAACAAAACGAAAAAAAACTACTTTGTTCATTAGTGTATTATAATTGTTTCTTACTAGTTGAACTTTTAAATATGTTTAATTATTAATAGAAGATATTTACCTGTTCACAAGATCAATCTCTAGTTGAAGAATAAGTAAGTACGTATAAAAGAGAGTGCATGGCCAGTTTCCTTATAAAAATAGCATATATGAAGTATAGAGTACGCAGTTGGTTTCTCAGTGAAAACGCCTATATAAAACATAAGGTACGCCATCTGTTTCCCAATAAAAACAGTGTATATAAGACATAAGTATGCGATCAGTTTCTTTATGTAGACAGTGTATATGAAACAGAGTGCACGGTTAGTTTTTTTATGAAAACAGCGTACACGAAGAATAGAGTATGCAGTCGGTTTCTCTATCAAAACTGCATGTATTACATACAGAATACTCGGTCGGTTTCCCTATGAAAATTATGAAGAGCCAGCTAGTTCCCAGTTAAGTAAATTGTACTTACGTGTGTGTGTTTTCTTATAGCAAAGCTACTTTAGGCTATCAGCTGAGTCAACCGAGGGGAATCAAACGCCTGATTTTAGAGTTGTAATTCCGTAGACTTACCACTGTACCAGCGGGGAACGAATTGTATCTATATAAAATTAAAATTCACTCATCGTGAACCCTCCATTAAATATCAAAGAAGTTCCGGATCAGATAGGCGACTCAATATTGTTTGTAAGTTTGAAAAACTTTTGTATATAAATCAATATTTCTAATAACCATTATTACAAATTATAAGTTTGTTTGTACATTAAAATATAATTTCTATTAAAAAAGAAAACTGTGTGTATCAATCTTGTTCAAAAATATCATAAATTTGATACACACCGATCTTTAGTAAATTTTTAAATTCATATTATCACTTAACTCAGTTTAAGTCTATTTCAAATTGTAATACGTAACATAATAAATTGGAGGCTCGTCCGAGATAGGTGATAAGTCGTAATACGCAACACAACGTGTACAAAATATAGTGTACGCGACTTATTTCCTTACGAAAACATCATATATAAAACATAATGTATACCATCTGTTTCCTTATGAAAACAACATATATAAAACACAGAGTACAAGGTCGATTTCTCTACCAAAACAACCTACAAAACAGAATACGCTGTCTGTTTCCGTATTAAAACAGCATATATAAAGCACAGATTACTCGATCAGTTTTGTGTATGGTTTTTGATCTAGTTATTATGAACGCGTAAAAAGCCATTAAGCAAAATGTATTGAAGTCTACTACAACTGTTTTCCTTGAACGTATAAATTTTGAAATCTACTCTGGGGATGTAAAGTCAATAATATAGAATTACCAGAGCTTGAAATTTAAATAAAAATGCAACTTGAAATATTAAGTTTTCCTAACTTTGAAAGAGTGAAGTTTTCCAGTTGTTGTTCCAAAGACAAGATAGTGTAAAAGTTAGTGTTTAAAAAAGTGTTGGACTAGTTACTTTAAGTTTTAACAACTGATGACACATGTTTACAAAGAAAATGTAATCGACAGCATTATACGTGAGTGGGCTCGTGTTGAACATGTAACCGTCAACATTATAAATTAAGTGTATGTTATTATTTACATAAAACTTACAGCGTTAATATCATAAAAATGAATTTTTTAAAAGATAAAACAGAAATTACGTAAGAACCATAAAATAGCAACATTTTAAATCCTATTTTGAAGAAATTATCATATATAAAAACGAATATCTTCTGAAGTTTTTTTATGTATAATTAAAAATCAGTCAAATACTTCGGTATCTGATCTATTATCAAATCACTCGAACATTTTCTAAGTTTAGCAACGCTGAACCATGCAGAAGATATTGAATTAGTTAGAAAAATTTTAAATATATACAATTTTTAAACACAGTATATCAAATACCGAATAAACCGGTATATGATTCCAATAAAAAAAAACATATTATATCAGCTTCTCAATAAAGAGGTATATATTTTCCAGTAGAGAAGGTAAAAGTTTAATAAAATATCCTGCTTTTCTTATCAACTGTTGCTTCAAATTCTTCCTCACAAAGCGACGAATTTTTCTTTTAAATTTATTTTTAAGTTCTTTGTGCTAACATACACTAACACTTCAGATATTACTTCTCTATAGAGTTGATAGAACTAGACCAAAATGATTTGCTTTTCATAACAAGCAACGCTTCATATTCTTCTCTTTAGAAATAATGAATTTTGGGTAAAATTTATTCTTTATTCTGGTAAATAATGCTTCAAATTATTTATTATAGAAATGATACACTTTGGTTAAAGAAAACAAATTTTTATTTGTCCTTATAAACACTTCTATCAAGTCTTCTTTCTCTACGCAGACAAGGAAGCTTAAAGATAAATAGGTTTATTTATCATTATAAATGTTGATTCAAATTCTTAACTATGGACACAGTGAAAACTGGATAAAATTAACTTGTTTGTCCGATAAACACTGCTTTAACTTCTTCCCTTTATAGACAATGAAGTTTAAATAAAAGTAGCACATTAATCCTAACAATTATTGCTTCAAATTCTTTTCCACTAAGAAGATAAAGTTTGGATAAAAACAATTGTTTGTTCTGTAAAAAAAAAAAATATTTGGATGCTTCCCGTTGCAAATAATGAAGTTTTGGCAAAAATAGTGTGTTTGTTTCTTTAAACTCTATAATTGTTTCTAATAAAGTAATTAGGTTTTGATTTTAATAAAATATATGTGTTTATCCTGGCAGACAGTGCTTAAAAATATTTTATGTGAAGGCGATAAACTTTTAAATAAACTGGCATTTTTCTTTAGTAAATACTGCTAAAGTCCTACCTAGAGTAATATAGAGACGTATAAAAATATCTGGTCAGTTCTCATTAAAACAAAATCTTGGGTTATAGAAATTATCTATAGTAAGCACTGACAAAACACATGCAAGCTAATAACTCATTGTCAAATGAACTTCAGATTAACTATCTCATTGATAAGTAGTACAAAAAACTGATAGACTAACAAGTCATAATTCATAAAATATACAGACAATATAATAACTAGATAGTATGTTTGCCTAAGAAAGTGGCATAGAAATTGAAAGAAAAATATTTTGTTTTATAAAAGAAGATTTTTCTAATAATGAATAATGATATTAATACGTGGTTTCGTAACGAAAAATTAATTTCTTTTTTGTGTAATCCGGTTTTCGGAATGAACAAAAATTAGTATTTTGTACCATTTCAACAATGAAAGAATAAATTGCATTTCCTTTTGTTCTCATTGTTTTGTATGTGAATATTGATTCATAAACTCAATCTACTCTTTTTTCTTTTTTTAAGTAAAGAGATATAAAAAGTTAAATATTTTTAGATTTTTATCGGATCCGTCACAAGTAGCAAAGCTACTCTAGGGCTATCTGCGCTAGCCGTCCCTAATTTAGCAGTGTAAGATTAGAGGGAAGGCAGTTAGTCATCACCACCTACCGCCAACTCTTGGGCTACTCTTTTAATAATGAATAGTGGGACTGACTGTCACATTATAACGCCCCCACGGCTTAAAAGGCGAGCATGTTTGGTGCAAAGTTTGAAGAAAAAAATAGGTCTTTCCCATTTACTTTAGGTATAAGCAATTGGGAAATAACACTTTCTGCCCAGGAACAAGAAAAATGAAAATTCTGTTACATAATGTAATTGAACGCTCGGTGAGAAGTCTGAACCTGAAGACAGCTTGTGTCATCTTTCACTCTGTAAACGTTTCTTTGGATTATTTATCATCCAAAAACTTGATTTGAAAAAAAATGCAACTGGTGCTTGAACGTTTCTAAACCACAAATGCTAATCAATTGGTCGTTTGGAGAAATTCAAACTTTGTCTAAAGTTTGATTAAAAACAGATAAATAATTTTCTAGCTATATCGTTCGCACACATGATGGACTGCAACAAATATCCTGACCGATGGCAAGGGTAATAGGTTCTATAAGTTAGTAATAATTTTATATTTTGTATGAATTAACCAGTTTTAAAATAACACATTTCATTCCTTTCACAGTGTTACGTTATATCAGGTAACCCAAAATAAACAGTTCGACATTTAAAAAAATTTGAAAGTAACAATACTCTTATCTTTTTACCCTAGATGGCTGTAGAGAACATTTTTCACGAAAGTTGTTGGGCGTATGGAAACGAATAATATTATAATTTTGCTTTTCGTTGAAGAGCAAAGTTTCATATTTAAAATAAGTAAGTAACATTGAGTTGAAAGCATTCATTTTGGTAACATTTATCATAATAAAATCTAATTTATCTTCCTAAATATCGAATAATAAGTTTGAAGAATAAAGTTCCGAATATCATATAATTTTTTTCTTATAAGTAAGTTATTTTAATATAAATTAAAGCTTTTCTGAGTTAGTTAATTTGTAAATATTTCAAGAATAAGCTAAAAGATAGTGCTACATTCTACACAGGTTTAAAACAACGTATTATCTCCTTTCTTGTTGTATTTATTTAAAAAAAGTATAAGTTTGAATATAGAAAAACATGTAAGCATTGATGTAGCTTATACATGCTTAATTTTTTAAGTTTTTAGATTAAAAAAAAACCGAAAGTACTGTGACAATAAAGTACTTTTATGCAATAACTAACAGATGTTTCTAAGCCCTAATCTTTGCATTAGTCGAACTAGGAATGTTTCTTTTGAGGAGCTCAACTTTATTGCTTTTTCTTTTCCATATCAAATAACAAATGTCATCTTCAGAATATTGATTCAATAGTAAAATAATTATAATAAGATCAAAGATCGGGAGAAATCGGAGTTAATACATTCTTTTATTTTTGATCACAATAATTTACATAGAATTTAACTTGTGCTAAAACTTAATTTACGAAAACTCAGTCGTGTATCTTCTGGTAAGCCACTATTTTTCGTTTCACTGGAGAAATTCGTATTTATATGATCATACATGTTCCTATGTAACGCATTCAGCAAGTCTAATTATTAAATTCAACCGTTTGTCTTTGTTTACGATCCCCTGCTGGGACAGTGTAAGTCTTCGGATTTACAACACTAAAATCAGGAATTTAATTCCCCTCGATTGACACAGCAGATAGCCTGATGGGGCTTTGCTATAAGAAAATACACACAGACTTTTTGTTTATATCAACATTTATATGACCTTAATCGCCACTGAGTTTAAACTGAAAGATAAATAACATTTTTCATGTACATATTTTAAGTAATACTCTGATTACAAGAATGAAAAAAACAAAACAATTACTGCACAAAAATACAAGTTGAAAGTTAAGATTTCTAAAGGAAACAAGTGTGTTTATAACTATCCCTATGAAGCACTTTCTTAATACTACAACTAATGAAACCACTAGAGAGCGTTTAATCGACTTGTTTTCTTTTCATTTTTATGATAAGAAAGAAACTATCCAAGTTACTTGAGTAGGATACAAGTACTCAATCAATTGAGAAACTTAAAATTATTTTAGGAATGAAAGAACATTTTTTAAAATCTCTCTGAGGATTACTATACCCGATACATCAAACTCAAAAAAACATATTCGAAGATATTTGCGTATATCTTAGAGCACAACTGAAAGAACTAATGAGAGCTCTTGATGTTAATTTTTATAAAACTGAGCAGAAAAATTTTGTACGAAATGTATACTTTTATTTTTTGTTGTGAAATTTCGAATGCTTGAAGGCACTAGATCGATCATCTAGCGCTTACCAACAAGCGAATATGCAAAGAAGATAAAACCGCGTCATGGTAATGATTACTGTTAACCTTTTCTGGATACAAAACATTTATGATGCAAGTTAATTATGGTATGTCCAGGTAATGCAGATAGTAGGTCGATATCCAAGGCAAAATAGTCTTATTTTGACTTGACTAGGAAACACGTGATTTTGACAGTCAAATGAAAAATACCTGTAACTTTATCCTTGTGCATTCGTTAACGAGAAGACTTGTTTCTTTGTTTTTGAATTTTGTGCAAAGCTACACAAACCGTCCCTGCGCTAACCGTCCCTAATTTAGCAGTGTAAGACTAGAGGAAAGGCAGGTAATCATCATCACTCACCGCCACCTTTTGGACTACTCTTTTACCAACGAATAGTGGGATTGACCAACACTTTATAACACCCCCACAGCTGTAAGAAAAGGCATGTTTGGTGTGACGGGGACTCGAACCCGCGACCCTCAGATTACGATTTGAGCGCCTTAACCACCTGGCCATGCCGGGCCCATTTTGCTCTTTTGCAGGAATAATACAGAGGGGAAAAGAGAGCCATGAAGTTCGCTATTACTACTTTTGCATGGTGGACCCTTCCACACGTCGGGCTGGCAAGAATGCATCTGCTGTCATGTATCCGGACCTTCCATCATCTATCGCCTCAGTGCCACACTGCCCTGAGCTTCCTGTACACACTTCGCCAGAGAGAAAGCAGCCATCCTCAGAAGAGAGTAGCAAATCAGAAGAGGAGGTAAACGTTGAAGATCCAGATTACAATTTGAGAGGTGCAGCTGGTGACAGAGAATCATACTACCCGAACCAAAGAATCCTCAGTGATGTGATCAGAGATCTTGGTCTAACAAAGTCGAATATCGAGACTATATTTGGGGGCTGATACGTGAAAGTGATTTACATTACAGTTGCAAATCTCGAAAAACTACTCACTTCTAAACATTTTTGTTCATTTTTGTATAACTTTAGTATAAATACATGTAAATCCTGATTCATATGTTGTTTTATCCAGACCTTATGTAAATGAAAATGTGCAAATTTGCCCGTTTTTACATAGAAAATAGGTTAATTTATAAATTTTATTATCCAGGTCACAAAAGCAAAGTTTGAAGGGAATAATGGCCATTTTCTGTACTTTTACAACATAAGCAATTAAGAAATAACACACACTATCCAGGAACAAAATTTGTGTTACATAGTGTTATCTGAAAACAAATGCTTCAACATTTAAATAAAATAAAATAACAAAATGAATGTATTGTTATCTGAAACAGGAAAAACTTAATTTATGAGTAACGTTTTGGCCATTAATTTCCATCAAACAGTCAACTATGGGGCATTAGGGTGTGGTTTGGCTATTGCTCAGTCCCTTGATGTCTTTAAGTAACTGAACAACTCTCACATTAGCTTGAGATTCAGTGAGGAACATTCGGATGTCTCTAATCACTTACTTTAATAGATTGTTAACTGTAATGGAGGATAGAGACTCGTAACATAATTATAATTTAATAATCCTGCTTCCAAATGATACATCCAACACTAATACTGCTAAAAGAAGAACACAAACATGTTTGTTTGTCATTTGACAAATTATTTACGGTGACACATCCATTCGCAAAGCTAAACAAATAAATCAATAAACCGAGCAAACACTCGATGGGAAAGTCTAAGAATCTTTTACTTGTTTTACTTTTTAGAAATGATGAAATGAGTTGTAAGGTATAACAAGTAAATATATGTACTGAAACGAATATCGGAGCAATATAGCGAAACGTAAATAAGGTTTTGGTGACGAATCAGTTGCAAACTCTCTTTGTTAACCTGAGGATGACCTACGAAGGTTGAAACCTTGTTTTATACTTTATTTTGATTAAAGCTTTAATACCCATACCAGCTGTCTTTAGAGTACATATAAATTAGACTTCTGATGATGAGTTTAGTCATAACTAGGCCACAACATATTTGATTGTTTGTTTGTAATTAAACACAAAGTTACGCTATGGACTATCTGTGCTCCGCTTACAACGAGTATCGAAAGCCGGTTTCTAGTTCTGCAAGTCCAAAGACATACCGTCTTTTTATTTCTGCGAAAGGATATCGAAGGCCGCCTGGAGAGGTCACCTGTTTCAACAACTTGCACTACAATACAGTAGGAGGTAGTCTGTCAGTCAGCAGACACTAAACTAAGTCACATAAGTGGCGTTTAACGTTGAAATTTGTGCTGTTGTGACGTCAGTAAAATATACGCATGTCATGAATTACAAAAGTAATTATGTATTCTGTAGACGGCTAAAAGAAACAAAAATATTTATCACTCTTAATTTTGGTTTAATTTACTCTTCAAACAAAACACTTTCAGGGGCCGTGCAGAGTTTCATCTAGTGATACTCAGCAGTGTTACTACGATTGATTGGACTTGATAACTAATGAAAAAGGATATTAAATTTGTTTAGGAGATATTTATAACAATATTATCTGTCTAAAAATACGAAGGAGCTTCAGGCATAAAAGTTTAGGGACTTACACTCAAACATATATGAAAATTATACATAACAAATCATTTTTTTACGCGATGATAGAATTAAATGTATAGAATACTACGTACAATGCAAATAACGGCATTCTTCGAATTCTCTTATTCATCAGTCTCTCGAACATACCAGTGGCACAGCGGGCATAGTCGGGGTGGATAGAGCACAGATAGCCTATTGTGTGCTTTGTACTTAAATCTAAACAAACAAACAGTATCTCGACATTTTAACAGTAAAATAAAAATTAACAAAAGTATAACTGCGAAACATACAAACTCGTAACCAGCTTTCCACAACAGAGTATCACATACAACTACAGACCAATGTCAACTTAAAACTTTGTAACACTTCACCACGCACACACATACACACACACATATATAACTTTCTGATTACTACCGTTATACTTTTATATTAATAATATTTCAATTGACAGCATACTACTGTTATACTAATACTACTTTAACTGCATGGATATTATTTTCTACTTTTATATCTTTAATTTAGTGCATACTAACATCATACTAATACTTCTTTAACTGACTGGATACTATCTACTTCTATACTTTCAATTGACTACATATTAACGTTATAGTGATGCTCTTTTGACTGACTACTTTTGTACTGATATTTATTTTACAGCTATCTAGCTGCTACTGTTATACCAATTCTGTAGCTTTTGTCTACTTAATACAGTGGTTCTTAACCTTGTTGGAGGTACTGAACTCCGGAAGTTTCGTACTTGCATTCACTGAACCCTTCGTAATTGGAAAAATAAAATATGATTTTTTTTCAAATTCAAAACATAAATAGATATTTTATTAGTGCACAAAATGAACCATGCATCAGTTGCACATAATATAATTGTGTTCAAAGAACAAAACCAACAAAACATGAAAATCACACAAAAACATAACTCAATGAATATTTACTGCAAATTAATGTGACTTTTGCTGTTGCCTTTCAGAGACAAGTTCAGAAATGCGTGGCTTCACCTTGATAAGTGCCACTCTCATATCATTTTCGCAACAAAGTCTGTTCCTTTTCTTCGTTTTTATGTCTATCATCCTCGAAAAGAACTGCTCGCAAAGATACGTTGTAACAAATGGTATGAGTATCTCAAGGGCTTTTTTAGCAATAGAAGCGTACGCTAACATTTGGTGACACCAAAACGTTGAGAGAGTTGTTGTTCTGAAAAGTTGCTGTTGAACTTGGCTCTGCTGAAGTTCAATGATTTCGTCGAGGTATTCATCATTGACATCTGCTGTCGCAACACTAAACGTGAATGGCTGTCTCACCCATGCTGGATATGACTCTGGTGGGGAAGTATCCGTCGAGAGACTTTGCGAGCTCATCTAAGTACATGGCAATTGCTTGCTTCAGTTCCCCGGGTACAGAAATGTGTCCAATTTCAGGCACATCTTATTTACACAGTCGTCCAGCAGGGAAAGTTTGTGAAGTTATCATTCTCTGTTCGTCGTTTCCATAACGGTAGCTTTTTTTAAAAACCTTCAAGTTTTCTTCCGCTTTGATGATGTTGACTCCACCGCCCTGCATCTGTTGTGTGAGATGATTGAGAGCATTGAAGATATCGGCCATGTACGTCAAAATGAGAATGAACTCAGATTTTTCGAAGCAATCTACATGACAATGTTGGTGCTCTTGCAAAAACAGGGCTAATTCCACACGCATGGGAAAAACACGATTCAGCAACTTTCCCCGGGATAACCATCAAACGTTAGAATCGTACAGAAGTACCTCGAATTCAAAGCCCATTTCATTACACAGCTCTTTGAAGATGCGGTGCTTCAGGGCACTATTTCGCACAAAGTTCACACATTCCACTACAATTTTTAATACTTTTGCCAGTTTTGAAGGCAAGGTTTTTGTTGCCAACGCATGCCTGTGCAGAACACAGTGCGTTACAATGATGTGTGATGCATCGGCTTTCACCAGCGCACCAAAACCAGGTTTCGTCCCAACATGACTGGAGCTACGTCCGAACAAACTGCAGAAACCATTTTCCACGAAAGATCGTTGTCTCTGAAGATGTCATCCACAAGTTTCTTTACGTCGGCTGTCTTAGTTTTTGTTGTAAGAGGCTTACAAAATAAAAAAAAAATCTTTTATCTCGTCGTTCTTCGCATAGCGCACGAATACAACAAGCTGGCTTAGATTGGAAACGTCGATGGTCTCGTCGAGTTGAAGGCTGAATTTTGCTGGGCAAGAAATCAGATCTGTAAGTACTTGAGCCAAGATGTCATCGCTCATGTCAGCTATTCTGCTGCTGATGGTGTCATCTGAGAGAGGAATTTGGGATAACTTATTTTCAGCAGCTTTTCCCAACATGATATTCGCCATCTTCAACGCAGCTGGTTTTACGAGTACTTCACCAATGGTGTGTGGTTTGCCCTGCTTTGCGATCAAGTACGCAACTTTGTACGATACTGTGAGGATCGGTTTGTCGATGGGTACAATGCCGAGAACAGGCAAAGTAGCCTTTTCATCGAACCTGGCTCTCTTTACCTTAAATTCATCAAGTGTTGTGTTCTTGTATTTTCCATCTCCATGCTGCTTTAGGGAGTGTTCTCTTAGTTTTGCCGGTGCTAGACTAGAATTGCTCAACTTGGCATTGTAAATCATGCATTGAGGACGCTTACTCGAATCATGTTCCGTTATACACGTGAATCCATATTGTACGTATTCGTCCGACCACTTTCTGTTTTTGCTCGACATAGTTAGTATGAAGGGATTGAAAGATTAGGAAAAATTACAAATGACGCACGATTACTACAGTCACAAGTCGACTGCTAAGCGCACGAAGTTCCCTGCAGCACAGATATGATGTGATGTCACGTGATCAGCCGCAGCTAATGATGGCCAAGTGGAACATGACGTCACGAATCATACGAGTGGGGTGAACGGAACGGACACACACACAGTGTGTGTGTGTGCCTTGACCTCCGCCAAACCCCTGAGACTGACTCACCGAACGCCTGGGGTTCGATTGAACCCAGGTTAAGAACCACTGACTTAATAGTGTTATACTAATACATTGAAGCAACTGCAACTGTTATGTCTATACTTTTTTAGTTTTCTAACACCGTAGAACTGACAGTTTTTAATTAAATAAATATTATCGTTATAATAATATTTTTCAATTACCCAAATAATATTGCTATACTAACACATTTAACTCTACAAATAAACAAAGTTGTTTAGTTCTGTTTTTACAATTTCAAATTATACTGAATCCTGTTTTCTTTTCTCAAATGTCTAATCTAGCATGATGATTTGGACTAATATATATCACTAAGTTAGTTACATCACTGTGTTTTTAAAACAAAGATTCAAAAACTGTATAACTGATCAAAAGTTCTTCCCACAAACTAATTCGAAAGTAATGAAATTATTCCACACGATAGTGTTACTTGTATCGACTTGCTTAATTGAGTTTTAACGCAATAACACATTCTCTACTTAATGTTACGGGATTGTAACATAGAGTGTGCTGCTAGCGACCTCTAGTAATAACTAAAGATCTTATTAAAACACCACTGAAATATAATATTTTATTGCACTACTCTCGTGTAAGTAATTTGAGTTTTATTGAACAATTAGTTTAGTGATAGTTTTTATTTGGCTCAATTTTACTTTCATGCGTCATTATAATCAACTGTATGAAACAGTTAAATAGATGTTCTTTTCTAACAGTTAAATAGGTGTATTTTTCTCACGGTCAAATTGAAAATTATCTACATTTAAATCAGAATAAAATATTCTATGATTTTGCCAAGTGCTAATTTGGTGAATCTTAAACGGTTTGTGAAGTAAATTAGGTTTGCTATTTTTTATTAGATCAGACGTGGCTTGGCCTAATAGTTAGTACGCTTGACTCGCAATCTGTGGGTGATGAGCTCGAATTTCATCATTAAATATGCTTTTCCTTCCTGTAGTGAGAACATTATAATGTGACAGACACTCCCACCGTTTAGTAGCTGTAGCCTAATCGTTGGCGATGAATAGTGTTGAGTAGTTTTTACTTTCTTTTATTACAGTACAGTAACTTTGATGAAATTCAACAAGCAGACTTCTTTATTAGCAACAAGAGACAGTTGTTGCACTTTTAGCTTATAATAGCGTACGTTATATCAAAAACTGCAGAATTATAAAATATGCATGATTTATGGCAATATTCCATTTATATTTTACTGTTTAACAATGTTTTTTTTCAGTGACTAACGTTTAAAAATTAACGAGAAGCTTTGCTCCTTATATATATATTACACAAGGGTATAAATTTGTCGTTACACAACAGTAGGTTTACAAAACCCATCTTGCTTCACAACGTGTCTTTAAATATTCAATGAAAATTAAATTGTTTTCCCGACTATTATTAGAAGTCGTGCAGGATTTAAACTGTTATCACAGATAAAATATAGATATATTGATATTACTTAAAATAGAAAAAGTCGTAAGTAAACAAATTACACAAGCCTGCGATGGCTTTATTTTGTTAAAACTTGTTTATGTTTTACAGTACTTCCTGTACGCTGAATCCCCAAATGATATCCATTTTTCTCCATCACGTGCAGATGTTTCACAAAATATTACATGTACTTTTACATAAGTGAATCATTTTCGTTGAAATCGTATCACATTTTGTTATGCTTAAAATGTTGACAACCACTGGATACAGATTTCTCTAAACCAATCGCGACCAGAATCTTATTGATCGTTCTAGAGCCCACAAGAAACATACCGCTAGAATATAAACAGTTAACAGGCCGCATTACATCATTAATGGGGAATATTTGTTTGTGCGTGCAGTTTGACATTATTTTTCTTTTCAATATTATTTATTTGTGACTCTGGCAACAAGAGGGTGTGTAAATGACACAAGCATATTCTGTTATATTTGTGATCAATTTGTCGTAAAGAAAAAAATTCCAAAATTTGTAAAAAAACAACACATATTATACTTATTTTAAAATCAAACGTAGAAGACCAAGACAAATCACGGGTTTCACAAATATTTGCACTGTTTGTGTCGAAAATCTCTCGAGTAGCTTTGCGCGAAATACAAAAAACAAACAAACAAATTATGTGATAGAAAAATATTGAATATTATTTTCGAAATCTGCGTAGTAGAATTATGGAAAATCCGTTATTAAAACTAAACACTATATGGAGTTTACATTCGCAGGCCTGTGCTATTATTACGGTACTTAATAGTAAGAAAAAGTAGTATAAACATCAAACAAGACAAAATGTATTCTCAAAGCAACACTCATGATTTACAAATTACGTAGAGAGTTTTGTAAGTGTTTTTAAAGTAACTTGATTTTATCTTCACTATGTTTTGTTTTATAGTAATTATTCTTAGCACTAGATGGGAGGAGCGTTATATTTCTAAGGATATCTAATCCCGTCATTTATTGCTGGTGAGGTATTCTTTCCAATCAAACACGATTATTTATGAACAAATTTATTTTCTCTTCAACAATTTTTTACTGAAAAATTTTATTTTTCTTTACTATGTTTACCTGTTTTGTTGAATAACTGTATTAATCTCCTTCAGTTCTTCTCACTGAATGAATTACCACTTCACTATAGCTAAGATTATACTTATTGTTAGTAATAAAAGATTTTCTCCCCTTCTTATTTACAGTATCTGTAAATACCGCCTTTATCTGCTTGCAAAAATGGTTTCATTATTTATTATATAATTTATTCACTAGTTGCATAGTTAAATTAATGATATTATCCTGCTAACTCTAATTCAAACTTTTTTATGCTAGATAAATAGGATAATTTTCTCTTATAATTTCTTTAAGTTCATATCTTCTGGCGCTTCTACTGCTAATTTAAAGTTCTTATTTTTATCCTAAAACGTATTCGAACCACGGAAGGCCTTTTTTCAGCTATCTGTAATTTATCTTTTGTTGTACTGATTAAAGTTTTGTTTCGTTTTACTTAGTAATCCTACCCCGCTATGGCTATGTGGCTGAGGCACACAACTCGTAATCCAAGGGATGCGAGTTCAAAGCCCCATCATACTAAACATGCTCGCCCTTTCAGCCGTAGAGGCGTTATTATGTGGCCGTCAATCCCACTATGCGTTGGTAAAAGAGTAGTCCAAGAGTTGGTGGTGATGACTAGCTCCTTTTATTCTAGTCATACACTGTTAAATTAGGGACGGCTAGCGCAGACAGCCCTCCTGTAGCGTTGCACGAAATTCAAAACTTAGTGATCCGCGTTTTCATCTCGACTTTTGGTTCAGAGCTCATCATTTTCCTCTTGCTTCAGTACTAAAAGTACTTTTTGTTGTTTACAAAACTTACTTTATGGTTCGTCTGTAAGCCAGACTTTCTTCTGCTGAAAGAAGACTCTGACTTCTTTATTGTTTTAATACTCTTCTTCTGATTGAAACTGAAACGTATTTATATACTATCTGTATAGTTAATATCTTTATTATTCTCAGGATACCTTTCTTAACACTCAGTAATCTACGTGTTCTTGTATAGGCCCTTAATTTATCTAAAATTTAAGCGTTTTATTAATCAAAGTCTATTTTGGCTCTGTAATTTACATGTCTATATTTCGAGTATTTTTCCTATTCTGTATAATATCGTTGAGTCGTCTTTGAATATTTTTATATAATATATGAAGAGTATTTTATACTAAATCACTACCATGTGGTCTTTTGATAAGTGCGAATATATTTCTAGATGAATATTTTCTCTATTTTTCCATCTTAAGTATCTTTTGTATAAAAGTGACAGCCAATACTGTTCGAAAAGCCGAACGAAACCCCTTGGAGATAAGTGGTTCTGGCTGCATGCCCTTCATCTGGTCAGCAGCTCAAAATTAAGAATAACTGTACCTAAAGTATAGGGTCTTTGGCTTTGCCGATTAGTTTACATGAAAAAGAAATGCTGAACAAACTCAAAATTCCACTTTAAATTACAATTTTTTAATATAAATTTCTAGGATAGATTTTGTTTGTTTTGAATTTCGCACAAAGCTACTCGAGGGCTATCTGTGCTAGCGGTCCCTAATTTAGTAGTGTAAGACTAGAGGGAAGACAGCTAGTCATCACCACCCACCGCCAACTCTTGGGCTACTCATTTACCAACGAATAGTGGGATTGACCATCACATTATAATGTGCTTACGATTGAAAGTGCGAACATGATTGGTGCGCCTGGGATTACGAGTCGATCGCCTTAACACGTTTGGCCATGCCGAACCTCTAGGATATCAAGAATATTAACTTTCCAGAGTTATTTCAGTTAACATAATCTTGTGAAGTGAGGTGCAAGGAACATTGGTTGGGGATTAGAAGATTACAGCATTATGTTATTAGAAAATTAGTGGAAGGATCAGCCGCCTTTTTTTCTTCAGTTGATGTAAAGCTTATCGAGTCTCTCAAAATTATGAGACATTGTAATATGATATAAAAGAAATAGTTGAGCTCATGATGATTTTCAAAAAGGGGACACAGAAGTCGTGTATTAATAGAGAGAAAAAAAATTGGAATATGTGAGAGCAAACGAACAAGCTGGGGAAGGCGAAGGAAGAAATATACAGTAGCAAAAGTTAAAATATAGTTCCGAACTTTCGTGCTATTTTGTATGAATAGGTATAAGTCAGTTCCTAGCAGAAACAAGTGCAAACTTAATAACGTTGAAAGGAAAGTGAAGCAGCTTTAGTAAATTTGTAGCAAGAGTGGCCTACAACAAATAAACTTTTTCTTTACTGTTTTAATACAAAACCACATTAGTGATAAAATGACTTAACTCATCCATAGTATACAAATATATTTTTGCCATTGAAAAGACATACAGCTGAAATTAGACCTATCTCTTCGTTACTTTTTGTTGGTTTTCTAGCTACAGTAATAATGTATTTCGTTCTTCGCAAATTTCTGAGGAACTCGATATCTTTTTATTCCATGTCACATGTTTGTAACCTTAATAACCCAAGTCAGAGGTTTTAAATAGGAAGAATCTAGCGTTTCTCCCGAGTTGACTAATAACTTGTAGAAATGGTTGTGGTGCAATATATTAATTACTTACACCATTTAAAGGATATGTATCAATCAACTGTATGAAACTATACAGATAGATATATAGATAGACTTTTAAAGAAAGTTTTATGTTAGGTTTATGTGAAAATTGTACTCTCAGTTCGGTAATTTACTATTTCTTTTGACTTTCAGTAACAGGCTTTTAAGTTTTTAACTCTTGTTAGTGAAGTGTTTTCTATCTTAAAGCCGTTTCTACTCCACAACAAATAAATATACTTTATACATCTTCAACTGTTTTCTTCATTTTAACCTCAACCTAGGCCGGTTTAAACTTCTCATTCCACTGTTCAAGTTCCCATTCAGTTTGGTTTTCATAAAATTAAGCTTTACAATGAAAACGTACGAGATCCAGATTGCCGGATGTTTTAGAGTCGTCTCCACGGAATGAAGGATTGCTTTTATTGATCCGAAAACAAAACCCTTTTATGGTTCTGTTATACCAAGGTGTGTTTTGTAATTATCAACAACAGAATAGGTGTTAAAATATTCTATATCAGACAAGTTTTCATCTGCAGTAGACACTCACCTTAATAAATCGGTATAGGAAATGTGACATTTTATTTCGCCCGTATCCCGTTGGGTAAGCAGTGCCTCTGAGGTCTTATAACGCTGTAAAAAGGGTTTCGATACCCGCATGGCCAGATTACAAATATTCCACTGTATAGTTCTGTGCTTAACAGCATACAGACCTTTACTGCAGACCAACATCTTAAAACTTTATGTTGAATCTCTTTAGATTGCAGGATATATAAACATTATATAATTATATCGTTTAAGAAACTTTAACATCAACGATTAAGATTAATTTCACGGGATGATAAAAACAGTACCAGTATTATTTACATAATTGATCTTATGAATTTTATCACAGTTTCTTTCATCGATAAGTGGTTAAATGTAAACAACTTAGATAACGATAAAGTAATTTTGAATTTAGTATAAATTTGTTTCACGTGGGAAGTCTTAGTGATTCCGTGCCTTCAGAAAACAGACAAAACACTCCTGACAGTACATCATTCTGAACAAAAGATTCTCCAGACAATGAAAGGCCATCGATCTACAGGTTCTTATTTCGCGCAGCTAATACTAATTCAAAAATTAATGTCCCCTGCTAGTACACCGGTAGCCCCCCGCTAGTACAACGGTATGTCTCCGGATTTACAACGCTAAAATCAGGGGTTCGATTCCCCTCGGTAGCTTTACTATACGAAAATCACACACACACACACAGTACAGCGGTAAGTTTATGGATTTACAACGCTAAAATCAGGGGTTCAGTTCCCCTCGGTGGACTCAGTAGATAGCCCGAGGTGGTTTGCTAGATCAAAACACACACACTCAAATAATAATTTACCATCTTGAACTCTCACTAAACAGATATAGCATTAAAAGAATACAAGGTCTTCTAAACATTTTATAACATTCAAAACTAATAAATCTCCCTTTGATATCTGCAAGTGTAACTATTACTTATTTGTTTAACTATACTTATGTTTCAACTGATATAGTTTAAAATAATAAAGTAAACAATAACTATGAATACTGATGTCGAAGGTTAATAAGAAAAATACAAAATTGGCAAAGAAATGAAGTTATTACGATTAATTTACGAAATCTTTATTAATATAAACATCTAGGAGTGGAGGTACGAGTTAAAAAGTTAACAACTAGTTTAGCAATACTGTTTTCGATCAGATGAGCGTCCTATTGGCATATTGTGAGCAAATGAGAAGCTGATAACCCTCTTAATGACCAAGTTCTGATTTAAACACTAACTTTTGTTCTTTTTTAAAATAATATCCCGATTTGACATTACATCTTTTTTTACAATCAGATAATAGGTGTATCTTCTTAATGACCTTTTGTTTAAGTTCTGATTTAAACACTAACTCTTTGCCCTTTCAGCCGTTTTTAAAATAATATGACAAAGCGAGCCGAATTCGAAGCCGTGACCCTCAGATTACGAATGCCTACATGTCAGACCTATTTCTTTACAATCAGATAATAGGTGTATTTTCGCTGCAAATAAAATAAGATTCACACTTTGGGATTGTGAGTTTATTTTCTTTGACAAAGGTCTGAGCTCTTTCAAACATCGAGAGCTATGAGTAGATACTAATTAAGTAGCTTTTTCTTGAACTTTCAAAACAACGACTAGATAAACCTTTTACACTGAAAAATGGTGAATATAGTGACATTTATTTTTTACAACTGGCCCCCTGCTGGAGCAGTGGTAACTCTACGTAGTTACAAAGCTAAAATCAGAGGCTCGATTTCCTTTAGTAAATACAACAGATAGCCCGATATGGCTTTACTATAAGAAAAGACACATACAAACAAATACTTTACAACTGTTACTTCCTTAGAGAAAATACTTTCAATTTATAAGTGTGTAGAATATTTGTTGTGTTTTCCTAAAAAAATATATCATGTTAGAGGTAAACGTTAAAAGTAAAATAAAAAAATGAATTGGGATTAATACTGATATGGTATGATTCATTTATTGTGTCACAACCAGCACAACAAGCTTGGTATGAAGTGAAACGAGTCTTTTTAGCCATGTGGTTGAAATACTATTATACATTATAAAACTCTGAAAGTCTGAAAAAAATGTGACGTTAAAAATAATAACTCTAATATTAATGTTTTATAACAAGTATAAATAATCAGAATAAAAGAACAATATTTGAGAAGATGTTGAAAAATAAAACTTTGGTCATAAATGATGTTAGAAAGTAAAAAGATTTTGAGGGATAAATTTAAAAAGGAGGGACATTATTTAAGAATGAATAAAGAAAGAAACGTCAGTAGCGATGATAGGATGTAATGCGCTAAAACATTTTTTGCGAACATTTTGAGATGTAGAATATTAGCAATGGGTAGTAGTAGAAAAAAACAAAAACTAACGAATAGATGTATGAGGTTAAAACACTGATAACAGCTAGCTGAGAGAGGTAGAGTTTCCTTGAAGAGTTGTTGTAGAGATAGAACAGTGGTGTTGCGTGGTAACATAGAGAGAGAGAGACATAGAACATTGGTGATGAATGGATGCATACAGTTTGTTTCTTTTGAATTTCGGGCAAATCTACTCAAGTGCTATCTGCGGTAACCGTCTCTAATTTAGCGATGTAAGACTAGAGGGAAGGCAGCTAGTCATCATCATCCAACGTCAACTCTTGAGCTACTCTTATACCAACGAATAGTGGGATTAACCGCAACATTATAACGCCCCCGTGGCTGAAAGGCCGAGCATGTTTGGTGCGACCGGGATTCGAACCCGCGACCCTCAGATTACGAGTCGAACACCTTAACCCACCTGACCATGCCGGGCCTGGATACATAGAGAGAAAGACATAGAACATTGTTGTTGAATGGCAATATATAAAGAAAGACAGAACATTGGTGATGAGTGGATACATAGAGAGAAAGACAGAACATTGGTGTTAAGTGGCTATATAAAGAGAGAGACATAGAACATTGGTGTTGAGTGGCTATATAAAGAGAGAGACATAGAACATTGGTAAAGAGTGATTACATAGGGGAGATAGAACAATGGAGATAAATTGATGCATAGAAAGATAGAGAGATTGCTGGAAATGAGTGGGCGCAGAGAGAAAGATATAGAACAACAGCAATGTGTAGATGCATAGAGAGAAAGAGAACTGGAACACTGGCGAAGAAGAGAGAAATACAGCACTTCATATCATCTACACATTTAGTTTAATAGATCGGAAACCTATACATGACATATCATAGTCCCCCACATAGTCCAAATTTCACATTGTTGATTGTTTTGTGTCCACAATATCATGGCGGTAACAAGTGGTCCAAGTTGTCTAATATTATTTTTTTCTCGTCACTTCAACCGTTTGTCCTTCTGGTATATGAAGGTTTCAGACCACAAAGATATGTCACTATATTTTGAAGCTGGATTAAAATTATTGATAACCGTAATATCAATAGCTGGCCAAATTATATCGTCAACTAAAAATGATAACTGACCAATTCTCTCAAAGAAAAGAGATCACGGTGTGACGTTGGTCACTGGAAATTCAAAAACACTTTATTTATTCACTTCGATTTGGCTTTCATAGTCATTAGTTCAGGAGAGATTCATCTCGAGATACGAAAGCTGGTGAGTTATTTTTCAATGTTCCAGTAGATCCTTTACAAATACACACACTGTTTTTGTGAAGTGTCAAATTAGATATTGTTTTACGGTCATTTAAATGTGTATAATCTCCATTTCTCACGTAACATAAAATTCATCAAGTAATTAATTACGGAACACTCCCATTATTTCTTGCTAGACCCTGTTGTTATTTGAGTTTTATCTGTCTAATACTTGTTAAGAACTTGGTCTTCACCTAAAAAGGCCTGGCATGGCCTAACGTGTAAGGCGTGCGACTCGTAATCCGAGGTTCGCGACTCGCACCAAACATGCTCGCCCTTCCAGCCGTGGGGTGTTATAATGTGACGGTCAATCCCACTAAAAGAGTAGCCCAAGAGTTGGCGGTGGGTGGTGATGACTAGCTGCCTTCCCTCTAGTCTTACACTGCTAAATTAGGGACGGCTAGCACAGATAGCCCTCGAGTAGCTTTGTGCGAAATTCCAAAAACAAACAAACAATTCACCTAAAAATGCCAAAAATAGACAGGCAGGATGAAAATTAAGTGTCGTACCACCAGGATTTATTGTGGAGTTTATAAAACAAAAATATGCATACTGGACCTTGTTTACTCTTTCAGGTTTATGGAGTTTAAAAGAATGTTTTGTACATATGATTTTAATTCTTAAAGCTACAAGCTTTCAAAAGAATATTTCTGCTGTTAATAATTACTCTCATTCTGAAGATATAGATCACATTCTGGCTTTGACATTGCTCTAATACGAATGGTTTCTGTCAGAGATTTATTAGATATTATTATTCACCTATATTTGGATTGATTTTGAGATATAATTCACGTAATTCAGGTTAAAACACATAGAAACGTTCAAATGTACACTATTTCGGGGACTGATAAAAATATAATATTGCTTTAAACAAAAAAATAATTATAATGTCCGATTCAGTTTCACTATTATTAAGGAAACTTAACTGCAGAAAAGTAAATGTGTTCAAAATTTTACGTATTGAACAATATTCTGTTATTTTAAAGTGAAAAAGAAACACTCTATCTTAAACACCGTTAAAACTTATCAGCGTTTGATTACACCTGATCTGCATCATGTGAACCGCTAATCCCGCGTCTTTCAGATCAATACTTAAAGTATATCTTACTGCAGAATGTAATCATTGATTCTATGAGCGAGGTAAGGAACAAAGAGATGTGATGTTAAACCAAGACATCGTTTTAAATATGCAAAGGACTTTTTCACCGAGACGACATAAGTGAAGCCTGGAAGGATGTATATAATAACGTAACTGTATTAGGAAAAAGTTGTTTTCTTAGAATAAATCGTTAAAGCGACTGTTTTTATCCTCAAGGTCTAGTAACTTATATTTCTCTTGGAAAATGTTATTTTAGAAGGAAACAGAAAACTGCGACAAAAGATTTAATTCTTTAGAATATTTAACGGATAGATTAAAAGAAACGCCCCGGGATAAAAGAGTGCACTAGGAAATAATAAGAAATGTATGCAAATGTTAAACGTCATATCTTTAACAATATATTCAATGTTTTTTCATTATAATCGAGTCCATGAACCACTGTTTTCTTTCAGTAAATGCTAAGTTCAGCTGCAAAGCTGTATTGAAGTTCTTTGAGATGTGTGTCATTTATTTTCTTTAACAATGAAAGAAACATCGAGGAATATCTTCCAATGGGTATCAGGATGCAAGTAATAAAATAAATGCCAAATTAAGTGATATATAGAGTAAATATGAATAAGTAAAGCCATACAAAAATCCCTATATAAGTAGTTAGTAAGTACTGAGTCAGTCTTACAAACTTAAAGTGACTAGTCACTGTAAAACTCTACAGCACTATTCAGCTTATATACTTTTTTCCAAACCTGAATTCATGCAACTGAAAGAAATTCAACATTTAATTGTAGTTAAAAGTTACTCTTGGAAAAATCTATCTACGTATGTAGTGATTTTAATATGGTTTTGTGTATTCTTCCCTACTTGCTTTTGTACTTTTTAGTATTGCCATACCGACAACATACTTAATTTTTGCATTTTTAATACTTGTTTCCCCTCTTCTTTCTTTCTTTTGCAAAACACTTTCATTGGACTAGATTAATACGTGAACATCTATTTTATTTTTACATTTCTAAGGTGGTATGTATTATTAATATCACATCGGTGTTGTCGGTTTCTTTATTACACTTGTAGAATTACTTCAGATATTGATATTATACTACATAATTGGCTACACTACATTATTAATCATCACTAGTCATAATCTTGACCTTTTGAGACTTAATGTTGAGAAATATACAGTTCTGAAAAAACATATAAAAATGTATAGTTGGATCATTTCTAAATTCATGATTGTATTTTTTTTTCGTACTGATATCCCTACATCATTTTACAAAGCATTGAATTTCTATATGTTACGCAGTCATCTAATGTTCATCCATATATTATTGGCAGGTAATTCCTTTCTCATCTTGTTCTTACGATTTTTAAAGGAACGTCAGATTTTTGTAAGAAAGCCATTGCGAAAGCTTCACACATTTTTAGTTAGCGTTGGCAAAAAGGAAAGGTGCACACTTTACCAAAACTTTTCAATGATACAGGGAGTCTCACAATCTGTGAAGTTCTCGACAGTGTTCATAAAAGACTACAGCTCAGCTTTAGCACTATTTATAAGTATTGTAGAGTAAAAGATTGAATGCAAGATCCATTTGTTTCTTTGCCTATCCCTGCATAACAGTAACATTAAATCATGTTCAAATTAACAACACCTTGTCACAGCTTATGATTCATGTACTTCAAATTTTTGAAAATTGCTGTTTAAGGTTCTTGCGATGTTAATGTCGCACATTTCTGTATATTTCAGATAAGATAGTAAGTAACTGATCCATTAATTCAAGTATCTAAAACAATAGATTTTTGTGAACAAACACATACATACAAGAGTGTCTTGATAGTCAGACATGAGGTTACTTCATTTTTGGTATTTGTAGTAGTAATTTAAGTTTTCGTTCGTTTAATAACATATTGCTGGAACTCTTACATTTTATTGTGTTCTTCATAGAGTTGTTTGTGTGAGCATACTGTGGGATGAAATGCCCACTTCAGGAGATATATAATTACATCACATCCCCTCTGGTTCAGTTGCAATATTGTTTTATCTTTATAATTATGCTTTAAAAGGAGCAATGACCTTTCCCCACTCGGACAGGATCCGGCATGGCATGGCCGAGATGGTTAGGGCGCTCAACTCGTAATGTGACGGTCGTGAGTTCGAATCGCTGTCGCGCCAGACACTTTCGCCCTTTCAGCAGTGGAGGCGTTATAATGTTACGAACAATCCAGCTAATCGTTAACGAAAGAGTAACCCAAGAGTTGGCGGTAAGTGATGATGACTAGCTGCCTTCCCTCTAGTCTTACACTGCTAAATTAGGGATAGCTAGCGCAAATAGCCCTCGTGTAGCTTTGCGCGAAATTCAAGTAACAAACAAACACTTGGATACAAACAGTGAGTGATAGCTTTAAACTTGAAATGTTGTAAACTTCAACAACCACATCCACTCTTCATTCTCTTCTTATTTTTCCTGATATGTCTTGTTAATACAGTAATACATAAACGAGTAACGATACTTTTTTCCTTTGTATACCAATTAATTGACTTAATAAATCCAGAAAATGTTGCATTTCAATCATCACTGGCAACATTATCATGAACTAAACTTTTTCTTTAACTTTTCTTTTGTGATATACATCTTGAGCATGGTCAGTTTTAACCACTGGTACCGTGTTACTGGACTGGAAACAGAAACTTAAACTAAAGATGTGCAAAAGCCAAGAAATTTAAATAATTCACCGAGACCTATACTATTATTCAAAGTGTGCACGCATTCCCTTGACATATGCCTGGGAATCGTGGAACAGGAGAAATGATAATCGACATTAGAAAATTGAAAAAGGTTATAAAGTAATGGGATGTACCATACCTATGTCCAGATGATACACGAGAATATGAAATTGGGTTCTCCTTTTCTAAGTAGCGCTACAATTTTGATGTAATATACATATGTATATATGACGGCTTGCATTGCAGAATAAGCCTTCCAACTCACAAAATATTTGATTTAACTTTCAGTTTTAATGCAGACTATATCCATACGTCTTGCCCATAAGATGACATGCGAACATAATCCTATGAGATATATATTGAATTTTCAATAAATGATCAATGCAAGATAGCAGATTAGATCTATATCGTGTTGTAAGTACGTAATAATACAGCTGTCACACCATATAGATATCATAGTGTTAGTTACCTTGATATCATTTCTGATAGCTAAATTTCAGATGATGGAAAAACTTATCTTTAAAATATGTACTCTAGGTTAATTTACTATGCGGTTGATCATTGTTACTTCAGTTACATGCAGGTATTTTTATTATTATGAGAAATATATCAAGTCCGTGATTTACGGAGTCAATATATTTGTACTGTGAAACAAACATAAGGGTAATACTAGCTCTTCAAACTCCTTGTCTTTCAACCATGACATACACGACATTCCAGTAAGAATTCATTTCAAGTTCTAACAAACTGATATTGTTCTTGTTTTTGCTATATGTGGATGAGAATTGAGCTTAGCAAAGTCACCCACATTACTTTTATAAATGTTAAACATCTGGATTTCAGTGTTGTCAATATTTCTTTATTTGCTAATAAAAATATTATTAATACTTGATTTCTAACATGCCCTCTATTTTATTTTAGTTTACAAACTTGGATATGCAATATTGTTTAGTCTAATAGTTAGTGTACTTAGAATGTAAATCCGAGAGTTCGTGGGTGTTGTCCAGTTCTTGTAATCTCAGGCCATGAGCACTCTACGTTAAGTAGTTGAAGATAAATTATTGTCATACCCTTCCTAAACACGTAGGACTAGTGCTTTAGAATTTCTGTTTCAAGTAACACGGGTCGGTCGGACAACATCAGTTGAAGAACTGGCGTTGGGCGTCATTAAACTGCTGTCTTCACTTTAGTCATGAACTAAAAATTAGGGTATGCTATCATGAGATAGCCCTTGTTTGGTTTTGCGCAAATTTTCTATAAAAAATCTAAACGAAACAGACCAGTAGTTGTATTCGTTTTCATAATTATTAGTATGTACGATCACCTAAGTCTAATTATCAAATAGCTGCTCAGCAAAGAAGAAATTTAAGAATATAAATCTTAAAAATATGTAGAAAGAAAATCATAGACATAGATCATACTTCCCTATATAAAAGGTGTCTTTATACACATATAAGCACATATAATACACATAGGTAAGTAGTGTAAAGTTAGACCAGTATTCAAAAGTTAAAACGCAATACGTCTGCAGCTAATATACACCAAACCCCTAAAGACTCAATGGAGATTAAAAGCCTCTTTTTACAACATCCCCGTGAACGTGGCCACTATTACCACAGAAACAGTCCAGAAGTAAGTGAAAGATTAGTAGTCGATTGTAGAATACAAAATAGTTAGTAATTAACAAAATAGCAGCAATTAAACCATGCTTATCATAATACTTATTGTAGTAATGGGCCAGATAGGCAATACAAATTAAAATCTGAAACACCCCGTAAACAGCATTAATCCAGCCACATTTGGAAAAACTATAGCAAAGATATCAGCAAAAGGCAGAAAATGTCGAGAGATAGCTCTAACAAAAGACACGACTCGGATTACACAGATCTTAATATAATATAATATATTGATATCGGATAGTAATTAGCTAAGGTTGGAGGCTGGGTGATGTTCTTTGATAGAAACAAAGGGTGGTTGGTGATTTCAGATTTTTATTTTAGTCTTTAGGGTAAACTATCATACCCTTAACCAGCTATAGACGTGACAGTGGGATTTGAGAGGTTGTGGGCTTTAATCCATTATTAAATCTAGTGTTATATCTGTTATAAATGATAGACGGAATATCACCAATGCTTTTGATATTTAAATATTTAATATTTTTACCATTATACCATGGTACAATTTTGTATTGTTTTGCTGACGCATTCATATATTTGTTGGTGCGTAGATCTATGTTGTGCTTTAACATAACCATCTCATCAAGGTTATGCAGAACTGAATAATTAATTTGGAATGTTTGTTTATATATATATATGGATATGAAAAACATTTTTTTCTTTTCTATTCGTTTTTTAGTGAATATTGAGCATATATCGGAATCGAGGCCAGTTTCCAACTCGGTAAATTCTTGAGGTTGATAGTAGGTCAAAGTCAACGTCAATTTCCCGTTCAGTGTTTTCTGTAGATTGAAGTAGTTATGTAATGCAGTCAGTTATGAAACACACACACGTGTATGTGTGTGTGTGTGTATAATGTTTTTTTTAAACATTGCAGATGTTACTGCTTATTTAAAAAGTGACTTCGCAGTAATACAATAAATGTATTGCTGGTGTGATTTTATTAATGTTGTTCTTGGTTATTTTAAGGTATATATTTTTTATTTCTTTATGTTTCCTGTTTTAATTATACAGAAAAAAATGAAACTTATTTTATTTCTTGTTTTTCGTAAAAAAGTTTATCATTCTTCTTGTAGTTATATTTTATAATACTGCAATACAGATTTAGACACTGGCATTTGTTTGTCGGGAGAGAAGGTCTCGTAGTTTAATTTACTTTAATCCAGTTTAAAATAACTTAAAGTGCCTTAGCTATTGAGGATTCCCTTTTGCATGTTGCATAATCCTTTGTCGTTTTTGTTTGTTTGTTCTTTGTTATTCCTAACGGTATTTACAAAGTAAGTTATATGTACAAATTTTCAATATTGGTGTTTATGTATATTTTATGTGTAAAGTAAAGTAAAGCAACTTCGTGTTATCTGCTGTGTCCATCTGATTTATTGTGTTGCATATCCATAGACTTAGTGTTCGCCTACCGCGAAACTTCAATATTAGTAAGTTATTACCACTCTACTTGTCAGGTGTGCAACAATAAATCGTCTTTATAAGGCGACTATTGCATTATTTGGATATTTTTTGCTTCACACACCACTTTCAAACATAGAAAAATAAATCACACTATATTACAAAATTTTTATTTTTCTTGTTCCTTGGCACAAACTGTAATTTCCCAATTGCTTATGCCTAAAGTAAATGGAAAAGATCTATTTTTTCTCTTCAAACTTTGCTTTGTGACCTGGGTAATGAAATTTTCAAATTTACCTATTTTCCAAAACATTCCAGGTAGATTCAGTGCTGAGTACCTAATAGAGAATTTTCTCGAACTTACAAGAATTTTCAAGAACTTTCTAGAATGTTGTAAAACTTATGAAAATTTTCAAGAACCTTTTATAATGTTCTAGAATTTTCATAGTAATATATGTACAGGGGCTCACCACTCACCACTTCAACTTAGTTCTAGCTGCCTAAGTGAACACATAGACCTATCCAAAGAGGCTTTACCAAGTTTCTTTATTATCTTTGCCTTTGGGACAGCAGGGACACCGCAACCACTACAACAGGAAGCACTGGCCCCAACGAACCAAGTTCTCTGTGGGGAGGCACAATGTCAAGTGGACCTTTAGAATGTGTTGTTCCCACCATTGCACATAAAAGTGGGTCCTATGAAACAATTTGTTACAGTTCTTGATAAGGAGTCTGCAGCCTTCAAGTACCTTCAAGACTTCTTCCCTAAGCTGTCTGAAGCAAATGTTGAAGCTGGTGTCTTTGTTAGACCACAAATAAAAAAGATCCTAGAGTGCACAGAATTCCCCAAGTAGCTCGTTAGGAAGATAAAAACTTGGGGCAGTTTTGTCGCAGTGGTTCGGAGATCCTTGATCAATCACAAGTCTAAAAATTGCGTGGAACTGGTTGAGGTTCTGGTGAAGAATTACGGCAAAATAGGCTGCAAGATGTCCCTGAAAGTCCATGTCCTTGACGCTCATCTTGATAAATTCAAGGAGAACATAAAAGTATACACAGAGGAGCAAGGTGAGTGTTTCTACCAAGATATACTTGACTTTGAACACCGCTATCAAGAGGCGTGTAACGAAAACATGATGGGAGTCTATATTTGGAAGCTGATACGTGAAAATGATTTACATTACAGTCGCAAATTTCGAAAAACTACTTGCTTCCAAACATTTTTGTATAACTTTAGTAAAAATACATGTAAATCCTGATTCATATGTTATTTTATTTAGACCTTATGTAAATGGAAATATGCAAATTTGCCAGTTTTTACATATAAAATAGGTTAATTTCTAAATTTCATTATCCAGGTCACAAAAGTAAAGTTTGAAGGGAATAATGGCCATTTTCTGTAAGTTTACAACATAAGTAATTAAGAAATAACACATACTATCCAGGAACAACATTTGTGTTACATGGTGTTATTGAATGTAGCTTTTAATCCTGATTACAGAAATCTAAATTAAATTTTGGAGAAACGAAATGTTGTTTTCTATTCTGTTTACGAAACAAAGTAAGTATTTTTAGCTCTGCATATATACCTATGTATTTGAAAAACTATAAAACATTAAAGCAACAAACGTTTCTAAGTGACAACGTAACAAACTCAATATGGAATTTCGGATATGTATCCCCCACTGGCACAGCAGTATGTCTACGGACTCGCACCGCTAGAAACCGGATTTCGACATTCCATTGTATAGTTTTGTGATTAATACCAAACAAAAACCCAAACCTTAATCATTTTTATACCGACTAACTGTCGGAGATACAAGTCAATCATGTTACGACTGGTTCCACAATCTCTCTTGTTACATCTCTCAACCACATTCCAAATATTTCAATTTGCTGCAAATTCCAGAAATGTAAATTAAAATTTGGAAAATTGATTTTTAAAGGAAAAGTGAAAAAAATTATTTTTTAAAGAAAATTTTAATTTTAAACAATATTTATTTAAATAAACACTTAATCATTTACTACTTAATCTAACTTGATATAATCTCACATAAACTGACCTAATCTGCCCCCCGCTAGTACAGCGATATGTCTCCGGATTTACGACGCTAAAATCAGGCGTTCGATTCTCCTCGGTGGTTTGAGCAAATAGCCCGATGTGGCTTTGCTATAAGAAAAAACAAACAAACAAACAAAGCAAACTGACGTAACCTAGCAAAATATATATATATATTTACATGTTATACTTTATTTCGAATGAGTCTCCGATTTATTATAGCGTCCCTTATTAGTACAGTGGTAAATCTACAGATTTACAACGCTAAAATCAAGTGTTCGGTTCCGTTCGGTGGACTTAACAGATAGCCCGGTGTGGCTTTACTATAAGAAAACACAATAAAGGATAATTATACTGAAACAAGCGTAGTGTTAAAATGAATGTATGAGAGTATATCTGTTACTTAGTAGTAATTTTTCATGCTACTTCTATCTTTCTAGTAGTTATTTCTAAACTCTTTATTATATTATTCTCTCTATAATACTGTATTTGGTTCAGTATTACTATTGTATTTTATCTGTCAATTGTCAAGCTTGAGAGCTTATAACTGTTAAATTCAAAGTTCGATTCCCACGATGAACATTGAAGATATTCCACTATTTATTTTTGCACTAATAAATGAGTAGTAAAACTGAATTATATCACCAAAGTAACATACACCTATTCAAAATTACAATTTTATTAATAACTGGAAAATCTGATGAAGTGAACATCGTGTTCTAATTCACCAAAAATATAAAAATACTTTCCCAAACAGTCATTCGAGTCGATGTTTTAATCCAGTATGCTTATTTACTTTTTATAGCATTTGCCTTACATTATAGCATCCTGCTTTATATGATAGGACAAGAAACTGTGTATGAGTGGCTTAATTAATTTCTAAAATGAGTGAAGTGACTCAGAATATACTAATAAATAATGAAAGACTGACAGAAATCATTTTACACCGGCTATCCGTCTAAGAAGTAACCATAAAATAATTTTGATGCTCTATAGTAGCTGTGGTCAAGATTTTGAACTTCTGAACCCTATAAGTTCTTCAAAACTAGATGGTCTAGTTTCTCATAATGTTTAGCTAGAGAAAATAGAAAAAAATTCAGTCATTTACATAATCTCTTGCAAAGCGGATTGTGAATAATGTAAATAACAAAAAAGCAGAAACGTTGCTCATATCGAAAACGCATAAATATGTATGTTCTTATGTTTTCATTAGCATATACCTCTTACGTTACTATTCCGATAACGTACTGGGAAGCTAACTTTTATTTTTGTTCATTTAACTTAGGTTAACAAAGAAGCCTGGAACAATGAACTCGTTTTCAAGGTTGTGTGTGTAGAAAAGTGACTCAGAGGCTCAAAAAAAGGAAAATTAGGTTTCAAAGAGTTTTTTAAGCACATTATTTAATGTTTAGTTTTATTTTCAATGTTTTTAACTTGGTTTCAGCCTAAATACTAGTTTTAATTTCGCGTGGAAAAGCGGTACTCTATAATTCCCAGTTAAACGAGTGCAAATTTAATACACACTAATTATTTTCTACAATTGGAACAGGTAACACATCTTACAAAAAATCTCAGGTGATAAACTGGTGGCTTATGTTGATTGGCTGTTATGAATATTAATTGACATAAGGTTATAAAATGAAGGAGTTCCATGAAGAACTTTTTGAGCTGGGGAGCACTCGGATCTTAACAAAATAGTTAGTTTGAAGCGACTAGCAAAAAGTTCTAATCTCTGTATCGCTAATTCCAAACTTCTGTACTTTATTATAAAATCCAGCTGAAAGTATCATGTCGGAATCTTAAGCTGATGTTAGCTTGTGCCTTCAAGAAGCATTTCAACCGCATCCTTTGAGTACGAAAAAGGCTAAATTTAACTTTCCAGAGTATCTTAACATTCTACCTGGATTTATGTGAGAAAGTTGAGAAATGTAAAAATTATTAGAATTTCAAACTTGCCTCATATGTACGTATTAATTATATTTTTATTTAAATTATGATTGTTGTTTTAGTCATTGTTTCTCATTTGTACATTTACATGAATTAGCTTTAATGAAAACAATTTGTTTCCAACCGAAAACGTATTAAAATAGTTTCATATTAATTATTTTTATATTATCATTAATTTTTATCAAATCACATCAGTATAAAGAGACAAATACAAAGACATTTTTTATTCAACTTTTCATGATTTATTTTTCTAAGTAGTTGTTATTGTTTTTGAAATAAGCACAAAGCTACACAATGGGCTATCTGTGCTCTGCCCACCACAGGTATCGAAACCCGGTTTTTAGCGTTGTTAGTCCGCAGATATACCACTGAACCACTGGGGGGCTTTTCTTAGTATAACTGCACATTATTTCAAAGTTACTTAATACCATATTATAAATTATAGCTTAAAATAAAATAATAATTCAAGAGCTTTTTTCTTATTATCAAGAATGAGTACATGTATTCATTTATTTTATTCTGTTTCCTTTCATATAAAATCAAGAATCGTTATTATTATTTCTCACATACTATTTACCTTAAGTGTGTGTGCGTGTTTTTCTTATAGCAAAGCCATATCGGGCTATCTGTTGAGCACATTGAGGGGAATCGCACCCCCTCATTTTTGCGTTGTAAATACGTAGACTTACCACTGTACTGGCAGGGGGCGCTATTTACCTTCACAAGAGAACATAATAAAAGGGCCTGTTGTTTCTTTTGCTGCTGTTTATGCGTCTTGATTAATTCTTCTTCTGAAAAAAATAATTACAGAAAGTAAATCATACAACTAGTAGATTTTTTTTTACTTTATTTCAGTAACTTATGATGTAGAAAAGGATTCATGTGAGTTAGGAGTAAATAGTAATGATCCGGAGTATGAAAAGGAATCTAATTAATTCAATTTTATAATACAGGAGTTCAAGAACATTTGTTTATACAACTCTGCTTACTGTAAGTACATTAGTATGTAAAAATAGCATCATTCAGCTGTGAGAGGCTGCTTATTTTAAACAGTTTCTTCAGAATTTTTCTTAGCGCGATTAGAATAAAATACCTTATTGAAACGTTTTATCAACAACGCTTTACTGAGAACTAAAAAAAAACATCCGTCTACACACACAATTTGTCTTGTAAAGTTTCGCTGTAGTTGCGCACATCGTATTGAGAGAAACGTTCCCTTTCTGACCTTTTCATGATTTGCTATTAACAATTGATTTCGTTAAGCAAAGTATGCGTAATGATATGCAAGTTAAAACTACGAGCGATCATAAGAAAATGTTCATATTTAACTACCTTACGAGAACAACATTTCCCGAAAAACACGTTGAGTACCTTAAAGTTTATTCGGAAAAGTTTGGACATAGTACAGCGAGTCTCAAATAACATTATATTGTACGCCCAAATCGATTGTAAACGTCACCTTCCCACAAAATTGGGCAGCTCCTTCCAGTCTGTCGTCCTGTGAATAACTTCTAACTGACACTTTCAGCAAAGACAAAATCATTCATTTAGACAGAAGTGAGCAGTGAGACCATAAGCATTTCACCAAAATATTCTGGATTTTTTTTAAAGAAATGCTAACTGATATAATCTGCGAAACTTGAAAGATCTACAAATCATAACAGATTTGTCCAGAACATATAATGCTAGTAGTAATAACATCACATAAAAACAGATTTGGTATGCTGATTGAAAATGTATGAAATATTTTTGAACACATACTTTGACAAATTTTGAAATAACCTTTACCGTGTCAAGATTTTCTTGCTGAAACTTAGTTCCTCTAGGATATTTGAATATGAAGTTTCCTTTATGGTCATCCTGTAGTAACTTATAGATTAAATAAGTCATTCCTCAGTGACGTACTAATCAACTAAAGCATGTTAAAACATATAAATACGTGTTATTTGAGAATAAACCTTAGTTTGTTTTCAAAAGGACTAGAGTAAGAAGCTCTAAATTGACTTAAATTATAGTAGTTTTATACTAACTTTTACTACAGCGATATCTAACTGAAGAAAAACGAAATATTAACTATGTGAATTGTTATTATAAAGTCATCCCAGTGTGACAGTGGTAACTTACAACGCTTAAGTGGGTGTTTTGATTTTCCGTGATAGACTGATACAGATAGTCTATTGTGTAACTGTGTGCTAAAACAGATAAATAAATTATTATGAATTTATTTTAACAAATATCAAACATTATTTTTGCTGTAACTTTAACACATTTGTCTAATCATATAAATATTCAATTTGTGAAATAAAAATAAACAGTAACAACATAATTAAAACACACTAATTCAGAAAATTGAAAATAAGAACATAATTTTTTTTGGTCTCGAGCGCAAAATTTCAAGCTGTACCTTAATTTTTGTAAACTGTTTCAAGTTTCAAAGATTAGTTAATCCTGCTTTAAAAGTATTATTTCATATGATACTAAGCTGCACATGTCCTAATCAGTTCCAGTTTATTGATGTAGTTTCTATTATGTCTTGGAGGTAGAACTAAGATACTCGTGTTCTGTTAGTTAAGATCCGGCATGGCCAAGCGCGTTAAGGCGTGCGACTCGTAATCTGAGTGCCGTGGGTTCGCATCTCCGTCGCGCCAAACATGCTTGCCCTTTCAGCCGTCAGGGCGTTATAATGTGACGGTCAATCCCACTATTCGTTGGTAAAAGAGTAGCCCAAGAGTTGGTGATGATTAGCTGCCTTCCCTCTAGTGTTACACTGCTAAATTAGGGATGGCTAGCACAGATAGCCCTCGTGCAGCTTTGTGCGAAATTCAAAAACAAACTGTCAGCTAATTCAGTTTCTAGTGAACATTACGACTGTGCGTATTTACGTTGAAAGACAATATGAGCTACGTGTGTTCTAGTGGTTAGTGCGTAGGGGTGCTAGTCGAGACGTTCAAGGTTTTGTGACGTGAATATACCTCTGTTCTGTATTTTCATCTATGGCGGTGTTTTAAATGTAATAGTTAATCCCACTTTTCAACTAAGAGCACCCATGTTAGCGACGGATGTTTGCTGACTGGCTTCACTCCTATTGGTCAGCAGTTTTAAATTGGGATAGCAATACATGAACCATAAGGTCGCTAATATGGCTCTTAAGAATAATTCGGAAAAATGAGAGCTAGAATTTGTTTTTATTTTATTTTCCAAGCTTCTGATAAAGTTACCTATTTAATACTTTTTAAATGGATTATACCTTTCTAAACTGACCCAGAGGTTATTCTGAATCACGTTTATTTGACTTTTGAACTTTTTTCCCTTAACTTGTGATTCCAAATTGTAAAAATGTAATAACGAAGAATTCTAATAATATTCTAGGAATAATCTGTGATGATGACAAACCCACTTGAAGTAAAAATGTATCTCAGGATGGCTGGTATGGGTATTAACACTTTTACTAATAAAGCAGAGAACAACGTTTCGACCTCCTTAGGTCATCTTCGGGTTAACCGTCCTTGAATACATCCTAGGAATAACATTATAGTTGAAATAACAATTGTCTTAGTGTAACTTGTAAGTTATTCTGTCCAAATTGAACTAATTCCTGGATGAAAACAATAAAACATCTTCAGAAGAGATATGTTCACAGCTGTAGCTATTCTATTTCGGCAAAAGTTCCGTGACTTGTGACTTTCCTGTTGTAAGAATTGATTGTGATGCTTAAAACTTTAATATTTACATACGTTTTGTTCTCTCAGATTCTTAACAGAGCAAACCGTCTTCAGATTTTAGTACTTAATGTTTTTGCGAGTTGTCCTTCTCCTCAGAAGTCACGTTTAGAATTATTTTAGAAACGCTATTCCTAACCTCTCAGGGATGAACATTTAAATCTTTCAGTACTGGTGAAATCTGGCAAACAGTCTGTTCATATTGGGATTATAAGCGGTAGAAATCTTTCTCTCAACACGAGGTTATTCAATAAAGGTTTGTTTGTTTTGTCGTTTTTGCTTTGGATTCGCAGAAGTAGGGTGTGTATAGTATATATTGTATTACACCAAATTTAATACACAGAGCTGCTGAAGAAGAGAGAAAGATCATGTTCAGTAAGACGCAGTGTAGTCTAATGTTACCGTAACATTAGTGTAATAGCCTATTGAAGAAAGGTGGCTAAACTTAGTGTAAATATCTACCATATAGATAGATAAAAAATGAATTCATCTATACCAGATTTAAGCTTTTGTTCAATTTGGACAAGCTAGTAGCGAAAATATCACAAAATGACGAGATGGAAAATGTTATTATCATCTATCTTAACCTCTCTGTTAACCCTCAAACGACGTCCATCATGAATTGATGCTGCTACCTACAACATTACCACTGTTTAAAGATTGAACATGTTACTTATAACTTTTCTAGTGAAAAGCGCTTCTTCTAAGGTAATGCCAAAAATATTTTCTTTTCTCGTGAATCAGAATACTCACTGGTAGTTTTATTAAAACAAAGTTAAAAATACGTTATTGAACAACAGGTAAGGAACACAAAAAGTAACCTAGTAAAAGAAATCCACCAAGAGAGTAAGGTACTGCAGTAAAATATTCAATCTAACCAGCATCACTTAAGTACTCGTGGGCTAAAATGCCAAATGTAAAACAACCAGAACACAGGAATTGCATTCCCTAATTTTGAACTACCTCTAAGTGTGTTGTAAGTACTATTATTACATTACTTATATGGGAGTATAGTGTAATTATAACCATTATCGGTTAGTTTCTAGTTATTAATGGTACTCGTTGGTCGTTTTTATACTACTGTTAATAACCATTAATTTAAATGTAAAATATTTTCATGTATAACATCAAATTTTATCACAAACTGAAATTAAAAAGCAGTTATCACGTATTATTTACAATTTTCTATGGAAAAGGTTTCAGCCCAAATATAAAGACGTCTCATGTCCTACATTTTTGTAACTTTTGCATATGTTGCACAATGCATCAGTAAAAAATACCATAAAGTTTAATTTGCTAACATCTAACCATTTGTTGAAAAATTAAGAGGGTTTTTAGCTCTGTGATTTTTCGTCAAAAAACATTTTCCCAAAAACGACACATTGCTCTGTTTGAAATTCTTAAGACTTTGACGTGTAATAATAGACATTTAAATTGACACAATGTACACAAGTCTCACTTATATTAAAAAAATAGTTCTAGGTTAGAGCTAAGCTGGACTGACTGGACTAGATCTTACTTAGACAGCTTTTCTCACCTCTTACTGTGTATGTGTGTGATTAGGAGATATGGCAAGCGCAGTACATTATTGTGCAACATTAACAAGTTTCTGTGGAATGCTATAGTATGCACTCACAATATTTACATACGCTTCCGTATTATATACCACTGTTTGTACTTCTTGTTTTATATAAATTATACCACTATACACACTCAAGTAATCAAGATTTATGAATAAAGCTTTCATAAAGAAACCAGTATGAATCCCAAAATGTCGTCTATAAGTAATTAAAAAGGGCAGAAGAAATCCATAAAAACTCAGTACGCATGGTGAATATACCTACTTTAAAGGAAATGACTTCCTTTAGTCTGGTGTTTCTGTTCTGTCGTTATACACTAGAGTGGTGTCAGGAGTAACATTATATGGGCCTTATAAATACGGATTAAAATTGTTTTAACATTTACGTATTTCTTGCTGTTTAATATTAACTACCAACAGAAACAGAACTGTAAGCAACTCTGGAACTCATTCCTGCCAGAGTGGGAAATTTTTGACAAAACTTTACACTCATCAGTCGTAAGGGGGAAAATTATCAAAGGATTATTTTTCATTAAACTCTTTAGGACAACAACGTATTTATAGCTTCTCAGAAAATAAGCTTTTTTGAAATTATGACCCTGATATATTTTATTATGCTTTCTTGTTTTAGAAAGCAACTAAAGTTTAGAGGAGCTTTGAAAAAATTATATATCTGAACAGTAATAAATTATACATGTATTATAGATTGTCTTTAAAGTTGTTCTTCTTTTCACAAGTCGTAGTTATATTTTAATTTCAAGTAAAGAAAGAGGAAAACATCAACATGTAAACACGTTGTCTGTTGTTTCAGGTGGGAATTGCGTGTTGTGCCTCAGAGGGATGTGTTATTAACGTTTCTTAATCAATATCAGCTCTAAAGATGACCTAAAATAACATAGTGGTGATTCAGTATCTTGCATCTTTGTGCATTACATGTTCATACAATGTTGTGTATTATAAAACAAGTTATATCTTCAAGTCGGTTTGTCATGTGCATCTTTTCTAGTGGTATGAATACACATTTCGTGGAATTAACGCTATGTATTATAAAATACGTTTTCCCTGCATGTCATGTAGTAATGTATATTTTTTCTAGTACAAAATAACATGAGAAAAGTATCGAAGCGAATACTCTACTGAACTACAAAAATAACAGGCATTTTTTCAAAATTTCTACAACGTCAAGAAACGTATATTGATATTTATTTTCCAACATATAATAATTTAATCTTCAAATGTTTTTATTTTCTTCAACACCTTTTCGTAAAATCTGAAATATTTACATTGAGAATCGTGGTAATTTTTTTGCAGCAAAGTAAAGTTAATAATCAGCGACTAGAAGAAATGGCGTGACTAGTTTCACATCTCTTAGTGTTACATTCTTAGCTATAAAGCTTCCATCAAGTGATATACTTCTAGAAAAGTGCCATATTTGTCTATAGTTTGAACCGACAGTAAATTAATAATAAAAGAATAAAGAAATAAGTAACGAAAAAACAACGGTAAATACAATAAATTCTATACAATCAACCAAATCCAAGAATTATTTTCTTTCATTTTTTCACCACAAGTTGGCATTCTTTTCGTCTGATAAAAAAATTGAGGTCAGGCCTCGTTCGCTCACCCTATTGACTTTCATACAGAAACTAAAAAAGCAAAAAGATCATTGTAAGAAGATATACGTTGGAACTGTCCGATTTTCTGTCTTTGTCTGTTTAAACTAAACGTTTTTTGGTCCATTGAGAGGACAAGTAATAAGAATATCTAATGCATTGTCTTCCCATACATTATTTGCAAATACTAAAATCACATTTTTCTGTGTGTTGTTTACACAATGATATTTTATTCAACTCTTAAACTGTAACACTGATTTAACAGTCGACAGTAGTATCTTATTGCTGACATAATATTGTGATACTAACACGTCATGATACTCTAGTCAATTATTACACTACAACATTCATATACTAGTTAACGCCTAACCCAAACATACCATAGAATATTGATCTTAATTGAGAGTTCGCAGTTTTATCATGTTCAATGGGATAAGTTGTGTTTGTTTGTAGTTCGAAGTACAATGGGTGGTGAAACCGGTTTCAGCAAACATATTTACAAAGCTAAAATCAGCTAAGACCAAAATTAATGTCGCGAGTAGCGGTTTAAACATTATTGTACTATTAATCTTACTAGTTATTGCAACCTTGTGTTTCTGTGTTTTAAATGTAATTTTGCTATTTATAGTTTTACTTTTTTATATTTTTATTTGTTAATTTGATGTTTATTTTGCATTAATTTTTCATTTACACAGAAATTTATCTTTGATATTTTACTATTCCATTTTTTGTAATATGTTTTTAGTTCAAGTAATTTACAATTTATTATTAATGTGATGCATTTATTTGTGAAGGTCGAATTCCTGAAGAACTAAAAACAAACATCCCTCGCCCAAATGTATAAAACAGCATTAAAACATGGAAGAGCATGGCTGGAGTAGACAGTTTTGAATCCAGGTAAGTGACTAGTTTGCCTGGAGCTGCGAATCTAAGAGTTTATTTTTCGCGTGAAATTGCTTCAAAAATTTGCTTAGCACTTTGGAACAATGCGTACGTTATAGAAATGTAGGTTAAATTTAACGTTTGGAGATTTCGACAGTGCTTGTTGCCTACTGTTACAACAAAACCTCATTTTTCTTAAGTAAAATTTGAAGAAAAAATTCTACAAATGCCTCTGCATCAGTTTGTCTACAGGGAGTTATTACTGTCACATTCTTACAGGAGCTTTGAAGGCACAACTTCAACTCCCTTCTTACCAACAACCGGAGTACAGTGTAATTCATTTACTAAAGTGTTAGTGCTGGTATATTCTAAACAATTACAAAAGAGAAAGTCCGAATGCCAAGAAGTAGCGAAGTGTCAGTTCATAAAGTAAAGGTCATATTCAATCATGAATAAAGGAAAATATGCATCATAAAATGCACTCCGCGAGGTTATTTTCTATTTAAAAAAAAAACAATGTTTCAGCACCTTTATCACATTTCTATCCTAAACAATAAAGGAAACTTAAGAAAACAGTTTAATATCTAGTTAGATGTCGTAACATCAATTAATTGTGCTATAATAACTGTCAAAAATATACCCAACAACTTCACTGTCTGCAAAAGTTGTAGTTATGGATAATTTGTTCATTTTTAGTCATTTTATAACTGGATTTGCTTTTTTTCCAGATTTAACAAAATAGCACTACATTTAGCTCCAAAATCCTAGAGTCCTATTAGTAAAGCCCAAATATGAATACTCGTGACGCCTTAATATTTCCAAGTAGCATAATTCTGCGAGAAACCCATGCACCAGACAACAAGGAATAAGTCCTACAATTCGATCAGATAAAAATAGCACAAACATTGACGAATAGTATAGTAGATTCGATGCCTCCTCTATTGCTTACAAATTCAGAACCAGAGATGGATATGCGCACAAAGCCCTTTTATTGCTCTTAGTGAAATCTCTAAACAAACAAACGAATACATTATCAAACGCTTTTACCAATGTAGAGGCTAAGTATGCTTAATTTGTTGTTTCTTTAACGTTTGGCCCACTAATAGATCAGCGCTAAGTTTACTGAGTAACAACTCTAAAATGCGGAGTTTGGTTCCTCTAGGTGAGCACAACAAATAGCTTAACGTGGCTTTGTTCTAAAACAAACTTCAATATCAAGCCACGCTTGCTTTCCTATCTTGTTATCATAAAAAGGTGCAATACGTATAAATTATTGTATAATAAGATAAATGTTTAAAACGTGTATTTCTTTATAATTATCAAAAGCATAATATATTCATTTACGACTGATAACACTTTACATATAGCGAAAAAAAAAAAAAAGACAGAAGAAAGATATATCAAAAACCAGATCAGAACTTCTAGGAACTTTGTATTAATAAAATACTATATTAAAACTATTATTTGACGAACCTTTTTTCCTAACTTACGATAAGTGATAGCTACAAATATTTTGTTTGTTTTGAATTTCGTGAAAAGCTACACGAGGACTATCTGCGCTTGTTGTCACTAATTTAACAGTGATATGTCAGAGGGAAAACAGTTAGTCAACATCACCCACCACCAACCTTTGGAGTAATCTTACCAACGAATAGTGGTATCCACTGTTACATTGCAACTCCCCACGGCTGAAAGGGCAAGCTTGTTGAGTAACAAGGATTCGAATCCACGAACCTGAGATTGCAAGATGAGAATCAAAACTACCGAGTTAGCAACAGCCAAGTAAAGGAGATTACGTATTATTTATTATTACGATGCCACGATTTATAGTTCGTTTAAATGATGAGAGTTTATTTTCTCTGAGTTATCGCTTACAAAAAGCTCTTTATAATTAGAACGCAGAAACGTATTCATAAATTAAACATTGTACCAAATTAAATAAATAGCTACTGTGTAGGTAAAGTAACTTGGAATATTTAAAATTTTGCTATAAGTTCAAATTATTCATGCAAACTCACAAACCAGATAAAATTGTAGAAATATCAATTATGTCAATTAGTACTACAGCTGGAACATCGGATGTTTCAGCTAGATCTATCATAATATGGACATTGATTACGTAAATTACTAGTATCATAATAAAGTTATCAGTTAAGTCACTTAGCATCACTGTAGAGATAAAGGTTATGTCTGTAGTATCATGACAGAATTGTCGGTTACTTCATTTAGTATCATTATAAAGATATCGGTTATTTTATTTAGTAGCAACATAAAAGAGTTGTCAGTTAGGTGACTCAGTACCATTGTGTGTAATGATTTCGTGATATCAAAGTAAGGATATCTGTTTTGTCACTTAGCATTTTAGCGGTCATATCAGTTACGTCAACGAGTGTCGTTGTAGAAATGGCGGTTATTTCGATTAATATCCCATTAAGAATAACTGGTGTCAGTGAGCATCATATTAAAGATATGGGCTATGTCAGTTTTAATAATTGCGCTTTAATATTTATAGAATATTGATTTCTTGTTTAATGTTATTAATAGCTTGCAGCCTTTGAGTAAGTTGAATATTCAAAATAAGCTTTAGAGTTTGCAAATCTTAATATATTATAGACATACCCTTCTGTCACTAAACGCTTGACAAAAATATCCTAATAGAATCACTTTAGTCTACAAATTTAATCTAACTGAACGATACCCTGTATTGAAATGACAAGACTTTTGTCAGTATTTCGTAATAATGCTTTACTACTTTTCATCATTAGCGTTGTTACTACAGTTACATTAAGTGCATAGTTCGGGACACGTCTTAAAGCTTAACTACTTCCCTCTAAAACATTACTACTTTACTGCTGTTTACATTAGTGCTTTACTACTCTTCATAATTAGTGTTAGTACTACCTTTATGTCAACTGCATAATATGGCACACGTGCTCTCCTCTAAGTCATCACTACTTCACCACTACTTATCAGTAGCGTTATTACTATCGTTATATCAAGTGCATGGTGTGGCACATTTTTTGAAAAGTTGTTACAAAAAAAAATGTGTATGACACGACCTCAATACAAGACATTTGAAGGATAGTCACTTATTAGTCTCATGTTTTGTTTGTATCATTTAACTCATGTACCACTAATGAATTTGTGAAGCCAAACCACGAGTTCAAAGTGTCTAACTAGATTGTCGTTTTAGCACATTTCTCCTGTTCGGAACATTCCTGTACTTATACTGACAAGATACAAGGTTTACGCAGCATTAATCGTGGCTTATCACCTCAGTCAGAACGTTAAGTAAACCACGTACTTTCTAACAATTCCATGCCCAAAAATAAAAACAATGCTAGACATCCTACCTTAAATTGAGCAATTTTCTAAATGATCCGGAACTTTATCTCAGTGATTCACAAGGTATAGTTCATTTTGGCGATCATTAATTTTGACTTCTTCATTTAACTTGAATGTTTTTTTTTTTCAAAACCTACCTTTCATAAAATTCATTTGGAACTTTTCTATGGGCAGTCCTCCAACCTTGCAAAGTTTTCTCTCTCTGTATAAAGGTTTCCTTAGAGAGTATCACTATAAATGTAGAAATTAACAAGTTCTAATTATAATTGTGAAAAGCGTTACCATCATTCGCTACTCGTAGCTTTGAACATGGTGTTATCTGTATAATAGTCTACATTTTCTCGAAACTGACAACTCCATTCATGTGTATTTCTTTCGGTAGAAGAGTTGAGTTTCACTGTAAAAATAAAACGAATATTTTAGCAAGTGTGAATGACATTTAGTTAACACTTTCCTAATTGAGTTTAGTTTGTTAAATTCTTTCTTCATCTTCTCATTCTAATCCATAAAATATAATTTCAAGACCTTACTCTCATTCGTTAGCTGTTAAAAAAAATTGAATCGCCGTTTCATAATTAAATTGAATCACCGTTACATAATTAAATTAAATCATCGTTTCATGACTGACTTTAAACAATGAAATGGGTGTTTTAAAGGAGTTTCTGAGCATACACTTAATGTATAAGGTACAATTTCTTCAAGAGATGAAATTTCTGTTTACTAGTCTGGCTGAGAGCCATGGCAAATGAGAATTTGAGCTCGTCACAACCGATTGTATGCGTAATAAATTGTATGTATACTTTCGAAAATAAAGATAACTTAAAAGATACACAAGAAAGACGGGTGAAATATACAATCATCTGTCATGAAATAAAATTTGTCTTCATCTGTAATATGACTTATTGAAAGATCGGCAACTTGTTATGAGGTACTGGGCAAATACTCTTCTTCTTAAATAGACATGTAGCCACCACTGAAATATCAAGGAAAGTTAATAACTGATAGGTGAAAGTTGTCTGCCGCCAGAGGGTGCTACCCGTGTGTCGACCTCAGGCAATCGGGAGAGAGGTAGAGACAATGATGTTGTCTGAGGGGGTGCGTTGTTAGGTCGCTATGAGAGGCAGAAATAATATCAGAGATGATTACATAACAATTCCACGAAATTGAACCAAAGGTCACGTTTCAGTAAGGCGTTACTAGATCACCATAACAAGTGGCCATAACGTCCACAACATGTCTCAACATGACTAGAGCCCGGCATGGCCAGGTTGGTTGAGGCGTTCGACTAGTAATCTGAGGGTTGCGGGTTCAAATCCCCTTCGCACCATACATGCTCGCTCTTTCAGCCGTGGGGGCGTTAGAATGTGACGGTCAAACCCACTATTCGTTGGTAAAAGAGTAGCTCAAGAGTTGGCGGTGGGTGGTGATGACTAGCTGCCTTCTCTCTAGTCTTACACTGGAAAATGAGTGACTGCTAGCGCAGATATCCCTTGAGTAGCTTTGCGCGAAATACAAAATAAAAAAAAAAACATGACTAGATTTAACATAATTGGTTTAAAACACTAATTACACTGCACAACAAAGTTTTTGCTTCTTAAACACTGTTGGGTGCTCCTTATACATTTTTGGCTGCTGATCACGAAAATCACATTTAAATTTGCTAATCACATACCGTTTCATCAAAATCTTCAGGTTTGTCATGTTTTTTCTTATATTTGTGTACACAAATTTTCGTTTCTGTAAGAGACCAATGAACAATGTTTTGTGCAGTCTGGGCATGTCCAGACATGAAATCAGGCCAGGTTGGAAGCTGTTCTGTGGAAATATGCAGACCGGGCATGTCTGGGCAGGCCGGAGCCAATTTGACACTGTCTCAGCAAGCTATAAAAGTGGCTTGCATACACAGATGCTGCTCATTGGATTAATACAGGCCTTACTGTGTGTAACGTATTGTTTAAGAATACAGCATTAGCTCAGTAACACCGTAACAAGTAAGTTAGATGTTATAGACGTTTTACAGGACGATTGGTGTCGGTCAATATGTCTCGTCAATATCGAAACAGCCGTGATACATTTTGCTGTATTTGTGGCGAGTATACATTTGTTCATCAGAGACTATCAATGAATGCTCTTGTGAAGAAAGCATATCATCTGTACTTCGGCTGTAAAATTGGTGATCAAGACCAGGAATGGGCACCTCACATTTGTTGTGCGACTTGTGCTGTTTGTCTGAGAGCTTGGCTCAAAGGCACTCGAAAGACATTGCCATTTGCTGTCCCGATGATATGGCGAGAACAGAAAGACCATGTGACGGACTGTTACTTCTGTTTGACTAATGTGTCTGGTTTCTCTGCCAAGAACAAGAAGTCAATTAAATACTCTAATCTGTCTTCAGCAATGAAACCCGTGCCACATGACGACAGTCTTCCAATTCCAAAACCACCAGAGGAATGGACCTTAGACGAATCAGATGAAGAAACTGCAATGCAGGGAACTGGCGGTGACATTGATCCGGATTTTGAACCGTGCTCCTTAGGTGATTCACATCTCATAACAAACTCAGAATTAAAAAACCTGGTCAGAAATTTGGGTCTGTCAAAAGCAAAAGCCGAATTGCTGGGTTCGAGACTGCAGGAATGGTGTTTGCTGTCACCAGGTACAAAAATGTCTGTTTTTCGAAGCCGTCAAGATGATATAACCAAATTCTTTGCAAAGTTGACAGTCTCTGTTTCTGTGTTGGCATCGAAGGATTGTTCTCTGCTTTGGGTTGTGACCATGACCCGCAAGAGTGGCGTCTCTTTGTTGATTCATCAATGTTAAGCCTCAAAGCTGTTCTGTTACACAATGACAACGTTCACCCTTCAATACCTGTTGGAAATGCAGCACACATGAAAGAAACCTACGAGAACATGGGAATGTTGCTGAAGTATAACTGGAATATCTGTGGAGATCTGAAAGTCGTTGCTGTGTTACTGGGACTGCAGCTCGGCTGTACAAAGTACTGTTCATTCATCTGTGAATGGGACAGTCGCGCCAAAGAGTCACATTATTCTAGACAGAGCTGGCCACTCCATAAAAAGTTAGTTCCAGGACAGAAAAATGTGGCGCATGAACCGCTTGTCGACCCGGCAAAGATTTGTTTTGCATTTTCTTCACATAAAACTGAGACTTATGAAGAATTTCGTGAAGGCAATAAACAAAGAAGGCGAAGGTTTTCGTTATTTAAGACAGATGTTCTCAAGAATAACTGAGGCCAAGATCAAAGAGAGAATTTTTGTTGGCCCTTAGATCAGACATGTTATGAGTGACAAGCGATTTGAAGATCTGTTAGCTGGGCTGGAAAAGCTTGCCTGGAAAGCCTTCAAAGACGTTGTTGACAATTGGCAATTACAGAGCTCCATTACATTCAGCTGGTAGACAAACTTCTCAAAGCATATAAAACAATGATGTGCAACATGTCACTCAAGATTCATTTCTTCCACTCACACTTGGACTTCTTCCCCACAAATCTCGGTGCTGTCAGTGACGAACATGGTGAAAGATTTCACCAAGACATTGCTACAATGGAAAAACGATATCAGGGCAACTGGAATCCGTCAATGCTTGCTGACTACTGTTGAACACTGCAATGTGATGCACCGGCCATTGAATACAAACGAAAATCAGGAAGAAAACACTTTTAATTATGTTATACTTAATAGCGTATTAGAAACATAAACGCAATTAAATACGTTATTGCCGGTAAACAGTTATCTGTAAATTTCTCAGAGTTTTTACGTGATGAAGCAAAACCAAAACTATACCCACCATCTGTGCATACCCACCAGGTACCTGTCACAATCAGCAAAAACTTTTCAGGAAGCAAAACTTTTCAAAAAAGTTGTTGTGCAGTGTTATTTCGTTCTATACGTAATTACATTTCCGAGCTATTTATATGTAAATCGTCCTGAAAAAAAAAACACTTATTTAAATATCATTCACTAGTTTGACTCTTTAATTATAAATAAATAGATTACTTTATGAACTTCATGCGTATGGGGTCATGGTTAACTGTTTTGGTAAACCACCAGCACCATCCTAGCAATACGCAATTCTACGTCGTGAAACCATTATGTAATCGTCTCTGCCATGGTGGTGTAGCAACGGACCCTCTCTAACGATTTCGTTATCACTACCCCTTCATTCCCCTTCCTGTAATCTGAGGTTGACATACGTGTAGCACCCTCTGGCAGCAAGTGCAGAGGGAACTACTTACGTGTTTGACGTAACTGTATGGGGATCCAATTTTCTTAGGTTCAAGACACAGTCTATCAAAAAGCTTCATTCTTTCAGCTGTAGATACATAGTTAATCTCGCTATTCTATAAAGAATAGCTTTAGGCAGCGAGTGTTACCTACATGTTCATTTATCTCTTATCTGAAGTTCGTAATTAATAACAGCTATGTCGGTTATAATGTGTAGCTCAAGAAAAAAAAAACAAAATTAAATATAAACGTAGATTAAAACCAGTTAAGGCAACAAACAACACAAACATTACTCACATATTCTAGAATGCTCAAAGAGTTATTCCAATTAACAAACTAGCAAATAAAAGTAAAAAGATTGGCAGTAAGCCATACTGTCTCAACGGGTTTCCTTGAGTGAAAGTCAAGAGTCTTGGCAAATTCTGTAGCGATTTTTCGGTTTTACATAGCGATGTCTCAGTTTTTCCTCATATCTGCCTTTCACCCAAACTTTACAGTAAACATTTTAGAACGAACCCCTTACTGATACTCGATAACGTGTTTACAACAGTTTCAGATGAGCCACATACACCATTAACACCATTATGGAGTGTTTGTTTTCTACAAACCGGTGAAGAATGATTACAGTTACGTTTGTCACAAGACGTTGATCTTAGGTCTTGTATATTTTTTTTCTATTTCCAATGTACCTTTCCAAACAACTATTTCGTTATATCGACCAAGTGTGCAGCTGAAGATTTTCTGAAGTGATAGCCTTATTCTGGACACAAATATGAAACGTTTTCGTCAACTCAGTAAAGATATATTTTCCCCCAAATCTTTTTATTCTCATCTTCCTTAGCTGCCTCTTTCAGGCAGACGGGATATAATGCGAGATAATGTCCACTATACTTGAATGGTGTTATAAAACCATGCAATAGCAAAAATCAAACGGCTTTCCCAGTACTCCAAAGTAACTTCAATAATATATAATAGAACAGTATATAACGCAATTTACATACTACAGTTGTGTATAATTAGAACACAATAAGATGTTATATACATTTTACAGCAGTGTAATTAAATTCGATAACCTGTTCTTTACATGTTACAGAAGTATGTTATAGAAACCATATTCTCTTTGCCCACTACAGAACAAAATATAGAACACAATATTCTATCCTTTGAATATTAGTATGTTATAAAAACGACATTCTCTTATTTAGATACTGGAGAAATATATTACACAACACGATATTCTATTATTTACAAACCATAGAATTATGTTATACAACTTGATATTATATTTTTCATATACTACAGAAGTATATAATGGCTATAATTTTATATTAATTGCATACAACACTTGTATAAATGAATGAGAAGATACTATGTAAATCCATCCTTATCACTACAGCAATGTTTCACATAGCACAGTGCTTTGGCTGTTGCTACTTAAAAGTTACTATTGTGTTATATACTGGCTCAACAAGATCTTTCCATTTTTGAATTATTCATCAAAAGATCTCTGCTTTAAAGCAGTTTCCTTCAATGTTACTCATTCGTAAATGTTGTTTCCTGTTCAAGAGATCAATGTCTATTTAATATTTTAAACGTGTAAATCATGTTATACTGACGTTCCAATATAACTATCGAAATATCATATTTGTAAAATTGATAAAAAATAATTTTTATCACAGTTTTCCCAATACACTCTCTATTTTATTTATTTTATTTTGTGCATATAAACATCTGAAGAGGTGGAAATTGTTGTCGTTGTAAATGCGGAATTTGTTTTAGAAAATAAAAGTTTTGAGGGTTAAGAACTATCTTATAGGTTGTTAATTTTGTTCTTAATATATAAACAATAAATTACCCAATGCTTTGATATTTTTATTTGCATTTGATATCTTATCTCAGCCTTTAGTAACAAAGTAGAAGTGATTTGTTATTACAATGAAAGCTCGATTCATTGTTCTTTCACATAACATATGATTATCATAGACAAACTGAACAATCCACATTTGGAGCAGTAAACGAAAATTTTATAAATACTTTCTAAGGTATAAATAGGAAACAGCTGTTGTTTTTTATGTATCCAGAACACCCGTGATACAAAGTAAACACTTCCTTAAAAATAGAAAAAAATATTTAAACTGAATTTGAAACTATCAAATGACAATTTAGTAAATTGTGCTTTTTTTGTCTTGAAGCATAAAAGTATTTTCGCCAAATTTCGGATTATGATAGTTAAAAATGCTATAGAATTATGGACTGGCTAGGATACAAGTGATCTATTAAATCATTACCAGAAAATATAATAAACAATCCCTTTACAAACTCAATTTTCATTTAACTTTTGTTTGCTAAGATAGTTAAATGTTTTTAGATATTGAGTTATACGATATTTTATTGTATTGCTCAAGGTACTATTTAAAAAATGTCTTGCTTGTTTGGAATTAAGCACAAAGCTACACAGTGCTCTGCTCACCACGGGTATCTAAACCCGGTTTCTAGCGGTGTGAGTCCGCAGACATGCTCCTGTGCCACTAGGGGCTTAAGAAATGTCATATTACGTGAATATGTAGTTTTTAACTACATAAGATTTTCGGTTTACATGGTTATTTTTCACGCTGATTTATCTATCTAACGTAGAGTAATATTTAATACTATAGATCTTATGTATATATGTTGTTGTTTACAGCAATTTTGAAATCTATGTGATAAATATTATGATATTTTGAATTGCTTTCAAAACTTTTAAATTGCAAAATTACAATACATATTATGCTCCCTCATTGATTATTGGAAATAGGACAGAAAAAATAGATCTACACTGTTGTTGAGTTTCATAACTCTGAATGACTATCATTGTTATTGGCTTTATGGAATAAATAAAGACTACACGCTCAGTACTGTTGTATTACAAAAACTATGAAGTAAATAATGACTCCAAACTTTCAGGAATTTCTAATTTACAAAATATTTAATAGTACAATATTTTTGTTCAAAATAAGAATAAATATTTTATTTCTTGAATGAATAAAATATAACGATGAAGCTTAACAATTCGTAAAGCAGTAAAGCTCATGTACAATCTTTTAATATTTTATTCATGTAATTAACTTCAATTATTATGGTAGAGTGATATAGTACATAATTAATCAGATCAAAACAAAGTCAGAATCTGACATTGGCCACATTTAAGAGATGCTACTTTTCTGGATATTTGATATAACAGAGCTTTCAACACCCTTTAATAAATCAACGGAAAATGAATTATAACCAGTTAAGGTTATCACTACTACCTACAGGATTGTCTGCATTGGCGAGAAACGCCGATTAAACGTGTAGAGTGATGTGCACAGGAACAGCATAGAGGAACTGTTGTAACGACTTGAACTCGAGTGTTCGTTCAGATAATGAACTCCCGCTTACTCAGTGTAACAAACGATAAGAATCCACAGTCCATTACTGTCTGTGATGTGAACAAGAAGCAGTCGCTATTTCCTCGAAATTAGCCGTGTTTATTTCTTCTGATATGCTTATAGCTAAAGCAGTAATAACTTTAAAACAGATATCAATAGACTGGAATCAAAAGAGAATTTTCTAATGGCGTTTGATTTGAATTCCTTGTGAAATGTCAACTAAACCCAACTCTATTGTTTCAATGCAACTGTATAATTAGTGAAATATCGCGCGAACTCAGGTCAGTTGGAAACCTCTTTTCCTATTTTTCATTACAGAGTGAGATATTTACAGAATGCAGCTATGGTTCATTAAACTGAAGCAAATTTTTTCTTTCTGTTCTCAGAATTAGGAAGTTATGAATAGTAGTTAATATTGCTATAAATAAACCTAACTCAACAGTTTCATTACATTTCTATATATTTTGAAATTATTTAACCAGAACGATGAGAATAAATTGGAAATTAACAACATATACAATACATATAAAATAAATAAATATATATAAAGTATATTATTTACTACAAAAAAAAAAAAACTGATCAAATACTTGGTCCAGTGTAGGGGAGACTTGATTGGTTGGCTTGCTTTTTTAAATTTTTGTATTAAAGTCACTTGTTATAACTTGAAAATAAGAAATTTTGATATCTACATAAACTAGATACCTCCCTCTATTACATAGCATAAACAAATTGCTAACCTCTTTGCTAATGATCTCAGAAATGAATATAATAGAAGAATGTATGCTGTGTGCCAATCTACCCTGAGGGATGGACAAATGTATATACACTCTGGAGTACATTAATACCGATGAAATTAAATCAAAAACACTTTATTTAGATTAATATATGTATTGTACATAAAATAAAAACACATTGTCTATAGCTCACCATAATGTCTATGAAACATTTTGAAAGTCAAAGTTTAGAAAAAAATTACAATAAAATAATGAAAAGGGAGCAGAGCAATTGGAAATTTGAAAACATTTAATTAATTTTAAGTTTTTCATCATGTAACATTTACTGAAATTAATCAAAATGTATTTAACTTGTTTTTTATTGTATAGATCTTTATTTGAAGAGTATAAAAAACACATGCAAATTCCTCATTGTGGAGTGTGGACTTGGTTGACACACTTGTCAATCTGCTCCAAGTGTTATATGTCAATGTGCCCCAAACCGCTACTTTGCGAGAAATTACTTGTGTGTGCCATCACAGTCACTGTTATCAAACAAACTTTCGGACCAATATAATGTCGAATAAATGCACTTTCAAATACAATGCCACTTAAATTTTCTTGCCAAGATATTATATACGAGCACTCCAGTGGCTCAGCGGTATGAATGCGGACTTACAACGTTGAAAACTGGGTTTCGATATCCGTGGTGGGCAGAGCACAGATGACCCAATATGTAGCTTTGTGCTTAATTAAAAACAACAACAGCATGATATAAGAAAATATTTGCAGTAATAACTATTTAGTTTCGTATGTGAAAGGTACATTTTTACTCTTTCACTCGGCAAAATATTCCTATCACGATGAATCTGCAACAAAGTACTAGCAACTTCAGCATACCAAAGTTATTGGCATTATTAACCAAGCCCTAGACTCCTTCACACTTTTTACCGTAGCTTTTTAGAAAAAAAGTTCTTTTGTTTGTTTTGAATTTCGCGCAAAGTTACGCGAAGGCTATCCGCACTATCCATCCCTAATTTAACAGTGTAAAACTAGAGTAAATACAGTTAGTCATCATCGCCCACCGTCAATCCTTGGGCTACTCTTTTATCAACGAATAGTGGGATTGTCGGGTTACGTTATAACACCCCCACGACTAAAAGGGCGAGCATGTTTGGTGTAAGGTAGATTCGAATCTGCGACCCTCAGACTGCTAGTCGAATCTCCTAACCACCTGTTTAAAAGAAATAAAAACTAGATTTTTTAGATTTTGAGTGCATAAAATTATTAGCTTAAGAATACGGTACTCATCGCCCTAGACTTATTCTAAACGCAAGAAGCGTTAGGAAAAAACATCAAAGATATTATTTGACACATACAAAACAAAAGCATCTCTATCATGAACAACTGAAAACTTAAGTAAAATCTTGGCAATAATTAAAATTCTTTCCTTCACCCATAACATAAGATTAGCATATTTTTTTAAATAACGTAGTTTTATACAATAGTCATTTAATGTTATTTTTCTTATCATGGAATTAAATTATAACCCTCAAAAACAACTTCTAGAAAATTAATTTTTTTATATAAATGTTCTGCATTTTAACGGGCAAGGCCTAATGATTAGTGAATCGGGCTACTGATTGTAAGATGTTGGATTGGAGGCGTGATATCTATCAACATATTCGGCACTTCATATTATGGGTGCGTTATTTAGTTCAAAGAACCAGTTAAAGGCAGATGCTGCTACTGACTCTCTGTTTTTTTTATTGCTCAGTATTTCAAATATAGGGAAAACTATAACTGCATCTTAAGTGTCATTGATAATCGATATGTTCGAAGGGAAACAATATAAAGAATAATTATAATTAGGTTGAACAATATTTTTATTTATAACAAAGTAATGCAAATAAACTGTTTGGAACTCTACAGATTTTATCTTCAGTATCTAAATAAAAAATATAAAGAATTACGTTATTTCTAAATAAGTAATTAAAAGGCATTGCTAAATTAACGATACTTTAATCAAAACTAAAATACGTAGAAAGTAGAGGAGTAAGAATAAAGCTACTGTACATATTAAAGAATACGCAGTTTAAAAAGAAGACCTTTTGTTATCCAGAGTTGGAGAATGCTGTTTGAGATTTCATTAATCAGTAATTGCAGATTAATGTTGGTATTTCAAAGTATATATAAAGTTAATAAGTTTAGTTCTTGTCCTGTATAGGTGTTACTCCGCGTTATTCAACTTTTTTTATGTTCTCATGAAAATTCTCATATGTTCGTTAGCTGTAGCTAATAGACGTCGTTTGTTCATATTAATATATAAAGATATACAAGCTATGAACAAAGGCGAATTGAGATAGATTTAGTATGAAAACTAGTCTAAATTAAACTTGGCGGTACAAACAATAAAGTATGAGTTTAATTTCACTTTTTTAAAGTTGAGTTTTGTTTAACATTGTATAAAAGACAAGAGTATATAATGCGTTTGGATTCGGTTGGTAATCTAGATGAACTTTAGAGTTTTTAGTTAGAAAGGTATTGGTATTTTTTACTAATAAATGTTGTGAGTAGCCATTGTGTTTTAGGGTATCCTGTATGAAAGAAATTTCTGAGTGTATGTTAACGTACGTCGAACATAAGTTATAAGCTCTGACCCCGACCTGACCATTTAGAAAAAATCGAACACAATTCCAATACCTATACAAATACTACATCTGAGCTTACCAGGAAGCTATCATGTGATAGATATATTACTCTCAAACATACAATTGCTCTTAATAAGATATCGAAAAAGAATCTTAAAAAAAAACTATTTTATGGTGCCTCTTGTTTGTTTGTTTTGAAATTTCGCACAAAGCTACTTGAGGGCTATCTGTGCTAGCCGTCCCTAATTTAGCAGTGTAAGACTAGAGGGAAGGCAGCTAGTCATCACCACCCACCGACAACTCTTGGGCTACTCTTTTACCAACGAATAGTGGGATTGACCCTCATATTATAACGCCCCCACGGCTGGGAGGGCGAGCATGTTTGGCTCGGGCGCGAACGCGCGACCCTCAGATTACGAAGCGCACGCCTTAACGCGCTAGGCCATGCCAGGCCTATTATGGTGCCTCTAAACACAACACTTTGTAACATAATGATTTAATTTGAAAAGAAATAACTTTTTTGCTGAATTATACGTATCATTTTAACTTGACTTTTGTTTCTTTCTTAAAATGCAATATATTACCTGTTGAAAATATTTTGAGGGGTCATATGACCATCCTCTGAAAGAGCTTTTACGTTTGTAATATACGAGAGTTACTATTTGACGAGACATAAAGATGCGTAATGACGAGTTTTATAACATGCGTATGGAACGGATTTACAATGCTAAAATCAAGGGTTCGATTTCCGTCAGTGAACACAGCAGATAGCCCGATGGAGTTTTGATATAAGAAAAAACACATACACGCGTAAGGAACGGTGGAAGATAAGATCGTTTTCATTTTAAATCCAAGAGTTATGAATTGTTATTGTCTTTTTAATATCTATTGTGAACAGTATTGAACAATGTTATCTGTTCAGATGATTTAGAGTAAAAATAAATAGAGAATACACATGCTTAAGTCAAAAACTGTGAGGAGAAAGAGAAATTTAAATTTCTTGAAAAGCAAAGAGGCAGAAATGGAAAGGTTGATCCCGTGAAACTAAGAGCTTATTTAAAGCTTCGTGAGTCTCAGACTTAACGTGTGAATTGATAATGCTAATAATCTGGGGCTCAGCAAGTGTAGTAACACACAGCACAGTTAAGCCATTGTGCAGCTTTGCGCTCGACAACTATAAATAAACAGAAAATAAAGTAAAGTATGACAAGGAATTAGAAATTGAATTGAATAAAATATAGAAAATAAAACAAGAAACGTGGAGAGAAGTGAGACAAAAGTGTTAATAGTGGTAAATGACCAACGGGAAAATAAAGATGTAATATCGGGCTTAATATATGACTAGTGTTAAGAAACACCATAAAGTGTGGACGGATCTGTAACCTGACGTTAATAGTGAATATTGTATATAAATATTCTGTTAGTCAGGATTTCTTAAGAATATGGAAGAGATGAAAGAAGAACAAAAAAGAGAAAGAAATGGGAAATTGAAATTCGTATTTTCAAATCGCTTGAGGAAAAGAGGCTTTATTTTAATGTATTTAGGGTCAATTTCCTGTTCTGACATATGGTAAGGTTTGTTTGTTTGTTCTCTAGTTAGAACAAAATACAAAGAAACCATCATTTTGCATTTTATATGCCAAATGTGTATAAAATCTTGAGTTCTAAAGGGCAGATATTGTAGTGTTTCATAAGTGTCACTCAGTGAAGAACAACGCTTTTCTTGAGTCTTTGTTTGAAGAAGGTGCCACATTCGCAGCTTTCCGAAAAGTATGTAAGTTTACCGCAATCCAGACGTAGCAGAGAAGAGCCGAATCCGACAAATAAATGTGGTGTGACATGAAACTAGACCTCATTTCTTAAGTGAGAATGCACCCGCTGATTCCTTGATTTTTTGAAGTTCATTGGCTAGGAAGATTTGGTGAGCATTGAGGCGGCGCATTCTATCATGATCGAAACAGTAAATCTGTATTCACTGCAAAGACGTCACTTGAAGCGAGCAAGGACGAAAGAAAGCACGTTGTTTCAGCAAAATTGAAATACATTAGAAAAAATGGTAAGTTTTTATTAAAATGTTTTATAGAATGCCTTCTTTAACTTTTCGGAAGTCGATTCTACTGGTAAGTAAGCATTTTTTCTAAGCAAAGTTTAGGAGGGTGAATAGGTTGACATTTGCTTTTGCGAGGTATTTTTTTGTGGCATAGCAAAGTAATGTAACGCCCGTTTGTTTGTTTGTTTAATTTTATTGGATGCATCATAATTACTGACGTCACATTATGCAACTGAGTTTATAAAGATGTTCTGTGGTACTCCCCTGAACTTACAAAAGGAATAGAACGTTTGTTCTTCTTGTGGAAAATTAGAAAATCTGTGTTCCAGAAAATTTTTATTTTAGAAATACAAGTCAGAATATTATTGCTGGTGTTTTGATATTTTGAATAGAAAAAAAATTTGTCTTCAGGCTAGCACAAATAGCCCTCGATTAGCTTTGTGCGAAATTCCAAAACAAACAAACAAAGTATCGTCACAGAACCGTTACTGAACCAGATCTGTGTCGTCACAAGAACATGTGCGAGATGAGCGTTTGAATTTGTGAAATGTTACTGATACAGAAATACGTCATTACAAATCATTACAGAGAAATAAAACGAATTTATAAAATTCATAATACTGTTATAGATATAAGAGTATTTCATTAGAAAATTATTATCACAAGAGAGTTACAGAGACAGGAGTGTGACATTGTAAAATCACTACTCTACAACGATATATTAGCACAAGAACGTTAGTGAGACAGAAATGTGTCATTTTAAGAGCATTACTCAGACTGACTTATATCACCACAAGAGACAGAGTTGTGACATTATAAGACCATTAACAGACGTAAATGTATCATCACAAGAACATTGCATAGACAGGAGTGTTTCATCTTTGAAACCATTGCGAAACATGTTTTATTGTAAGAGCCTTACTCAGTCAAGAGTATGTCATCATAAAACCATTAATTAGAGATAAATGTATAATTATAAGAATGTTACTGTTACAGAAATGTGATTTCTTAATAATATCAGATTCTTTTATTATGTATCATTGATTTTAGGATTATGCTGGAAATATTGTCTTCTCATAATCAAAACGATCTATTTTGTGAACCCAACATTTTTGAAATGTATTCTGGGAGTATAATATCATAAACAGTTTTTAGCAGATGAACTTTTTGTTTGTGACCTTCAGTACTGAGAGCTATACACCTTTTGGAAAACACAGCAACACTCTTCATCATTCGACACCAAGTAAAAAACACGTAACTGCACTTCTATTGTATAACTCAAAATTCTTTAAAGTAAAGAAACATACACAAATTGCTGAAACTTTTAACTACTCGTGGTTTTGCGACATATTACCACTTTTCAACAACTTGTAGCATTTCAGCACATGTAAAAATATTTTCATTTCAAAAAAAAATACAAAAAGCAATAAGCTCAAGGTAAAACATGTTATATGACTTTTACACATCTTTTCAAGTTAAAGCATGTAAAATATTGAAAGTAGTCCAGCTCTTCCAACAACTCTTAGATTCACCATAGATACGTATACAATATTGATAAAATAAGAGTTTGTTTTTATTGCTTATAAATAGAAACAATTAAGCGTGTACTTCACTTAAATTGCGCATCCCTACTCGTGAATTACATGTCGTTTTTGTTCTGTTACGCTATATTTGTTGTTTTTACTATCTTTAGATCAAACGTATGTATGTCATACACAATTATATCTGTATTATTTGTGCTACACTTTCCCAAGTTTTACTTTTTCTCTTTTCAAATAAGGTATACATAATTTTAAAAGAATGTTGGCCTAATAAATATAAAACTTGCCTACTATTATAGTGAACATCGTGCTCTGTAGACCTATCTCTAAAACCAGATTAATTCTATAAATGAAATGACCAAAGTTTGTATTGTTTTTGTTCTCCTATTCTCAATTTTATTTTATTTTTAAAACATTCATTCTGCTTGTCACTTCTAAACCTTATTTTAATACAGCCATCCAAATAAGACAAATAAAATAAGCGAACAAATAAGACAAATTGTTATTAAAACAATGAAAATATGGAACCAAATTAAATATATCGATTTATTCAGTTTCCATACGAACTCTGAAAATTTTAACACTATTGCTTTGACACTATATGATTCTAATGAAACTTTTCTTGATGTTTTAGGCCTTCATGTGAGAAATATACTCTCAGATTTGCCAAATATCACTCTGTTTCCTGATTCTCACTAAATGATTATTTTCTGTTAAAATAGTGTTTTCATGCCAGTGGCACAGCGATATGTTTGCGAAGAAATAACACTAGAATCCAGGTTCGATACCCTTCATGGGTAGGACACGGCTCGTTGTGTAGCTTAATTACAAATAAACTCACCAACTAACGTACACATAGTGTTTTTTTCCAACGTTGTTGATGAGGGTTGGTTCTCTCAGAAGCCAGTGATATGTAACCAATAACAGATTGTACCTTATGGTTCTTTTTCACATAAGAAGTTCAATTTTGATAATCTTAAACTACAAACATGTTAATCATTTTAAAAAATTGGGAGACGAAAGAGACAAAATATTTAAAGTTTATTTTTTAATTATTCACTAAAGAGTGTACCTGTTTTCTGACAATATTCAGCAAAAGGTAATTTTCGAATAGTTTATTACCACTTTAGGCTGCAATATAACCTATTGGGCTTCAGCTATTAAAATGCTACCTGTTTGACTAGTAAGACTAAGGTAAGGTAGGACAGCAAATATTCAACTAAAATTACTGTTAAACTAGGAAAACCTTTCGAATTTCCAAATTTTCAAATGCTAATAATAACATACTTTTTAAAGTTTTACATTTAAATCTATAGGTGTTGTTTATTTTCTTATAACAAGGCATAATGTATATAAAAATTACGTTTTTGAATACCTTATACTTCGTAACCCAACAAACACCCAAGGGAAAAACCTTTCCTTGTTAAAACAAATAAATTTGGACGCTGTTAGAAGCTCGCTTCACGGCATTCAATTAACCTCTTTAACGTCAGTTCCATGAAGTTAACCACGTGGAACAAATAACTTCTGAATAGATCACAAGAGAAGGGTCTCCGCTGTTTGTTGGCACACAGACCGCCAGAACACAGCGATAGAGAGAGTTTGAAAGAGAAAGAAATCATTTTATCTGGCCTCGATCACCTGCTTCTTAGCTTCTACAGTTCTGGCTTATACAGCTCGTGATTTCAGTATATTTTCGTTTGAACGCAAGACCTAACTTATGAACAAAGTGTTTTAACGGAACGAACTCTTTGTCTTCCAACAGATGGTGAAAAACAGAAATTCTTCATAGACCTTAATGAAAAAATAAAAAATAATTAAGCCTTGTATTAACAGTTCGTGGCTTACTTTGCTTTGCAATCTTGAAAGAAAATAACTGAAAGGTAAGTGTGATGTACGGACCTGAAAAAAAATGTTTGTTTCATTAATTGTATATTTTTTCAGCCTACAGTTGAATAATATCAGATTAATCCCAGTAATAATAATTCAACTTTTTCTCAATTTCTTATAAAACTAGAGGGCGATACTTTTACAATACAACCCTGACCAATCGCGCAAGGCGCGTATTCTCGGTTTTTATTCCATAAATTCATTCAAACATCCATTCCTGTGGTTCGTCCAGTAGTTTTTCAGCCATTTAGCCAACATTTCATACTGTTCTTTCTTCTTTCCACATACCTATACAGTTTTTAACCGTCTATCCTTTAGTTTCTTTTTAGTGTTATCCACACTTCAATCTATATTAATCTTTCCAACACCAAACAATGTAAAGAGCTTCAAATGATACCGCTCGTCGCAACTCAATATTTCACTTTAGCGTTTACACACGTTACTTGTTTCATTTTAAAGTTATATTATAATAAACACCAAGAGTTCTGTCAATGTCCGTGTCTTGTTGATAGGGATGTTTGTGTTCCTTGTTTACAAAAATGTTTGTGGCTGTATTAACAGAAACCTTTGTGTTCCTTTGTTAACAGGAATTTCCCTGTCCTATGACAGAAACACATGCGTTTTGAATTGGCATGAATATTCATATTCTGTATAGTCAAATATATTCGTGGCTACCTCAACAAAAATGTATCTGGTTGAGAGAAATGTTTATGCACATTGTTGATATAAGTGTTCATGTACTGCGTTCACCTAAAGCCAAGTTCTGTTTATAAGTTTATTAAGATAAAATAACACGGAATACAAAGTATGTGTATTTATCCTTTCACCTTACTTATTAATAAACGGTATCTAACATTCTATAAGGACGAAAACCTATAGTAATGAAGGAGCAGATAAAATTTCAGTTTTATATTTTTTAAGTTCTTTAACTTAAGCTTGAATCAACTTTTTCATTTTCAAACTATACTATAACTTTCTAATACATAATGCACGTTTTTTTGCAAAAATTCAGCAATGTCTTCGTTGGAAGAAGAATTTTACAACTGTTGTATACACGAGTAACTTTATCATTTCAAATCATGTTGAACATTTATATTTATTATTATATTTTGGAAAATAATGAAGGATTATGTTAGGTATTTCTTTCTTGAAAATATAATCTTGCTAATTTTAAGTCAATGCATTTTATTAAATATATCAGAAAGGAAGAAAGGTTGTTCGAACTAAACTAAGTGAAAGGTTGACTTAGTTAAACATAGAGTACAACAATGAGATTAAAAGAAATATCTGACTCAGTTGTTTACCCTTAACCCTATAGTTTCTTAAGTAACATTTAAGTTGTTAATATCAACTCTTTCTTACAAGATTTATTTCGTCCGATAAAGCATGCTGCCACTAACGGCAGTTTTTAGGCCTTATAATGATGTGCTTTAAGAAAGTATGATAAGTATAGTTTACATATTCCCTGCCAATACACTATGTAAAAAAACAAAACAGCTTTTGCAAGGACAGAGTGAGGAAACTAAAATAATGCAATCACTTAAATCAATACATTTGTTGATACTTTTTCGGATAGAATTCCACGCCTCATATACATGTATATAAGCATACATATTTAAAAACCCAGTCAGAGAAACAATGTTAGTGGATTGAAATGGATACTCTATCACTATTTATGATTTATTTTTAGTTGAACAGCACACAATAGAATGTTACAATTGATCATTCAAAAAATAAGAGTTCTTTCGATATTTGCAAACATGAAAGTTTGTATATGTAAACATGAAACATGGCTCACAAAAAGCATAAACTACTTTTCAACTTAAGCTCTCAGATTTTGTTTAACCATCTAAAAATTAAGTTTGAATATTAGTGAGGGAGATATATGTGTATCTCTTTGAACAAACAGAAGGATAATAGTTTGTTTGTCATTTCATGTACACATATCATGCGCAAGGCTAAAAAAACAAAAAATACAGTTTTATTTTATGGTAAGTTACTTTTAATGCTTGAAATACTTACAGGAACTTTTTTTCAAGAAAAAGCGTAGAATAGTTCTCCCCTACCTTCGGAAATACAACATTTAATGTAATAGTCCGATTTTTAACACGTTTTGATAAGACTAACTTGCTTGCATGTGCATTGTTTCTGCAATTAAATTAATTTTAGGCGTTTTGATTATACATTTGGGAAGGTATGAGTTAAAAGAGTCTTAATGTGATTAAAAGGCCACGAGGAGCTATATTTTCTCTAAAAGAGAGCTATGTTAAGCACATAGTCTAACAGAGAAATTAAGCATACTAGAAAATTAAATGCTTGTATGACTGTAATCTTGTTTTTTATCTGAATTAAGACGTTTAAGTCTTAATTTACTATTGCATAAAATTTATCACGAGAATTATGTTATACATTTTAGAAACATCTTTCCAAAATGTTACATAATACGTTAGATTTTTCATTAAAAATAAAACAAAAGGCTAAACACCCAATTTTTATGTGTTCTTTTATCTTAATGACTCTACAAAAATAGAAAAGTGTGTATTCCGTAAACACAGAATACCTGTGATTTTGTCAGCGTAAGATATGAGTATTCTCCAAATATTAAGTCACGAACATTTCTGTTAACACAGAACATAAGCATTCTTGTCGATGTAGGATACAAACACTTCGGTTATCAAAAAATCCAAGAGATTGCAAAACACGAATATTCATGTGGGAAAAGGATATTAACATCCTTGTTCACACACGATAAGATATGGATGTTTCTGTCTTCGAATGTCTCGTAGATGTCAATACAGGATTGCAAAACACAAATTTTTGTCAACATTGAAAACAAATATTTATTTCAACACATAATACAAACGTTTCTGTTCACAAACGACATAAACCTTTTTGACAACGCAGCATATAAACATTTATGTCAACAGAGAACAGCTATATTGTTATCCAAATAGGACTCGAGCATTTCTACTAACACATGACACGAATATTCCCGTAAACAGAAATACAAATACTTGTTTTAACACAGGACACAAACATTTCTGTCAACACAAGGTAAGCGTATGTCTGTTATGGCATACGAGTATATTCTTATTTTACATGGCATAAAAATCATTGTCAACATAAACATTCCTGCTACCACAATATATGGACATTAGTGTTAGCACAAGACTCTATCATTCCTTTAAACAAAAAGAAAGGACACTTACATCAACACAAAATTCTTAGAAATTAATTTAACATACTAACATAGAGAACGCTTACGATGTAATATTCACCACTTATGTAAGATGCAGATGAATATTAAGCAATTTATAAATTTTATTTGGCCTATGGAAGTTTTAAATAATGACAGACAGAAGAATGGATGAATAAACACAACTGACTCATACCAGAAAAGTTAAAAACTGTGTAGATGTGTATGTGTGTACAAAAACGAAATGTTTTTTTAGCGAACGAAATTCGCTAAATGGTTGAAAAACTAAACAATCCATGAAAGGTTGGATATATAAGTATTTTCTTGGAAGAAACGCTAAGAGATAAAGATGGAGAAAGGTAGAATATACTATCAAGAATATGTTTACAAAGATGGAGGGGGTTTTAGGTTTAGAGTAATGCTTAAAATACTTGTATTATAAATCCACAAGTTCATGGTTTGTCTCCTAGTGGGCCAAAAGCATGCTGTAAAAGTGACAGTGAAATCCTACTACTTGGTTTGACTAAGGTAATCAAAAGTTGGCAAAGGGTTCTGAAAACTAACTGCTTTCTAGTTTATCAGTTCAAAATTAGAGACATATAGAGTTTCGCAATATCTTTTTGAACGTTTATGGGCTTTGACATCAATTTATGTTTAAAATGTTTTATAAGAGATATTGGCCAGATGGTTAAGGTACTCGACTCCTAATCTGAGTGTCGCGGTTTTGAATCCCCGTTGCACTAAACATGCTCGCCTTTTAAGCCGTGTGAGCGCTATAATGTGACGGTCGGTTCACTATGTGCTGATAAAAGAGTAGCCTCAGACTTAACAGTGGGTGGTGATGAGTAGTTGCCTTCTCTTTAGTCCTACACTGCTAAGTTAGGAACGACTGGAGCAGACAGCCCTCGCGTAGCTTTGCGCGAAATTAAAAAAACAAAAAAATAAGGCATATTAGTTCGCTCTAGGTGTTGGTCTTTTATATATTTTTTTGTTTTATAGCTGTTGTTTTTACTTGGTAATTTTACATTCTTACACGGTCTGCTGTATCTTGAGAAGATCTGAAACAGGAAGTATTTAGAGGATAATAAATGTTCTTGTTCGAACTGTAACAAATCAACTTTACTGTTTACCGAAATGTTTTTGTCACCAGCTAATATAACTCATCTTCTCACTTCATCACTCCAGAAACTTAGGAAACTCCTAAACGACGTTGAAAATGTTTTTTTTTTCAGTAATTATAGCTCTATCTATCCATGTACCATCAATGTTGAGTTTTCTTTTCTAAAACATTTTCTAAGGGAGAACTTCTAATTTTTGGGTAAAGACATGTGACCTGTATTTCAAGTATTTTTATCATATTAAAAGAAAAAAGTTATATTATCTAAGCATTTCAATCATTTTAAAAGAAAAGAGGTACTCCTGTAAATTTGCAGAATCGAGTTGATAATGATATTTACAATAATTCCCCTAGCGGTGACATAAAGAAACTGTTAAAGTTGCTAAAGATTATGTAGATTTATGGACGCATGAGATGTAATTTTGTGATCTAAACACTAAATAAAAGCCATGTCATGAGCTTCAACAACTAAGTACACGAATGATAGCTGAAAGGTATTATTATTGTTTTTTAATTGATGTTGTTAATGATTTTGTAAGCATGGAACATTGTTATTTTAAAGTTGGTGTTTCTTTGTCTGGTTCACTTTTCCTTTATTTATTGGAATAATTATTAATCCTGATATATTTGTTGTATTGTTCATTAACGTTGGTATCAAGTCCTGGCCAAGCACATATGTACTAACTATGATTTGTGAAAATATAAATTTTGTATTCTAATTTTTCGCTAGTTTCATTTTTGACTTCTTTGATGGTCAAAATTTAACATATTCGTTTCTAATGTTTCAAACGTGGTTTAGTGGCTGTTTGTTTGCGTTTCATTCCGTAACACAATAATCCTATAAGGTACTCGAAAACTTTATATAGCATAAAGCATTAAAAGCATTACAAGAATTTATAGTTACAACTATGACTATAAAACAATGTGAATTAGTTCATCGTTTCATTGTTACGGAAATCAGAATTATGATCGGGCTTTCAATGTATGTTTCAGTAATCAGTTTGAAGCGTATCGCAGAATTAGAGTGCTTTAAATTTCTTATGGCGATGCCTAAATATCATTGAATTCATCTTGATGTTTCACTCACGTGAAGAGCCATGAAACAAATAGAAGTTGACCAATCATAACATATTGTTGTTATTATTAAATTAACTTCAAATGCTTCGTGGTCTTGTTAGCAGAATTAGAAAATGCTTTAAAACCAATGATATAGTTACTTGAAAATCTTAGCAAGGACAGTTATCTCTTACAACACAAGATGGCAGTTACTAATTGTTGATTTTGGCTTGATGCAATAGTAGAATACCTGTTTCGAGACTGAATCAAATGTTTACTGCCGTAATCGGACGTAGCGTAAGCTAACAGATGTTAAAAATAGACATCACGAGATTAGTCTGTTTGCCACACACCAAATAAGGTGCATTTTATGGATAACAAGATGCAAAATAGCCTGCCAGCAATGATGGTAAAATCACATTACTGACCCAACGACCTGTTGAGCAATGTTATTTTAACAAGTAGTTCATGCTTCATTGAGGTATCAGCATAAAGTCACTTGGAAAGCATCTGAAAACAGCTCCAGCATCATTTCTGTAGAGGATCTTAATGGACATTTTGACAGTGTTTGTAAGATGTGAGAAGAAATAAAATATACTATATTTCTACGCTTTAAGAAATGGTACCATTAATGTTGTACATCATGTGACTTTGTTGCTATATGCTGATGAATGTAGCATTGGCTTCGACCTAATGGAAAAAGATGAACTTTCGACATCATGTAAAACTAATCGATATGTTCCTTGAAAAAGCTGGATTTGACGAAACGGACTTCGACCCAATTCAATGTATGTAAGACGTTTTTGGGAGACGCATCGCATTTTATCAAGTTATTCCATACATTAAAGATCCCCTAGAGACGGAATAAACCTCTCATAATTCTGGTCAAGAAGCATGCAACACTTTACTGTTCGTAATGTTTATATTCCATAATGAAGGTAAGTGTCATTACGTTTTAAAATGTAAAGTAGCCTCTATCAGATAGCCATTCAGGAGCGTAGGTTGAAACAATGTTCAATATTTGCATGGTAATTGGCTCAAAGGGACAACTGACATTATTTCGTAACAGTGAGTTTAGGCTTAGCTAAAGATGTATAGCTTTTATTTATTCTTTAAATGTTTATTTAGTGTAATTCATACGCATAGTGTATGAGCTTTTAAGAGAAATTGTTTAATTAGATTTTTACATAGTTATATAATGAGGAAATGATTAATAATTTTCATCTGTATTAAGCATATTTGTTTTACAAAATGATAATACAAACAGCGCCGAAGACTAAAAATGCACACGTTTCTTCTTTTTTCCAGTTCAATTTTTACTTCTGGAGTGAAGTAAAATAACATTTAGGAATCACATCACATTACCAGAATTAAAGCGTATTAATTCTTATAAATCATATGAACTATCTGATATTAAGTCACACAAACATTTGTAAATCACGTTTTCCTTAACAACAGATACAATAAGTTTGAAGTTTAGTTTTCAACAGATTTATATCTGAGCTTCAGCATGGTTTTAAAGTTGTAAAATCACAAAGGCAAATGTCTGTTAAAAGATGTATCTCTGTTTTTTATAATTTATAAAAAACGTCAACACCATACACATAGATATAAACAAAATTAACATAATTATTTCTCACTCAATATTATTCATGAACATAAACAAGGTTAGGGTAATGATTATACATTTTACGCACAAGTTCGCACACTATGAACCAAATGATTTTTACAAATAACGTTTTTTTCCCAATAAAATAAAATTATATGCTCTTATTTTGTAGTCAGTAGCTTTTAATTAATTTTCCTTTTTATGTGGTTTTCTCAAATAAAATCCTTTAAAGGTGAATTTTACAGAAAAAAGAAAACTTTGCAGTCAAAAGAACTACTCATACTGATTAATTTTGCAGGTTCACATTTTTTATACAAAATATGTGCTAATAAATGAAACCTAGAACTTGATGCAGAAAGTGTCCTTTTCGAGCGGCAATCCGAACGTTTTAGTTTTTACGTTTGCCGCTAGGAAAAGTACTGTAACGTAATAGTTGCCAAACAAACCGCCAACACCAGCGCGTTGAATGTAAATAAACATGGCCAGTGCATACGGAGAAACAGAGGCGGAGTCTGTTTTGACTTTGTGTTCTGAACAGTGTCGAGTAGCGCCATATCAATTCGAACCTACTCTGAACGAACCTAGAACAGTTACTTTTGATACAGATCTGACAAGTTCTAGTGATGAGGACAGTTCCACGAGCGAGAGTAGCGGAACTGTGAGTGATACTGACAGTGCCCAGGCTGGTTACAAGTCGGTCGTACCTCCAGTGGAAGAATGGTAAGCCTAAGTCATGACAACAAATATGGTCTGTATTATTTCACGTGCAATTTTAAACATCTCGAAACCTGTCTGGTGTTTATAAATTATTGGTATTACAGACTGTGTTTTATTTGTTTATACTTTGTCGACTATGGTAACTAATACTCGGCCCTTCCACAATCATTGTACCAGATATTTATGACTCGTAACAAAATGAATTTCAATTATACGTCATAATTCTATCTATAAAATCAAACTAGATGTAGCAGTCTGAATAGTTAATTTAATATTTACCATAAATGTATAATTTATATGACATATTCCGAATGTTTGTGCAAGGTGTAGGTGTGTTTTATGCGAGCAGATGCCAACCAGGAGAGAGTGCGTTTGTTGTCGCATGGTGTGAAGGAGTCCAGTTCTTCCTATTGACCATCCGCACCCACTGTCGCCACCTTGCCGGTTCCTTCTCCTTGCATGGAAACGAAAAGAAGCTTTTGTTCGATGCCGAACCGTTTTTACAACCATAAGCAACACAGTAAACCATGTTATCATAAAACAAACATAAAGTAGCAGTATCAAAACAAAAAATAGTCTCACAAAGTATGTAATCCGAAAAAAGAACCGATAGATGTACATAAAACACCAGCACTGAAAGAAACAAACTGGTCGGAGCGCGACGAAGTGTGTTTGGCAACTATTACGTCATAGTTGTTAAACGTCACGGAAACAGCCGAACGACCGAAAAAAAACTTGAGTTCGAGGACCCGCATACTTTGTTTCATTTTTTACTCAAAAACTAAAGCGTTTAAAAATATGGCAACCACACAGGAATTATACTTAACCAAAGTACAATTTCTAAGGCAATTATTAAATTAGTTAAAAATTCACCTTTAAAGTAAGTGACATTAAATGCATATATGTTATATAACTTCAATAAAGCAACAATAACATGAAACTGATTTCAAGGTACTGTTCTCCTTCCTTAAAACAAAGGTAAAAATTGTAAATTAGAATATATATATTCACGGCTCTTCTGTTTGGGTTTTCTGGGCCGAATATTCTAAGAATTCAACAACTAATGAATTGGAGAACAATTCTAACTTACTTTCAAACTTTGAGTTTCGAGATTTCCTTAAAAAGAACAAGGAACAATTCAGAGAACTCATGTGGAAGGTCCATATGGTATTAAAATGGATACCATTGAATTACTTTAGCGTTTACTTGTTTTATGAAAGTATTTTTAAGATATAAAATCGTTTGACAATCCACATCTATACAAGTAAAACCAAACTACGTTAGTACACAGGCACTGCTTCAGTTCTTTCAAAATTAAGCAGGTAAACAAAAAAGTTTTACTTTAAAAATATAAAAAAATTAAAAATGCAACAGAAGGAGATATATCAAGTATCAATTAAGGTGGTTCAAGATAAGAGGAAACAAAACTCCTGATATTTCAATTTTCACATCTGCTTAAATCTTAAGATTCACATCTTTTATTTGCTGTGTAGTATAAAATTGCACAATGAGCTATTTTAACTAAGCCTATTACAGTGATCAAACCCTTAATGTTAGCATTACAAGACGTCAAACTTCCCGCTAGCCTCTGAAGTGTGTTCATCTTTAATAAACTTACTGCTTCTGATGTTGTAAAATCGTGTTAACAACAGTTTTCAACAAATATAAACTTTATAAAAACATAATATAAGAGAAGTGAGAAAATATAATAAACAGTTTAAAATTATTCTTTATTTAACATGAATATCTTCCGTCTCGGAGTTGTTGCTAAATGTGAAAACGTTGGCAAAAAGAGAGTTTTCTCTCTGATAAAACGATATGAACGTTATTTTTTTATTTTTTACTGCCTGTGTTAAGTTAAATCAAAGGCATTTAGAATTTTCACAATTGCATATTTTTGCTAGGAATGAGGTACAATATTTAAAAAATCGGGGAACTTATACACTTAATCGTTCTAAACCATGTCTAAGATGTACTATCACAAAATAAATCAACCTGAAAGTCATTTGATATGAAATAAACGCAAGATATTCGCTTTTGTAACTGCAAAAAGACAGATGTATTTTGTGACATTGCTGAAAGTTTTACAGTTCCTAAATTTTCTTTTTTTTTATTACTCATATCAAACAGATGGACGCTGAACGCATAAATCGATCACCATGGAAACTTTCTACACAACATGGTGCTAATTCGATTGATGATCATCGCATCTCTGCAATGTGGCCATTCATGAAACAATCATTAAAATCAGAATTATGTTCACAAATCCTAGTGGACTTTGGTCATTCCGACTTGAATGGAACTTTCACCTCTGAACTAGAAGATACTAGCTTCTTGGGTTCTGATGAAGCGAAAATGGCCAGTGATTGCACGACAGAAGCTCCTAATGCTAATTCTGACAATGAAGTACGCGAAAATCCAAATTATATAATCAACGAGAATGGGCAAAAAATACCAGACACCGATGACGACCCCTCTACATGCCTAATACCTAAATATTCTTTCACGAGTAATCAGGCGAGTTTTAAACCTGGGTTGCTTACCCACCTGTTAAGTACTGCGTGCAACGTACCATACACTGTTCGTCAAGCTTATCGGGCTAGTAGACGAAATCAGAATTTCTCTGAAAGAATCGAACGGATGATGATGACCAAATCTCCGTTCATATCTCTTCTGCGTTGGAATTGGGCTGCTATCCGCCTGGGGTGTTTCGTGATACTCGTGTTTATTATCGTTAGCATTTCTTGTATAGTTATTAGGTTAGTCACTCCTGGTAACAGGACCAACGAAGTACGGAGAGGTTGGTGGCAGGGTACTGTGTCATATGAAATTTTCCCAGCTTCTTTTCAAGATTCAGACAATGACGGCTATGGAGATTTCAGAGGTCTGATCCAAAGATTGGATTATGTCCAAAGCCTCAATGTTGCGTCTGTTAGGCTTAATTCAATTTTTAGTGCGTTAGATTATCCTCTAGAATATGGTCATATCATCGACTTTCTTAGTGTGGACCCTCATCTTGGTAGAATGGAGGACTTCCAACAACTCGTTGAGGAGTTGCACGCACGAGATATGCGTCTCATACTGGACATTAATCCTTCATTGACTAGCGATCAGCATACTTGGGCTGCCCACTGGCTACAGAACAGAAGTGGAATATTCAAATATTACTATGTCAACAATGAATCGTTGGTAAGTTTTAAAACCTTTCTGTTCTCGTAATATGTAAAAAGAAACAGACTTAAGGCTATGTCGTAGAATCCTCTTTGTTATGAAAAAGTTGGTATACAAGGATTTCGTCGTATATCTTGACGTTTACAAAAAACAATAAGAGACAGATTTTTTTATTTATTTCTAATTTATATTTAGAAACGTTTGTTTTGTCATAAATTGTATTGGAACAAACGACCAAAATACAAGAATTGAAAGAGAAACTGCACATTATAAGATACGCCGGAACAAATATCCATTATAAGCTGCAAAACTTAGTATCAACATTTTGCTTCAATAGCCTTACTGGTACATTGTATGTATTGTAAAAGTTATACGGTCTCATAAAGTTATTAACTGAAGTTACCAGAAGATGTTTTAGTTTAGCAGACATATATGTTAGTGTACATATATATATATATATATATATATATATATACATGAACACTGTTCTCAGACAATGCAACAGGAAAGTGAGCAAAAGAAAATATTTCATAACATATTTCAGCCATCATTAAATTACTAAACTTATAAAACTTGTATATTTTTCCTCTTAGGTTTCATCTTTAATTTTATTTTTTCTTTATAATTCCACCTGTGACGTGAAATTTAGAGCTATTATTAATATCTAAACGAAAACTTTTCTATCAAATAAAGAGCTAAAGAATTTATTTAGATATTCCAAAGTAAGTTATTATTTCACGTTTCACATGTACCATATTTTTTATGTTCTTCACTATATAATCTATATATACATACACTATCTCTGTACCAATTACCATACTGTTTAGCTTATTTAACCTATTTAATTATTTTTTTGTTTCTTTGTAATTCTTTATTTATTTATCCGTGATTTCTCATTATAAGATAGGTTAATCCAGCGTTTTTCAACCACTGGCAACAGATCGCCACTTTGTGGGATTTAACGAAATCAAACAAATAAAAACTGAATAATATTTATAAGTAAATCGTGGTGTATTTTTAACTTGCATTTTAGTGATTAGCGATAGTTTAGGGCAGCAGCGAACAGGTCTCTCGTCGTAAAACTCTGATCTTGCCCAAATTATTAAAAACATGACAAAATTGTATTTAAAAGTTTGTTTATTTCAAGTTTGCGTAAGTCTGCATATATCTCGCTATGCCACTGGATGCTTGATGAAAAGCCTGCCAGGTGTGTTAAATTTATTCCAACCTGAGCTTGAAGTATCAGTTGAGGTTTAATTATTTACTGCAACTTAATGTCCAAAAATAAATAGAGCGATAAATCAGGTTTCTTCTTAATTTTTTTTTCTTATTGTTATGAAATTCACTTCCACTGTATGTTAGCAGTAATCGGTTCTAGTTTAAATTCAAAATATTTACTTCCTATCAATATTTGAAACATAAGCTACTACATATATTTTCTATAGAGAGAGAAAATTAATAGGAAAAACTGGGTTAACAATAGCAAATCCAAACCTCCGACTAATTATATTAGTTTGTTATAACCTAAAATAAAGCTGAATGAAAAATAAATTAAAAAATAATAAACAAAAAACACTGCACTAATTAAAAATATCCTAGAGTACAAGCTATAATGTGGGATATAAAATGAACCCTAAGTTTTGGAGGTGACTGCGGAAGTAGGACCCACATCACGGTGGGGATACACCATCTATCAGTCTTAACCTCCATTTGCCAGTCACATATAAAGAATGAAAATAAACGAGTAGCAATACATACGGAAATAGAAGTTAGAGAGCTAATTACCTTGTTTCTGTTATTCTTGTTTTTATTTTTCAATTATTTTTCTTCTTTACTTTGAAGAGCAGTCACCTTCCCACAACTGTTTGCAGACAGTGAAGGGTGTATAGATGTGGGATGTTGTGGGCTTGAGCACCCACATCTTCCTTTCATAATTTCTTTTTCTATGTCTGTTGCTACTCCTTTATTTTATTTCTTTATGTGAAACTGGTGAATATAGGTTAAGACTGACAAACAGTGTATCCCCACCGCAATGTGAGTCCTACTTCCTAAGTCACCTCCAAGACATAGGGTACATTTTATTTCACACGTTATAGTTTGTGCCCTGAGATCTTTTTAATTAGTGCAGAATTTTTATTTATTATTTTTAATTTATTTTGTTTCAGCTTGTTTTTGGGTTATAATAAATTAATATAATTAGTCAGAGGTTTGTATTTGCTGTTTTTAACGTAGTCCTTCCTTTTGATTGTGTTTACTGAACTTTATCACCATTAATTTTCTCTAAAATATACATATATATATACAATAAGATAAAATACACTACAGCTGCTTTTAAAAACTCAAACAATACTATGTTAAACTTTGGAATTAATACTATAAAACAGGTTGTGTTTGGGTATATGTTTGTTTCTCCATAACAAAAATATTCCAGCTTTTCGACCTCTCATAAATATGAAATTCTCAGGAGTTCTTGGGTAAAACCTAACCAAATAAATTCTGAAGTCTCTTATTTCATTCATTTTCTTATATTTGTAAGTTTCGCAGCTATTTAGAAAAATCCTTTTCTACTTGTTTAGTGTCACAAATAAAGCGCACACTCTCGCCTTTCCACCATCCATGTGATGTTGTTGTTGTTTTTTTAATTAAGCACAAAGTTGCACAATGGACTATCTGTGCTCTGCCCCGGATTTTAGTGTTTTAAGTTCGCAGACATACCGCTGAGCCATTGTGGGGGGGGGGGGGGCATCCAAGTGATACTCGTGAAATAGTTATGTCTGACGCAAGTACCAATGTAAACATTTTTTTTTCTAAATTAATTCATGGATTCGAGATAAATTCAACTTACCCAAGCTATTAATAAATCAAATCCTTAAAAAACAATCTCCAAGTAAGGCTAAAAGTCTGTACTTTATACCATTTAGTATGATAGAACATAGACTGTAACGATAAGATGAGTCTTTAAAATCGTTTCAATATCACGTACTCAACGCCCTTTGCACTACTGTAGAATCAAATCAGTATTTAACTATTAAGTCACATTAGTATCTCTAGGATAAATGTTACTGTTCAATTGTTTCATTTTTATAGGTAGTAGTGATCACAGGAATCACTATTGAAATAAGTTTTCGTTCAACCGCTTCAATGCTTGATGATATTATTAGTTATATTTGACTTGAATTTCGTTCATAGTTACTCTATGGCTATCTGCGCTAGCTGCCCCTAATTTAGCTTTGGCTTGGGATTGTCCTACACTTTATAACGCCACCACAGCTGAAAGGACGAGCATATTTGGTGATGGAGGTTTGAATCCACAACCTTTAGCTTGCGAGAGGCATCTTAAATACCAGGCTGTGACAAGTCCTAATAGTATCCGTAGTTATACACTATTGATCAGACACTTAAAATATTTACAAACATTACCGCCTAATCATTTCCAAGCTGAATGAATGCGATCTCAGTTGTTTCAATATTTGAGACATAATACTAATCAATCACATCAATATTTCACAAATATTGCAACTCAATCATTTAAAAGTTTCATGACTGTTACAAGATGCTCATTCGCTCTACTACACTGACAAATACTATTACTCAGTTGTCACTATTTATGATTAAAACTGCTCTCAGTAATTTTAATATTTGAGTATCTTTTTTGCTTCACCATGTTAGTGTTCGACAACTAGCGTTAAATTTCGCTTTTCGAAACCTGTTTAGTAATGTTGCTTAGTAATTCTGTATACATATGGAAATAATTTCTAGATAACACTTCTATTTGTACAATTAAAATAAAATTACATACGTAATGATCATACAGAAACATGACAAAGTTTTGAGTTCTTTTAAAAGTACTTTTATGTAATTTCAAATCTTGAACAATTAGAATACCTCCAAATGCTTTCTTATTTAACTTTTAATTATTAAAACCAACCAATTAACTCGATAGAGGAATTTATGGGGAATTAACGTTATTGAAATAGACTGATTGGTTCTTTTTGCCGCCCTATTCACTATTTTCGTAGTACTTTTCTGATTTGTAAAGTCACTCAAGACTGGTTCCATCTATTCAATTTCTCCAACTCGTCAAATAAATCTTCAAACTTCCTAATTTTATTTTATTAAGTGATGTAATGATTCTTCACAGTATTTTAATTCACATGTAGTACTCCAGTAGCACGATGGTATGTCGGCGGACTTACAACGTTAAAAATTTGGTTTCGAAACCTGTCATAGACAGAGCATCGATAGCACTTTATGTAGTTTTATGTTTAAGTTCAATATTTATACACATACGTTTTTCAAGTTCAGAGAGAATGTAGAGAAGCAAAAAGGGTAAGCATTTTGTAGACTTTATATTGCGATAATTCGACTGCATTCAGACAATTTAAAGTATGATACTTATCAGGTAGAAGCAAGAATCTAGAAACCGAACAGAAAATTCGTATATCTTATATATTGTTTCAGTTATATTTATGAGTTATTAATTAGAGAGATACATAACATTAATTTAGAAGTTAAATATATATATATATATAGGAAACAAACTGTCTCATTTAAAGACTATCTGATGAGGCCTTTGCTTGTTGAAACGTCGCACCGCATTTCCCGTTTCTTAACATCTTATAGCCTACCAATTTATTTTAGGGCCCCCGGTAGCACAGCGGCATGTCTGTGGATTTACAATGCTCGAAACCGGGTTTCTATATGGTGGTGGACAGAGCGCGAATAGTCCATTGCGTAGCTTTGTGCTTAACTTCAAACAAGCTTTTTTTCAAGAACTAAATAAATGAATAATTTTCTATATAAAATTTGTACTTTGGTTTTGTTTTGATGTCCATATCCCTAATTTTGAATACTTACCAGAAGAAAGACAGCTAGCTAGTAAACAACACCCTACCGCTCACCATCCATGCTAAATGATTAACTGTATCCCTTATAAGGCACTCACATCAAAGTGCGGGAAATATTTTGTGGTACCGTACGAATTTGAGCCAGGTTCACTAACTCCAAAATCTATAGCTGTACCACATGATCAGCCCAAGCCCCTTCTATGCATAAAAAAGATGGTGGGATTTACTTCTATGCCACTAAATACGCAAGAGTTATGCATTTCAGTATGGTCTGGAGCATGATTTTGGTGTGACATGTCTCCAAATAAACATTTGCTTTATGGATCAGTACTTTGTAATAAATAAGTTTCTCTGTAATTACTTTTCGGTTGCGCCAGAAAGGCGATTTATTAAGTGGCATATAACCTGGTTGTTTCCACCTGAATAGTTGTTTCCTTTGTAAGTTTTAGTAACATGAAAATTTATACAGGCTAACTTCTCAGAATACGAAGAAGATGAGAAAGAAAACCCTAGTCGTCCCTTTGGCAGCCAACTCTTTCTCAACTGGTCTCACCCAGCAGTTCAAAAAGAAATAGAAGAAGTCCTAGATTTCTGGCTTCAGAAAGGCGTAGATGGGTTTTACGTGAAGGGCTTGAATCATTTTCGTAGAGATAATCAAACTGATCTGTATTCGGTGATGAAAAAATGGCGTTACTTATTGGATATTTATAGTGTTAATGAAAATAAAAAGATCATGATGATATCTGAGAGTTTTGTGAAGAAACTAAAAGATGAACAGTCATCGACCTTTGACTTGATTTTTGACCTGTGTGATCTTATAGACGTCCAGTTGCATCTCTCCTTGAACCATGTATCAACTGTAAAGACTCAGATTCTTAGTATAGTTGAATGGAGTAATGTTTCAACATCACCATGGACGAATTGGCATATTGGCAGTGTAGCAACGTCGCGATTAGCATCAAGGCTACATACAGACTATACTCTTGGTACCATGGTGTTTTTACTTACGTTGCCTGGCTCGATATCGCTGTTTTATGGGGACTAAATTAATCTGCAGGACTCAATAGATGTCACGACTGGGAAGGTGAGAAATATTTTTTTAAGTTTCTTTTCTTATAGCAAAGCCATATTGGGCTATCTGCTATTCTTGAAGTTCTAACTAGCTCGAGTTTTATTTAAAACAATGTGCATTGGGAGTTATTATCTTTTTTGCACTTTTTATGATTAGATGAGAACAAAATATTGATTTTATAGTAATTTTGAATTTTGTATTTATAAGTCAGTCACATCGAACATTTCAAACAAATTCAAATATTATTCTAAATGTGAGTTAGATGATTAAGAAAAATATTTAGCTTTTTTAAAACATGTTGAATATAAACTATTGTAAACTCTAACGAAGAGAAATGAGATAGAATTTATAGAAGTAGTGAACTGATGAATAAAACAGTAAATTATATTACGTGAACATGTATAGAATGCAGAGCCATGAACATATAATGTCTTATTACATTCTTGTAAACTCTTACATTAAAATTATATGGTTAAACTTATCATTCGCGATTTGAGTAATTTTGGTAAACAAAATAATTAATAAAATCTTATAAAATTAACTATTCGTAACTAGTTCATATCTTGCGAGAGAATTAAAGCAGGATGGTTTCAGGCGCTCATTTTTATTTATTGAAGTATTATTTTTAGAATAATATAAGATTTTCTATTTTGTTTTTCATTCCTTATGAGCAATATTAACTATATCTACCTGATAAATATCAGCATATTTTAATTTAAAAAAATACTAATTATATCGAATACTTAAATCGTTACTACTTACGCAGAGATGCCAACTATTTCATACGACTGAGCGTAATGACTGTAGAGAGCCCTTTCACAGTTTTAGTCCTTTTAGATTTGCCAAAAACAAGACAATATGGTGAACGAGGCCTCTTTTTTCCAACTTGTGAACGATCGCATTGGTGTTTCTATGCCGCTCAGAAAACGAGAAATACCCATCTACGCGAGCGCTGATTGGCTGACAAGCACTGATGACGTATCTATGGATTCCCCCACATACCCAGCATGGAAAAGCACCGCACTCAAACTATTGGTAGACGTCGGAGATACAAATTTTTTATTGTTTCAAGCACAAACACGATTATCGCAAGTAGCCATTTGGCCTGTCTTTTATTTATTATCAAAATTTATTTGTATCTCACTAAAAATTTTCTTTTCACCTCTTTCAAGCCCTGGGGTAACAATTTATCACTTTATTTTATAGGCCTATATAATATACAATAATTTGGGAGTTGCAACAAGTCATAATATTTGTCTGTATGAGCGTATAGTCATAATGTATACACCAAAATCGTAATGGTTCGCATCCCTGTTTACGCAAATACAAGAAATAGCTTTTTATATATTGAGTAATAATAAAATGTATATAAAAAATATTTATCTTTTCACCTAAGACAGAAGTATTTTTACCACTAACTCTTATTTCTAATACTTTTATAGACATATAGTGAAGGACAACTTTGTCCAATGCAGTGGGAACCAACATTCGAAGCTAACTTTACTTGGAACGAGTCGTTACCATGGTTACCCATTCGTCCCGATTATCTGGTAAATAATGTAGCAAAACACTCTGAGAATATTACCTTGTTGAGTCATATAATCTTAGCCAAACAAACATCTCCCTCTTTATGGATGAAAGCGTTTCATACAAACGACAGTTACAGCAGTGAAAAACAAATGTCGACGTTTATATTCCATTATATTGACGAAAACGTGATCGTTTTTGAAAGACACTTTTCAGATTATAAAAAGTATGCAGTTATCGCTGAATTTGGGGAAGGTAGGAGGACACAAAACGTCTCGAGCTACTTTCCTGATGTAAAAGTATTGTTTTCGACATCCAGGAACAGTTTTAATTTAGATAAATTGTCAGTATATCCAGGTACAGTCCTTATTGGAGAAATTGTTAAATGAAAAAAAACACACCAAGGAAGGATTTAACATTACTATCGAAAAATTAAACTTTTAATAAGGTTCACTATTTGCATTAAAATATGGCATAAACATAAAAATTTAATAAATATATTGGTATTCAAGTCTTTTGAACCATTTTATACATAATCATATGACGTGTAGTTCGGTGTCAGCTTTCCTTTCGTAAATTTCATTCCGCACAAACATTTTTCATAAATTATTACAGAAAAACGTGTTGCGTTTCCAACTCTATTTTTCGTTTCTTGAAAAAATAAATTTGTATTTCTTTTTTCAGTTCTTTATAAAAGTTGCATGAATTAATACTTGATATTTTGATTTTTATTATAGTTGAAGTATTATTTGTTTGGAATTTTCATAAAAGAAAATTTAGTATTTCCCGCGGAGATCGAAAAACGATATTGCAACTTACACTATGAGATAGAAAGAAATGTCCTTCTAAGTTTGGCAGTTAGCTTCCTTGTTGTTGAATAAGAATATATTCGTTATTTTTTATCTTGGAGGAAAATGGTGTAGCTATATTTTGTTTTTAAACAATTGTAAGTACATTTTGAAATTGTATCTATGGCATCAACTGCTTGGGAATTTTACATTGTTAGTGTTAATTCTGTTAAACATAAACACTTTTTGTAATCATTCATTTTTTCAACATCAATCCAGTTCCTTCGTTGGTATGCTATTTTATATTCACCAAATTCAGATACATTCATTAAGATACCACTGTGAAACAATAAGGTGGATGTTTTTTGTGTGTGTGTCTTTCATTCGTCATTTTGTTTATCTCTTCTATTAATAAATACATGTAAATCTAACTATTCATGTATCATTTTTAAGTAATCCAAATTGTATCAGTGTGTATGGCTACTGATAAAAATTTTGGTTATTAAGACATGTAATTTAGTCCAATAACATATAATATGGAAAAAGAGCAGTAAATAAACATTTTAACCGAATAGATCCTCGTGTATTATTCCTAAACCTAAATTGAAGTTTTATACTAACTTGAAAAGTTAAAAAAAAACAAATATTTTTCTATTGACTTGAATTTATAGAAGACTGTTTTTACACTATTTTGTTTAGAGTAGAATAAAGTTACGGTCACTGAGCTGGATATGGGAAAACAAGGACGAGGTGAGCGCTCGAAATTTCTTGAGTTACCGTTCTCGTGTCCAAGTACTTTTTGCAATATCTCATTGTAAATAATACAGGGTGTTTAGAAAGTCACTGTGCAGTTTTGTATATTAATAAATATATAAGTGCAGAAAGACTTTCCGAACACCCTGTATAACATTTAAATATTTTTAATAATAAGGTGGCTCAAGTGAAAACTGCTCTTCTAATGTCCAGAGTTATAGGTATGATACTCCCGAATACAGTTCCACAACTTAAGCTATAAGCATGTTATAAAAATGACTACTGAACCAGTTGTTTAGTTTAAAGAACCAAACAAAGTTCTTACGTCAGCAGATACTGCCAAGTGACTGCATTCCATCCGGTTAGTTTCAAAAAGAGTGATGGCTATTTAGTTCACGTATACATAAGGTTGGCAAATGGTCCTGAAAACTTACTACTTTCTAGTTTATCAGTTCAAAATTAGAGACATATATAGTTTCTTTGCATATGAATTTTCACAGACAACTGAGTAAATGTTTTTATAATGAAAATTAGTGGCACTCGCAATATCTTTTTTAGCGTTTATGGGCTTTTATATCTTGACAACAGTTTGTGTTTAAAATGTTTTATAAGAGATAGTGCCCGGCATGGCCAGATGGTTAATGCACACGACACATAATCTGAGGGTCGCTGGTTCGAATCCCCGTCGCACTAAACATGCTTACCCTCTCAGCCATGTGGGCGTTATAATGTGACGGTCAATCCCACTATTCTTTGGTAAAAGAGTAGCCCAAGAGTTAGCAGTGGGTGGTGATGACTAGCTGCCTTCCTTCTAGTTTTACAACTGCTAAATTATGGACGGCTAGCACAGATAGCCCTCGAGTAGTTTTGAGCGAAATTTAAAACAAACAAACTGTTTTGTTAAGTAAATGATAAAATGAACCAACTTCAAATAAATAAAAGGAAAATATTCATGAATGTTCTCCGATAATTAAAAATTATTCCATGGTTCAACAGAGAAAAAACAGCAAAAACCTGTCCGTCGGAAAAGATATTGTAGCTGAAAAGGATGAATATCATGCATAAAATTATCTCCCTCGAATTTGTAAATTTATTGAAAATTATCATTGTTGAATCGGCTTTTACGAATGGCTTGGGCATCTGAAGGGGTTAGTATGCTCTGACTGTAAATCCGAAGGTTTATGGTTCGCATCCTATTGTTGTAAATTCTCGTTGCACACTTTCGGCCTGTGTATGCCCTATAAGATTAACGGTTAACCTCTTCTATTCAGAATTGGCTGTATACGTTATTTATTAAACGTTTTCCTTCTGTCTTACCTATTCAATATAACTGACATTGTGCGCAGACAATCCTGGTATACAGTTGAGCAAATTTCTGAAATAAATAAATAGATAAAGAAGCGTATTCTACAAAAAACTAAACAAAAATAAGCTTAATAAGATTTTAATAAAATATCATAATAATTTTGTTAACTTCTCGAGTATATCAGTAACACGATATAAATGTTACATTGTTTTAAAAAGGCTTCGGAAACTTGTAGCATTTGTGAGAAATATATAGAAGATATACATATATATATATATATATATATATATATAGAGAGAGAGAGAGAGAGCACGGCAGGAGAGACAGCAAAATGCAAATGTTTGTGTCAATTTAAGGGTAAGAAGAAAATGAAGCGTAAAACATTTCCTTGTACTTTTTAATTACAAAAGAGCTACGAAAGAAACAAAACTGCACACACAGGTTCCTTGATCAAAACAGGTTATCTACTGTTTCCTAGTAAATATCCAAATGGTTCTAAAACTGAACAGTCACAAGACAGACACAAGCAAACACCAGTCCAACTTTCGTTGGAGTAGTATGGATTTCTCTCACCAGCAGCACCTCTGAAATTGTACTCTGGATCTTCAACGTCTACTTACTCTTCTGATTTGCTGCTCTCTTCTGAGGATGGCTGCTTTCTCTATGGCGGAGTGGATACAGGGAGCTCAGGGCAGTATGACACTGAGGCGATGGATGATGGAAGGTGCGGATACATGATAGCAGATGCATTCTTGCTAGCCCGACGTTCGGAAGGATACACCATGCACAAGTAGCAATTGCTGGTCACTGGGCTCACGCCAAATTCTTGGAATAGCGAACTTCATGGTTCTCTTTTCCCCTCTGTACCATCCTGCGAAAGAGCAAAATAAAATTATTGTGAAGAATAAATTTATTTCATCCACAACTAATGTGTAAGAGGTTCATGCAAAATATTTTATGTGGTATTGTGTCTATATTATTGGAAATTTAAAAAAATTAATTTAAAAATTTAAATTTTAAAAGGTCTAAAATTTGTGTAATATAAAATCTTACTATTCAAGCAAGGAAAAATTGTCCGTCTTATCTCCTACAGTTTTTTTGAAGTGCTGCAGATAAAATGAGATGCCCAGGGTTTGTCTTGATCCCCAACAGGCATGCCGAAATATATTTTGTAGGCTTTACACATTTTAGCAGATGCTGTCACAGAGTACTTTTTCGCTCTTCTCTTGATAAATTGAACACATACATAGCAGAATGCGTCTGGATAATGCTTGCAGCGTCTTGATGCCATCTCTGATAAAATCAGATTGGTCTAGGTGTTCCCTTAGGCAGCTAGAACTAAACTGAAGAGGTCAGTGGTGAGCCTCTGTATATATATTACTATGAAAAGTTCTAGAAAATTCTTGCAAGTTCTACAACACTCTAGAAAATTATTGTAAGTTCTATAACACTTTAGAAAATTATTGTAAGTTCTTGTAAGTTCAAGAAAATTCTCTATCAGCTATTCAGCACTGAATCTACCTAGAATATTCTGGAAAATGAGTAAATTTGAAAATTTCATTACCCAGGTCACAAAAGCAAGGTTTGAAGAGAAAACTAGGTCCTTTCCATTTACTTCAGGCATAAGCAATTGGGAAATAACACTTTCTGCCCAGGAACAAGAAAAAGTGAAAATTTTGTTATGTAGTGTTATTCTGTGTTTCTGTTGAAACATAGGAGAGATAGTAGCCTTGAGATGTTACCTATCCTGCCAGTAGGAGAGACTGCTGGCTACTTTTATGTATATTATATGCAACTCTGCAGAAATCTTTCCTAAAGAAATAAAAAAAAATCTATTAGATTAACGACAGAACAAAAGGTATCTGAAGCAAAACTTAATGACTTATTACCCATGTGCTTTGTAAAACTGCACGTACTTGAATAAAACTGTTGTAACATATTCCGTCATTGGGCTGGTTCTAGTAGAATATTTGTTAGAAATAAAGGCAAGTCCATTCCATTTAAAACAATGAATTCATTTACTTATTCAATAACACTTATTACGGGATAAATTCGCACTGATACAAGCTATAATTACTGCAAATCTAATGTTACATACACTAACTTATAAAAACAGTTACTTATGGAATTTCCATGCTAATCAATTGATTAAATTAATGGGTTATTTTCAATACAAAATGCAGTCCTTTCCTTACCATGTCACTTAGATGCAACCCAGTCTCATCAGTACAAAAAACATAGTGAATTTTCATTTTATCACAAGCTGATGTAAGTCTTTCTTGGATAAAATCATGTATGACTGCTTTTCTTCAGATACACAATGCCTTTTTCAACAACAGTGTATTTGTTTCCACTACACCCCAATCCCTACATGTTGATTTATTACTAATACCGTCTGGTATGAGTATTTCACTTATTCTGGTACAATAATCACCCTCTTTGTTGTCACAGGAGTATCCTGGTCACTAACTGTAAAGCCAACTGAACTTAGCCTAATACTGCATCTACATCTCTACATGAAGTCATTTACTAATGTGAACTATTCTTTGATGTCAATTACCTACATATCATGAGATGTAGAATAGCCTACAAGAGTAAGAGTAATTTTCAACTTTCCTTTTGTTGGAAATTTATGTTTACCCGCTCTTAGTATCATATCCCTAAGAGGTTACTTTCCATATATTATTACAAAACAGGGATGAGCAATTATAGCTATAAAATACGCTGCAACATCTATCCATACACCTATGAACTTGTAGACGGTTTCACTTATTTGTTTCTTGTCTCCTTTGAGGTAGATAGGGTGTTCACAGTTGAACTTTGCTCCAAAAGTACAACCAATTCCTGCCTAATATGTCTGATTACTTCTTTATTATTCCTTTAATAATATTGATGACAAATTTTATTTTGCAAGCTAGATATTTCATGCTGAATTGTTGGGAATAAATCATTCACATTTTAAAATATGACAAAACTTAAACAATAAAAATATAGACTTACCTATGTTTTTGTTGAATAGCTATAATCGACGATCACTTTTTACGATAAACGTTGTAACTAGATGAAAGCTTTGACTTTGAGTGTAACCAAGACTGCAACATATTTTTTTTTGTTCAGGATTTCATTGATAGATTAACCTAAAACTTTCCCGTTACCATGGTAAGCAACTTTTGCTTGTAACTAAAAAAAAAAAAAAAACAAGTGTCATTAGAGAAGTAACAACAAATCATAAAACTTATGATGTAAATGACTTTTTAAGTGTCAAAGCATGATTATAGGTGGTTATTCTTATCATAAGGCATTTTAATGGTGTACTTTTTATGAAGTCCCTTAGAAATCTTTAAGAATTAGAAAGTTGAAAATTTGTGCTACAACTACATTATGTCACCACTGTCAATTGTCAACGAGTTTCACTCATTCCAGAAGTCTTCAAGCCAACCAGAATACAAGACACAGTGATGATTAGTGAAGTATTTATATAAGCTATTTTTACAACAATAATTTTTATAGCCTGAACACTTCGTCGACAGTGGATATAACAAATATTGTGTAATCAAAATACTATTATTATAAACTATTCTTATTCTTGAAAGTTCCTAAAGGGCTTCATAGAAAATGTAGTGTTCAAAATGCAATAGGCCTAGTATTAATGGCTCGTGACAAGTGCAAATCACAATATCAACAATTTACGGAACAATTGAAGCTTTGTTATTTTTGCTTGAATATCTGATTTTTTTCTTTAAAGTCTAATTGAAAAAAATCCCTGTTTTATTAATTTACTTAGGAACATTTTTATAAAAATATCATTGTACTATAGCCAGTTAATAACAAATTCACATTAAAAATGGTAGACTCATCACTCTTCACTTGCCAAAAACGTATTTGAGTGTGCCCTGGTGGGATACCAGAAAGTCTGATTCACAACGTTAATATCAGGGGGCTCTATTCAACTTGGTAGACAAAGCAGATATTCTGATCTGTCTTTAGTATAACAAAACACAACTAAATATTTCTCTGAGTAGTAAAACAAATTGCTTGGTTATATATTTTCTTTACTGAAAATGAAATGTACATTTTATTCAGGAAAAGAAATTCACAAATAAGCACACATTATTAGCGTCTTTACCACTTATATGTGTTTTTGTAGTAAAGCCACATTGTCTACCGACAGAAGTTGAACTCTGACTTTAGCATTGTGCATCCAAAGTATTACAGTTGTTCCACTGAAGAATTTTACCACTTGTCTTTTGCAGGTCACTATTAACAAAATATTTTTCGAGTTTTATTTCCTTTCATATTTTATTTCTCCCAAATTCATTTATAATACAACAGAAACAGTTATTAGTGAAAAATAAAGAATACTGATGTATAACAATATGCATCAGAAATGGCTAAAATTGAAATAAAAATAATACTGAAATGTAGTTATATCAAAATAATACGTTCTCGAGCACAGATAGCCCACGAGTACCTTGGCGCGAAATTGAAAACAAACCAATAACGTTCTCGTTCCAAAGTAATAAATTTTTGTAACTTGAATTGTAAAGACATTTGAAAGAATGGATAAATTTAAATGACGAGTTTTACAAATACAGTGGTACCTCAGTTCTCGAACGACTTCCTTCTCGAACAATTCAGTTTTCTAATATGTTGTTTGAGAAAAAATGTCTCAGTTATCGAACATAAACTCAGTTCCCGAACCAAGCTGTCGTGGCCCGAACCCCCGAAATAACCAGACTGATGACTCAAACGACTCTTTGACCATTTTTAGGCCGACGCCAAGCTTGCCCAAAACATTTTACCCGCACCTGTTGCTCAGTCCACAACCCCACTAAAATCTGCTGTGAACGTTCTCGTTTTTCTTGTTGTTGTTGTTTTGTTGTTGTTGTTTTTCTAAATATTCTGATTAAATAAGCCACCATGGGATCAAAGAAGGATGATGAAAGCAGCAAACCAAAAAGAAAAGTTGTTAGAGCTACAATAGAGGTGAAAAAGGCCTCATAGTGAAGTATGAGAGTGGTGTTCACGTGTCTGACCTTGTTACACAGTTTGGTATGGCGAAGTCTACAGTCTGCACCATACTGAAAAATAAAGAGGTCATCAAAGGAGCTGATGTTGAAAAGGAGTGACAGTGCTTAGGAAACAAAGATCACAAACAATGGAAGAGGTAGAAAAACTGTTGTTGATTTGGGTAAACGAAAAACAGTTAGCTGGTGATAGCATTTCTGAGACCATCATTTGTGAGAAAGCAGAGCAGTTGCATGCTGACCTCCTGAAAAACACCCCTGGAACGAGTGCTGATACAAGTGTTGCCTTTAAGACTAGTAGAGGTGGTTTGAAAAATTTAGGAAGAGAAGTGGCATACATAGTGTGGTGAGACATGGGGAGAGTGCCAATTCTAACAAAAATGCTGTTGATAAATTTGTTAGGGAATTTAAGGGCTATGTAGAAGTTGAGGGTTTTATTCCCCAAAAAGTGTTCAACTGTGATGAGACAGGCCTCTTTTGGAAGAAAATGCCAAAGAGGACCTACATCACCAAGGAGGAGAAGTCACTGCTAGGACAAAAGCCAATGAAGAACAAGCTAACTCTATTGTTATGTAGTAATGCAAGTGGGGATATAAAACTTAAGCCTTTGCTTGTGTACCATTCTGAGAACCTGAGGGTTTTTAAGAACAATAATATCCTAAAAAGTAAACTAAATGTCATGTGGAGCGCTGAGAGTAAAGCGTAGGTAACCAGGCAATTTTTTATGGAGTAGGTCCATGAAGTGTTTGTCTCAAGTGTTGAATTACCTCACGGAAAAACAGTTGCCACTCAAGGCCCTTCTTGTGATGCACAATGCACCTGCTCACCCACCAGGGTTGGTAGAGGAGTACAGTTTCATTACTTTGAAGCTCTTGCCTCCTAACACAACTCCTCTCATTCAGCCCATGGACCAGCAGGTCATATCGAACTTTAAGAAACTCGACACAAAAGCACTGTTTCAAAGGTGCTTTGAAGTGACCTCTGACACAGAGTTAACCCTCAGAGAGTTCTGAAAAAATCACTTTAATATCTTCCATTGCTTGAGGATCATAGACAAAGCCTGGAGGGAAGTGTCTTTGAGGACCATGAACTCAGCCTGAAAAAAATTGTGGCCAGACTCAGTAGCAGATAGAGACTTTAAAGGCTTTGAGGCTGAGCCTGTTGTCGAGGATATTGTCTCACTTGGCAAGTGTGTGGGCTTAAATGTGAGTGGTGATGATGTGGAGGAGTTGGTGGAAGACCACAACACTGAGCTCACCACAGAAAAACTCCAAGACCTTCAGAAGGAGCAGCAACTGAGGAAGTGTCTTCAGATGAGGAGGAGAGAAGGAAGGATGTTCCTAGTTCACTAATCAAGGAAATGTATGGAAAATGGGGAGAGTTACAAAGTTTTATGGAAAAATTTCACCCTGACAAAGCTGTAGCAAACTGCACCATAAACCTTTTCAATGACAATGCCATGTCTTACTTCAGAAACATTTTAAAATGCAGGCAGAAACAAACCTCATTAGACAAGTTTTTTGTGAGAAATAGGTCCAGTGAGTCTCAAGCAGGTTGTAGCGGTGCAAAGAGACAGAAAAGAGAAAGAACCCCAGAAGGAGAGTTACCTAACGTTTTTATGGAAGGTGACTCCCCTTCTAATCAATAATAACTCTCCTACTCTCCATGTTCCTCACCACCTTTCACTTATGCCATCAGCTCTCTTCAGCACAGGTAAAGTGCAGTTAAATTTTCATTTATTGTTTTTTTATTGTGTTTATATTTTTTGTGGTTGACTTTAGGCATGTAAGTATTGTTATACAGGTATAAATAAGCAATATTTTTACTTAAAATGCTTCATAATGCATAATTTTTGGATGTCTGTGATGGATTAATTTAATTTACAGTATTTCTTATGGGAAAAATTGATTTGGTTTTTGAACAGTTTTCTGGAACAGATTAAGTTCGAGAACCAAGGTACCACTGTATATTGATTATTATACCCAAGATATAACATACCTAGGATATAACATACAGAGGTAAAATAGATAAACATTGATAACTGTAACAAGGATATAACATACAGAAGGATTACAGATGATCATTGATTATTTTACCCAGGAAATAACATAGCGAGGTAGAACAGGTGAACAGTGAGTATCATACCCAAAATATAACATACAGAGGTAGTACAGATGAGCATTGATTACTCTACCATGGATATAACATACAGAGGTAGAACCTATGAACTTTGATTATTGTACCCAGGATATAACAATACAAAGGTTTTACAGATAAGCACTTACTACTGTACATTAAATATTTACCCAGGATGTAACATACAGAAGGAATACAGATGATCACTGATTATTTTACCCAGCATATAACATACAGAGGTAGAATGGATGAATGCATATTTTTGTACCCAGTATATAACATACAAAGTTAAAACAGATGAACATTGATATCTGTACGCAGGATATAACATAAAGTGGTGGAACAGATGAATACTGATTATTCTACCCAGCATATAAGATACAGAGGTAGTACATACGAACATTAAATACTGTTCCCAGAATATAACATACAGAGTTAAAAGAGATAAACATTGATTCCTCTTCCCAGGATATAACATAGAGCTGAAACAGATGAACATTGATTATTGTATGCAAAATATAACAATACACAGCTAGCACAAATGAACATTGATTACTGTACCCAGGATATAATATACAGAGACAAAGCAGGTAAACAATGATTCCTGTTCCCAGAATATAACACATAAAAGTAGAGCAGATGAACATTGATTATTGTACAGGGGAAATAACATATACAGGTATAACAGATGAAACTTGATTACTGCACCCAGAATATAACATAGAGAGGTAGATCAGATGAGCATTGATTACCCAGGATATAACATACAGAGGTTGAAAAACAGACAGACATTTATTTCCTTACCCGGGATATGACATACATAGGTGAAACAGATGAACAATGATTACTGAATCAAGGATATAACGTACAAATGTAAAACAGATGAACACTGATTACTCTACCTAGGATATAACATACAGAACTAGAACAAATGAAACTTGATTATTGTACCCAGAACCTAACACACAGAGATAAAACAGATGAACATTAATTAATGTACCCAGGCTATAACATAGAGAAGTAAAACAGATGAACATTAATTTCTCTATCAAGGATACAGCATACAGAGGTAGAACAAATGAAAATTGAATTCGGTACCCTGGATATAACATACACTGGTAAAACAGATGATTGTTGATAGCTGTAGCCAGGATATAAGATACAGAAGTAGTGCAGATGAACATTGATTACTGTTCTCGTGATATAACATACAGAGTTAAAACAGATAAACATTTATTCCTCTACCCACAATATAACAAACAGAGTTAGAACATTTTTAACATTGATTGCTGTACCCTGGATATAACACACAGGGGTAAAGCAGATGAACATTGATTATTGTACCCAGGATATAAAATACTAATCTGAAACAGAAAACATTGTACTCAGGATATAAAAGGTAAAACAGATGAATATTCATTAATATACCCAGGATGTAACATAAATAGGAACAGTTATAAAATACTAATCTGAAACAGAAAACATTGTACTCAGGATATAATTTTCAGAGGTAAAACAGATGAATATTCATTAATATACCCAGGATATAACATAAATAGTTAGAACAGTTAAACATTGATTCTTGTACAAATGATGTAACATATAGAGGTAAAGCAGATGAACATTGATTATTGTACCCAGGATATAAAATACTGATCTGAAACAGAAAACATTGTACTCAGGATATAATTTTCAGAGGTAAAACAGATGAATATTCATTAATATACCCAGGATATAACATAAATAGTTAGAACAGTTAAACATTGATTCTTGTACAAATGATATAACATATAGAGGTATAGCAGATGAACATTGATTACTGTACCCTGGATATGACATACAGGTAAAGTAAATAAACACAGAATATTGTACCCAGGATAAAACATTCAGAGGTTCAACAGATAAAGATTGAATACTGTACCCAGGATATAACATACAGAGATTGTACAGATGAATACTGATTATTGTACCCTGGATTTAAAATAGAGTTTAAAACAGATAAATTTGATTATTGACCCATGAAATAAAACACAGGGGCAAAACATATGATTATTGATTATTTTACCCAAGATATAACATAAAGAGGTAGTACAGATAAACATTGATTTTTTTACCCAGGATATAATATATATAGAGAAAACACAAACATTCATTACTGTACCCAGGATGTGACATACAGGAGTATATATGAACATTGATTACATAACCCAGTATAAAATATACAGAGTTAGTACAGATGAACCTTTATTATTGTACCCAAGCTATATCATACAGAGGTAAAAACAGATGAACATTGATTACTGTATACAGTAATACAGATATAGCATACAGTGATAGTGCAGATGAACATTGATTACTGTACCCAGGATAAGCATAGAGGTAGTACAGTGCACATGTATGGAAATAAGCACCTGTGTGATCAACTATAAAATCAACACCTGCGAGAGCATACATCAGTTTTCTCACCTATGTGTGCATGTACAAAAATGAGCACCAGCTTGAACAACTACGAAAGATACACTTGCATGCACATGTATGAAAACATGCACCTGAGTGTGTATATGTACTAATTTACGCACCTGCGAGGGTATTTACCAATTTATGCACCTGTGCATGCATGTACGAGAATAAGTACTTGTGTGTCCAACTACAAAATCACCACCTGCTCGCGATTGTAACAATTTACGCACGTGCATGTACTATGTATGAAAATGAGCACTTCTGCACACATATGCAAATTTACGCACCTGCACTTCTAGAAAATAAACACCTGTGCGCATGTCCTAAAATAAGCATCTGATGGTATGGTCTCTGTAAAACGAGTAATTTTTTTCTGTTTTCTTTATGGCCCGGCATAGCCAGATTGTTGAGGCATTGAACTTGTAATCCAAGGGTTGCGGGTTTGAATCCCAGTCACACCAAATATGCTCGCTCTTTCAGCCAAGGTGGCATTATAATGTGCAGTCACTCCTACTATTTGTTGGTAAAAGAGTTGGCATTGAGTGGTGATGACTAGCTGCATTCTCTCTAATCATACACTGGAAAATTCGGGTCGGCTATCACAGATTGCCTTTGAGTAGCTTCGTGCAAAATTCAAAAAACAACATATTTGTCTCCCAATTTTAATTTCAAATAATAAAAACGAATTTATTCAATTAACAGAGCCTCTGATTTAGAAATCAAGAAGTTTACGTGATGATGAGAAAACCCACTTGTAGAGAAAAGTATATACATAAAAACGACTAGTATGGGTAAAAAAAGTTCTATGTACAGGAGTGAACAACGTTTCGACCTTCTTCGGTCATTGTCAAGTTCACAAAGACATAAAAGATTGAAATGTTCTCTAATCCTCAACGTGAAGCTTTCTCTACCCATACCAGAGCTTCTGACCTAGATATCAACAAGTTTATTTTTTCTCATTTTTTCGTTCATACATTTTATTTGATACTTTCAGAACCTCTTAATAACAATATTAGATTATAAAATTATTGCTAAGCAGTGTAATATAAATATTATGTTGGAATGCATTGTTATCAAAATGGATTCACTTTTTCACATATTAGAAGTTGTTGTGTAAGGAACTATTTCATTGCTATGTGCTTCTTTATTTTTGCTAGAGTTTACTATTTAAAAGATGTGCACACATCTATTTGTCTGTGATGTATATCTATAATTTCTAATATAAAATATCACTTCTTTTGTAAGTACGTTTTCACAAGCTTGCATCATTAGAAAGTTATGCACACGCATGTGTGAATTCTTGTTGATAAATGACAATACTCAAATACAGACCCTCAGGGGTTGCTTAGAATAAGTGCAAACTTTCAGGTTTCTAGATTCTTTCCTCTAAGAGATATGACGGTCATAATTCTTGTGTATATAGTTTTTAACAAAAATATATGCACACTCAAGAAGACAAGTAATAATATACTGATACAAACCCTTAGGGTTCACTTAGTATGGAAGCAAAATTTCAAGTTCACAGATTCTTTTGTCGTGAAGCTATAGCAGTAAAATATAAACAGACACGCATGCGCACACAAGTTTCTTTCTCTCCTTGTGATTTTTACTTGTAGTATCAGGAACCATTTCTTCTTTATGGTGGTTTTCGCTAACTGACTTCATTAAGAAGATGCACATGCACGTGGATAAGATAAGTAATACTCAGTTTACACCTTTAGTATTAGAAGTTATTTCTCTTTCAAACTACAGCAGTCACACTTTTTCTATTTGTTTTTAAGTTAGCTAGCCGTATTATAATAATACGCTCACATGTGTATCAGTAATAATATCCAGGTGCACATCTTTAAGGGCCCACTTAGTATGCACACAAAATTTCAGGTTTCTAAGCTCTTACCTTTTGCGGATTGTGTGGTCAAATATTCTCTTCAAGGTGTTTTTACCCTAATTTCCCTGACAAACAGAGATGCACATGTGTGAATAAGTAATAATACTCAGGTGCATATTCTCAGGGCTCACTTAGTATGTTTGTTTGATTTTGAATTTGTGCAAAGCTACACTAAGGCTATCTGTGCTACCCATCCATAATTTAGCAATGTAACACTAATCATCACTACCAACCACCAACTCTTGGGCTACTCTTTTACAAACAACTAGTGAGATTGACCATCATATTATAATGCCCCCACAACTAAAAGGGCAAATAAACCCACTTTTCTTTTGTACTTTATCAACAACCTGTTAACCTGTATTTTAAAGACATTTCTGTCATCAACATAATCTATGTGCAAGTTATTACCATTACATCAAAATTGTCCATTCCTCTTACTATTGTCATCATTTATTTTGTATCTAGCACTACAGTAGTAACAATTAAACCTACCCTTATAACCATTTGTATCAATTCATGCATTAACTGTAAAGATGTTATTAAAATAACCTAGTTTCATTTTCTTATCTATCTTACTTTATTTGTGTTGTTGATTTTATTTTCTAGCATAACAAATCACAATTATAATATTGCTTGCTATGTTTCTTGACCTTGAAACATTATTTTTAAGTATTAGATGAGTTTTGTTTTTTGTTGTTGCTATGCATCTTGTGATTTGAATTGTTACCTTATATCCTGTTCTTTATCAAATGTCTCGCACTTATAAAAGATTTAAGTGATTTAGCTGAAACCTTGTGCATTAATTTGAAAATACTAAGAAAACATAGACAGTCCAAATACATTTAATACAAAGGGTGCTTAGTTTTGAAATAAAATACTCATTACTTTTAGATCAACATTAAACCCGTTAACGTTAGTTCAATAACCAAATGTGATGCCATTTACTACAAAACTTTTGTAACATTGTCAATAAGCGAGCACGAATTTTTTTTTATTTTTCTTACTGCTGAAAATAAAGGTTGACACTGGTTTAATAATAACCTGGGCTCCAGAGGACTCCATGTTACTGTTTTGTTTTTAAACTTTAGGCCTTGTAGATATTTTAATGTGATTTAGATTGTATTACACTCTTACTCATGTCATGAAATAGCACTGTTAACAAACAAAACCACAGGTTTGTGTTCTCAATTTCTGTATGTCACCATTAAGAAAGTAGTTTCATATTGAATTTAAATTATTCTAACATATTATATTTTTATTAATTTATTGCAACACATTAAAACCAATTTTACAGTTCTCTGATTGAAAATTTTGATAATTAGTACTTTTAAGAACCATTTGTTGTGATAATCATTAACCATCAAAATTTGTAAAAACACACTACATGTACCTTCCAAATCCTCATGTTTGATCCTTATTCAGGTACTGTTCATTTTTGGTATTTTAACTGAATGAGTTCAATAAACAGAAGTTGAAATGCAAAATACAATATCATAAAGATAGGAAAGTATCTTAATTAAAAAGACAGTAAAAAGTTTCATCCTGCAGTGTGGTCTTATTGGAATAAGAATATTGAAATAAAGACATCTGATTTAAAACATTTGATACATTAGGGTTCTGGAATTTATCATAAGAATAAATATAAAATATATTAGTAATTTCCTTGGTGTATTATTAAATATTTTATTTAATTTCCTTTAACATTATTTACAGTGTGTATGATTTTAAAATCATTTCTTCTATATGATATTGTTACAAAAAAGAATAACTCAAGAGTTGGTGGGGGTGGTTGTGATGACTAGTTCCCTTCCCACTAGTCTTTTAGCACTGAACTGGGAAGAGCTCGTGCTGATAGCCCTCATGTTTTTTTTTTAATAAAAATCATGTCTATTTGAAATAAAAAGAAATAGCTTCCATTTTACATTAAGCAGGAAGCTATACTATAGCTGCAGCCACCACATGTATTGAAGCTTAGTTTTCTCCTTCAAGACTTATCACTATGCCACTAGATCTGAAAACACTACCAAATATTCTTTAATATGCAAGATAGAAAATGTTTGAGCTTTGAAACTTTTATTGCTTTTATACACGATAGTGCGATCATAGTGATTTCTGAGCAGTGGTAATATATAAACTCCACTGCTGTTTTATTTTTTAAAAAAACATAATTTATCTATGATTTTAATATTCTGATTACAGCTGCAGGACATGCAACCTTAATTTGTGATGAATATTGACTTGTGGTGCATTACCCAAATAACAACAGTGGATTCAAAATAACAAAAACCTTCTATCATGTTCTGCTCATATTTTCTAAACTTATACTTATCAACAATATGCAAGTGGTTTTAATCATTTGTTTGTAAGTTCCACAAAGCAAGTTACAGCATCAGTTCTACATGTTGAAGTTCTTTTAGCTCATAAAAGATGTCTTATTTCCTGTGTGTTGAAAACAAATGTTGCTGCTGCAAATATACAAATGAAGAAATACAAATACTTGACTTCTGATTTAGCAGCATTGATAAACTTAGCTGTCACTAAATCTGTGACAAATTGGTTCTTCTCCTCCAATTGTTGTATGGGTATCTTAGAAATTGTTTCCAGAACAAATTGTTCTGTGATCCTCTGGATGGCACTATTGCAGTTTCTGTCATACATGGACCAATCATTTATTTAATATACTTTTCATGAACATGGAACTCAACTAGTCTTATTCAAGGTAACAGAAGTTTCTTTCTAAATAAATATATCCTAAAATATCTTTGTGTACAGAAGTAACGAGAATATTTTCTTTAGGCCTTGTTCAACTTAATTTCAAATGTACTATAGAAAGTTAACAGGAAGAACAACAACAAAAATAGATATTTTCCTGTATTTAATGAAAAGAAATATTAGTTATTAATATAATTACATTTTAAGTTTAAGCTTTGTGCTTTTATCTTTGATATAAGACTTTTGTGATAAGGAAGGAATAATATTTACCCTAAGTTGTATACTATTGTTATGGTTCTGTGTTTTGTTTTCTTATCCATTATATTAAATAGGTAAGCTTGTGTTTTACTTTAACAGTTTAAAATATTACGGAAAAGTAAACTGATATGCATTTTCAGTTTTGACAGTTACCCTATTCCGACTTTTAGAAGGGCTGACACAAAGTTTTTAAGGGGAATATTGGCCACCATGTTATTTAAGGTTTTTAATTCCGTTAAAGAAACTGCATAATTTCTCCTGATTTTAGTAGGAGCATCTTTAGAACAAGGTCAGCCAATTTACAAAGTTATTCACTGAAGTCATTTTTTAACAAAAGACAGGGATATGTAGTGTGTCTTTCTAGCCAGGTTTACTAGGTGTTTCATTCCTTTGATTTTTGTCTCCCTGTAAAATTAATATAAAATGTGTTCATTGATTTTACTGCATCCACTGTGAAGAACTGAATCCCAAACTTTGAAGTTGTATGTTTGTAAGCTTTCAGCTGACCCACCAACTAATAGAGACTGTAGTGTCAATTTAGAGCAACAAAATAATCAGGTTTAGTTTACTGCCTTGATGTGCTATACATTTTCATCATCAATGTGATTTTGTGTTATTTCACTTGTGTCTATAAAACTTTCTTATACAAGTAATAAATAAACTTTGGTTTTGTAACTGATTTCAAGAAGCACTGCTGCAAGTATAATGTGAGGCCTAAAGCAACAGGCTAGTCAGATAGGCCTAAACAGTGTAGCCAGAAAGATTGCAATCCACTAATGTATTGTTTTTTTCTAAATTAAGTCCTAATTTACGTGACTAATCAGTTTCAAATTATTAATTATTAAACCTTTGTTTAGCTTATGCCACAATTTATTAGATTAAGTAATATTCAAGTTTATTGAATAACAAAAACGTTACTTTAATTTAAATACTACCCCCAAATTTAAATAATGTCCCCCACCTTTAAATTAAAAACTGTTCTCTTCATAAGTTAACAGCAGTGATGTAATAGTGAGGGAACAGCTTTCCACTACATTTCTGTTTAAGCAGAATGCCATTCCCTTGCAACCCTCACAATTTCGAACAAATCAGACCTTAGAAATTTCTAACTTCATGAAATTCTGCCTAACTTTAGAAGAATGATTCATTAACCCTTTCATTCAAGTTGTAGTTAAGTTATTAAAATAGAGTAAAAGGAAAGACTGGAAAATAAAATTGTGTAGTTCTGTTAGTATTAATTCCAAATAACTTATGGATAGAGTTTATACTTTTCATACTTATTTGCTGTAGTTATCATGTTATAAGGAACTGAGTTGAAAACTTAAGAGAATGCTCAGCACTTTTTTTCATCATGGACCATGAAACTCCACAGTAAATCTCCCAAGATATTCCACTTCTAATCTTTTCACACCTATTTCCTATGTTTATTTTACTGTTAGCAGCTCAAGTAGAAACCTTCCAAAAATAAAACAATGAATTGCCACTGATGACATAACTGTTTAGTAACCCTACTTTGATGTCATTGATAGTTATTTTCCCAGCTCTGAAGACAACAAATATATTGAATGTGATATAGTGATTGTCTAAAGTATTATATAGAAATGGGAGAAAATAGTCATGACATTTCTCTATAGAAAGTGTGATCTGATTCAATAAACTTGTTACTTATCCTCCCTGATTCGTTGGGGTTTAGCAGTATAGATGTCAAAGTGTGTAAGAACTTATGACCATTGTGTTTCCTATTTTACCATACTTACACAGTAACAAATTTAGTTTCCAGTAATATAAAAATGGGATGAAGAGAACTAAATGTTCTCTACATGTGTAGAGAACTAAATGACTGGTAAGTTAGTTCATAACTGTTTCAGCTGTTGAGAAATGTTAAATGTCTCAGTGTTACCATTTCAAGTCTATTAGTAGTAACATTGATAAAGACTGATCAAAATTTGACCAGTGTTTGTATAATGTATTACAACTACCTCTTCTTTCCAAAACCATGTACAGAAAATATTACTACAGTTTATGTAGACAAGTTAATTTGCTGCACCATACTAGTATTATAAACAATATGAGACAACAGTGTTTCACAGATTCTTTTCATGAACCAACTGGAAGGTCAGGCATTTCTAATTCCATTCCAAACATAATTTCTGAGATAAGTACATTAGAATTCAATGAGTGGTCAGCAGAGAAAAATCCAGGCTTTGAAGAAAAGGACATAGAATTCCTTGGAAAATGTTTCAGATTGTCATTTTCAAACTGAATTGCTGCATATAGAGAATTTTTGAACAACATTGGGCACAATATTACATCAGATCTGAACCATTTAACTGGTTGTTCAAAAATCATCACATGGATGTCTTTTGCATGTGAAAGGCTTCAGCATCATGAACCTCAAAAAAATGGAAACAAATTCTAGGCTGTTAATCAACCATGTGTTAAATCTCATGTTCTTTAAACTTCACAGTCTACAAATGAAAACTAAAAACCAGACAATTATGTATACAATGTCTTGTCATTACAATTTATAGCTAATATTTCTGAAATTTGTGTTCTAATATATATACGAAATGTGATAAATATAAACAATATTAACACTTTTAAAACATGTTCCCCAACTTCTTTATTTAACACTGCACCACTGCTTAGTGATGTTTACTGACTTGTAATGCTAAAATCTGGGGTTTCATTTCTTGCAGTAGATAGTGCTTGAAACTCATTGTATATCTCTACCATAATAAACTAATAAACACTAAAAATTAAATATTGTTCACAAACACTTGTTGCATGAATCATGTAATTTCACTGTTATATCATGATTATTTGTAGTCCTTTGATCAAACTTGCATCTTAAAATTGTGATATGATGCTTTGCATACAACTTATAATGCACATGAATTACAAAAATATGATTAGATACCAACCAGTTATCTTTTGTCAAGTAAACCAAAATATCTTTTCCAGATTCCTCCACAAATTCTTGGGAGTTCTTCATAGTCAAAAAAGGCTTAATCTTGAAAGAATGAAGTTTTATCTTCTTCTGTTTTCTTTCCTGTAATCTAGGTTTTAGATAACATTTCTTAGTTTCATGTATAATTTCAAGGAATATTAGACATGATTCGTAAAGATGTCAGAACCCTGTCAATGTTTTAGATAACATTTCTTAGTTTCATGTATAATTTCAAGGAATGTTAACCATGATTCGTAAAGATGTCAGAACCCTGTCAATGTTAATGAACTGCAATTTGAATGAAAATCATCATAAACTGGAAAACATTGTATCATAAACAAACATTTTAGCTGTAATAGCACTTTAATATGAATGATAAGGAGTGCCTAACAGTACACTGTTCACTTAAGCTTGTTCTTTGAAATCATGATAAATTAGATTGTGTTGCTAAGTTTTTCATATATATTTCTATAATCCAAAACCTACAAGAATATTGTACATTGAAACTATATTTTATTACTTTTATGGAAAGAACATCAGAGTTTTTAAAATACAGTAACTTATTATTTTACAAAGATTTTACCTTTCTATTTACCCAGTACAGGATGTAATGTGAAAAGAAGGTTTATTTTCTGTAACAAAAAATTATTGTTGTTTTAAGACCACAAGCACATTAAATATTAAAACAATATTGAAGTCATTCTTTGATTTTATTTATTAAGACTTTTCTGCACCTTAGGACTGTATTTCCAATATACCAAATTCACTTTTACATATGAAAAAATAAAGTTGTAGCTTATGTTATTGCCTGTCACTCAATTTTTATAAAATCTGTGACAGCCAAAAGATAAATGACCATTACTCTAGTAAATATCACTCAATCACTGTCTTGATGCCCACAGATGGCTCAGTGTCAAATATAAGATTTTGATACCCATAGTTGTTAGAGCACAAATAGCCCATTCTGTAGCCTTGGGCTTCAAGAGCAGACAAACAAAGCGTTTTGACTTAGCTGTTAAAATTTGAAAAACTAAAAAGCATGCTAAAGTAATATTGTTTAATAATGTAAAAAAATTATAAAATCTTACTTTTGTTTATCCAAAGGTATACAGCTAACAGACCCAAAGTGCAAAGAAAAAAAATTTGGTTCATAGTATTAAATGACCAGAAACTTTTCATCTCCACATTTTCACCATTGGAGATTAAAAATGCTTCAGTTATGATTCCAAATAAAAACACTGAGCAAATTAGCAATCATGTAATTTTAACACGTACATGAAAATTAAGCCAAAATATATTGCCTCCATATGCATCAGTCAATATAACTAGAAATAAAAAATTATTTCCATACAAGTTTACTAGCATTAGATACTTTTCACCTAAATATTTATCTTTCATATTTATGTTAAAAAAAAGACCCATTCAGTAAAATAACATATTTAAATGTGGTCATTATTGTAATGTAAATCATAAACTGACCAATGAAATGAAATTTATATTTCAGTACACCCTATCATTATCTAATGTATAAAGCATTTGTTTTAAATACTTTGACTTTTATGAGTTATAAACCTTTTAAAATACAAGGTCAGAGGTAGATACTATACAAATGTAAATAAATAGTAGTTTATTTTATAAATAAAACTTATCTCTCCCTTCCTTTATTTATGGAAATGAATATGAAATGGTGTTTAACATGAATACACTCCATCAAGATCTGGACCAACAGAATGAGTTCTTGTATACAAAACAAACTGCAAAAACAATTACTTTAACAAAATAAATAATAATGCAGAGAAGTCCATATACTTTTTCCATCTTATACAAAACTACTAAAAACTTCCATTATTTCAAGGAACTAAACCTGCAAAACCTCAAAATGCAGCAGTAAATTTTTAAAACTTTTCATATAAAGGAGAAAGAACTCTTCATTACAAATCAATGACAAAAAAAAATTTTGCACTTTTTTTGCAATGAACTTTAAAAATACAGTTTTTGAACTATTTGAGTTAATACCTAAAAAGAAGCAACAAAGTTTACAGGTTTCTTAATACAAGGTCAAAGGTAGATATTATACAAATATAAATAGATAATAGTTTACAGGTTTGTAGCTTTCTTTAGTATACTGACAAATTGTATCAGTGAATGCAGGAAATATAATAAAATATTACAAATTTGATGGAGGAAGCCAAATAAAAACTTACAGTTAGTAATTTGGAATTTTATGAGTTATTCTATCCAGACAAATAAACCTGAAACCATATAATGACATTTATAATTTTATTTTATATGCAATTTTGGATTAATTATCACAGAAATTTTTAAAATATAAGATATTCAGGGATGGACAGGATTAATAATGAAAATTCAGGAAATATCAGTAAAAAAAGGAGAGATTCTCCAGGAAAACTAACTGCACTGAAACTACTGAGTTACTTCAATATATATACAATCAAAGAATAATTTCTAAACCATATCTCAAGAGTGTTTTCCAATTAAACAACCTGCCTAAAGCCACAATACTTTGATTATCACAAGACATCACTATCACATTCAGGTTCATAATATCTCCAACATCAGTTTCCATACATTCCTGGCCTTTACTACTCAGTCTCTCCATGACTAAAATGTGAGGGGATTCTTCTCTACAATTATTAACATGTTAATAGAGTTGGAGATGCTGCAGCTAACTTTTCCAGATCTTCAGCAACTGTAAATTAAAACACACAACTGATACACAGATATATAAAAAATTAACATACATGTTAACCAAGATTTTTCTGCTTCATCCACATAACTGTTTTGCAATGTATTATGACAAAGCAATCTTAACAGGTTCAGAACATCCAAGCTGTAAAAATTGAAATGTTACACATTCATGTACTACTTTCTTCATATTATGTGCTTAATTTAAATTTATAATTTATTATGACACTAGAGGTACGAAAATAGGTTAAATAATTCTGATAAAAATAACTTCAAACATTTTAATAGAATGAATTAATTTAAAATGTGCCATTAAGAACTAAAGTAATATAGGCAGATGTCAAACTTTATCCTAATAGAAATCACAATAAAAACAATATATAACTAAACTGTCAATGAGCAACTATTTCTACTAACAATCTTACGTCTCCATTTTCATGTAGTGAGAATAATGATAAAATAACTGTTTTGCAATGTATTATGACAAAGCAATCTTAACAGGTTCAGAACATCCAAGCTGTAAAAATTGAAATGTTACACATTCATGTACTACTTTCTTCATATTATGTGCTTAATTTAAATTTATAATTTATTATGACACTAGAGGTACGAAAATAGGTTAAATAATTCTGATAAAAATAACTTCAAACATTTTAATAGAATGAATTAATTTAAAATGTGCCATTAAGAACTAAAGTAATATAGGCAGATGTCAAACTTTATCCTAATAGAAATCACAATAAAAACAATATATAACTAAACTGTCAATGAGCAACTATTTCTACTAACAATCTTACGTCTCCATTTTCATGTAGTGAGAATAATGATAAAATTTGAGGGTTGTTTTCTCAAAAATGTATAAATAATTAACATTTAACAAAACAAATTACAACAAAATTTATAAAGTTAACAAAATATGAAAATAGTCTTATACAAAAACATTTTAACTAGTTTCCTGATGAATTACAAAGTTACTGACCTATTTGTGTTTGTTGATCTTTCTCTCATGTTCCTACACTGATTAGCAAGTGAAACTCAAAATTAGTGTTTCCAATTATTACTGTATTTTCATTATTCCAACACTCAATTAATAGAAATTTGAGTTATATCAGTTATCAGGAAACTAATCAAAATTACCATTTCCAATTATTTCACCTATCCAGATAAACAAACTATTGTCACAAAACTTGCTCACTCTTTGTTATGTCAAAGCCACTCAGGCCATCAGCCAATATCATTAATTTTGAACAACTGACTAGATCCCACAACCAAAACTTTTTTTCTGTGCAACTACTTACTAGAACAAAGACAACTGGTTTTTAATGTATTTGATTAATGTATCTCTCAACTGATCAATTATCAAATAATTGCAATCACTCAGCTCTAGCGAGAAAGAATGTATGAGATAACAGAGTTCCAAGAGAGAAGAGTATGACAGACATTTCCTGTGTAAAAGGAGTGTGGTACAAATCTTTCATACAGGAGAAGACTGTGATAGAGGTAAGAATTTATCTGAATTCATTTTGTAATAAAAATTTTAATCATATATATAAGAATTGCTCTATATTATAGCTTTTGAGCTAGAACTCTCTTATGACCTAATGGGAGAAGAGAAAAATATCAAAGGACATGTAGAAAGGCACTGAAATACATCAGTGTCAAGTGACCATAAAGCACTGGAAGTATGGTGGGTCTATGGATTCCTATATACTTAATAGTTGGTCCCAAAATAATGTACTATGTTGCAAAAAACCTAAAACACCAGGGCACTAATTGTTTCTTCAGAGTTGCATCTATGTTGAAGACAAATACTGTTCACAATATTTATGGTGTACTCTCAGGGGTACCACCTTACAAGATAAAAAGATATTCAAAACACATGCAAAATTGGAGGTTCAACTGATTACAATACATCTATATGTTTCCTACTGCTATTGAAAACAAAAACTGTCTTAATCTGAAGTATTAAGTATGAATATTTTAGTCATAATCTTTCATTATTTAGATTTGACTGATCCTGAAACTCAGCTAAAAGACAAACTTGAACATACATCTTACATATGTTCCTACACACCTGTATCTTTAGTCATGTATCAAAACTAACTTGTAACTGATCTTAAACTTGCCATACTATCCAAAAGCCTAGTTTTAAATCATGTAGTACACATTTCAAATGTCATGTATCTAATGTTAGTTTGGAAAACATAATTTGATTCATGAATATACTTTAAAATCTTGACACAGATCCAATCTATGGAACTAATAACAGCCAAATTATGATACATTTGAATTCCTGTCAACAGAACTAAATGCTAAGACAACCTATTACAATAGGTATAATAAAATCCTTTTTTACAATTTTAGAAGCTTTAAATCAACATACAAATGGCTATAATTTTGAAGACACATGTTTCTAAATACAAAAGTACACTGTTAAGACCAGGATGGTTTTATAATCATAACTTTATTTCATTTTAATATTTAGAGAAACTTCTAAATGTTATAAGCACTATAATTACAAATTTAAAGTTGATTCAGTTCAATAAGAAAAAAAATGTGGAAACGAAAAACAAAAAAGTAAATGAATAGTTAAGTCTGTGATAAAAACAGTCACATGTCAAAAGCAACATACATATTCGAATTTGTTTCAGGGTAAAAAGTATCAAGACAGCTATTAATCAGCTTCTAAGTATCTTGTATATTCTTCTTTAACAAATACATTAAAAATGGAGAATATATATAGTTCAAGTGTGTTGGAAAATATTAATTTTATGTAATTGTGATAACTTTACATACAAGTCACACTTCATAAAGATCTCCACAAACATATACACATACATTTAAGAAACACTATTTATCCACAACTGTAAAAAAGACGTGAATTGCAGGTAATTACTTGTCCCTATAAATGTCAGTATTGAAGAAAACAGATAGCAACAAGAACCTTTCTTATTTGACTCCCAACATTGCATGATTCCCAGGAACCATTTATTTCCCTGGGTTTTCACAAAAACATATCATCTGAGTTTATGCAGAGTAGAAAAAAAAGAGACAAAAATTTCCACCAATGGCTGCAAGAAAAGACAAATGAAGAAGCAGATAAATTGTCAACAACAACCAGAACATTTTGTCCAACCATACTATGCCAATGACATTACAACAAACAGCAGCCCATCAAAAACTGTTTATGTAATTAAAAAAATATAAAAAATTCATGCTTAAAACACAATTCTGTGCAACGAATGACTGAAAACAGATAACATGGTCTGATGTATAACATTTTATCTGTCTTATATTAATGTTAGAATAAAATTATGAAAAACATGAAGGTATATTGGTCTTGAATGTGTTTTTCTGGCAGTGCATGTATTAAAAGTGGTGTAATTGTGTGGAAAATGTTCTTGTAGTGGAAACAGTCTTTCAACTCCTTGTGATACTCAGAGTGTACCTGAACATGTCCACTTTTTGACACTGAATCTCCATACTGATAAACAAAGAGCTCTTTGAAGACAACAATTTAACAATTCAATCCATTTTTATTGTTTGAAACTTATTTTAAAAGTATGACTAGACAAATTACCAGATCTCACAACACTGATCATCACATTTACTACCATAATTCTTAACTGACATTGATGAAGCAACATTTTATATTAAACTCCTACCCCTAATAATGTTAAACACTTTCGTCAAATGTCACATCCAAAAAATATTGAGACAGTACCCCAGCCAACATATTATCCTCACAGCTCTTCTCTGAGCCTTCCCCAACAATTCAATATCCTTGTTGAGGAATGGAGCCCAAAACTCTGCACATTATTCTAAATTAGGCCTTATGAATGATTTATACAGTGAAATAACAATATCTCTTGTCATATATTCAATATTTCTATAGATGTTACCCAAAATCCTATTGGCCATACTGCTAGCTATAATACACTATTTAAATGACTTTAGTGATTTTGTGATCACAACACCAAGATCTTTTTCTTCAACCACAGTATTTAAATTTGAATTATGAAAATCTACATGTATCACCTTAATTTTGAGTAGTTAAACATTATCTGTAATGTACTGACTCAATTTATAAAATTATCTAAATCTGCAGCATCTTTCATAAAGGTAGCCAACCCAAAAATATTAATAATTTGTAAACAATTATTAGTCTTTCCAGAATCAATATCATTAATACCACTCATAAACAACAGAGGACCCAGCACGTAGCCTAGAAGCATATCACTTGTAACTATCACACTGTCAGACCTAACTCTGTTTATTACTATTCTCTGCTTTCTACACTCATAATAGTTTTCTATCCAATTTAATAACATTTCCCTCACACCCACAGATTTAATTTTTGTCATAAATCTTTTGAGGTACCTTCTCAAATGTTTTCTGAAAATCAAGGTAAACTAAATTCAAAATTCTTCTTTTATCAACTCTTACAGTAACATCCTCAAAGATCAGAAGATTGGTTAAACAAGGCTTTCCCTTTAATTAAAATAAAGTACAGAACAACATTTCACCCTTCTTAGATTATCTGCACTTTATTTCAATTAGTTTTAACACCCATATCAACCATCTTAATACATTTTTCTTCAAGTAGATTTCTCATCATAATGAAAGATTTTCCCTCATTGAAATCATGCTGACTCTTTGATACTATATCAGATTACTTTAACTGATTCTGTAATACATCTTTAATCATACATTTTTTAAAACCTTTCCAACTACTGATGTGAGATTAAATGGCCTATAACTGTCTGGACAATGTTCATCGCATCCTTTAAATATTGGACTACTGTTAGCCAAATTCTTATCTAATACTCTTCCATGAGTCAATGACCTATAAACAAATGTTAACTAGTAGTACTTTAACTTTAGTTTCTTTGAACTTCTAGGATAAGAGTTGTGTGGTCCAGGGGATTTATCAATTTTTAGGTTTCCCAAACTTTCTCTTACAATTTAAGAACTTAAAATATCTTTTACATCAATATTTTCCCCAAACATTAAGTGCTCTTCCCTCTAGTCTTACACTGCTAAATTAGGGGCGGCTAGCACAAATAGCCCTCAAGTAGCTTTGTGCGAAATTCAAAAACAAACAAACAAATAATGACTGAGAGAAAATCAACTTTATATGCTGTAACAATATATAACTTTGAGTCAAATGATGAAGTTTTGTAGAAATTAATTATACTTCAGGAACAATTTAGAAAACATACGAAAAACACTCTAAAAAGCAATTAAACAAATAATAAACTTATTAGTACTGTACCTATGTATAATAATATAAAGTCAGGGGTTAAGGATGCGCCAGCTGACAGCAAAGAATTTTCGATGGCTTATGTCGAGATATATATGTATGTTATCACGAAACGCTAATATGCTACTCTAATTCAATTTAACAGTTATCAGCATATGTTATTAGAATTATATTACTATTTCACTTTCATTATTTTAAAATCAGATGTCTGTGCTTCTATCGCTTTTTTCTGCATTAATATCTGATATTCGTGTTACAGTTGTATTGGAATTACTATTTCATGTATTTTAAAAGCAAACCCTATTTTAAAAGTACTTATTGTCAACATCTGTTTTACGTCATGATAATGACGCGAGTTGACCCAGTGGAAAATTTTCAAGCTCTGGGAACGTTATAAGATTGACAGTCAGTCGTTCGTACTGATTATGGATAGTAAGTAGGTTGTTGCTGACTGACTATCTATACTCTGGCTGAAAATTATGGAAAGTGGCAAACAGTTTTGTCATGGATAAAAAACGCAAAATACAAAACAGTAGCAAAACTTCCTTCATATTCTGCTTCATTATAAGAAAGATAATACAATTAAACTTTTAAGAGCACTTTCTGAACTTAATACCAGAAGCGCGGTTCAGAAATTTATCTGGATTCTGTTATAAATATATTAATTTGCATTTAAAGAATATCAGTAATATGATGGATGTCAGTAGTTAAGAGCAACACCATCATTTCCTGAAGGCTGTTTAAAATAAACAAACAATTTCATTTTTATTATGGTACAGTACTGTTAAAAACAAAACAGCATTACATAATGTTCAGAAACAACAATGGACCTATTGGCTCATCTCGGTTGGGCCCGGCATAGCCAAGCGTGTTAAGGCATGCGACTCGTAATCTGAGGGTCGCGGGTTCGCATCCCGGTCGTGCCAAACAAGCTCGCACTTCCAGCCGTGGGGGCGTTACAATGTGACGGTCACTCCCACAATTTGTTGGTAAAAGAGTAGCCCAAGAGTTGGCGGTGGGTAGTGATGGTTCGCTGCCTTCCCTCCAGTCTTAAATTACTAAATTATGGATGGCTAGAGCAGATAGCCTTCGTGTATCTCTGTACAAAATTCAAAACAAACAAACAAACCATTACGCTCTATACCTTCTGCAATCAGAATGCACAGTTATAAAACAGCCAAGTTCCTTATACCTATTCGTAATCCATTAACATTTAATGAATTTACTGTTCTTGTCTCATTTTCATTTGTTAAAAGAGTTAAAAGACTACATCCTAGTAGTGAATGTTTAGTGGGTCATTTTGATACAAGTATTTTTTTATTCATAAGCATTCAATCGGATTAAATCGGATTGCAAAAACTCTTTCAATGGGAGTCTCTTGTTCGTGGCTTATTTAAATAACAACTTAGACCTTTAATTATTCGTTCTTTAAATAACAACCATTTTGTAATTAATGGAAAAATGTAAAAAGTTTGTCGATATTATGGGAAGATTACGATGAGATGGTTACATTACATTAATTTATTGACTTTGTTTTAGGGCTTTTTACTCGAATTCAAGTCAGCAACTGCTTACAAAATCTAAGGTATATTTTTACCGGCTAATTCCTGCTAAAGAATTATGTGAAATATAAATCAGTTTGTTTTACCTTTTTTTTATTAAGAGCTCTGAATAAGATTTGTTTGTTTTGTGTTTACTTCCACTTAATTTAATATCGATAATTTCTTGTGCTAAAATTTTTGAAGTTCAAACTTTTCTCACCAATCGAATTAGTGTTCTTTTCCGAATTTCCATTACGTTGCTATGATACAGTGACGTTTAACAATAGTTTTCAGACTATCAGTTATCGCACGTTGCTTGTTTGTTTGTTTGTTTTGGAATTTCGCACAAAGCTACTCGAGGGCTATCTGTGCTAGCCGTCCCTAATTTAGCAGTGTAAGACTAGAGGGAAGGCAGCTAGTCATCACCACCCACCGCCAACTCTTGGGCTACTCTTTTACCAACGAATAGTGGGATTAACCGTAACATTATACGCCCCCACGGCTGGGAGGGCGAGCATGTTTTGCGCGACGCGGGCGCGAACCCGCGACCCTCAGATTACGAGTCGCACGCCTTACGCGCTTGGTCATGCCAGGCCTCGCACGTTGCACGTGCGTTGGTTGTTGAACTAGAAGTTTAGATTTTGTAAGAATTTTAAAATACCTTTAACTTATGACATTCAAATGTTTTTATTATTACCTTCATTAATATGTAAATATTATTTTATATTTTTAAAAAATTGTATTACTCTTTCTATCACTTGGCAACGCTTCGAATAACCGTTCTTTTTCATCACAAAAACATTTCTGTTGACAATTCCTTAGGAACGTTTTGAAATGAAACAATATATGAAAGGAGAATGTAGCGTAGATATATCAGAGAATAGAGCAATTCCATAGTTTTCAGTTACTTATTTTAATTTTATTTCGTATAAGTCTCCGACATATTATATTTTTTTCGTACTAGTGTCTCAACTAACTGGAAGTTCGGATTTGAGCCTAGAAGTTAATTAAATGTTGGAATGTATTAAATTTATGCTATTTGCCAACAAGATTGATGTACACAATTTCTTTTCTGTAAACATAAATATATTTTAATACAAAAACATAACAACAATTTTATTCATAATAACGGTCATTACTAATTGTTATTACAAATCATGGTTTATATACAACAATTGTACAAACATACAGACAATATTAAGTTTTATATCCAATCTATATATGTGATGGATGATCCAACTCCACGTCGAACAAATTAATTCTAAGTTGATACTGTTGCACCTCACTTGCTCTAACGCCCTCTTACTACTGTGTTTCTCCGAAAATAAGACAGGGCTTATATTAATTTTCACTCCAAAATATGACACTAGGGCTTATTTTCGGGGGATGTCTTATTTTGATATATTAAAAAAATGAAGTTACAAAGTAAAACTATTAAACTAACCATTTAAAATAAACTATTATTAAACTAACTGATTAATACTTAAACAAACTAATTAACTAACTATTGAACTAATTAATAAATTATTTTTTTTTATTTCTTTCCTCTTCCTGCCACTCTTAACTAGGGCTTATTTTAAGGGTAGGGCTTATATTAAAACTATCCCCAAAAATCACACTAGGTCTTATTTTATGGGTAGGTCTTATTATCGGAGAAACACGGTACTTCATTTTATCAGTGAAGATATCACAGTAAAAATATTAGCGTTCGAAGTTATTCTCTGAAGTTGAACGATTGGTAATGTTCAAAATCAGTAAACGCTTCTGGTCCAGTTCTGTAGTTTCCGATTAATAGCCGTTACTTGCAGTTGTAGTTTCCAAGGCCTATAGCACACTGGCTGTTTTCTGTCTCTCGGCTTTGTGTAAGAATCACGGAAGTTTCTAGTTATTTTGACACTGTTCTCATGTGCTTTTGTCAAATAAATATTGTTGCTTTTCACTTTCAAAAATTCTTTAACAATTTCAACAAGCGGGACTTGTACAATACATTGTCAACGATATACGTCACATGGAAAAAAGAAAACTATACAGAAACAAAACAGGTATTAAAATAAATGTTCAGCGACAAATCCGTTACACAATATATATACAGATTCTTCTACGAAAGGTAAAATTGAAAGGGGAAGCAACAACGTTGAGACATAATATTTCACTTGATTGACGGTACCCACTGTTGTTGGTTGCAGTTTCGCCTGTTGAAGGCTCATCGGCAGAGCTTTTGCTAGCTAATCCAATAAATAAAGTTAGGCCTCCTATAACCGTGATTTGAATACAACGTTAACGGACGGAGGGTTAAGTTGTCTTCAATCACAAATAAAGTAACATAAAATAGTTTAAGTATTTGAATAATGTTAGTGATCGTGCCTAAATCACTATTCTACATTACATACCAAGTTTGTTAATGCGATTTATCTCAAAAAAGTAATTTATTTGACATTCGTATTTTTCTTATGTATATACATGTATATAACTAATTCTAAAACATATGGTTTCAGTTGTTTGTAAACATTGTTATACATGGCTATTTGTCATTTTACTTCCAACCTTAGATTTGGAACTGTTTCGTTTACGAATTTAATATTCAGGTAGAGATACAAGAAGAAGGTCAGGTCGTTGTCTGAAATGTTGTATCTACAGCATAGCGTATTTTATATTTATATGTGCTTAACAACTTATTATCGGTAGTTTATATGTTATCAATTATTGAAAAGAGTATTATGGAGAATTGATATTTAATGTTGTGTTCGCTTCCCAAAAGCTGTCAAAGAATGATTACAATTACACTTGTAATAGAATATTGGCATAAAATATGTTACATTTTAAAACACTCTTTTCTTTCTGATATTTGACTTTTCTTGCTCAGTAATATAATTTACTATCTCTATTTTACTTTTTTCTATAATAATTTAATTTTCTGTCTCATTCTACTATTTTTTATTTTATTTCTTCTTGGTTTCCTTTCACTGTTTCTTAACTCCAATTAGCCACCCAGTTACTCAGCAGTATGTTTTCGGACTTGTAACACTTAGGTTAATGGAACACAGCATTCTGTAGTCTTGTGTTTAACCACAAACCAACAAAAGAACTCCAGCAAATCTCATGAGGCTATCTCAAAGATTAAAGTTTAATCTTCGTAAATAATCTTTAAAATGTATCACTAACTGTAATGTATAAAAGTATTGTGTTGTTAAGCAGAAAACTACACAAAAAGATATCTGTACTCTTCTCACCGAAAGTATCGAAACCCGATTTATAGCGTTTTTAGCCCTTAGTTTTATTGCTGAGCCGAGTAATTTAGGACAGTTATATTAACCTGTTTCTAAACGTCCGTACATGAAAGTATCTATTCATGCATGCTCTCAGATTTATATGGTATAAACATATAACTAGAGCTTGAAAGTCAAGTCCATGTCTGTAAGTTTTATGAGTGTTACTGTCATGGATGTCACCCAGTTGACGTATGTAACATTTGTTAAAGAATATAGTACATTAATGCATGATCCAACCAAAATTATTACAGATGTTACCTTTATTAATGATGGAGTTATTATTGCTCCCCACTGGAAGCGCAAACATGAATATTTTCTTCAGAGTGACTAAACGAACATCTTTACAGCTGACTCACCACTTATCACGCCTGACTGAAACTGCGCAATACATTTGAAAGTTAAGTCTACCTATATCATATATTATATACTATATAAATTATATACCTATAGTATAGCTTACACAGTTCTGCTGACCAAAATCTTAAGGCCAATGAGCATAAAAAAATATATGTATTTTGCGTTGTTAGACTAAACCACTTATTTGAATAGAGCTTCGGAAGATAAAAATAAGAAAAGAGAAAAAAATGAAAAACTTTTTTAGCATTTACTAGGGAAAATGTGAACACTATAAAATTAGCGTAAATACAAGCTGGTCAACAGTTTAAGACCATACCAAAATGAAGTCCTAAACAGGGTAGGAAATGCCCAACAAGAGGTCTCAGTAGTGAGTTGCACGGCCGTCATAGCGAATAACTTCAAACATTCGCTTTGGCATGGTCGGTATAAGCGTTTCCAAAAGGCTGGCTGGAATGTTATTGCAAGTGGTGAAGATGGCTTCACGAAGGTCACGCACTGTTTGGAATTGACGTCCATTTCAATAGACTTTCCTTGCCATCCACCCCCAAACATTTTCAATGGGGTTCAGTTCGGGCGAACATGCTCGATGATCCAAAAGAATCACGTTATTCGCCATGAAAAAGTCATTTGTTTTGCGGGCATTGTGAATTGCAGCGTTGTCCTGCTGGAAGATCCAGTCATTTCCACACAAGCGAGGGCCTTCAGTCAATAAGGATGCTCTCTCCAACATGCCAATATAGCCAGCTGCTGTTTGACGCCCTTATTTAACCTGAAGATACATTGTTTCATGGAAGAAGAAAGCACCCCAGATCATGATGGAACCTCCTTCACTGTGTCGTGTAGAAAATGTCTCAAGTGGGATATCCTTATTTTACCAGTAACGTTGGAAGCCATCTGGACCATCCAGGTTAAATATTTTTCATCAAGGAACAAAACCTTCTTCCACTTTCCTATGTCCCATGTTTGGTGCTTCTCAACAAAGTTTGACCGAGCTGTTTCGGGGTGTGGAAAGAGGCGTGGCCTTTGAAGACGTTTACGGTTTTTAAAGCCTTTCTCTCTAGATTCCATCTTATTGTTCTTGAGCTGCATTCTTCGTCCGTAAGGGCCTTAATCTGGTTCGACGATCGGCTGATGTCTTGCCAGATAACCCGTCGAATCCTCCTGCTCAACGCCGTCGAAATCTTTTTGGACCGACCACTTGAAATTCTCGTTCTGTTTCCATCAGGGTATTTTAAGAAATTTGCAAAAGAAGTTTTACTATGCCCAATCTCACCAGCGATGGCACGTTGGGAGAGACCATGCCTTTGCAGCTCGACAATTCCGCCACGTTCAAACTCGGTCATCTTTTTAGCCTTTGCCATGTTTTTATCCAATGTAAAACAGGACATATCAGGGGGAGATGTTGGCAATGCTAATGCTTGAACACAAATGACTAAATTTCTTTACGTGTTTACCGATTAACGCTTCATTTCAGTATGGTCTTAAACTTTTGATCAATTAGTATTTAGGCTAATTTCATAGTGTTTACATTTTCCCTGTTAAATGCTGAAAATGTTTTTCCCCCTTTTCTTATTTTTATCTTTCGAAGCTCTACTCAAATAAATGATTGAGTCGAACAACGCAAAATGCATGTTTTTTTTTATGTTCATTGGCCTTAAGATTTTGGCCAGCAGTGTATATATCTCGATATAAGCCGTTGAAAATTTTTTGCTGTGAGCTAGTGAATCCTTGACCCTTGACTATATATTATTATACACGGGTGCAGTACCAGTAAATTTATTATTTGTTTGATTGTTTTTTTGAGTGTTTTTCTCATGTTGTCTAAATTGTTTATGAAGTATAAGTAATTTCTACAAAACTTCATCATTTGACTCGAAGTTATATATTGTTACAGCATATAATTTTGTTTTTCATTCAGTCAAGAGACTGATTTTGGTTTATGTATAAAAGAGAAACAATAAAAATAGTAACAAAAACATTATTTTGAGTTTCATGTACCCTCAGTCCCTCAGAAAGTTAAATCTAATTCAACTTTTTGTGCAATAGGTTTTATAATATACAGTTTTAATTCACGAAAAGTGTAATTCTTATACATAAAAATACAAATGTAAATAAAATATTAAATTTAAAATACATTAGTGTTGAATTTCCCAATTATTTTACGTTTTCTATCGATAGGTGTCCAAGATTATGTGGCGGCAAAGTTGTATGAAAAATATGAATATAAATAGGCCTGGCATGGCCTAGCGCGTTAAGGCGTGCACTTCGTAATCTGAGGGTCGCGGGTTCGCGCCCGAGTCGCGCCAAACATGCTCGCCCTCCCAGCCGTGGGGGCGTTATAATGTGGCGGTCAATCCCACTATTCGTTGGTAAAAGAGTAGCCCAAGAGTTGGCGGTGGGTGGTGATGACTAGCTGTCTTCCCTCTAGTCTTACACTGCTAAATTAGGGACGGCTAGCACAGATAGCCCTAGAGTAGCTTTGTGCGAAATTCCAAAACAAACAAACAAACAAACTGAATATAAATATTTAATACCGACTTTCATTTGAAAGTGTAACGGGCGGCAGAGAACGATTTATTTTGGATTGTTACTGATTAAGTGTTCGCTCATATTTTTTCCGTGTTATAAATGGAATATACTAGATATGAATTTCGCTATCCAAAGTTTTTGGATTTTAATTCTCCTGAAGAATACCAAGAAGATGAGCCTTTGACATTTTTTGAGGTTTATCCTGAAATGGAGAGTGTAGCTGAAAGAGACAGGTTAGATGGTGATGAACAACCAAATCACCTGGTGATACACTAGTAAAACTGACCCGAAAAAATTATGGTCACATCTTAAAAGACTCACAAATGAAAACACAGACACAAAGAAATATCCTCCACTTGAACATAATAATACTATAGCACACATAAATAAAGAAATAGCCGAAGCTTTCAAAGATCAACTTCAAAATACTTTTAAAACTCACACTGATCCAGATATGTATACATATTTCTACAATAAAGTCACTAATCACATATTAAACAATAAACAACAATTTGAACCAATTTTTCCAATAAACATAACTGATACAAATACACGTTCCGACAAAGATTATGCAAGTACGTTACTTACAAATGAAACATCCCTTCAAGAACTACTCGAAGCAATAAAAAACACAAAAAACAAAGCACCAGGTGAAGACGAAATACAAGCTATCCTTCTAAAAAAGGGCACTCCGAAATTGTTTGACCACCTAAGTTCACTTTTTAACTTATCTCTATCCTTAGGATACATCCCAGTTTCTTGGAAGCTTGCAAATATATTAATGTTCCATAAGAAAGGAAAGCCAGCGAATAAACCTAATAGCTACCAACCAATCAGCCTGACACAGCTGTGTAGGCAAAATTCTCGAAAGAATAATCAGTAATAGACTCTCCACATTCTTGGAGTTAACATCAAAATTACCAAAAGAACAATATGGATTCAGGAAATTTAGACAAACGACAGACCACCTAATCAGATTACCGAAACCATAATAGATAGCTTCAATAAAAAAAATGTACTGTCGCTTGCTTCCTTGATATCGAAAAAGCATTCGACACTGTTTGGTACGATGGTCTAAGGTTCCGAATGAATGAAATGGAACTATCGCGAGGAATTATTCGCTGGTTATCTAACTTTTTGGAAAATAGAAAGTGTAGAGTAAATGTTGAAGGAACATTTTCTGAATACTTTACTCCACAAGCTGGTGCCCTCAGGGAGGGGTGGTTAGCCCTATACTCTTCATCATGTATGTAAAGAATATGCCACTGAGGGATCCAAATCATGGATTCTCTTCACAGTTCGCGGATGATGTGGCAGTCTGGAAAAGTGCCGCAACACCCACGATAGCAGCAACTAACATACAACCGCAACTAAATAGAATAAGTGAATACTGTCAAAAATATAGAATAAAAATAAACACAGCAAAAACACAACTCGTAGTCTTTACGAAATTGACAAAAAAAACACAAAAAAAACAGCCAGAATTATATATGAATGGCACTCTACTCCAGATTGCCCCATCGGCAAAATTTTTAGGTCTGACCTATGATTCAAAACTAACTTGGATCAATCGTGTGAACGAAATTAAAAATAAAGTCTGGCGAAGAACTAACTATGCTAGGAGTCTAACTGATAAAAACAGTGGAGCATCTACAGATAACATACTAAAAATCTATAAAACATATATTAGACCTGTAATAAATTATGCAGCTCCAGCATGGATAACTGTAAGCAATAAAATAATTAAAACCAAACTACAAACAATCCAAAATACACTCCTCACAACTGCATACAGAGTTCCAAGAACGATATCATCTCAGTTCATTCACAGATACTCGAACATACCAACCATACCAGATAGACTCCTACATATTACAATAATGTACTTTAATAAGAATTGGATGAAAAACGAATTACTATGCGAACTAGACAGGTACCTCATACATGATGAAGCTAGTCCTAAATATCTCTCCCCAGTTAACTTATATTTTAAATATAAAAATAAATAAAATAAGAAAAAAAATTAAATAAAAATAATAATATATATATATATATATATATATATATATATATGTATTAAACAATAAAAAAAATGCCACCAACAAACTTGATATTTCTGCTGATAGAATAAAATAATCACTGTATACGAACCACAAAGGCCTGGCATGGTTTAGCGCGTTAAGGTGTGCGCTTCGTAATTTGAGGGTCGCGGGTTCGCGCCCGAGTCGCGCCAAACATGCTCGCCCTCCCAGCCGTGGGGGCGTTATAATGTGACGGTCACTCCCACTTTTCGTTGGTAAAAGAGTAGCCCAAGAGTTGGCGGTGGGTGGTGATGACTAGCTGCCTTCCCTCTAGTCTTACACTGTTGAATTAGGGACGGCTAGCACAGATAGCCCTCGAGTAGCTTTTTGCAAATAATTGTGAGGATATAACAGTGAAATGACATGATTCATGTAATTAGAGTTCATGAACAATATTTTTTAGTGTTTATTAGTTTTAGGGTAGAGATATACAATGGGTTTAGTGTACTCTGTCTACTGCAAGAAATGAAACCCCAGATTTTACCATTGCAAGTGAGTAAACATATCACTAACCCTTGGTGTAGTGTTCAGTAAAGAAGTGGGGGAACGTGTTTTAAAAGTGTTGGTATTGTTTGTATTTATCGCATTGCCAACACATTAAAACACATTTCAAGTTTTGTAATATTTTGATACCTAGATAGGTGAAATAATTGTAAACAATTTTTATTAGTTGATTATTTTCATGATAACTGGTATAACTGAAATTTCTATTAATTGAGTGTTGGAATAATGAGAAACAGTAATAATTGGAAACACTAATTTTGAGGTTCACTTGCTAATCGGTATAGGAGTATGAGAAAAACGTCAACTTACAAATAGGTCAGTAACTTTGTAATTCATCAGGAGACTAGTTAAAATATATTTGTAGAAGTATTATTTAAAGGCTATTTTCAAATTATGTTAACTTTATAAATTCCCTTGTAATTTGTTTTGTTAATTGTTATTTCTTTATACATTTTGAAAAAAGCACCTGCTCAAAATTATATTATTATTATTACTTCTACATGAAAATGGAGACTTAAGATTGTTATTAGAAATAGTTGCAAATAATTGTGAGGATATAACAGTGCACATTTTAAATTAATTCATTTTCAATCATTCTATTAAAATGTTATTTTTACATGATTCATGAATACAATGGGTTTATGTGTATTAGCATTGAAAATTGTAATGAAAAGTCATATTCATAGTCAAGTGAGTAAACATATCACTAACCCTTGGTGTAGTGTTCAGTAAAGAAGTGGGGAACGTGTTTTAAAAGTGTTTGTATTGTTTGTATTTATCACATTGCCAACACATCTGGTTTCTAGTTTTCAATCAGAAACTGAAGTTTAAAGAAATTGAGATTTATCACATGGTTGATTAACAGCCTAGAATTTGTTTCCATTATTATGAGGTTCATGATGCTGAAGCCTTTCACATTCGGAAGAACTCCATGTGATGGTTTTTGAACACCAGATTAAAGGGTTCAGATCTGATGTAATATGGTACTCAAAGTTGTCTAGAAAGTCTATATGCAGTGATTAATTTTGTAAATGACAATATGAAACACTTTTCAAGGGGTTCTATTTCCTTTTCTTCAAAGCCCGAATTTATCTCTGCTAACCACTCATGGAATTCTAAGGTACTTAGCTCAGAAATTATGTTTGGAATGGAATTAGAAGTGCCCAAGTTTGATCCAGTTGGTTCATGAAAAGAACTGTGAAACACTGTTGTCTCATATTGTTCATGATACTGGTAACAGTTGACTATGATTGATTGAAACAGCTTTGTTGATATCTGTCAGCATTAATATTACAATTAATATTAATACAAAATTAATTTCATTAATGGTATTCTAAGACTTTTTACTTTCCATTATTGCTAAAAATAGTAGACTACAACAAATTAACTTGTCTGCACAGGTTTGGAAAGAGATAGTTGTAGTACTACATTGGTCAAATTTTGATGGATTTTTATCAATGTCACTACTCATGACTTAAGTGAATAACGTTTTGGGAACTGAAAATATGTAGGATTGAAGAAGCCTTAAACAATATGGTGGCCAATATTCCCCCTGAAAAGTTGGAATAGGGTAACTGCCAAACCTGAAGTTACATATCAGGTTACTCTTCAGTAATATTTTAAACTGTTAAAATAAAACACAAGCTTATCTGTTTAAGAAAATGAATATGAAAACAAAAGAAAACATAGGATCATAACAATAGTATACAACTTACAGAAAATATTATTCCTTCCTTATCATGAAATTGTAATATTAGAGATAAAAGCACAAGGCTTAAACTTAAAATGAAATATTAATAACTAATTTTTTTTTATTAAATATAGGAAAATATCCATTTTTGTTCTTTTTTCTGTTAATTTCCTTTGGTACATTTGCAATCAAGTTAAACAAGGCCTAAAAATTACTCTGTCACTTATGTACACAAAGATATTTCAGGATATATTTGTTTGGAAAGAAACTTTAGCCATAAAGAGTTACTTTGTATAAGACTAGTTGAGCACCATGTTCATGAAAGGTATATGAAATAAATGGTTGATCCATGTTGACAGGCACTGCAAGAGCACCATATGGAGGATGACACCACAGTTTGTTCTGGAAACAATTAATAAAATACCCTTTCAAGAACTGGAGAAGAACCAGTTTATCACAGACATAGTGAGAGTTACAGTAAGTTTATGGCAGATGCAAAATCAGAGGTCAGGTATTTGTATTTTTTCATTTGTATAATTGCAACAACAACATTTGTTTTACAACACACATGAAGTAAGGCCAAGACATCTTTTACCACTCTAAATCTACTTTCACATGCAGAACTGATGCTACAACAACACTTGCCTTATGAAACGTACAAACAAATGATGAAAACCACTCACACATTGTCAGTAAATATAATTTTAGGAAATGATATCAGCAGAACATGAGAAGATTTTTGTTATTTTGAATTCACTGTTATGATTGGGGAATGTAGCATGATTCAACATTCAACACAAATTCAGGTTAGATGTTTCTCAGCTGTAATGAGAACTTTAGCATTGTAGCAAAACTTTGAGTTTCTTTTTCAAATAAAACAAATAGTGGAGTTTATGTATTACCACTGCTCAGAAATTGCCAAGATCACACTATTGTATATGAAAGCAATTTTTATCTTGCATGTTAAACAATATTTGATAGTATTTTAGATCTAGTGGCACAGTAATAAGTCCAAGAGAAAAACCAGACTTCAGTATCTGTGGTGAGTACACAAATAGTGTAAGTTCCTGCTTATCTTAAAATAGAAGTTATTTCTTTTTATTTCAAGTAATTGACATGATTTTTATTTAAACGAAAACGAGTACTATCTGCACTAGCTGTCCCCAATTTAGTGCTAAAAGTCTAGAGGGAAGGCAACGTCATTACCACCCACCACTAACTCTTAGGATATTTTTTTTACTAACAATGTCACATAGAGGAAAATTTTTAAATTGTACACACTGTAAATAATGTTGAAGGAAATAAAATAATTAATAAACTAAAAAAATTCCTAATACATCTTAATTTTATATTTATTCTTATGATAAATTCCTGAACCCTAATTATGTCAAATAGTATTTTAAATCTGTCTTTATTTTAACATTATTACTTGAGTAAGACCACACTGGCAGAAGAAACACTAATAAAAGGAAGACAGCACAGTGGAAGTACAGAAAAATATATTGAAAGGTTAAGTAATTATAATTGCGTAATATATTATTACTAAGCCCCTTATATTTTTAAAACAACTGTCATTGTTTCTCAATCATTTTCTCAGATATAAACTGTAAACCATCCTAACATTATACTGGTCTATTGAGAGACATACTATTTTTCAGTTTGTATTATTACTCTCAGAAATGAAGATGTTTTGAGATAATATGAAATCTATTGGTTTATCTTCACTTGGGGCCAGCGTGGCTATGTGGTTTGGACACTCAACTCAATCTAAGTGGCAAGGGTTCAAATCCCCATTACATGAAATGTGCACAATTTTATCTGTGTGAGCATTATAATGTGACAGTCAATCTTGCTATTTATCAATAAAAGAATAGCCCAAGAGTTAGTGGTGTGTGGTGATAACTAACTGCCTTTCCTTTAGTCTTTACTGTTAAATTAAAAACAACTAGCACAGATGTGTAGCTTTGCTTGAAATTAAAAAAAACAAAAACATCTCAGCTCTTCTGTCATCTAAACTAAACTAAAGCTATTTATCAATAAACAAATATATAAAATAACACTTAAAGCCACCTCTTATCATTCATACACTTAAAGCGTTTTTTCTTTTTTAACTGGCTTAAATTTACTGTATCTAGAACACCAGAAGGTAACCCATTGCCAAGACCAACCATAGTCTATGAAAAATAAAATTGGACTTAACTGAAGATAACTCCTACCTGCCCAAATTTATAATTTTGTCCCCTGGTTCTTGTACTGTGACTGTTAAATATGAAAAAAATAATGCATCAAAACTATTAATTCCCATTACAATCTTAAACATTGCCATGAGATTTAATCCCAATTTTTCTCTTTTTCAAGTGAAAACAAAAGGATAGTTTTCACCCCTTCTAATAAGACAACTCCACCATCCCAGAAACCATACTTATAACCCTCTTCTGAACCCCTTCCAACAATTCGAGGTCTTTCTTGAAGTAATGAGGCCAAGACTGAACAAAATATTCTAAATGCAGCCTAACCATAACCTATACAAAGAAATTGTAACTTCTTTAGACTTGTGTTCAATATTTCTGAAGATACAACCTGAAAATCTCTTTGCTCTACACCACTAGCAACAGCACACTGCTTTGGTTTTAGGGACCAATCAACTATTTCACTAAGAACACTTCTTTTATGACACTGTTAAAGTGATTATCATCCAACTTGTACATATAGATTAAATTATGGTAAACCATATGCATTATCTTACATTTGTTATAATTTAAGCCAATTTGCCATTTATTTCCAGAACTCTCTAAATGATAAATTTTTTTGTAAAGCATTAGCATCCTCTTCACAGTTAGCAATATATTTTAATATATCTATAATATTAAGTAATTTATTGTGTTCATCTGTATCTTGTTGTAAATAAAAAAAGCAAAGATCCCAAGACTGAGCCCTGAGATACTCCACTTCTAATATCTAAGCCTCTCTTCTTCTCAATTAACTCATTATTCACAGTCAAAGATTTTTTCCAGCATTTTATCTGTTACCTTGTCAAATGATTTCCTAGAATCCAGATGTAACAAATCTATACTTTTACCCTCATCAACATGAGCAATGACCTTTTCAAAGAATGTTAAAAGATTTCAAGGGCAATATTTTCCCCCTAGTGTTGACTTTTCAATAAAATGTTAAACTTTTTTAAATTACTTCGCAAAGCATTTTATATCAGACTTTGAAAAAATTTTTCCACAAATTAAGTGAGGTTAATAGGCCCATAACTACTGGTGTAACTTCCCTTGAAGATATGAATAATTTTAGGTGATTCAGAATTCATTAATACTTGTTAACTAGTCAAGAACAAAACAAAATTGTAGCAAATGGCTCAGACATCTAATTCTTCAAAACCCTGAGGGAAATATTATCTTGCCTATGAGCTTTATTGTTGTCTAAATATCTCAGTTTTAACAAGCTTAGAATTTATGCAATTACCTTGTTCAACTTAATTTTCATCTATACTGCTTAAGTGTTCATTCTGAAATACTAAAGAGAAAAAGCATATTTTAATAACCAAGGCAATTCGTGATTATCAGATCTAAGCCCTCTTTTGTCACTTGTCATTCCTCAAGAGACCAATCTCCATCCTAACATGTTTTTACTCCTAATGTACTTTTAAAATCCTTATTAATAATTTGTTTTCAGTTGATTTTTTCACACATTTTTGGATGTCCTTATTTCCTGTTTGACTAACTTCCTTGATTTTCTACACTACTAATAAGTTTAAATTTCTTATGCTTTCTTGAATTTTATCTCTTATATCCTTTCTAAGGCAACCTGTGTTTTTACTTGTAGTTACCCTTTTCTTTCTTTAAGAATTATATATTTGAGAAAAAAAGTTTATAAATTTTTTCCCCATTTGCTCAGCTGCTCAATTCAGAACAGATAATTCTTGTTGTATCCCTTCAAAATGTGTTTTTTTGAAATTTAAACTCAAATACTATTATTTCTTATTTTCATATGTAGTAAAACACTAACTACCATTTAATCCTGAGCACTTTAGAAGAAAACATTTACACTTTATCCTGGAGAAGAAAAGTCCACCTTTCAAAAGTGTTCACATTATAGGGTTATTATTTTGTATCAAGTCTTCTTGAACTTGCATGTTTTTCTGAAATCACGAAAACTGTATGAAGTGTACTTAAGTTTATACTTATAAACTAGCGTAACATTTATATAGGAAACCTTAAAGCATGTATATACAAATGATACTGATTAATTATTATGAATTATTTAGCTAGATAAGCTCTAAAACTATCTAAACAATAAATGTTTAACACTGTCATCCAATCTACCATTTCTCTCTGGGGCTTATTTATCTTAAAGAAGATTTATGCATCTATACAGTTTGTTTGAAGCTACACAAGGCAATATATGTGCTCTGCCCACCACAGGTATTGAAATCAGGTTTCTAGTACTGTAAATCTGCAGATATAAAGAAATATAACAATTGCAAAAAATGTAATGCATATCAACTGAAAGTTGCACTAAGCCATAATAATGAATGCATCAGTTCTCTTTCTGTTGTAAATATAAGATATGAAGAGCTTTAAATACAAAGCACTATTGCAAAACACCTATGATCTCTACTAATTAGACAGTCATGTCATACAATGATTTTAATACACGTTATTGGTAAGGTGGAGTTGTGGATATTGTTATTCATCTGTGATGTAAACTTATTCATCTAAACTCGCCTCCTTTCCAATGGTAAGAGATGGTCAAGAGTTGGAGCTAAGTGACACTGACTAGCTATTTTATCTCTAGTTTGTCACTTCAAAATAAGGGATGTCTAGTCCAAATAGTTCTCAAGTAGATTTTCACTAAATTAAAAAATAACCAACATATATATAAAAATGTATAATCTAGTATTTACGAACACATTTGGAACTTTTGTTTGCTTAAAAAGTAAAGAATACTCTTGACATGAAGTAAAAAACATTTTCAACAATTGTAATTTACATACATATCATGCTATTTTTAATAATTTGATCAAGCTGGTATTGGGTATAGTTAAACATGATGTAGTCTAATACAATGCATAAACACAATGTTTGTGCTGCATAAAGAAACAGTTTGTAAACTACTAAATTTGAGAATTTTAATGTTACTAATGTTTAAAGTTTCCATGTTTAGACTAATAAAAGATTATCTACCATTGCATAAGTAAGATAAAAAGCATCAAATGGAATAAGAAATGCCTAAAACTAAAGATAATTAATTATAGAGGTAAATGTACTAGTCAAATCCAGAAAAATTGCATGAACAATTATCCTATTTATGTAAATAAATTAATAAACATTATAAACAAATTTATACCTACAAAAACTGATATTAGCAAAGATGCAACTTTCCACTCTACCCAAAGTACCAAAGTGACAACATTTTATTTCTTATTTACACTAAACACCTGCTAACACATTACAAATTTTATCCTGTTACTACTGTTCAAAAGAGCCAACTAATGAAAACTACAATAGCATACCTTCATTTCTACTTCAATATTGTAGAAATTAGTAAGAAAAACATCAAACTTAGAAATAAACATGTTCTTTATAACATTTATTATATTTACATAACTTGTACTGTTGTTAGTTAGGTCCATCAAATGATTATTATTTTTACTTTATTTATTGTTACTATGAATTTACACAAATAATGGAATGAATTTCCTCAAAACAATGAAACGGACTTCTTACTACCAGTAGTGGGCTTATACCTGATAATGGATCTAATAATGTCCATATCGTGATCCACACATGAAACAAAGAATAAAGTAAAAGCTACTTTGTGTGTCTCAGTTTATTTATACACCAGTTTGAATCATTGGTCTCAAGTTTCATAGCTGTAAGAACTTTGATAACAACTGTTATAACAGACAAAACCTATTTACTGATTGAACAAAAAACTGATAATTGTACACTATTAACCATGTGAATATAAATCATTTGATAAAACTCACTCTTTAATTGCATATATTCTGAAAAAACACAGAATCTTTGGAGTGAAAAGCATGGGTTCTGTAGCTGCCCCCTTAATGTACATCCATCAGTTCCTATTACTTCTACTATTCAGGGGAACTCTTCCATCTTAACTGGTCTTCTCAATAATCTAAAAATATAGTTACAATATTAGTTTCTAGTGCAACTATTTGCAAAGTCACCTGCTACATATGTACTAGTCATCCGTAATTAAACAAGGGAAAGCACCTAGTCATCACCACCCACCTCCAAGTCTCGGGTTACTCTTTTTACCAACAAATAGTGGAATTGATCATCACAATACAAGTCCCCTACAGCTGATAGGGAGAGCAAGGTTAAAAGTTCTTATAAGATAGGATCTGTAATTTTGTTTACTTTTATTTCATAACTTTTTGTAATGGTGGATGTTAGGAGTTTTAATGTGTAGAAATGTTTGGGTGGTTTAATTTCTAGTTCAAGAAAATTAAGAGTAACTGCCTTCCCACAACTGTCCTGTGAAAACAAGTGTTCTTTATTCAAAACATATTTACACTTTCTTTGTACCATATTAAACTCTACTGTTAATATCCATTAAACACTAATGTTATTCCAATACAATGTTAGTGTTTTAAGTTTAAAACTTACAATATATTAAAAATCATGCACAATATAATTCTCACATTCACATGTTTATTTAAGATATTTATTGCATTAACACCACAGCTGTTAATAATATTGTGTAGCGATTACAATTTTGGTAGGTGTATTGATTTACTACAAGAAAGACCAAGAAATAAATTTTGTTTAAATTTCATGCACATGTATAAATACATCCACAAATACTTGATTAAAACTTTATATAAATTAGTTTTTAGATGACAAATCTACACAAAAAAGTATATTATGCAAAACTGAAACTATTTGTGTCATGTAGAAATATTAACACTAACTGAAGAACTTCTCTAAATTAGTAATATGGTGTTTAGATCTTGATAAAATATGTGAAAATTCTTTCAAGTTAGAACTGTTTAATTAAGTGTACACATTTTAAACTAACCAATGTTGTATCATCTGAAGACATTTTGAATAAATGGTTGGATGTTATAAATCAAACACATAATACCTCACTGTTGATAGCATCATTGCAACACAAATGTTGCTGGTTATCACCAACAGTATATCTTGTTAAAATTTCCTCCAGACTGTGTATAAATACCAGAAGATGGGGTACCTCCTCATCTGAAGAATCCAAATGTCTTTGTGAGATTGCATCATCATAAATGTTCTAAAAGACAAAGAAAAGGGAAATGTAATGTAATAACAAACATCATAAAATATAACCGATGTCCATTTTCCTTATTGTCCATCTAACTTTCAATATAAAACCTCAATATCAATAATTCAGCCATCCGAGATTTTTTAAAAGTAAAATTTGCTGACATCATTCCCTTGTTTCGTGTTAATGTGCAAGATATAAAAAGGCACATTTTAAAACATCTATGAAAGGAGAAAACCTTCACTAATTGATTGATTAATGCTACATGCCACTTTGTACATAATTTCGGTTATATTGTGGTTAACAGAGGCTGTAATTTAGTGGTAACATAAGAGTTGCAACAATAAATGATAAATAAAGAAAAGAACCAGCTATCTTTGGTTTTTCAACAAGTAAAAATTTAGTATATTCTTTCACTCCTTTTCTGTGCTATAATTTTCCAAAATATGAAAAGACATATCTAAAGGAATTCATGAGTCACAGGAAGTAACATTTGAAAAGTTGCAAAATCATAAATAAAAACTTAAAAAACAAGAATTTGTTGCACATCCTATCAATATCAAAAGATTACCTGGAACTGTCAATGAATAAAAGATGATACATGAATCATTTTGGATATTCAAAAACAAAACTTGGTGTGTATCATTCATTAAATATATCCTATTAACAATATAAATAGATACATTCTGTATTATTTGTGAGCTAGTGCTGATAATATACTCAGGGTAGAGGGGTGGTATAGAGACTAAACCTACAGTTTGCATAATTTCATTGTAGTCAAACATTTTTTAAATTGTAATTAATTTCTAACAAATATTTTTTTATTCTGTTGTTATTTTTAAAAGACACATTGTAAATCACAGTTATCACAACACAAAGTTGTGGAACAAGAGGTTTTATAGTAAATTTAAAAAATACAATACCTTTACAACTTTAATTACTGTTTTTGATTACTATCTTTTTCCTTTCCTTTTCCAACTAATTCCTCCAGCTTTCCTTACAATATGTTACGTTAGAACCTGGTAATGAGCAAAGACACAGGTAAATTAATTTTACCACAAGTAACTACATTAGCAAATTAACTCTCCCATTTTAATAACCTTCATTTATTTTTATATTATACAATTGGCATGTTTATCAAGCAAGTATTTGATGGATTTAACTGTTAACAAAACTGTTATTTTAACTCTCAATAAGTTTACACTCAATGCCTTAATAACACATTCACTTTATTAACATATAAAATTATATCTGATTAGATGTTTCACAGATAATATTCAATTCTACAAAAATATGTTTTACATACATGCATTTCATTTTTTCCTCAAATGCTCTTCAACCTTTTTCATGTTTATTATTCACCTTTTTTGTAGCCTCATCAAGACTGTTTCTCATGCAGAAAACTTACACAGTACCTTAATTGATATTTTCTATCAAGAAACAATACAGTCAATTTCAGGTTAATATTCACATTAAGTTTATATAATTGTTTTCAAACTGATAAATGTTCATACGTTTTCAAATATGCTTTAGAAAATGAACTGTATTTCAACATATTGTTTACTCATGAAACTTATCAGAAGCCTATACAACTTCAAATTGTGGGTTTTTATGTAATGTATTACAGACTATTTTATTAGTGAATTGATTGGAAAATTATAGTTTTCAAGATATTTCTTTTGTGCTGTTCAGTAATTGATTGAAATACCTTACAAAACTTCCTTGATCAAAACAAGAGAATCTTCCTGGTTTCAGTGATGTTTACCACTGTGCTCTTCTAGAGTGGTACTCTCTCAATAACATGTGATTTGGATTGTCCACCAATCCATTTTTTATTTAGTTGCTCTACATGTTTATGAAAGGCCCCCTCATTTATTGGAATAGGGAAAGAGCTGGTTTCCTTCCAACTTGTCAAACTCTAAAGTTTTAAGTTTGAGGAAGAAGCTGAAGAAGACTGGGGATGTTTTTCATACTTTCTCCATCCTTGCAGTCCTCATTCTTTGATTTAATTTACAAAAATAGAAAATCTAGAGCCACATAAAGATAAGCCTGTTTGCTGTATTAAGATAGGATAAATTCATTTCAAATGAAGATAATATCCAGTAGCAAGATGTATATTTTTTCAGCAATATATTAAAATAATATCATAACAGTCATAAAAAAAAGTAACAACCTTAACCTTTTCTCCACAGTCATGAGAAAACTCATTTTTCATTTTCTTTCTGATTAATTTTTTTAGAGTAAGAAAAAAATCAGCTTTTATCATAGTAACCCATGATTTTTATCCATCCTCATATGGCAAGCACTTATATTTTGTTATAATTTTTCCACCAAGGCCTGACAGTACAAATCCAAAAGTCCTGGATATCTTTTCATATAAAATATTTCACATTCAGTTAATAGATGATTAAATATATTTTTCTGTCCATTATTCAGAGTCATATGTACTGATGGTAGAGTAATGATAACAAATTCAAAGATTGTGACCCATATATTAGTAAATCACTTAACAGTTTACCATGTACACAAAATAAATATCCCAGTGTTAGAAAATATATAACAATCTACAATTAATTCAAAATTTGTTACACCCAGCATCACATACTTTATATCCCAGAAAATAAACAGAAAGCGACAAATTATTAATGTTTAATTTGTATATATTTACAGGTTTTTCCCTTGAATAATAACAACAATCTTACATGAAAATAAGCATGGTATATGTTCAGATTTTAACAGCACTTCACACTGATCATTCTTTTCTGCTAAAGAACAATCATTTTTCTGATTAGTATCCAATAACATTCTAAATTTTAGGTGTTTTGTTTGTCTCAACTGTATTGATTGTATTTCACACATAAACCTTGTTACATCATCACAAAGTGCAATAAATCCGTTCAAAACGTTATCTTCTTCAAACTGTTATAATTGCAAGTTTTCGACACAAAGATCAAACTTGTCTTTACTGAAAAACAAAAAGCAAGGATATACTCTTTCAACTGACACATTGTACTTTATAATTGTAATGATTCATATAGTTGCAAACTCTTTATTAACCTAAAGATGACTTTAAACGGTCAAAACGTTGTTCTCTACTTCTATAGTTTAAATACTCATACCAACTGCCTTGATACATTTTTACAAACGATTTATACAGTCCACATTTGCCTCAAAAAATAACTATTGCGGTAATCCTGCATTAAACCGTTATAGAAAAAAAAAGGCTTAGACTGAATCGTTAATGTTAATTTACTTACGTACCTACTGCTTCGAGGTTTTTGGATCATTTTAACGTCAAAGCGTTTTTGCAATATAAGTTTAAAGCGCCTAACAACACTTTGTGATATCCTAAAAGTTGCAAATAATAATAAACGTTTTGTTATAGATATTTGTTTTATCAAATTTGAACCCTTTTTCACATTACTTTTTCATGTCTTGCGGTCTTTTACACTGTTTTGATTACGTTTCTTTTGAATTTCGCGCAAAGCTACTCGAGGGCTATCTGCGCTAGCCGTCCCTAATTTTGCAGTGTAAGACTAGAGGGAAGGCAGCTAGTCTTCACTACCCACCACCAACTCTTGGGCTACTCCTTTACCAACGAATAGTGGGATTGACCGTAAATTATAACGCCCCCACGGCTGGGATGGCGAGCATGTTTAGTGCGACAGCGATTCGAACCCGCGACCCTCGGATTACGAGTCGTACGCCTTAACACGCTTGGCCATGCCGGGCTTATTTTGATTACGTAACACAGATAAATTGTTGTAGACACGTGAGCGAGTTTTGATTCATAAATATAAATAATTCTGGAAAACCGTTAATAAATCAAGTTACGAGTAAAACCTCCAACTCGTTTATACTGAGATTCACAGTGATAAACAAGCTTGCTACATTAATGTTGAGAAATATCATTTTAATATTTTACACATTAGAATCCTAATATATTTTCGAATACCTGAATAATAATTCAATTATATTAGGTAAGAAAAAATTTAAATTTTCATGTTTTGTGATGAAGTTCGTTATTACCACCATTGGCAAAATTAATGTAAGGCCTAAATCTGGTTAGGTTTAGATTATTTTGTAAAAGTGCTGAGTTTTCTCAAGATAATATATCTTCGAAGTATAATTATGTTAATCAGACAAATTTATTCATTGTAGAATACTAATAGTTTTATATACGTGTGTGTGTGTGTGTATGCATAAATGTTTTTGTCCCTTTCATCAGAAAATAACCTCTTGTGTTGAACTGACACATTTCTCCTTTTATCCAAAGTATATATCAAATCTAGTGAGAACAGATGATGGTGTTCTATTGTCTTCATGTATGTTTTCTTGTATCAAAGCCACATGAGCTATTTGCGATGTACACTGAGGGAAATTCAACCCGTTATTTTAGCTTTGCAAATCCGAATATTTAACACTGTCCTATCGAGGAAGTGATGTTATAGCTTTGGAGAAGTTAAAAATTTAAAACATTAAAGTGTTTTTCTTATCAATCCTAATCATTAATATCGGCCATAATGTGTTTCCAATTTGTAGATAAATTGTTTCAGAAAATAAATCAGATTCTACGAATTTTCGATATTGTTTAAACTAATATCTTTAATACTAACGAAGGCTCGGCATGGTCAGGTGGGTTAAGGTATTCGGCTCGTAATCTGAGGGTCGCGGGTTCGAATCTCCGTCGCACCAAACATGCTCACCCTTTCAGTCGTGGGGGTGTTATAATAACGGTCAATCCCACTATTCGTTGGTAAAAGAGTTAGCGGTGAGTGGCGATAACTAGCTGCCTTCCCTCTAGTCTTACACTACTCAATTAGGGACGGCTAGCGCAGAGAGCCCTCGTGTAGCTTTCGCGAATTTTAAAAACAGACGAACATACCAAGTGAGCCCTGAGAATATGCACCTGAGTATTATCACTTATTCACGTGCGTGCGCATCTGTTTGTAAGGGAAATTAGGGTAAAAACCTGTAGAAAAGAATATATGACCGTATAATCCGCAAAAGGTAAGAGCTTAGAAACCTGAAATTTTCCACCTGTACTAAGTGGACCCTTAAAGATGTGCACCTGAATATTATTACTGAAGCTCGTGCGAGTGCATCATTAAAATTAGGCGAGCTGACGAAAATACACATAGAAAAGAGTGTGACTGCCCTATTTCGAAAGAAAAAAAAATCTAAGCACCTGAATTTTTCTCCGATACTGAAGATGTACAACTGAGTATTGCGTACGCATTTTCCTAATGAAGCCAGCTAGCAAAAACCCCATAAAGAATAAATGGTTAGTGATACTACAAATAAAAATCACAAGGAGAGAAAGAAACTCGTGTGCGCATGCGCGTCTGTTTATGTTTTATTGCTATAGCTTCATGACGAAAGAATCTGTGAACTTGAAATCTTGCATCTATACTAAGTGAACCCTAAGGGTTTGCATCAGTTTTATATACATGTGTGTGTGTGTGTGTGTGTGTATGCATAAATGTTTTTGTCCCTTCCTTCTGAAACACTATATAGAAAAGAAATGTGACCGTCATACCTGAAATTCGCACCAATACTAAGCGAACCCCTAGGGTCTGCATTTGGGTACTGTCACTTATCAACAAGAATTCGCACATGCGTGCGCATAATCTTCTGATGAGGCATGCTCGTGAAAACGTACATACAAAAGTAATATTTGTGCGTAAATTGCTAGAAGTTTTTGTGTAAGGAACAATTTCAAATAGGTGGAAAAGTCAATCCATTTTGATAACAATGCATTCCAACATAGTGTATATTTTACACTGTGTAGCAATAATTTTATAACCTAATATTGTTATTAAGAGGTTCTGAAAGTATCAAATAAAATGTTTAACTAAAAGTGAGAAAAACTAAACTTGTTGATATCTAGTTCAGAACTCTGTTAATTGAAGATTTTATTTGTTTTAATTATTTAAAACTGAACTTGGAGGACAAGTAAGTTTCTATGTTTTTTTAAATTCGCGCAAGGCTACGCAAAGGCTATGTTCACTAGCCGTCCCAAATTTAACAGTGTAAAACAAGAGGGAAGGCAGCTAGTCATCACCACCCACTGCCAACTCTTGAGCGACAGTGGGATTGACCAAAACATTATAACGCCCCCACAGGTGAAAGGGCGATTATCTTTGGTGCGATGAGGATTCGAACGCGGCCATCCTCAGATTACGAGTCGTACGCCTTAACCCACCTGGCTATGCCATGGCATGATGAAAAAAGTAAAAAGTACTTGTTGTTACATAGACCGTACCACCAGATGCTTATTTTAGTACATGTGCATGCAGATGCTTATTTTAGGTGCGTAAATTGGCAGAAGCACACGGAGGTGCTCATTTTCATACATAGCGTGCGCATATGCGTAAATTGTTACACCTGCGCGCAGATGGTGATTTTGTAGTTGTGCACACAGGTACTTATTTTCGTACATGTGCACATAAGTGCATAAAGTAGTAAATACCCTCGCAGGTACGTAAATTGGTACATACATACTCGGGTGCTTATTTTCGTACCTGAGCATGCAGATGATTATCTACGTACAACAGCGCACAAGTGCTTATTTTTGAACATGAGTGCGCAGGTTTTAATGTTGTAGTTGCACGCATATATGCTTATTTTCGTACATGTGTGTGCAGGTGTGAACTTAGTTAATGCATCACCATGTGATGATTTCGTGCAGGTGCTTATCTTTCTGCATGCTCACACGTGTTGAATTTCTACATGCTAGTGCATTTGTTTATCTAGGTACTTGCATGCGCAGGTATCTAATTCGGTACATGTTTGCTCAGGTATTTATTTTTGCATAGGTGTGCACAGATAAGTAAGTTGTTTCATGTGCTCGTGTACTTATAACAGTAGATGCGCGCGAAGGATCTTGTTTTGGCACTTGAACATGCAGGTGCATAAATTGGTAAATGCGCGCGCATGTGCTTAGTTTTATTCATGCACTTGCAGGTGTTGATTTTGTAGTTTCTCGCAAAGGTGCTTCTTTTCACACATGCTCACACTGGTGATTAATTTGTACATGCACTCTTAGGTGTTGATTTTATAGTTGTTTGCAGAGGTGCTTATTTTTGCACATTCGCGAGCAGATCTCTAAATTGACAAATGCGCGTGCATGTACTTATTTTCGTACATGTGTGCACATAGGCATAAATTTGTATGTGCGTGTGCAGGTACTTATTTTCGTACATGCACAGTCAGGTGCTTATTTTAGTACTTCACTCGCAAATACTTAAACTGGTAGATGCGCGTGCAGGTATTGAATTTCTTATATGCGTGTGCAGGTTCTTGTTTTCTTATATTCTCGAGCAGGTGCTTATTTTCGTACATCTGCACGAAATTAGTAAATTTTTAGATGAGCTCGCAGATGTTGAATTTATTAGGTATGCTCATAGGTGCTTATTTTTGCACATGAGCACGGAGGTGTTGATTTTGCAGGTGCACGCGCATATACTTATTTTTGTACATGTGTGTAGGTGCGTAAATTGGTAGATGAGCATGCAGATGTTGATTTTCTACATGCTTGCGCATTTGCTTATCGTGGTACTTGTGCGCACAGGTATCTAATTTGTTACATGTTTGATCAGGTATTTATTTTTGCATAGGCACGCACAGGTATGTAAGTTGGTTCATGTGCGTGAGTGAACTTATAACAGTTGACGGAACGATTCTTATTTTGGTACTTGAATGCGCAGGTGCACAAATTGGTAAATGTACGCGCACGTGCTTATATTCGCATATGCGCGGGCTGGTGGGTAAATTGGTACATTCTCGCGCAAGTGTATATTTTGTAGTTGAGCGTGCAGGTGTTAATTTTGTAGAAGCGCGCATAGTTGCTTATTTTTTTAAATGTAGCAAAGTTAATTAATTGGTAGATGCGAAATCAGGTGTTGAATTTCTTAGATGTGCGGGCAGGTTATTATTTTGTTACTTTTGCAAGAAGTTATTAAATTAGTAGAAGTGCTCGCCGGTGTTGTACTTCTTACATGCACGTGCAGGTGTTTATTTCTGGACATGAGTGAGCAAGTATTAATTTTGTAGATGTGTGCTCAGGTGCTTACTTTTGTACATGCATGCAATAAATAGTAAACTAGTAGTCGCGCGCACAAGTGCTTATTTTTGTAGATGCGAGTGCAGGTGCTTATTTTCGTAAATGAGCGCGCTCGTGCGTAAATTGGTACATGCACATTTAAATACTTATTTTCACATATTCGAATGCAGATCTGTAAATTGGTAGATGCGCGCGCATGTGCTTACCTTTGTACACACATTCGCAGGTGCAAAAATTTGTAAATGCGTGCACAGGAGCTTACTTTCGTACATGTGTGAGAAGTTTCGTAAATTGATGCACGTGTAGGTATCTATTTTTGCATAAGGATGCAAAGGTGTGTAAATTGGTAAACGCGCGTGGAGGTGGTGATTTTGTGATTGCAAACGCAAGTCTTATATTCGTACACGTGCCCAAAATATATAAAGTGGTAAATGCACTTGCAGGTGCGTAAATTGGTACTTGTGCAGGTAGGTGCTTATATTCATACCTGACTGCACAAATGTTTATTTTGTTGTTGCACGTGCAGGTGCTTAGTTTTATTTATGCACTCGCATGTGTTGATTTTGTAGTTTTTTTATGTAGTTGCTTTTTTTTCGTACATGCACGGGCAGGTGACTAAATTTGTACGTGTTCTCATATGTTGATTTTAACATGCAGGTGCTTATTTTCGTACTTTCGCATGTTGGTGCTTGAATTGGTACATGTGCATTCAAATGCTTCTTTTAGCCCATTTGCGATGGCATCTGTAAATTGGTTGATGTGCTCGCATGTACTTATCTTCAGTTGCATAAATTCGAAAATGTGGATACAGGTGCTCTTTTTTTGTAAATGTACGAGTAGTTCGATAACTTGCTTGATGCGCGCATAGGTATCTATTTTTTCATAGGCCCGGGAAGACCCAATGTAAATTGGTACATGCACTCGCAGGTTTTTATTTTGTACATGCGTGCTCATGTGCTTATCTTCATAAAAGGAGGCGCAGATGCATAAATTGGTAAATATGCCAGCAAATGCTTATTTTTGATCATGTGCACGCAGTTGCCTAAATTGCGTGATGCGCGCTCAGTTGCGTACATTTATACATGCGCGCGTAGGTATTTATTTTTGAATAGCCTCCCGCAGGTATTAAATACGTACATGTGAGCACAGGTATGTAAATCGATAGATGTGAGGGTAGGGTCTTATTTTGTTACTCATGTGCCCAAAGTTTTATTTTCGTACATGAGCGTGGAGTTGTGTAAATTGCTTGATGCGCACACACGAGTAAATTGGTACATGCGTGAATAGGTATTTATTTTTGCACATGCACGTGCAGGTATGTAAATTTGTACATATGCGAGCAGATATTTTTGTGAAGTGTGCAGTTATGTTAATTGTTACATGTGCGCACAGGTACGTAAATGGGTAGACGCACACGCAGGTGTATAATTTTACGTGCGCAAGTAGTTGCTTATTTTCTTGCCTGCATGTGAAGTCAGTAAATTGGTAGATGCGCACGTAGATGTTGAATTTCTTAGATGCGAACACCGGTGTTGATTTTGTAGCTGAATGCATAGGTGCTTATTTTCGTACATGCGTGCGCAGTTGCGTAAATTGGTACATGCACGAGCATGGGCTTACTTTTGCAAATGCGTGCGTAAATGAGTAAAATGTTGGATGTGCACACAGGCACTTATTTTTGTATATGCCAGTGGAGGAGGTGCTTATTTTTGTACATGCGTGCTGGTACATAAATTGATTAATACGCGAGCAGGTATTTATTTGAGTACATGCACCCGTAAATGAGTAAACTGATGGATGCTAGAGGAAGTCCTTATTGTTGCAAATGCACAAATTGGCACATGGCCTGTAGGTGCTAATTTTCACATACGTTCGCAAAGGTGGATTAATTAGTATATGTTCGCACATGTGTATATTCTAGAAGCGCGTGTAGTAGCTTATTTTCTTACATGTGCACAAAGTTAGTAAATTTGGTAGATGCACATGCAGGTATTGAATTTCTTAGATGCGTGTGCAGGTTCTGATTTTGTGACATTTGCGAGAAGTTAGTAAATTGGTAGATGCAGTTGAAGGTGTATATCTTAGATGCAAATGCAGGTGCTCATTAATTGCACATGAGTGACCAAGTATTGATTTAGTAGATGCGTGCAAAAAGAACGTGCATAAATTGGTACACGTGCATGCAGAGGGTGATTTTGTAGTTGCACACACAGGTGATTATTTTCGTACTTGAGTGCAAAGTTAGTAATTTGGTAGATCTGCTGACAGGTGCTTAATTTCTTACATTTGTGCGAAATTCATAAATTGGTAGATGTGCTCCCAGGTGTTGAATTTCTGAGATGCGCGCAATTTTGCTTGTTTTTATACATGAGCATACAGATGCTCATTTTCTTACTTGTGCGCGCACGTGCACAAAGTGGTAAACGAATTTGGTTGCAAATGCAGGTGCTTATTTTCATACAGTTGCATGCAGGTGACTAAATTGGTACTTTTGCTCGAAGGTGTTGGTTTTATAATTGCATGTGAAGGCGCGTCTTTTCGTATGTGTGCACACAGAAGCCAAATGCTTATTTTAGCATATTCGCACACAGATCTGTAAAATGGTAGATGCGTGTGCAAGTACTTATCTTCGAACACGCATGCATAGGTGTATGAATTCGTAAATGCTGGCACAGGTGCTAATTTTCGTACCTGCGCACATAGTTGCATAAATTGGTTCATGCGTGTGCATATGCTTATTTTGCTACTTGCGTACAGGTGCGTAAATTACTACATGCACGCTCAAATGATTATTTTACCACATGTGCACAGATATATAAATTGGTAGATGCATGCACAGGTGCTTAGATTTGATCATGAGGGCATAGTTGCATGAACTGCTTGATGCTCGCTCAGTTGGGAAAATTTGTCATGCGAGTTTAGGTATTTATTTTTGAATAGGGTTGCTCAGGTATGTAAATTAGTTATGTGTGCAGAAGTAAGTAAATTGGTAGATGGCAGGGCAGTTGCTTATTTTTTTACCTACGCACCCAAGTTCTTAAATTGGTAAATACGCATGCAGGTTCTTATTATTGTACATGCACGCGTAGTTACGTAAATTGGTACATTCGCGCAGAGGTATTTATTTTTGCAGAGGCGAGTGCATGTATGTAAATTGCTACGTATGCGTGCAGATATTTATTTTTGTATAGGTGCACACAAGTATGTAAATTGGTACATGTGAGTGCAGGTTCGTATATTGGTAAATGCATGTGTTTAGTTTTAAGTGCACGAGTAGTTGGTTATTGTCTTACATGCGTGCGAAGTTAGTAAATTGGTAAATGTGCATGCAGGTGTTGATTTTGTAGTTGTAAGCAAAGCTACTTATTTTTGTACATGCCCACGATGTTAGTAAACTGGTAGATGTACTCACAGGTGTTGAATTTCTTAGATGCGAGTGAAGGTTCTTATTTACTTACACTTGCATGAAGTTAGTAATTTGGTAATGTGCTTGCAGGTGTTTATTTTTGTACTTACGGACGCAGTAGCGTAAATTGGTACATACACATGCAGGTACTTATTTTTGCACATGCATGCAAATGTTTATTTTAGTACCTGCGTGCACATATGAGTAAGCTGGTAGATGCGCGCGTAGGTGCGTAAATTTGTACATGTTCACTCGTATTTATTTTAGTACATGCGAATGCAGGTACTTATTTTTGTATATGTGCACGCAGTTGCGTAATTTGGTAGATGTGTGTTCAGGTGGTTATTTTTTATCATGTTCGTGTAATTGCGTAAATTGCTTGATGTGCGCTCAGTTGCATAAATTTGTATATGCACACCTTGGTATTTATTTATGAATAGGCTTTTATAGGTTGTAAATGTATACATGAGAGTGCAGGTAAGTAAATCCATAGATGTGCAGGCAGGAGCTTATTTTGTTACTTACATGTGCAAGTTCATAAATTGGTAAATGCGTGCAAACATTATTGTGCATATGCACGTAGGTGCTCATTTTATAGTTGCTCGTGCATGTGCTTATTTTCATACATTCGCACATGTACGTGAATTTCTACATGTGCATTCAAATGCTTATTTTTGCACATTCATGAGCAGATCTGTGAAGTGGTAGATGCGCGTACAGTTACTTATTTTCGTACACGCTCGCGCAAATGCACAAACTGGTAGATGCGCATGTAGGTGCGAAAATTGGTACATGCATCTACAGGTGATTATTTTTGAACATTTGTGCAAAGTTAGTAAATTGGTAGATGTTCTAGCAGATGTTGAGTTTATTACATATCCGTATGTGCTTATTTTTGCACATAAGCATGGAGGTGTTGATTTTGTAGGTGTGCGTGCAGGTACTTATTTTCGTACTTGTGTGTGCAGGTGTGTAAATTGGTACATGCACTTGCAAGCGGTGATTTTATAGTTCTTCTCGCAGGTACTTGTTTTTCTACATGCACATGCAAGTGCGTAAATTGGTACAAGAGCGCGAAGGTGTTGATTTTTGACATGCGTGTACATTTGCTTATTTGGGTAGTTGCATGCACAGGTATCTAATTTGGTACATGTGTGCTCAGGTATTTATTTTTGCATATGCAAAAGCAGGTATGTAATTTGGTTCATGTGGACGCGTGTTCTTATAAAAGTAGATGCGCGTGAACGTTCTTTTATGGTACTGAATATGCAGATACATAAATTGGTAAATGTGTGGGCATGTGCTTATTTTCGTGTATGCTTGCATTGTGCATATATTGGTACATGCGTTGGCTGGTGAGTAAATTGGTACATGCTCGCGCAAGTGTTAACTTTGTAGAAGTGCACATAGTTGCTTATTTTCTTAGAGGCGGGCGAAATTAGTTAATTGGTAGATGCAAAATCAAGTGTTGAATTTCTTAGATGAGTATGCAGGTTCTATTTTTCTTACATTTGCAGGAAGTTATTACATTGGTAGATGTACTTGCGGGTGTTGTATTTCTTAGATGCGTGTGCAGGTGTTTATTTTTGCACATGTGTGAGGAAGTATTGATTTTGTAGATGCGTGCTCAGGTGTTTACTTTTGTACATGCACGTGCAGGTACTTATTTTAGCACATGCGTGCAGGTGTTTATAATAGTCTTTACGTTAGCAAATGTGTAAACTGGTAGATGCACGCACAAGTGCATAAATTGGTAAATGCACTCGCACATGCTTATTTTTTATCATACTCGTGAATTTGTGTCAATTGCTTGATGCATGCTCAGTTGCCTAAATTTGTAAATGCACACATAAGTATTGATTTTTGAATAGGCTTGCACATGGATGTAAATACGTAAATGTGCATGTAAGTATTTGTTTTTGCACAGGCACAAGAAGTTTTGTAAATTAGTACATGTGTGTGCAGGTACAGAAATTGATAAATTGGTGTGTAAGTTCTTATTTTTATACATGCTCACGTAGTTGCATAAATTGGCTGATGCAGAGGTATTTATTTTTACATAGGCATCTGCACGTATCTAAATTTGTAGATACGTGCACAGATATTTACAATTTGTGTACTTGTGCATGTAGATACATTACATATTAAATGTATGTGCAGGTGCTTCTTTTTGTACATGGGCACATGCTTTTATTTTGTACATGATCTCGTAGGTGCATAAATTGGCAGATGCGCGGGGAGGTGCACATTTTCTTACATGCACACATTTGCATAAATTGGTAAATGAGCATGCAGGTGGTGATTTTGTGGTTGCGAATGCAGGTGCATTAATTGGCAGGTGCTTTATTCGTACCTGCCTTCTGAGGTGTTTATTTTGTATATGCATGCACAGGTAGTTTTTTTGTACGTGTGCACAGAGATGCATGTACTTACTTTTTTTCATGCAGATGCAGGTGTTGATTTTGTAGTTTCTCACTCAGATATTTATGTTCGGAAATTTGCAAGATAAGGATCCAGGTGCTTTTTTCATACATGCACACATAGGTCCTTATTTTTACACGTGTGTAGTCAGGTTCATAAATTGGTAAATGCACGTGCAGATGCTTATTTTTATACATGCGCTGAGAGCTGTTGATTTTTAGTTCACTGTACAGGTGATAATTTTCGTACACGTGCGCACATGTACGTACATTGGTAGATGTTCAATGCTGGTGGTTATTTCCGTAAATGCACGCGCACGTGCATAAATTGTTATACGCGTGCACAGAGTGATTATTTAGTTATGCATGCGTCCAAAGTTTGTAAATTGGTAGATGTGCTCTCTGGTGTCGAATTTCTGAGATGTACTCAACGGTGCTTATTTTTGTACATAAGCACGCAGATTTCGATTATGGAGATGCGCGAGGAGTTGATAATTTTGATACATACACGCGCACGTGTGTAAATTTGTAAATGCTCGCACAGGCAGTAATTTTGTGGTTTTGAAAGCTTGTGCTTAGTTCTGTACATGAGCATGCAGGTACTTATTTTAGTACATGAGTGCACCAGTGCTTATTGTCGTACATGAGCACGAAAATTCGTGATTTTGTAGATGAACGCAGTTGTTTAGTTTTGTTCATTCACGTGCAAGTTTCGATTTTGTAGTTTCTCGCACAACTCTTATCTTCGTACATGCACGCGTGAGTGAGTAAACTCGTACATGCCATTCCAGGTATTGATTTTATAATTGCTTATTTTAGTAGATGCACACACAGGTCCATAAATTGGCACATGTGCATTTAAATGCTTATTTTAGCACATTCACGCATAATCTGTAAATTGGTTGATGCACACATGTACATATCGTACATGCTTGTGCAGGTGTATAAATCTGTAAAGTTATATAAATTGGTAGATGCATGAGTAATTGCTTATTTTGTTACATGTGTACAAAGTTAGTAAATTGGTAGATGTGTGTACAGTTGTTCAATTTCTTAGATGCACATGCAGGTATTGGTTTTGTAATTGCACATGTAGGTTCTTATTTTTGTACATGCACACACAGTTGTGTAAATTTGAACGTGCATGTACACAACCTTACTTTTGAAAATGTGCCCACTGATACTTATATTCGCACATGTGAGCAGGTGTTTATTTTACTACCTGTGTGAGCAATTTAGTAAACTGGTAGATGCACGTGCAGGTGATTATTGCTGCAAAATGCAATTACAGATGAATAAATTAGTAACTTAATGCGCAGGTTCTTATTTTTGTACATGTGCGCACATGGGCTGGGCGCATATTGGTAGATATGTGTAGGTGCTTATTTTCGTACATGCACACAAAAATGCTTAAACTGGTAGATGTGCACGCAGGTGCGAGAATTGGTATATGCACCCACAGTTACTCAGCTTAAAAAATGCATGTGTATATGTTGATTTTCTAGTTTTGTCTGCTGGTGTTGATTTTGTAGATGACCTCGTAGTTCCTTATTTACTTGCATGCAACATTAGTAAATTGATAGATGCACTCACAGGTGTTGAATTTCTTACATGCATGCGCAGGTGCTTATTTTTCTACATGCATGCACATGTGTTCATTTTGTAGTTGCACTTGTGGGTGGTTATTCTCGTACATTTGTGCAAAGTTTGTAAATTGATAAATGTGCTTGCAGATGTTGAATTTATTAAATCGCTCGTAGGTGCTTATTTTTGCACATGAGCACGGAGGTGTTGATTTTATAGGTGCGCACACCTATACTTATTTTCGCACATGTGCATGTAGGTGCGTAAATTGGTACATGCACTTCCAGGTGATAATTTTATAGTTGTTTGCACAGGTACATTTTCTTACATGCATACACATTTGCTTATCTTGGTACTTGAACGTGCAGGTGCATAAATTGGTAAAAGCACATGCATGTGCTTATTTTCGTATATGCTTGCATTGTGCACAAATTGGTACATGCTTGCACAAGTGTTGGTTTTGTAGAAGTGCACGTATTTGCTTATTTTCTTACACATGCAGGAAGTTAGTTAGTTGTTATATGCAAAATCAGGTGTTGAATTTCTTAGATGCGGGTAAAGATTCTTATTTTGTTACTTTTGAGGGAAGTTATTAAATTGGTAGATGCGCATGCAGGTGCTAATTTTTCACATGAGTGAGCAAGTGCAAATTTTTAGATGCATGATCAAATGCTTACTTTTGTACATGTGTATGAAGGTGTTTATTTAATTAGTAAACTAGTAAATGCATGCACGGGTGCTTAATTTCGTATATATGTTCACTGGAAATTATTTTCGTAAATGAGTGTGCTTGTGCATAAACTGGTACATGAGCAGTTAAATCCTTATTTTAGCACATTCATACGCAGATTTGTAATTTGGTAGATGCACGTTCATGTACTTATCTTCGTACATTCACCCGCAAATACATAAATTTGTAAATGTGTGCTTATTTTCATACATACGCGAGTAGTTGCGTAAATTGGTTGATGTGCACGTAGGTATCTATTTTTGCATAGGCACGTGAAGGTATGTAAATTGGTAAACGCGTATGCAGTTGGAGATTTTATGGTTGCAAACGTAGGTTATTTTTGTATATGTGTACAACATGTTTAAATTTGTAAATGCCCTCGTAGGTGCACAAATTGATACATATGTAGGTAAGTGCTTATATTCATACCTGACTGCACTGGAGTTTATTTTCTCGTTACGTGCGCAGGTGCTTATTTTCGTACATGGCCGTGCAGATGCGTAAAATGGTAGATGCGCACACAGGTGCTTCTTTTCATACATGCATGCATAGGTGTACAAATGGGTATGTGCACCTGTAGGTGCCTATTTTCGTACATGTTTGTGCGGATGTTGATATTCTAGAAGCGCACGTAGTAGTTTATTTTCTTACGTGTGTACAGAGTTAGTAAATTTGGTAGACTCACACGCCGGTGCTGAATTTTTTAGATGCCTGCACAGGTTCTTTTTTTTTGTCACATTTACGAGAGGTTAGTAAATTGGTAGATGCAGTTGCAGGTGTTGTATTTATTAGATGCGTGTGCAGGTGTTTATTTTTACACATGTGTGAGCAAGTATTGATTTTGTAGATGCGAACACAGATCCTTATTGTCGTACATACGCATGAACGTGCCTGAATTGGTACAGGTACGCAAAGAGGGTGATTTTTGTACTTGCACGCACAGGTGATTATTTTCGTACATGCGTGCAAAGTTAGTAAATTGGTAGATCTGCTTACAGGTGTTGAATTTCTTAGTTGCAAGTGCAGGTGCTTATTTTCTTATATATGCACGAAGTTAGTAAATTGGTAGATGTGCTTGCAATTGTGCTTGTTTTTGTACTTACGGACGCAGTAGCGTAAATTGGTACATACACATGCAGGTACTTATTTTTGCACATGCATGGAGATGTTTATTTTAGTACCTGCGTGCACATATGAGTAAGCTGGTAGATGCGCGCGTAGGTGCGTAAATTTGTACATGCGCACTTAGGTGTTTATTTTCGTACATGCGTGCACAGTTGCATCAATTGGTAAATGAATGTGCATGTGCTTAAGTTCTACATGTGCACTCGTATTTATTTTAGTACATGCGAATGCAGGTACTAATTTTTTATATGTGCACGCAGTTGCGTAATTTGGTAGATGTGTGTTCAGGTGGTTATTTTTTATCATGTTCGTGTAATTGCGTAAATTGCTTGATGTGCGCTCAGTTGCATAAATTTGTATATGCACACCTTGGTATTTATTTATGAATAGGCTTTTATAGGTATGTAAATGTAAACATGAGAGTGCAGGTAAGTAAATCCATAGATGTGCAGGCAGGAGCTTATTTTGTTACTTACATGTGCAAGTTCATAAATTGGTAAATGCGTGCAAACATTATTGTGCATATGCACGTAGGTGCTCATTTTATAGTTGCTCGTGCATGTGCTTATTTTCATACATTCGCACATGTACGTGAATTTCTACATGTGCATTCAAATGCTTATTTTTGCACATTCATGAGCAGATCTGTAAAGTGGTAGATGCGCGTACAGTTACTTATTTTCGTACACGCTCGCGCAAATGCACAAACTGGTAGATGCGCATGTAGGTGCGAAAATTGGTACATGCACCTACAGGTGATTATTTTTGAAAATTTGTGCAAAGTTAGTAAATTGGTAGATGTTCTAGCAGATGTTGAATTTTTGAGATGTGTGCAATTGTGCTTGTTTTTGCAGATGAGGATGCAAATGTTGATTTTGCAAATATGTTCACAGTACTCGAATTGTCAGATTTGCGCAGAGGTACTCATTTTCTTACATGTGCGCTCACGTGCGTAAAGTGATAAATGCGCTTGCAGCTGGTGAGTTTGTGGTTGTGAACACGTACTTATTTTCGTATAGGTGCGTGCAGGTGACTAAATTGGTACATTTGCTAGCAGGTGATGATTTTATAATTGCATGCACAAGTGCTTGTTTTTGTACATGCACAAGCAGAAGCGCAAATTTGTAGATGCACATTCGGATGCTTATTTCAGCACATTTGCATGCAGATATCTAAATTGGTAAATGTGTGCACACGTACATATCTTTGTACACGCAAATACATAAATTCGTAAATCCTGGTACAGGAGCTTATTATCCTACCTGCGTAAGTAGTTGTGTAAATTGGTTCATGCATGTGCATGTATTTATTTTTGAAAAGGTGCATGCAGTTATGTAAATTGGTACATGTGTGCTGAGATAACTAAATCAGTAGCTGCTCTTATTTTGTTACTTACGTGCACAAGTTCATAAAATGATAAATGCATATGCAGATTCATGTTATCGTACATGCGTGCGTAGTTAGGTAAATTGGTTCAGGCACACGCAGTTCAGTAAATTGGTACAGACGTGCAGAGGCATATTTTTCTTTAGGATCATGCATGTATATAAATTGGTACATATGTGCTCAGATATTTATATTTTTATAGGCGCATGCAGGTATGTTAATTGGTAGATGCACGTGTAAGTATTGAGTTTTAGGTGTGCCAGTATTTGGTTGTTTTGTTACATGCGTGCAAAGTTACTAAACTGGTAGATTTGCACACAGGTGTTGAATTTCTTAGATGCATGCATAGGTGTTGATTTTGTAGTTACACGTGTAGCTGCCTATTTTCGTAAATGTGTGCACATTTGCAGAAATTGGTATATGCGTGTATATGGGCTTACTTTTGTAAATGTTTGTGCAGTTGTTTATTTTACAACCTGCATGCACAAATGAGTAAACTAGTAGATGTACGTGCAGGTGCTTATTTTTGTACATGCACGCTGGTCCATAAATTGATTAATGCACGTGTCGGTGTTTATTTTAGTACATGCACTCACAAATGAGTAAACTGGTAGAAGTGCTTGCATCTGGTTATTGTTGCAAATGTGCATGCAGGTACTTGTATTTACACATGCTTGTGCAGTTGCTTGTTTTCGTACATGTATGCTCAGGTACTTATCTTAGTACACGCACGCGCAACTGCGTAAACCAGTAGATGCGTGGACTGGTGCGAATATCAGTAGATGTGCCTGCTGGCACTTATTTGCGAACATTTGATCACATGTGTTGATTTTTGTAATTCCACCCACTGAATTTCATTTTGTAGATGAGTACATAAGTGCTCATCTTCTTACATGGATATAAAGTTAGATAACTGGTAGATGTGCTCGCAGGTGTTGAATTTCTCATATGTGCATGTAGTCTCTTTTTCTACATTCGTGCACAGGTACTTATTTTTGTACAGGCTAGTGCAAGTGCTTCTCTTTGTACATACGTGCACTAGATCTTTTTATCGTACACGGGCATGCACGTGCGTAAATTGGTACAGGTGTGCACAGGTGGTCATTTTGTAGTTGCGCACTATAGTGCATTTTGTACACTTGCCTGCGTAGGTGCATTACATATTATATGCATGCAAGTTCTTTTTGCACATGTAAGCAGGTGTTCATTTTGCATATGCACTAGCAAGTGCGTAAATGGGAAGGTGCGCGAGGAGGTGCTCATTTTCATACATGCATGCACCTGTGTAAATTGGTAAAAACAAGCACAGGTGGTGATTTTGTGTTTGCAAACACGTTCTTATTTTCGTATATGCACGTACAAGTGCATAAAGTGGTAAATACCCTCGCAGGTGCATAAATTGGTACATATACAGGGAGTGCTTATTTTGGTAAATACCTGTGCAGGTGTTTATTTTGTAGTTTCTAGTGCATGTGCTTGTTTTCATACATTAACGTGCAAGTGACTAAAGTGGTACATGCACTCACAGATGTTCATTTTACAGTTGCTCACGCAGGTGCTTGTTTGTGTAAATTTACAAATTTACACAGATCTGTAAATTGGTAGATGTGTGCACATGCGCTTATATTCGTACACGCACAACCAGGTGCTTATTTTCCTACCTGCGTGAGTAATTGCATAAATTAGTTTATGCGCTAACATTTGCGTGGATTGGTTCATGAGCACGCAGGTATATAATTTTGCATAGTCCCGCAAAAGTATGTAAATTGTTACATGCACTTGCAGGTGTTGATTTTATTGTTGCTTGCAACACTGTTTATATTCGAAAATGCACATGCAGGTATGTAAATTGGTACATGCATGCAGAGGTATTTATTTTGTACAGACGCGCTCATGTGCTCACTTTGGTATTTGCACGCAGGTACGTAAATTACCACATGCATGCTCAGATTATTATTTTACCATATGTGCCCAGATCTGTAAATTGGTAGATGCACGCGCAGGTGCTTATCTTCATTCAAACACGTGCAGGTGCATAAATTGCAAAATGCATATGCAGGTGCTTAGTTTTGATCATGAGTGCATTGTTGCGTGAACTGCTTGATGTTCGCTTAGTTGTGTAAATTTGAACATGCGAGAATAGATATTTATTTTTGAATAGGCTCGTGCAGGTATGTAAATACATACATTGCATGCAGGTATTTATTTATGCACACAGGTATATGAACTGGTACATGTGCACATAGGTAAATAAATCGGTAGCTGCCTGGACAGGTAGTTATTTTGCTACCTAATCACGCAAGTTCATAAATTGGTAAATGTGTGTGCAGGTTCTTATTATCGTAATTACACGTGTAGTTACATAAATTGGTACATTTGCACAGAGGTATTTATTTTTAGAATAGGTGCATACACGTATGTAAATTGGTACACAAGCACGCAGATATATATTTTTGCATAGGGAGAGCAGGTATGTTAATTGGTACATGTGTTTCCAGGCACGTAAATTGGTAGATGCATGCGTAAGTATTGAGTTTTAGTTGCGCGACTAGTTGCTTTTTTTGTTAAATGCATGTAAAGTTACTAAATTGGTAATGTGCACGCAAGTGTTGAATTTCTTAGATGCGTGTCCAGGCATTCATTTTGTAATGAAAGTACGCATAGGTGCTTATTTTCGTACATGTGTGCACATTTGCATAAACTGGTACATGCACGTCCATGGGCTTATCTTTTCACATGCATGCAGATTAATAAATTGAGTAATGTGTGTACAGATGTTATTTTAGTACATGCACTCGCAAATGAATAAATTGGTAGAAGCATAAGCAAGTGCTTATTGTTGCTGTTGCAAATAGGCATGTAGGTGAATAAATTGGTAAATGCGAGTGTAGGAACTTATTTTCATACACGCTTGCACAGGTGCAAAAATTGGTAAATGTGCCTGTATATGCTTAATTTCGTATATGTGCGCACGTGTTGATTTTGTAGTTCTGTCCACTGGATTTCATTTTGTAGATAAGTGTATAGTTGCTTATTTTCTTACATGAACGTCAAGTTAGTAAATTAGTAGATGCACTTGCAGGTGTTGATTTTGTAGATATCTGCATATGGACGTAAATGGGTAGATGAGTACACATGTGCATAAATTGGAAGAATCAATCATAGTTGCTTATTTTCTCACATATGTCGGAAGTTAGCAAATTGGTATATGCGCTCGCCAGTGTTGAATATCTTAGATACGCGCGCACGTGCTTGTTTTCGTATATGTGCATAAATTGGTACAATGCTCTACATATTTCAGTAAAGAACATGGATTCATAGTTTCAGCTTTCATTAAAATTACTCTAAGCTTCTAATTATTTCTTAATATGTACCGGCTAATGAAGTTGTTAAGCCCAACAACGATTCTAGTCGTCTTTTTCCCGATTAACAAGCATGTTATGCACAGAATCCTAAAGATTGAAATCACGGAAATCGGTGGCTCAGGAAATGTCAAGAGTTTCTTGAAATCTTAGGCATGACGTATGCTATCTTGAAAGTCGCTGTCCTCATCGCTATATAAAGTTAATCATAAATTATGCTAATATGTTCATTCTAAAGGGACGAAAAGTTCAGAATATATCATGAAAAGATGCCTCAAAGCGTGAATCTACTACCATAGGCTTGAGTATTTGGGACAACATGAGAGGGGCGAGGTATTCTCGTGGATCTTTTCTCATCTATCTTGTTCTACCAGTGTAAAAGGAGAAACAAAAAATTTACACATGCACATGCAGGCGCATAAGTTGGTAAATGAGATTACATATCCATAAATTGGCATATGCAGGTAGTTATTTTAATATATGTGCACACAGGTGCGTAAATTGGTACATGCATGCTCGAGTGCTTATTTTTGTTTTGCATAGTTGAGTTAGCGAAGGTATTTTGTATATTGGTAAATATGTTCACGCAGGTGCTTATTGTTGCAAATGTATATGTTCACGCAGGTAGTTATTTTCGTAAATGCACGTCTAGATGCTTATTTTTGTATATGGGCAAGCTGGTGCGTAAATTGATAGATGATAGTGCAGGTGCTTATTTTTATACATGCGCGATCAGGTGCTTATTTTAGTAAATGCATTCGCAAATGTATTAATTGTTAGATTCACACATGTGTGAAAAAACTGGTATATTGGCACATATTTTTTGCATAGGCACTTGCAGGTATGTTAATTGGTAGATGCACGCATAGGTATTAAGTTTTATGTGTGCAAGTTGTTGCTTATTTTGTTAAATATTTTGCTGAATTGGTAGATGTGCATGCAAGTGTTGAATTTCTTAGATGCGCATCCAGGTATTCAGTTTGAAGCTGCTCATTTTCCTACAAGCACGTGCAGTTGCGTAAATTGATACATGCGAGTTCAGGTCAATAAATTGATTAATACGTTTGTTTGTTTGTTGAATTTCGCACAAAGCTACTCGAGGGCTATCTGTGCTAGCGGTCCCTAATTTAGCAGTGTAAGACTAGAGGGAAGGCAACTAGTCATCACCACCCACCGCCAATTCTTGGGCTACTCTTTTACCAACGAATAGTGGGATTGACCGTCACATTATAACGCCCCCACGGCTGAAAGGGCGAGCATGTTTGGCGCGAACGGGGATGCGAACCCGCGACCCTCAGATTAACACACTTGGCCATGCCAGGCCTGATTAATACGTGCACAGGTATATATTCTAGTTGACGTGCTCACAAATGCTAGCAAGTACTTATTGTTGCAAATGCACGTGTAGGTACTTATTTTCATTTATGCTCACGCAAGTGTGTACTTTGGTAGATGTGCATGCCAGCTATTTCCATACATACGCGCACACGTGCACAAAGGGCGATTTTGTAGTTGCGCGTTCAGGTACTAATTTTCGTACATGTGCATGAACTCAGTAAATTGGTAGGTGCATTCTCAGGTGTTGAATTTCTGAAATGCATGCAATGGTGCTTATTTTTGTACACAAGAACAAAGATGTTTATTTTGCAGATGAGCGAGGAGATACTCATTTTCATACATGTGCAGGTGGTAATTTTGTGGTTTCAAACGCATATGCTTACTTAAGCATATAGGTAATTATTTTAATACATGCACGCAGATGCTTACTTTTGTACATGTGCGCGCAGATGCATGAATTGGTAGATGAGTACAGTTGTTTAGTTTCATTCATGTGTGTGCAGGTTTCAACTTTGTAGTTTCTCGCACAGTTCTTATTTTCGTATATGCACATGCAGGTGAGTATACTGGTACATGCCATTGCAAGTATTAATTTTATAGTTGGTCACGCAGGTGCTTATTTCGTAAATGTGCACACAGGTGCATAAATTGGTACATGTGCATTTAAATGCTTATTTTAGCACATTCACATGCAGATCTGTAAATTGATTTATGCATGTGCATGTACGTATATTCGTAAATGCACGAACAGGTGCTTATTTTCTCACATGTACATGAAGTTAGTAAATTGGTAGATGTGCATGCAGGTGTTGATTTTGTAGTTGTTTGCGAAGGTGCTTATTTTCGTACCTGCCCGCGACGTTAGTAAATTGGTAGATATGCTCACAGATGTTGAATTTCTTAGATGGGAGTGCAGGTTCTTATTTATTTACATTTGCATGGAATTAGTTAATTTGTAGATGCAGTTGCAGGTGTTGTATTCACACATGAACTGGCAAGTATTGATTTTGCAGATACTCAGGGGCTTATATTCGTATATGCATTCACAGTTGCGTCAATTGGTACATGTGCTTCAGGTGATGATTTCATAGTTGTTTGTGCAGGTACTTGTTTTCTGCATGCACAGTGCAAGTGTGTAAATTGGTACAGAATTGCGAAAGTGTTGATTTTCAGCATGCATGCACATTTGCTTATTTTGGTAGTTGCATGCACAGGTATCTAATTTGGTACATGTGTGCTCAGGTACTTATTTTTGCATAAGTACAAGCAGGTATGTATGTTGGTTCATGTGCACATGTGCACTTATAACAGTAGATGCACATAAAGGTTCTTTTTTGGTATTTGAATGTCCAGGTGCATAAATTGGTAAATAAAGGTGCATGTGTTTATTTTCGTGTATGTTTCCATTTTGCACATACTGGTACATGCGAGGGATGGTGAGTAAATTGATACATGCTCACACAAGTGTTGATTTTGTAGAAGTGCATGTAGTTGCTTATTTTCTTACAGGCAGACAAAGTTAGTTAATTGGTAGATGTAAAATCAAGTGTTCAATTCTTATAGATGTGTGAACTTGCGTAAATTGTTAAATGCGCATGCAGGTGGTGATTTTTTTGGTGCTTATATTCCTACATGTGTGTGTAAGTACATAAAGTGGTAAATGCCCTCACAGATGCATAAATTGGTACATATGCAGGCAGGTGCTTATTTTCATACATGCCATCATTGCCAGTGTTTATTTTGTAGTTGCTTATTTCATAAATTCTCGTGCAGATGCGGAAATTGGTAAATGCACAAGCAGATGCTTGCTTTTTGTTCATGTGCTTGCAGGTGCTGATTTTGGAGTTGTACACATATGTGCTTATTTTCGTATATGCCCGTGACGTTAGTAAATTGTTAGATGTGCTCACAGGTGTTGAATTACTCAGATGCGAGTGCAGGTTCTTACTCACTTGCATTTGTGCGAAATTAGTAAATTGGTAAAAGAGGTCGCAGGTGTCGTATTTCATAGATGCGTGCAAGGTGCTTATATTTCCACATGAGCAGGCAAGTAGTGATTTTTTATATACGCATATAGGTGTTTAAATCAGCAGGTGCGCGTGCAAGTGCTTATTTTCATACTTACGCGCGCAGTTGCATAAATTGGTACATGCGCGTGCATGTGCTTACTTTTTACTTGCTCGTGCAGGTACTTATTTTCGCACATGAATGCAGGTGATTAGCACCTGCATGGACATATGAGTAAACTGGTAGATGAGCAGGTAGGTGTATAAATGTGTATATGCACCCTCAGGTGCTTATTTTCGTACATGCGTGTGCAGTTGCGTCAGTTACTACATGCACGTTCATGTGTGTACTTTCTTGTGTGCACTACTTATTTTTGCACATACACCCAGGTGTTTATTTTAGCACATGAGTGTGCAAATGAGTAAACTGGTAGATGCTCATGCATGTGGTTGTTTTTGTACATGCATGCGCAGGTGCATAATTTGGTAGATGAGGGTGTAGTTTGTTATTTTTTATGATGTGTGCAGAGTTGCATAAATTGCTTGATGCATGCTCAGTTGCATAAGTTGGTACATGTGCATGTATGTATTTATTTTTAAACTGGATCATGCAGGTATGTAAATATGTACATGGGAGCACAGGTATTTAGTTTTCCACAGTCATGCGCAGGTGTGTAAATTGGTACATGTGCACACAGGCACATAAATCGAAAGATGTGTGAGCAGGGGCTTTTATGTTACTTGCACGTGCAAGTTCATAAAATGTTAAATGCATGCACATATTGTTATTATGGTACATGCCTGCGTAATTACGTAAATTGCTTTAGGCATGTACATTTAATTAAATTGGTACATTTGTGCAGAGGTATTTATTTTTGCATAGGCATACACAGGTATGTAATTGGTACTTGTGCACGTAGGTATTGAATTTTATGTGCATGAGTAGTTGGTTATTTTGTTACATTCGCAAGAAGTTACTAACTTGGTAGATGCACACATGCAGGTGTTGAATTTACTGGATGCATGCATAGATGTTGATTTTGCAGATGCAAGTGTAGGTGCATACTTTTGTAATTCTTGCTTAGTTGCTTAAATTTTTATATGTGTATGCATGGGCTTTAGTAAATGTGGAACAGGTACTTATTTTCATATATGCTCATGCAGGTGCTTACTTTCTTACATGTGCACAAAGTTCATAAATTGGTAGATGCACTAGCAGGTGTTGAATTTCTTAGATACGCTCATAAGTAATTATCTTTGCACATGAGCATACATGACCAATTTATACATACCACCCCTAAACCTCAGAAACCGATTGTCCTCTACGACCCATAACGTCGACCTATGAATCATTTAACTACAATCTCAGTGAATATATAGGATGGGCATTTTCTAAATGTGTAACATTAGCTGGTTCCTTTTTCAAAGACTCTTTTAACTTTAAATACATTCTTAATCAACTAAATCATAGAGCCTTAATAGCCAGTTCTGATGCAATCTCCCTCTTCACGGAAGTCCCCACAATTGAAGCCTGCAAGATAGCTTTAGAACTTTATATCCAATACCCCAACCCATTGATACAGATCCCCAGTAACTAATTCGCAACTCTTACAGAATTCATTACCACGAAAACTAACTTTATGTTCAATAACCAAAACTAACTACAAATAAATTTTTATGACACAAGTTGAATCACAAGCGATCATTTCAGCCACTATACTGGCACAGATATACTGATTGTGCAATTGCAGGATTCACATCTACAGAACAAACACTTAGTTTTTTCAATCACGTTAACTCGATACACCCCAACATTAAGTTTACCAGTGAACAGGAAAAATCTAACCAAATAGCATTTCTTAACCTCAAGATTACTATATGTGATACACACTTCAAAACAGAATTCCTAAAAAAATCACCCATACTGGATTATACATTCCCTGGGACTCAGCACATGAAACAAAACAGAAACTCAACATATTAAGATACCAAATAAAACACAACCACTAAACTATGCTCACCCAATAAACGTAACGATGAAATCAACAAAATAAAACAACTCTTCATCAACAATTTTCCTCAAAAACCATGAAAAAATTATACACATACACCTAGACCAATATACAAACAAACAAAAAATCCCAAGATAGAATAAACTACAAAACCTTATACTGCTGCATACCATATGTACCCGACTTACAAAAAACTTACAAAAACACAACATTCCAGTAAACACCAAATTTATTCAAAGACTAGGTACAAAACTAAAGTCCATACTATGTAAAAACTACACTGACAAACCCAACACTAACATAATTTATAAAATACAATGTAAAAACTGCCATGACATCTATATTGGAGAAACAAGCACAAAAATGGAAACTAGATTCAAAGAGCATATATAACACTGCAAAATCAAATAAACACAATATAATTATAGAAAACACCCAAATACTACACTGATAAACACAATACCAACATAATATATAAAATACAATGTAACAAGTGCCACGACTTCTTTCTTTGAGAAACAAGCAGAAAAAATAACGCCTTCACACGTTTTTGAACACTGTAAATCAAATAAACACAAAATAACCATAGAAACCACCCAGATACTAAGTAGAGAAACAAATATAAAATGCAAAATCAAAGAAGCCCTACTTATACAGCAACTAGAACCAAAATTAAACAAATATAAAGGAACATCTTTATACCTATACTAATTAATAACCAGCTGCAACGCTCCCTACAATCCCATACACGTTTATACTCTTGTTCCTAAGACATGTGTTCGCAACGGTCACTTGCAAACTCTCTTTCTTAACCTGAAGATGACCTAGAAAGGCCGAAATGTTGTTCTCTCCTTATCAATAAAAGTGTTAATACCCATACCAGCCGTTCTGAGATGCAGAAGCACAATGTTTTCTTCAGTACCATTATATGTCCCCTTCCATACAACACTTAGACTTATCAGGATGGTGGTAGTGGCAGCATCTATCAAATTTGCAAGTGTTGGCACTTTATTCACAGTATCTGTAAACATGTGCTATATTTTTGTTACATAGCTGATAGTTGTGTAATAATGTCAATTACACTGCCTTCTGCTTTTCTGAAAGGAAACAGTCATTAGAGCATTGGCAAAGTCAACATAGTTTGTGGCATGTAAGAAAACATTGGACAGTTTCTAAGGCTCACCTTTTGTTTAAAGTCTCTGAAACAATAAAAGTGGTCATATTTTTTTCTTATGGTAACAGCTAGCACTAAAACTACCAAGGCAGTTCATCTTCTGACATTCAAGTAAGCGACATGTGATAAAAATGACATGATTAATCACTTCAGAAATTTTCTAATAAATAATTTTAAGAGGATATCTCAAAGATTGTGACATTGTTTGGACCCAATATTCCTGCCTGAAATGTGTCCATAACACCAACAGATGTAACAGTCCAATAGACAGGACAACTTTAATAAAGCAAGGATCATAAAATCCTTGAAGTCTTTTGGCACATGAGAATTCCTAGACATCATCAATAGTCCCATTAGCCATCAATATTTTACTCATATCATTAGTAACTGAAACTCTACTCAACAGCTTTGAAAGGAAGGGTTGCAGCTCCTTAAGATGATCAAATCCTGCAATCTCGAAGATAGATGTTTACACTTTAGAAAGTCTTCCGAATGGTTCGATCTACCCTAAAATTGTCTAACCTTTGTCTAACTCATTATGAACAAGCAAAAAGTGATTATAGCATCCTCTTCTTAACTGCTGGTTTGAGATCAAAACACAGTTCTCACAATGCTACGACTCATTAATCTCTTCAAACTTTAAAATTTTGATTTACCCAATACATTCAAAGAGCACACTCTGTTTCCCATTTCAAACTTTCACTCCTTGGCATGGACACTGATAAATTCATGTGCATGGACTGTCACAAATCTCAACTTTTCCACAAGTTTCTGTGGCACACCTGCACTAGAATGTGGAGCACATGCCACTTTGATCAAAAGTCAACAGCACCAGTAACTGTAAGTCTGGTGAACAATCAGTCAACTATTTCTCTATTCACGACAGCATAAGCTCGGTGTAGGATATTAAAAGTAAATTATAAATTTTAATACCTGAACCTATCTCAGTAAAATACATTTGTACACTCCATACAGCTGTAAAATGGTTAACACATGCACTATACCGAAGTTTTTATAACCAGAACATGAACAACAAACGTCGTTTTAAAAAACAAAAATACAAATGTACTTGTTTAGATATGACTGGAAACAGAAATCCTTACAACTGTTATTATTAAATTTTATAACAATGGAAGGTTCTATCGATTCCCATATTTCAAGATTTATTCCACAGTCTTTAAGGAAATTATTTAGATTTTATTCACTACATAGTTATAGTGTTAGTGCTTTAAATATAGTCTTAGCACTTGTGAAAAGATGTTCGAAGTTTTTTAAATAAATAAATATTTATACATATATACAAGATGTACATTCATTTATGTTTCTTCATAATTAGTTTCGTCCATTCAAAAGTCAGACCCAAAACAATGATTCAGAAGGACAGTTTTGGAACAGGATGTCAAGGTATGTGAACCTATTACGAATAAGGACATCAGAAGATTGTTTAAATATACAATAATACACAATAAAAAAGCAGTAAGCCATAAGCATCTAACAAAATTGTAAATTATACTAAAATAAAGGATAATAGCAGATTCAAACAGAGGTACAAGTAAGAGAAAGACTTCTCCTCTGTTGATACAATCAAATCACATTAGGCACTGACATTCTGAAAGACAGTAAAATATCTTATTACACAAAGACTGGACAAAAATCACAAAATAAAAAGTATTAACTGAGTGTATGGTTACAACGTTTCACCAGGTTAAACTAATATTACTCATAGTAATAAACAAGTTTTTCCGTTACAATGACAGTATATTTCCTTAGTATAATTAATTTAGTCAATAGTTTGACATCATTAATATTATTTAAGAATACACAACACGCGAGTGCACGTCTGACATTAAATTAAAAAGTTAAAAAAAAATCCAATAATTTCTTGAGCAAGTAGCGACACTGCTCTTTTTATTACAGTCTATCTTTTAACTTAAGTTACAGCATATACATCTGACAGAAGTGCAATTTATACATGGAATCACATCACATATTAAGAACATACATAATAACTGATACAGATAAATATACATGATGATGAAAAGGTGTTCAAAGCAGCATATAATAACAAATCCATCATTACTATTTACAATTTATGCATTTTGACAAACAACAATTAATGAACAAATTATGTACACTGTGTACTTTTTAATAGTTTATGCAAAAAACAAGAACATTAAAAACATTCCAAATAACACATCATCCATCATTTTGAAGCCAAACTTCATGTTCTCATTGTACTAAACTCTCTCATAAATATACTCTTCAAAAAAAGAAACGCAAAAGGGATATTTTTGTTAATTTAAAGAGAAATATATGTAATAACGTTACAAGCTCAGAGTATGTGATGTTACACGTGTTAAGGCACTGATTGTCAGACCAAAATGACAATAAAAGTTGTGCACTTTGAAAACGGAGGAAAACATCGGATTTTTCGCCAAAACTCATTCATGTCCAATAAATTTGTTTGAGAGATCTGCATGTTCTGCAAGTGCAACATGTGCAAAATCCCTATAAAAGTGACAGGTTCTCGGTTTCCATAGCTCAGTGTTAAGCCACCGACACGCAATACAGTTACGCCAAGACTGACTGAAGCACAACGCAACAACGCCATTGGTCGATTGGAAGCAGGCGAATCTCGATCAGATGTTGCCAGAGCTGTGAATGTCCACCCAAGCACCCTCACAAGGCTATGGAATCGTCACCAACAACATGGATCAACTTGTGACCGTCCACGATCTGGCAGACCTCGTGTGACCACGCCCGCACAAGATCGCTACATCCGGTTACGTCACCTTTGGGATAAGACCACCACTGCGACGTCTACTGCCTCAACCATACCAGGGCTGCGTAGGATTTCCGATCAGACCGTACGCAACCGTCGACGAGATTCTTAGGCCCCATGTGCAACCCATCATGGTGAACGTCAACGACGTTTTTCAACATGACAATGCCCGTCCTCACACAGCCCGACTCACCACTGTCTTCTTGAGACACCACAACATCAACGTTCTTCCCTGGCCCTCCAGATCACCAGATTTAAGCCCCATCGAACATCTTTGGGACGAGTTGGACCGACGTCTGCGATGGCGACAACCTCAACCTCAGACTCTACCTCAGCTTGCAGCAGCTTTGCAGGCTGAGTGGACAGCCATTCCACAGGATGTGATTCGTCATCTCATCGCTTCCATGGGCAGGATATGCCAAGCAGTTATTGATGCTCACGGGGGGTATACTCGTTATTGACGTTGAGTGACGTTAAACTTCAACTAGTGAGCGTAGACTTCGCCTTTGCAGACTTTGGATGTTCAGCAGTGAATGTGCAAAGTTTCACACATGTCATACAGAACTACCCGGAAAAAAACTTGTTAACAATATGTCTCAAATTTTGCCTTTTGCGTTTCTTTTTTTGAAGAGTATATAATAAGATAATCTCGCGATCAACACAAATAGACTAAGACACCTAACGTTTAATAGCTGAAACAGGTGTATTTGTTACAAGTGTAGAGCTAAACTGCCTCCTCTCCTGTGATTTCTTTATTCTATTTAATTTTGAAATGATACATATGCATAAAATGTGTGGTTACGCTGTTTGAACAGTTCTAATGTAATACAGGAAATAATCAAGTAATTTCAACACTAAAATGATTCCAAGATCCACGGATCTCCAGTATAAATTGCCCTCCCCTCATACTGATTATAAAAATAAACTATCTTCAAAAACAGAAAAATTATGAAAACGTGATTGCTTTCGTAAACGGATTACAGGATTTTCATCACTTTTGTTTCAAGACCTCTTGGCGCTACGTGTTTTTCTGACATCATCGATTTAAGGATCAAAGTCATTGAATCGTTCACAACAGTAAATCAGGAGGAAAGTTAGTTTTAAAAGACTAGGTAATCTTTAATTCGTCATTTTTCTAATATAAAAGGCCGTATTGAACATTCTACTTAAATGGTGATCACTTGGGCAGGCGAGAAGATTTGGCCAGAACTACTATCCTTCGTAAATCAATATTCTGAACAAAAAGTCAAAATACAATTTAAATTTTCAAAAATTACCGAATCAATAAGTAATGTGATCAACGTAAACACTTAAAAAATGAAGTACTGAAAATATCAAGTTAGCTCTGGCTTTGCAGAAAATACAACAAATGTGTAGCAGCTAAACTCACTTGTTGCACTTCTCAACAATTCTAAAAATTTGACTAGAATGTCACGTGGACAGTCTTGAATGATTTGGATATTTATCTAAATAAGTCAGTTTTCCAACTGTTGAAACACCAGTGAAAGAAAGAGAAAGAATGAAGAAAAATAGATAGATATTAAAACTTTTACTTATGTATAATCAGTGATATTGAGAAAACCCACTTGTAGAGAAAAATATATATGTAAAAACGGCTCGTAAACAAACGCAAAATTAAAGAAGCCTTATACAAGAACTCAAGCTCAAAATAAACCAATGCAAAGGAACACCTTTATACCTGTATTAAATATAATATAATAAATAATAATAAAATAAATAATGTAAAATTATATATTCAAATATCTAAGCACGCCCTCTACATTGTGACACTCATATACACAACATGTGGGCAGCTTCCGGTCAGTTCCCTCTTCCTTTCTTTTTGAACCTGATGACAACCGAAGAAGGTCGAAATGTTGTTCGCTCTTTTACGTAAAAGCTTTTCTCAACCCAGACGAGCCGTTTTTACGTATATATTTTTACTTATGTATGTAATCAGTGTAGTTTCAAAGTGATCATTTCTTAGATAATTTTGGAATAAGTGAACCTCACAACTTTTACTTCCAAACTTCCTGATTGTTTTTATAGCAGAGCCACTGATCTCTCTGCTCTGACCACTTCAGGGAAACGAGTCCCGGATTTTAGTGTATTAAGTCAGTAAAGTTATCACTATGATCACTATCTTGAGAAAACTCCCTAAAACAAAATTTGTAAACAATAAATTTGTAATATCTTTACAAAGATATTATTGACCTGTGGAGTACAAAGGTTACAAACAGCATAATCATACCTTGGTATTTGAAGCTTGATCTTGGAATCTTGGGAACATTTTACGAAATTCCATCAAATCTTTGAATTTTTGAGACTTGAAGACTTTATTTATTTTCTAATCTTAAGTAATGTAAAAAATTCCAAGGTAAAGTAAGAAATATTACCTTAACTACTGACGAAAGTGTTGTCTGAATGGTGTCAGTGTCACCATAGTATCGACCTGTACCAAGGGTCAATGTTCTACATTCTCCATATGACAAAACGTGGCCTGCCTGGGTTAATAAGGCTAATAATAAGATTTTCAGGTCAAGTTGCTCAATTGCTTCTGTCATGTCGCCACGCTACAAATTTAATATCCTCTCATTAACCGTTGTACACTAGTGGATTGTTGTAGTCGAAGGTTGAACAGACTTATACACCAAGAAACCAGGATATCCCAGCCCTTACCCCAAAATGCATACTGCTTATTACATATTTTGAAATAATTTAACTTTTATTTAAGTTATTTCAATTAATCAAGTCGTTCCTCAATATTTCCAAATATATTAAAACTGGCGCTGTTTTTGAAATAATTAATTGGTAATGTCCGCTCTGCAGCCTAGTGTTATCTAAAGCACAGTTTTGTAAATCGTAAACTCAAATCTGTTATCCAACTCACTTGCATTTAAGAAAAGGAAATTTATTTTCAAAGTACGTGTACAAGCTCACACTCTTTTGAGAAATTTTATACTGCGATAGGTTAAACAATCTAAATTAATTTCATTAATAGCAGTACTATTAATTTAGAAAATCTGCCCACACCTCAATTTCTCACCACGCACAAACAGAAGTTTTGAGAGAGTTTGACGATAGGGGAGTACGCGTTAGAATATTAAGCAAGTTATGTAGATCCATTACATTCGTGATTCGATGTGACTGATAGTTTGGTGTCTTTGTCATAAAATCATGTTTTGTGCTTCCCGAGGACTTAAAAAAATTGAACTATCGTGGCAAAACCGAGTCAACTGGCGTCTCTAAACAGCTGTATTTACTGTAATAGAATGTTGCAATCAATGTTTGCAAAGTTTAAAAAGAGTAAGTCTGACTGAATAGGCTAACCTCTAAAATGAATAGTTTAGTTGTTGAAACACATAAAAGATGTTTGCTAAAATATTAAACAATGTTTGTTTACTGTAATTTAATTACTCCTCTTAGGAAACGTACATCAGATACAGTGGACCTGCCATCTAGTGTCCAATGTTCATATTAAATTACCTGCCTTTAGAAGATGTCAAATTTGTAATATATTAATATTGTTATTTCTGTTTTTCACATTATAAATAATTCACTTTCGTGAAAATACCTTAAAGTTCAAAATAACAAGAAGTTAGGTGTTTTTTCTTATGTGCTATAGTCTTTTTTTGTTTCAGAATGATAAACTGTATACAAAACATATCACATTTTCTGAAAAACTCTAAACTTTATATTCTGCCATGCAAGTTAAGTCACGTATTTAAATGAGCAATGATAAAGAACGTTTAAATGTCATATCTCACAAGCCATTCCTTCCTCCAGCTTTGGGGGAGTGAAAGTGAACATTCCCTTCATTTAAGTTCATTGAAATCTTGATACTCAAGTTCCATTCTGTGTCATAGATGAGTGACCCTGATGTTAATAAAGGTTGCAGAGATATTGCTGTAGAAGTTAACCCTCAATTGAAACAAACAAACAAAAAACGAATGATATTTAAAAACCTTTAATAATACTTAGCTAAAAGACCCAGACTTAAAGGAATTGTTGACGAGAGACCCAAATAATGTATTTATTGTTATTTACATGATTATAAGTTGAAGGATACCATCATGTTGGCTTTAATGAAACACAAAACCAAGAATGAATACAATTTTACGTTCAGAGCTAAACAAAAGACAGCACAAATTAAAATGCTTTTTAACAACGAAGAGAACCAGATACCAAGGAAATAATCATGAAAACTGAAGTTTTGATATTTGGATTCATGGTTTAGCTACGAATGCCATTCCTTCAGGGCAACCATTTGACTGAAGTGATGAGAATAACGTTTCTGAACAGTAAAAGCAACGAAAATATGAAGATAACCAAATCATCATCACATTTGTTGGAAGATAGAATCACTTGTAAAGTAAATAATTCATTATTGTCAATGTGCAACGATATTAAGGTCTCTCTCTAATCATGGATGAATCCACTAAGATGTCCATCTCCAAATTCTTGGTGCCGTGAGAAAATTTTACCACAAAAAGAAAGTAACAGATGCCACAGTAAAGACTGTTGGAATGAAAAATGTTTGTTCTGAGAACCTTTACGCTGTTTATGAGAAGTCACTTCTTTTCAACAATATAGTCACATGATAAAGAAATAACTGCTCCAAATTTATGGGAGCAAATACTGGCTCCAAAAATTGACATTTATGGTGTTTCATCCACAGATGTAAATGTCATCTATTTGTTCTATGTGCAATTCATGCGAGGAACCATCATCTTTTGTGATTGGGATCATTTGTCAAAGATGTTTTCTGTTATTTTTCATGATGTAGTAAGTGACAAAATTAACTAGACTTTTACTCAGGATATGGACTAAGCAACTCATCATAAAGTGCTCATATTTTCACAAACCCAATTATTCTGGACAAGCTATTGATAGAATCCTGGAGCAAATTTCGAGTTCCAATAAAACTATGTTAGCATAGCTGCCCAGTTGTATAAAATATGACCGTGGTTATAATAACGCATATGCTTATTCTTTCTAAATATATTCTACCTAGTCCCCCCATGGGACAGTGAAAAGTTTTCAGATTTACAATGTTGAAATCATGGGTTCGATTCCCTACAGTGGACAACAGATACAAAAACAACAAAAACATATTTTACGTAAGGTTGACAGATTTAATGTTGAGTTTATTGCTTATGGCTAACTTGCATAACTGATCACAAAGGTTAATGAGAATTTGTCAATCAGCTCTGCATATATCGATAACGCTAGCAAGTTTAGTTGGGTAGGTCTAGCGTTGACGTCATCTTAAAGGCAGAGTTTCAGAAGCTATGGTCAGTCACCACTGAAAATTTGTTCAGGAACGAAGTTCAGGCGTAAGGATTACTAGAAAAATCAAAAATTCAAAACCTATTTGCTTGATCATTCCCAATCTATTAGACGCAGGTACTTACACTTCATTTTTGTGGGGGCTAACATGGCCCAGTGGAGAGGGTACTTGACTCCCAATCTGTGGATACGAATCCTCATCACCGACCATACTCGCCCTTTCAGCCATGGAGGCGTTGTAAATGTGACAGTCGAATCCACCACTTGTTGGTAAAAAAACTAACCTTAGTTTTGGCGGGGGATGGGGGTCGACTATCTGTCTTCCCTCTAGTCCATCACTGTTATATTAGGATTGGCTAGTGCAGCTAGGTCTCGAGAACCTTTACGCAAAATTCAGAACAGATAAGTTTAAATTTGTACAAATCATTATTGTATATCACTTTTCTTGGCTTTGTATTTTTTATTTGTATAATCTAGAGATTTTCTAATTTCCAGAGTGGTAATGCTGGTTTGAAACAGATGTTTACAATCTCTCTTCATTAGTACTTCCCAAGAGTGCGAGTGGAAAACAAAAAAGAGATGTTTTGAAAACTTCCCATGCTCACGAGCTCAGAAAGAAAACAAGAGGAAATCCTCAATAGCCGCGTCGTTTGAAATTCCTTCAGGCAGGATTACAGTAAATTAAATTAATGTATGACACCTCTACCCCTTCTTCTTAGCCAATTTTTGTTTGCTGGCAATACCAAGTAATGGCCGCGTATATACCTAATTTAGTTTTATTATTCATCTGAATCTCTACCAGTCTACCCTCAAATTGAAATTATTTTAGGCAGGATTAGAGTAAATTAATTTACGAGACCTTGGGCGTGGTCAAACATATCAATCTAAAGGGTTTGACCATCTGAGTTCAAAACTAAAATTAGATTCCAAATCGGCCAAGAGATGACAGAGCTACGAGCTTAGAACTTGTACTTTGAACTTGCAACCCTCATATTGCGAGTCGAGCGTTCTCACCACCTGGCCATGGTGTGGCAGAGAAGAGAATGGTATTAATATATACCATCTAGTGAGGGGGATAGAGTGAGATTGATAGAATACTCAAAACCAACTCCTAGAATAAAGCTACACAAGGACTGTCTGCACTAGCCATCCCCAATTTAGCAAGGTAAGACTAGAGAGAATGCAAATAGTCATCGCCACCCACCGCCAACTCTAGGGCTACTCTTTTATCAACGAATAGTAGGATTGACCATCACATTATAACGCCCACATGGCTGAAAGGGCGAGCATGTTTGGAGATTCGAACCTGCAACCCTCAGATTACGAATTAAACGCTTTAAACCATCTGGCCATAATATATCTTTGCAAGTCGTGTTTCAGAAAATCAGTTCACAGTAAGCTAAGCGTTTCATTTCACAACAGTCTACTTTTGCATCAGTACAATAATTAATTAACAGTGTTTTCTTCTTGATTATCAAACGGTCTGTGTGAGAATATTATAAATTAAACTTCGTTATTAAAGTAGCGACAGTCTCCAATGTCAATGTATCAAGAAAAATAAATTTATATATTTTTGTAAAGGAAATCTAATTTAATAGAATAAAAACTGTGTTTTTTATCAACTGTGTATGTTCTTTATTGCGCATCTGATGTGTGAGTGGTTTAATGACAAGCTAGAGCCTGATAACACTAATATTTAAGACTCAATTCCTGCGATAGGCTCAGAGTAAATAACCCATTGTATAGCTTTTTGCTTAAAACATGTTTCTAAAATGCAACACAAGCCAAAGATACTTCTATATTTTAATTTTCTTTGCCAAAATCTTCTTTGTTTTCACACATCTAATTTTACCAGTATAAATATGCGCATCATTTACCTTTAGGCCCGGCATGGCCAGGTGGTTTAAGGCATGTGACTCGTAATCTGAGGGTCGCGGGTTCGCATCTCCGTCGCACCAAACATGCTCGCCCTGTCAGCCGTGGGGCGTTATAATGTAACGGTCAATCCCACTATTCGTTGGTAAAAGAGTAGTCCAAGAGTTGGCGGTGGGTGGTGATGATTAGCTGCCTTCCCTCTAGTCTTACACTGCTAAATTAGGGACGGCTAGTGCAGATAGCCCTCGAGTAGCTAAGTGCGAAGTTCAAAAACAAACAAAGCTTTGTGCTTAATTCTAAACATATAATCTTGAATTGTTAGTGTGCGTTCTGTGTGTTGTATTTTTATGTGTATTTAACGTTGTTAAAATGTCTATTACGATAAGAACAAATATCTCATCATATACTGCATAAATATTTCAGAATTATTTAACTTACAGCTGATAACTCAGCAGAAACAAACATTCTCATGAACTACTTGAAAAAGCATAGTCTCACCATTTGATTATTAAAATTAATGAAAATATTAAATCTTTCAGTTTTCATCTTTCTTCATGTGTTAGTAATAGCTGATTTAGATATATATATATATATATATATATATATATATTATATATTGCTTATGTAGTATGCCTTCTTATTCAGCTTCATTGCAAACTTCAGAAGATTTTTTGTAACTAGAAACCTGTTTTCTTACATTTTAATCATCCTTCATTGCTTTTCTGTATTATTATAGATTATCAAGTTTATGGGACTGAATACTCTGTAGTTGGTGATGAATTTGAACAATAAATGGACATAACAAAATTCAATTATTTTAAGAATAATATATTCCAAACAAGTCAAATGAATGTAAACCCATACATATGACAAAAATATTGTGTATCACAATTGTTTATAAAGCTTCAAATAATTCTCTTTTCTTCTAAAACATTCGCACACACTTGTTCAATAATTTCAGAATCCAACTGACAAGACCTTGCATGGACAGGTGATTACGGTGTTCGACTTGCAATCTGGCAGTTGCGAGCTCAAATCACCATCCCACGAAAGATGCTCTTCCTTTCAGCTGTAGGGGGCATTATAAAGTCATGGTCAATCCTACTAAGCATTGAATGAAAGAGTAGACCGAGAACTTAGCAACTGAAATAAGACTTCTTGTGTTTAAATAGAATACGTCAAACCACTGTAATGTTAAAAATTATGTTGTTTCAGAAGGTAATCATTTGTAAAATTATATTAACTAAACAACACAATAGTTGTGCTAGTACTCAACAGTAAAGCCAATCTACCATCGTCTTTTTAATTTTTTTTATTAGAGGGAAAGTTACCATTCAATATCATTTTACAATTCACCAAACACGTTAAGAGGTTGACTGTCACTCGTAACAAACCCGTACCTTGAAATGTAAAAATAATCTGTGGCTCTAATGCAGCATTGTTTCTAGAATGTTCCTATATTAATTTATGAATAAAGGTATCTTGAACAGTTTTCAAAAAACCTATCTCTTTAACGGATTGATTCTAGTCTTTCCCGATCTATATGCCTGAAATTAAATCACCCATAATTTTGATTTCATTAACTCTTTCAGCATTTGTTCGATCACGAGGACTGACCTTGTATCCATTTCGTGCTTCTTATAATTTTCATGCTGTATTTTTTATTTATTAAGTATATCTTTACGAAAGTTTGCATATTACCAATATTACAAGAGTTCCGTACTCAAAATATCAGATTTTTTCTATTAAGTTTTACTATTCTTAAGTGTGTGTGTGTGTGTGTGTGTTTTCTTATAGCAAAACCACATCGATATATCTGCTGAGTCCACCGAGAGAATCGAACCCCTGATTTTAGTGTTGTAAATCCGTAAACTTGCCGCTGTATCAATCGGGGAGTTATAAAACTGACCTTCATAAAATGATCTGACTTGGCTGTTTTAGTAGATCAGCATTCTGTAGAATACAATCACCTTTCACTTATAATATATTTTATATACCACACTCGCTAGTACAACGGTATGTCTAGGTATTTACAACGCTAAAATCAGGGGTTCGATTCCCTTCATCGGGCTCAGCAGATAGCTCGATGTGGCTTTGCTATGAGAAAACACAAACACATTATATATACACGTTATTAATATTTACAAACAAGTTCTTAAACTGTTTGTTTTTTAAACATAGATCAGTAAATGGAAAATGCATAGCAAACACTTATCTTTCTGGAAACGAACCTTTTACTTGTTTGATGTTTTCTGTAGGTTACTAAGCATTTTCAAATTTTGCAGGTGGAGGATGTGAAATGTAATAATATTTTCAATTTTTATCCAGTGTAACGGATTTAACGTTATATGTTTCATACCTCCGTTTGTTTAAGAATACTTTTCTTTTTCGCATTTGACCATATTCTTTACTGTGTATTGCGCAAGTTTCGCCTGTTTTCTTAATTTGTAGAAGATTCGTAGGAGTAAGAATCAACAATACTTGTTTTACGAAAACACACTAAATCATTAATGAAAGTTCGAGAAACTCGCGTGATTCATGTAAAAGTAGCTTAGTAGCCAAGAGACAGAAGAAGAGTATTATTATTAGTCAGCTACAGTTAGTATGTTATAGCTCCAGGAAGTTTTAATTGCAATTAACGCCTATTAATCGGACAATTACAGAATTTGACCAGGAATGTTCATAAATTTCGAACATTATAAACCGTTCAAACACCGTAAATTACTTCGGACGTTATTATTTCAACGTGGACATTAAATATATTCGCCGGTAAAAGTCAGCTTGTAAGGGTGTGAGGCTAGCTAAGAAAAGTCAGCATTAGCTGAGGCAGGAAAGAAGCCCAGAAAGAGGAAGCCCGTATCGAAGTGGAAAGAGAAAGTAAATTCTCGAAGCTGAACAAAACCATATCAAAGCCAGGAAATAAAATAGGCCAAAAGAAATAGATTTTAGACTCAGCTTCAGTTGATCAAGGCAAAATGATAACTCTGAACTCAGTGGACATGTTAAAATACCACGATTTAATGAAAATGAAGTTGATAAATATTTAGAACATTTTGAGGTAGTTGCCCAAATCATGGAATAGCCCACCGAAAAATGGCCATTATTGCTACGGTGTTTTGACTGGTAAAGCAGATAGCCAGATGTGGCTTTGCTATAAGAAAACGCACACACACACCAGAAGCTTATGCTGCTCCCTTTCTAGAAAATTGTACAGATTATGATAATATTAAAGCCGTTATCCTCTAAGTATATGACCTAGAATCTTATTGCTGAAAGTTTTGAGGTTACTACAATCATGATAGTCAAACTTATATGGAATTCGCCCATGAAAAAGAGGTTTATTTTGATATGTATTCTGTGCATATTGGCAATAGTTTTGGTAAATTAAGTCAATTATGTTTAATTCAGGAATCTCAATGCTGTACAAGTTACGATCTCAAAACTTATTTGTATGAAAAGAAAGTTAAAACATTACATGAAAGCAGCTGTTCTTTCCAATGATTACGGCTAGCGAAGATAACGCTCATGTAGCTTTCCGCGAAATTCAAAACAAAACAAACCCTCCAAATATAAGAGTTCGTGGTCTGCAGAAGTCAAGAGCTCAAACATGTTGCTCAATAGAATAGACTCATTACAATTAAATTTATCACTTTTAGTACTAATAATGAATCATGAAAACACAATATTTTGAATAAACTAGTTTAAATATTACGATAATTTAACACGTTTAATGATTCACCAGTGAGTTGAAATATATCTAAATCTGAAGCACCGTTGCTACTGCAGCCTGTGTTTTTGAACTCTTCCGCATAAACACATTATCTGCGACTTTGAGAAAAAAATTTTTTTTTTATCTATTAGGGGTATTTCGCTGTTATACATGATAACTAGTATGGAGTTAACTATATCTCCTTACGGGACATTTGCCTCTGACAATAAAGGTTCAGAGCAGGTGTCCGATACATTAATCCTTATTATTTGACTGTTAAGAAAGTTGGAAAGTCATTACTGAGATAATAGCTATTATATTAAATTAGAGCCAATTCTAAACATTAATTGGCAAAATATTTTAAAACAATGAGATTACAGTGCTTAAAAGAACAACATACTTTACTTTGTTGCCAAATCGGAAGATGTTAATTAACCTTTTAAATGCTTTACTTTAGAAACTGCGAAAATTCTCTGTCATGATTCTTTTTTTCTTTGAACGAAACTTGTTGCTTAGGAATTGGTAAATTCTACTTATTCTGCGTATCAGAAGTGTTTCTATTGGATACTGTTACAAATTAACGTTGTTTTAAAGTAGGTAATGGTTGTTTCTACTGCATTGTAAATTAATTTTGAAATACAAAAAAACCGTTAGATATAATGATAATAAAATCTAGGAACCTTTATTTTCATACAAATTTTCAAGCATAAACCCCTTCTTTCAAGTTATTTCTGTTAAATATACACAACAGATTCGAATATCATTAAAATATAACAAGTAGAAGAGGGTACGAAGTATGGTATGAAGAGTGATGTCACAATACTAATGAACCAATTGCTGTAAAGGAATGTCGAAGTGAAATAGTAACAGAAGAAAAAGGTATAAAAAATAAAACACTGACATACAAGGGATAATAGTAAGAAAGGTCGGAAGATGTTGAAGTTACAAAAAGCAAAAATACCATTTCCCGTTTAAACTAAGTGAGAAATTGTACCTAGGGTATTAATAAGGTTACAGGGCGCTCGACTAGCCATCTGATCGTCACCAATTTGATTTCCCGGCTCACCATATATGCTCGTTCTTTCAGCCGTTGAGGGCGTTATAATTTTCAGCTAATCCCACTGTTCGTCAGCAAAAAGAGTAGTCCAAGAGTTAGTGGTGGGTAGGGATGACTAGTTACCGTTCCTCTACATTTTCACTGCTAAATTAGGGACGATTGGCGCAAATATAGTCCTCGTGTAGCTTTGTCGAAATTCAAAACAAGTTGGGTAAAGAACCAAGAGTGTATGTGCTCGAAATCCCATCCATATTTGACTTTCCTCCGGATAGTATGTAAGTATAGATGTGAAGAAAGTGAGATAATTATTTGTCTAACGATATCTTACCTTCAAACAAAGTATTTTAGGTAATACTGATGGTACTTATTCTTCGTTAGTATATAAAATTAAATTGTTTATTCATCTTTCTGAAAATAATTTCGTTTATGTACTTGTTTGAATTCAAATTACTATTGATTCTATTGTTCAATATCAACCGACAAACCAGCATCTGCTGCTCGCAGATATCATTGATTGCAGTCTACAATAGCATTTGTTTGACAAAATCCTGCGGTAACAGTATATTATTATTTAAACCCTCTTTTTTACATTATAACTTATATTAAGTTTAGTTGACTGTAGATTATTCATGAAGAAACTTCAAAGTGATCTAAGTCAAACTTATATTACAACGTATATATATATGTTATAGCACTCTGTATTATATAGTAATAGCAGTGCCTCCCAACTCGAAAGTTACTGCGCTCTGGTAACATCATTTTTTTTATTGCTTTTAGTTTCGGTGAAATATTCATACATTTCATGCCTCAATGGTTAGATACGGTTTTGATACGGTTAGCACAGGCATCAAAAACATGATTTTGTTAGTCATTTGTGATTATGATGGTGCTGCACTCCATACTGATGAAAGCTGAGACAGTGCCATCATTCACAGATGCATTAACTATAACGTTACTATAGTGATGTCCAAGAGAGGCTCAAGCTAAGCAATCTCTTTCTGAGGTACAACAACATGAAGATGTGAAAACCATCTCTAGCATTTTTACCTTTGATGAGATACACAGAGTTATCAATGTATCTAACGATGGAGCTTCAGGTCTGGATTGTCTATATATATCTCCATCTTTAAGAAGTTTACAAAAGTCATCCTGTTGAAATTAGTACTAGACAACACAAACTGGCAATAGGTAACATACCTGAAATATGGACTAAATCCTTCCCAAATCCTTATTCAATCTCATGAGTGTTTATTCCTTTCTCATAGGTGATCCAATTGTCATTCTATAAAAGATCATTGGCAAGATTACAGTGAAAGATGAAGTTGGATGGCTTGGCTATCAACTTAAACCACTGTTAGTGTCATCAGCAGGTGGATATGACACTGGAAAATAAATCTGAATCATTGATGCTGAATTTGCAGCTGATAATTTGAGACTGGTCAAAACACTTTGGAAATAACCTTAGGTTTGAAGAAGTGTCTTCATTAGAGTTCAGTTGGCCATTCTTGCTGACAAAGTGCTCAGAATAGGCATTAATTTATTATGTGTAAGAAGAATTATAGGTGCAAGAAGGTTTATCAAGAAGCATTAAACTGGCAATCTGAATAGATAACTGTCAGCACTACCTCACCTCAAGGCCAGATTAAGGCTTTTATTAGCATTAGGCTCTTCAACTTATAGAGGCCCCCTCAAGACAGGATCACTACATGCAATACATTTATAGTCATAGCTTGAGGCCTCCTAATTTGTGTGAGGCCCTGGGCTTCAGCCTGGTAGGCCTATGCCTTAATACAGTATTGATTGCCATTTTCATCATCTCTTAACATCTATGTCATTGATCTAAACCTTTTTGACCATCCAACCATGTGACAGTTTTTAACCTTTACTATGTCATTCCTGACGTATAGTAGAGAATCTCATAAAACTGAAATAAAAAACAAGATGCAACCATTCTTTAGCACCCTTAGCAAACAGTTCAGTAATGTAAGAACTGTTATTAATTCTGTCATATTCATAGTCGCAATCAACAACATAAATGCTTGTGAGGACAAACCATAACCATCCTTTATCAAACAAATACTGAAGTATATAGGATTAACCTTTGACAGATGTCTCAACATCATTCACTAGCAGTATTAACACCATAATAACAGAGATATCAAAGGTGACAATGTATACAAGTTGAAGCAGGAAATAGAAAAATTTCACTTGTTTATACCCCACAAGTCTCAATGGCTTTAACCTGAATTATGATCAATATGACTGCCACACATCAAGGTAATATAAAAAAATAGATGCATAAAATCTGTTTAATACTTGTACTTCAGCCACCTCCTCAAAAAACTATTGCACCTAACAATCTTCAGCAGCAACACAGAACACCAACAGCACTTACAAGTAACTTTATTAGGGTTCGGCATTTAAAAGGCCATTCATTAAATCACTGAGCTACTGTATATTTCAACAAGTACATTCCATCTCCACATCAACCAAACAGTATTCTCTAAATAACGCTTGAGATGACAGTCATGGGTGGACAGTAGTTATATATCAACCTGTGGCTTTAATTTATATTTTCAAACTCATATGTGACTGTACAAAGAGTGTATTGTTTCAAAGTGAATGTTAAGCAGAAACAATTGTTTTTAGATGAATACTGTTTATGCATATTTGCACACATTGAACTTGATGAAGTATTTCACCAAAAACTACCACTGAAAATCAGTAATTAAGGTTTCAAAAAAATGTTGCATATCCAGTGCAGGGGATGAAATGGATGGCATGCTATGAGAATCAGAAAAGGATGAAGCAAAGGTTCAAGGATGCAAATCTGGGGAATACACTGAATCTGGTGCAAGTAGTATTCCTGGTAATAATAAATACTTATGTGAAAATGAATGAATAGTATAGTATATTCCAGCATATAAACTTTTCAATAAAGTTGGTAAAAATGACACTTAAAATTTCAATGAAAGATTTTCAGAAAAATATAATTCATCAATAGTCGTTTCCTGTATTTAGAAACTGTTCATTACAGTATGTACAACTGAAGTGTAAAAAAAAGTAGTTTCTTCAGTTTAACCTTTCAGAATTGGATGAACATTATATTTGGGCAAGTTCAGCATTCAATTAAAAGGACTTGTTCATTATATAAAATTTGACAAGTAAACTTATTCCTGACATGAGTAGTGATAAAGTACTTTACACTATACAAAATAAATAATTGTTGTATAAATGTTTGTAAAAGTAAGATACTAAACTAAAAACAGTAGTAACTGAGTTATTGTTTCTCTAACAAAATTCTCATTTTTTTCATAAAAATGAATGTTGTCATACAGTGTGGCATAACAAGTTTAGTAAATGAAAATGTTATTCTTCTTAGTTCATGGAATACTTTTTCATCTACATAATCAGTTTTGTTCTCATTCTGAACTATTTCGTCAGTCTTCTAAGGACCATTTTCTAATTCCTTATGTTGAACACTTGGCCTCCAGTCTGACTTCCTTTGGAAAAATATATTCAGGGCTATATTGTATTTATGAACATGTCAGCTATGTTTGATGTAGTTTAGAATGCAGAAACTTGCATGTTTTGAAACTGATTGAAAGCTGAGAATAATAGCATTATTTTCTTCCATGACTATGGATATCTTAGATTTATTCTTTCGTATGTCTATCACTGTATGTGTGGTGTAATAATTGTGGATTTCATATCTGGCTCAATTTATAGATTATTCTAATTAAAGATTAATGTGTGTGTTTACTTCTATATTTACATTGATATCTAGTCTTTCAAGCTTTGTTTTTAGTAGAGGTGGAGAAATAATTGATATTAGAATGATAGCTGTAGAGTTAGACATATGTACAGCTGACCATTGTTACATGCTATAGTTAAAGTAATATAAGGAGATATTAGTGCTTTTCATAATTTGTTGTTCTAGTTGTCTGTATAAAATTTACACATATCATAAACAGTTACATTATAATGACACTTTTCTTTTGGATTACAAAAAAGGTAAAGAAGTTCTACAACTTGCTGGGAGAAACACATCACATGATGTTGTTTCAGAGGTATTTTTATCAGTTTTGATGGTAAAGCACCCACTAACCAAGGCAGTGTCCCTCCCTGGGACAGCAGCAAGTCTACGTCTTTACAACACTAAAATTAGGGGTTTGATTCTCCTCAGTGGATACAACAGATAGCCCAATGTGGCTTTGCCATAAGAAAACACATACACACACCAAGGCAGTAGCAGAAGAAATGGAAAAAATTATTTGCTGTGTTTCCATTACATTTTTTGCTGTCATATTTACCAATAAAAGAAGTTTTGTTCTTCTGTCATTAGAATTTGCATAGGAAGGCTACAAGAAGAAGCTGAAGTGACTTACAGTAGCTTGTCCACAGCTGCAACCACTGGGCCAGTGTATGGCTTGCTTGTTTGTATTCTCTATATTATGAATGAAGCAGTTAGGGTATGTATTATTTATAGGTGACCAATTAATATGGTCTTGATTAACATTTCCAGAAATGAGGTGTTGGGCACACTGGCAATCAAGGTGTAGTTGAATGTGTAATAATGCAAAATTAAACATTTTAATATATTTTTTTTATAAATGAAGTAATAAGTAATTGCAGTAACACATATAACATTTTAATCTGTGTGTATTGTATCTCTTCATTTAACTCATTCATTTAAAAAAAGAGTGTGAGTGTGTGTGTGCAAGAAACAGGGGTGTAGATATTTTACACCCGATGGGGAGGATGATTTTCACAACCACTTATGTGGACTGTTCAAATTGCAAATTGGTAATCTCTGATTATGTGAACCTGAAAGCTGTAAACATGCAGTCACAGAGTAATCTTATTGCCACGATACTTCAAAGTTTCCATGTAGGTTTGTATAAGTGAGGTGTTGTGAACAGTTTTCAAAATGTTAATGGAATAAAGACAAATGTGTCACAAATTAACTGCCACATGAATTTATTCCTGCACACTGCACACTATAAAAGATGGCCATTATACTTGACAAGGTTACTAATAACTTTCATTGCATGAATTACGTTTTCAAATATTAATAAAATTAGTAACTACCCTTGATAAGTTTATATCTACTGAGAAACTGTTCACGTTGTTTGATAAAAATAATTAAAATGTCTTTACAAACTCTTGAAAATTACACATCAATACAATGTAGCACATAATTATTCAAACTTTTCATTGAAGTAAGATTCATTTAGTCATCTAGTCTACATGTTCCCAAACGTAGACCTCCTTTGTGATGATCTGTTTATGAATTCTTTCATAAGCTCTTCTATATTTATCTTGTTGACCTCATCTTTATGAGTGTGACAAACTGCCACATGGTTGAGGCAGCACTTAGACATAGTTGACCTTAACTACGTCTTCAACTGTCTTAACAGAAAAGCTGCATTCACATTCACAGCTGGATACTGGACATACAAGCAAAATTTTCATGAGAAGAAACACTTCACTAAAAATCTGCTGGCTTGTTTCATGCATTTTACAGTAAGCATCCTTTGCACCTTTCAGAGATACTGCTTTTGTTGTTCCTTTGAACATGGGCAACTGAAACTCGAGCCGTTGTGCAGAGATTTCTGGTTAGAAGTTTATAACCGAGTTGCCAATCTTGCCAGATGTGATCATGTTCTCAAGTGCCAGATATTTCCTCAAGTCATTGTTGTCTGCATTGAATCTAGTGGTCAGATGTTCTATAACTGTGTCCACAAATTCAAAATATTGGCTTCTGTAGTAATCTCTAGCTATTGCAGAATGGTGTGCTGAACCATCACCTGTGATCCTTCTTGGGGGTCTGCAAATGCGTGGTAGTTCAATAGGCACCAGATCTTGGGAAGTTACCTTTTTCTCAGCTTTATCAAATATCTTGTAATTTTCGTCTGTTTGCAATACCCGCAATTGCTCAACTGCCATTGCAGATGCTTCAATCATGCCAGATACTGTTGCTCATATTGCTTGGAATGCACAGTTTAGTTCCTCTAATGCAGCTAATGGATGCTGAGCCATCAACAATCCTAAAACTGTCTTTCCTTTGTCAAATCTGTCCAGCAGACCTCGTGTTTTCACTGCTACATCTGATTTTTCATTTACTAATTCAGACAAAGAATCAATAATGTCACTGTAGTGATCATTAGCACATGTAATTGCAGATAGGTGGCACAACCAGCGTGTTGGACACAGTGGGTGGATGTATTTAACTGGACCATTGTGGCTGTCTGACAATACAATATTTTCAAAGATTGTCTTGTATTTGCCTGACCTCTGAAGCAAGACATCAAGTTCATGTACCCACTGGATAGAATCTCGAACACATTCACAAGTTTAACTGCATGTTGCATTATTAAATTAGCCTTGTGTGCTCCTCAGTGATAAAACAAAGCTGACGGTTGCTTCTCTATTATTTTTGCCTGGCATCCACTGTACACACAACTCATGTTAGCAGCTCCTTCATAAGTTTGTGCTCTTAATCCTGACAGTGGTAAATTGAGTTTAGTCAATACATCAAGTATAGTCAAGGATATTGTTTCACCAGTTGTATTGGAAACACTGTACAAACAAAGAAATGTCTCATGGACGTCAAGGTTCTCATCTACATATCATACGCATATTGCTTCCTGTTCGGCACCTGTAACATTTTGAATGCCATCAACCATTAATGCAAAGATTTTACTTTGCTGCACTTCGTGTGCTATGTTCCTCAGTATTTGATGGCTGAACATCTCCATTATTTCATTCTGAGCCTGGGGTAATGTGAATGTGGTTTTCTTTGACAAGTAGGCCATCAACTCAGGATCTTCCTCTTCCAGGAGCTTCATTAAATGCAGGAAGTTCCCCTCCGTATCAGTATGTCCACGTAATGCTAAACCTTGACGCAGTAAGAAACGTAAACTTCTGAATATTTTGGCTAGACTTCTTTTGCATTCTTCCTGCTGCTTCTTTTTTCCATCATGTAACTGGACAGTCACTGGAGTTACATCAAGTGAACCTTCTGGAGATATAGCGAATCTGTGCTGAGAGGAGAATTGGTGTTCGTTGAATTTCTGTTTTGCCTTTTTCCAGTTGCAAAAACTGGTAGATATGAAGGTATACTCCACTGGCCTCTCCAATTTCCCTGTTAAAAGGCTTCTATTTTCTGCCTTGGCACAATGAAAACATATGACTTTTTGAGTCTGATTGTCAAAGTGCAGCCATGGGAACTCATCAAACCACTTGCCCTGGAAATTGATATTTTGAGATTTTGCTTTCTGTTGTGGTATTAGTTGTGTGTCTGGATGATATGGCTTTCACACTGTATCTGTATCAGATTTTTCATTACTGCACAAACTTGTTTCACAACTATCTTGTGGTTCATGATGTGCAATAGTTGCACAAGCATTCTCAGACTCGTCCCCTGATGAACAATGTTTCTATTCCTTTGCTTGATGTTGTTGAATTATCTGCATTGTCACTTGTAGTACCAGTAACTGGCTTGCAGAACTGTTTAATATTGGAAAGTTTCAGACACTTGCTTGTCATAATTGGAATCTGTTTCCCAGATGACTCAACAGGCTAAAATACAGTCTTTATTAAAAAACTCTAACGTACAACAAACGAAGATAGAACAGAATGGATGTAGGACTGAACTGTAAAATGTATTTAAGTAGAACGCACGAACCTCACAGTGACTATCAAGCCAACTGAGTGCCCGGGCATCACTGGGACAATGATGTGTGCTAGTTTCAACACAAGTAATTGCAAGTTTCTCGAAACTACTTAAATAATCACAAATATATTATGTTCCTGTTAAAGCTCATCAAAAGGCAAACACTTTGTGATATAATGTCTAGCAATACAATTCAAGTAGAGGCTTCAGACCGTTGAAATCGTTCCTTTTGTGTTCTAATTATACAAGAAAATACAATATTTTTACTATGTATGATAAGAGAATATATTGTTCTTTTACCATAAAGCACCAGCACTTTATTAGAGGGCAGTGATAATCCGAAATTTTATGGATTAATGAGGGCCACAAACACAGGTCCAATGAGCCCTGTTGTAAAATCAAGGCTTAGACTAAAGGGAGTGGAGGGGGGTGATGTAGGGCACGTCTGGATCCGAGCAGCCCAAACCTGTCGTTAACTGTACACTATGGTCAGTGCCTTCGGCAGCTAAGGAGAGTAAGGCGTTCGACAATAAAACCGACTAGACATGCATAAGAACAAATGGTGTAGGAAAATCGCACAATATACACATAAGATTGATGCAGCTACAAGCTACAAATGGCCTGCCAGATCTAGATCACAGGAGTTCACGTTTGGGAGTAATATTTTCTAATTTCATGCTCTGTTCAACCTGTTGTGATGAAAATTTTACTAAATCTTACACTGCGTACAAGACGTAGGTAGATTCTGTAATAGTGCTTGCAAGCCTTGCATGTATACTTAGGCCTACTGTCTGATACTTACGAACTATCGCTTAGATTGAAAAGCTTAGAAACACACCTATATTCAAGATGTACATTTTGGCTGCTGAAAAAGCCTACACCTAGGCCTAATTATGTAATTCAATTGGTAAGAACATGAGAATCACAAGAACAAACACACAATTTGTAGGCGTGTGATGCAATAAAACAATTCAACAGACCAAAATGTAGGGGGGATGATGGTATGCATCATACCCCCCTAAAATGAAGTGGGAATGTATCCCCCATCCCCCCCTGGTTCTATGCCCCTGGCAGGAAACCACATTTATGAAAGGGGACGTGTGGATGACAAGATTTCGGGAAGTGCTACTCCAGATTTTTATTACTTTGTTGTGTCTACATATCTAAATGTAAAATGAGAATCTCTTTTCATAAAAGTAAAAAGAAAGAGAAACCACAGGATGGCAAGTTGTAATTTGCACAAAAAAAGTAGTTTGAAGTTCTTGGATTGAGTCATCAGTCACATAATTTTGAAGCATCTGCTTCTTTTGTCAAGGAAGTGATCAGTTTAAGGCAGTTTACTGGAAGAAACTTGTTTCTATCTGTATTTGAGCTTAGATAACTCCTCCTTTTATTACAAACAAACTGGATTTACATCCTTGTGCTTACAAACTGGTAATTTTGCTTTTTGGTAAGAAATGAGATTTTAATTATAATTTTTTGTCTGTTCATTTGCAGGTTCTTACTTCTAATAATTGGTTAATATTACATTAAAAATTATTCATGGAAAACAGTAAAGGCTTTGACACTGATGCTGGTGTTGCAGTCTTCTTACACTATAAAACTTCTGTCAGAAGATTTACAGGGAAATTAGATATCCTATATAATCAATCAATCTGTAAAACTTACTAAATTTTGTAGCAATATTGAAAATGAAAGTTAAACATGAAATACTATTGATCTACATTTTAGAACTTGTTTCACAGTTAACCAACTTGCATCCATCAGTAGTATAATTCCTGATTATAGCATTACTCTTTATCATGTTAATACTTATGTCGACTTCTTATGTGAAACAAGCCATTTTATTTTGATTCAACTTTTTTACTTTCAGATATTTGTTAAAAGATGTCTTTGTAAATAAATGTTATAGGCAATGGATCAGTCATTTCTGTAACTATGTGTGGTAAACTTAATGATTAATGTTACCAAGTATTTGCATTAGTTAAAACTTAGATATTCTTCAAAAGTAAGGAAGTATCTCAAGTCTTAATTAGTTAGAGCATGCCTGTTTCACTATGATTTAATTTTTTGTAACTTTACTGATGTGGTAAAGAGATCATCATATTAAAGTTGTGAAATGTAAAATAATAGCAGTCTGAAGAGCAATGTTATAGTAATTACTCAACCATGCAGTTGTAGTAAATGTTTTCAGTTAAGGTTTACTCTAATGTCTCACATTTAGATACAGGATATTTAGATCAAAATTATTATATAAGTTTATTTTATTAAATAACTTTACCATCATTTTGGAAAGAGTTGTTTATATTTTGCTTACATTTCTTTTGTTTATTAAAATTGTTAAACTTAGCAAACACATTTGAAAATATTATACATCAAGCTTGTAAAAAAAAAAGTGTTTGCATAATAAGATGAGTTAAGTTGTTTTTGTATAAGCAAATGTCTTTGTCCTTATTTAAGTAACCAAATATATCATTGTTTAAGTTCATCAAATTAAAAAAATATATTATCTGTTTTATTATCTCATGTTTCCAGTATTAAATTCAAGTAAATAAAGTATTGAAGTAAATACTTTTTTATTTATTGTAATAGGTCATTTACATTGACTGAAATTATCAAATTTAACAGAGTTAAACATGCTCCATGAATATACTCAAGCACAGAGAATAATGTATATCATCTGTAATTTATAATGTATCATGTAGACATTATGAAATATATACTAATGCATAAAATTCTGTTTAATTGAATAAACACTAAAAATAAGGTAACAAAGATCATCTTTTTGTTGCTTACTTTCACTCAGTTAAGTTTTTAGTTCAGAGCAAATTCATCCAGTTGTTGCTTCTATTACGATTACAAACAGAACATTTATATTCACAAGGTAACTGTGCTGATTTGAAGATCAATGGAAGATGCATTTTAAAATTTCACCAGGCATGTCTGGTGAGATGGGGATTCAAACCCGCGACCCTCAGATTGCGAGTCGAGTGCCTTAACCACATGAATTGAAATTAGCATTTTGAAAAAAGGTTTAATGAAAAATGACACTATAATTTGGACTATAATGTGCAATTTGACACCAACTGTACTGACATGTGAAACCACAGTCCTCATACACTGGATAGGTTATACAATGTGTAGGAATGAGTGGTGAGTTTTGGCATAACAATCTTTTGCAATGTCAAAAATACTACAGAGCCTTGGTACAGATGCACAGAGATAGCAAAAAGAAGAAAGATTATGTCAACAATAAAGAAGTAGTAACTTAGATGTTAAACATGAGAATATCATTGTATTAATTCACCATATGTATATGCAAGTATGTGTGTGTTAATTTATACAAATATTAAATGTAGCTTCTACTAATTATTCACTTAGGCTTGTTTGATAGCGTTTTCTGTTGACTGTCAATGATACTTAACTCTACTTTTGTTATACTAATGGTAGTAGTGCATGACGAAAGTTAACCTTAGTTCATAATTTACTATCACATCAATTAAATATCATTAATATCTTATTTTTAACTGTTTAGACGTAACACACTTTTCATACTAGTTATGACAAAACAAAACTGTCTTTACACTCCCATCACACTGTTATTAAACAAGCAGTATTTCATTATTATTTTATAGCATGTTTTGTATTACAAATTTTATATGATACATATTTTGTTGACATAAACATTCCTTCATAAATAAAGTTTATAGCAATATAGTATCCCAGTTAACTTTTATGCAAATAAAAACAGTAAAAGGCTTCTAATAACTTATTAGAATATTTGATATTTAAAAATGATAATTGAGATGAAAATATAGTTAAGCACATGCAATTACTGTACTTGCTGTGTGCCTGGTCAAGAGTACTTCATACATTATCCATTTCTGAAAAGTATTCAGCTTTATACTGTAAACAGCATGAGTGTGTGTAAACTCACTTTTCTTGATACTACACATTCTTGTATAAAGTATCAAGTGAAGTTCATGACCTCAAACACTAAAGTAGATAGCTGTAATGTATGAAGTGTTTAATGACTTAACATATCCATGAAGCACATTTGTTCCAGCTAATATTCATGGTCAACATATGCAACTTGTACTAGCATTTGGAATGTTAATGCATAATTTTGCCGAATGTAAGAAAACCCATAAACTTGTAAATTACAAATTAATATGTTCATGTTTTATAAATTTGAGCACAACTGTGCCTTAATATATTTTAGAAGCTTACATGTTAATACCTAGTTTAATGAAAAAATAAGCCCATACTTATTATTTCCTCAGAAGTATTAATTTGTTTGATGTGTTATAACAACAAAAGAAGTTATGTTACATATTTAAATATTCAAATATCTGTTTTCAGTTTCAATGTTAGTTCATACATTCACCTTATGGCTTGTAAGGAATTTCATGTTTCATTACATTAAAGCTGTAACTATGACCAATAACTTCAACTGTTCTGTGATTAATAATATTCATGGGTTTATTAAGGATTTTAAAACATAATAAGAAACCTTAATAAACCATTTTAGATCACTTTCTATATATAATGTATTCACAATGTACATACAGTAATTTATGTAACTGCTGTTTAAAAATATTCTACAAAGACATCAAAGTCATGTTTATATAAGTGAATACACAATCTAACTGCCAATTAACATCAATAAGGTTCATTAACTTCCAGTGATTTAAAACAGAGTATTTTTATTCTATGTCAAAAATCTCATGAAATAGTTAGAATTAAAACAAAAGATTGATCTTATTGCTTGTAAGTGGTAAGTTACACATCTTCTTTCTCAAAATGAATAAATTTTTCTCCTACTGTTTCTAGCCAGTCAGTGGCTAGGTGCAGTGCAAATAACAAAATTGTGGTTTGTTTTCATCATGTGCCCTAAATAATGAAATTTTAATAGTTGAAACTACATTACATACAAGATTAATATTTTCAAAAAACATCTTATGAAGGTTTTTACTTTAAATATCACTTTTTTTTTGCTACACATAAGTAAGCTTTAGTAAGAAATAACAAGAGGATATTGTCAGTAGCAATGACACTTGAAATTCTTATAGTCAGAATTAGAGAATATTAATACACAAGAACTTGGGCATTGTCAAATACATCAACTGAAAGTGTGTGTCCTCCTGAAACCAAGACTGTAATTAGATATTAAATTGGTCAAGAGATGATGAAGCCATGAACTAAAATTTTCTACTTGATAAGACAAATAAAAAACTCAAAGCTATTTTGTGTGCCACTATGCTGTGGCTAAAATGTCATTATAAGGAAAGAAATATATATATAAATCCCTTATAACTGATTATTAAGGGTAGAAAATCTTCTCTATCAGACACACAGTACAACCACAAAGAGCTACTGGAGTATATGAAATTTAACAGTGATACTGCATGGTAGAAAAAAATACAGGGTGTTTGGAAAGTCAATGTGGAGTTTTGTAATCATATTTTATTCAATCTATTTCAAGCCAGCAACTGATAGCAGTGTTTAGAAACAAAATAAGAAGGATCCAGGCCTGTATTGATGCCAACGGGGGTCACTTTCAACATTGTTTATAATTGTCATTCATATTTACCTCCTGTATTCTATATTGAAACATGTCTGTTAATAAATATATAAGTGCACAGTGACTTTCCAAACACCCTTTATTTTACACAGCAAATATCCACCAAACATGTAAACTCTAACACCAAACAACCTGGTAGACATACTGTTTGATTCAGGAAATACATACTTTGTGTGTAAAAAATCAAACAGCCCAACTGACGAATTATGTATCATAACAAATACCTAAAGAACAATGTAACATCCAGTAGCAAGCAGCCCAGTAAAAAAACTATTTGACACAGGAAATACCTACAGCATGTGTTAAATTTAACAGCATACTACTTGGCACAAGTATATATCAAAAACATAAAATCCAACAGCAAACAGCCCACTGGGTGAATTATACACCAATGCAAGTATCTACATTGTGTGTAAAATTCCAACAGCAAACAAACTTTTCCATAACAAAAGTCTGTTGATCATGTAAAATGTAACAATAGACACAAATTAGACTAACTGTTTTTATCAAGAAAGGTCTATCAATTATGTACAATATAACAGTAGACAGTTTGGTAGATAACTAGTTTTCAATAACAAAAGTTTATGGATATGTAAAATTTAACAACAGAGAGTTCAGTATACACAATATTTGGCACAATGAAAATCAACCAAGTATTTATTTGCCACAATACACAACAAAAACTAGTAATCTACTTCCCAGGTTTATAAAGTTATCATTTGAATGTTTTCTTACTCTCCCTTTGTATCTCAATGTGGTTTTGCTGCCTAGTCTCAAGAGTAAAATCAGCCTAGAAGTAGTAACTGGCAATAAAAAAATTGTGAACCTTCAATATTTTGTACTTTAATGAAAAAAATTAAACTGCTGGTGTTAACTGGACATGAAAATGTTGAAGAAAGTTTTATTTGTTTGTGATAAATAAATAAGTACACACACACATATTTTGTGAAGTTGACTACTGATTCAACATACATATCATTCAATAACAGGTTAGTTGTAATTACAAATCAGTTGCAAAATCTCTCTGTTAACCTGAAGATGACCTAGGAAGGTGAAACATTGTTCTCTCCTTTGTAAGTGAAAGTACTAATACCCATATCAGCCATCCTGAGATATATTTAAACATTTAGTTCATACAACACTCATTTTCCATATTAAACATTTATTATTGTTTGTTGTGAGAAAGTAAAATAAGTCATTGTTATGTAACTACAAAGTTGTTTAATTTTGACTTTGTTTTAAATATCACGATAAAAAAAATTAAAAAATACATATGGTAAACAGCCAAACTTATAACACCTAAAAGAAATATTGTTATTGTGAAGCGTCTGTTTTGTAAGTACATATTGATAATTCAACGTGGTTACTTAGCATACACCCAACACATAACAGACTGGTTAAAATTTAATAATATATATATATATATTGCATTATGCCACATGCCGAGCCTCTCACCATCTTTGCTGAGAGTCACAGTTATGGTAGCCATTGTGTACTGTAAAGAATATAACATATAACTCTTATATTACAAAAATAAATGAAGGCTGTCGGAGAAACGAGCTGTTCAATTGTTATCGTGCTGTACTTACTACTAGTAGTAATAGTTGTACTAACAATATTAACAATACATCTCAAACTATAATTTCAATATAATAAGGCCAATACTTTCACCTTACTTTTCGGAAAAAACGGTAGCTTCGAATCAATAATTACTGCAGTTGTAACACCGTTGAAATTTTCATGAAAAATGCTCCAGTTTTCTGAATAACTTCTGGAAATCGTTCTTTGTTTTGGCCACACATGTATTTACTTGCTACATATTTCCTAATTTAACATAACAGAAAATTCATAGTGAAAATCACCAATTCTCACTCTCTACCATCTAATCAATTACAAATCAGTATTATAGTCACTAGATGGAGAGTTATTACGAAAAAAAAAAAGTATTTTTCCCTCTTGGAATAGGCCGGACATGGTCAATTTTTTTAAGGCGTTCGACTCGTACTCCGAGGGTCGCGGGTTCGAATCCAAGTCGCACCAAACATGCTCGCCCTTTCAGACGTGGGGGCGTTATATTGTGACGGTCAAACCCACTATTCGTTGGTAAAAAGAGTAGCTCAACAGTTGGCGGTGGGTGGTGATGACTAGCTGCCTTCCCTCTAGTCTTACACTGTTAACTTAGGGACGGCTAGCACAGATAGTCCTTGAATAGCTTTGTGCGAAATTCAAAAACAAAACAAACAAACCTTCTTGGAAACATTTTACACACGATAAATTTATAAAAGTTAGTAAGTTTAACACCTAGAGTTTTGCATACTACAAGCATAGATTTAAAGTCAAGACTTAATTTATCTAAATAATATTTTTTTTAAAAAACGTATAATAAGAAATACAATTCTTCAATAATAGGGATGAAGACGGTTGACAAAACACAAGCATTTAACTGAATGTTCAAAATTCATTTTTTATTCTTTAGCAAAGTCTGAAAATAGTAAGTGAACTAGTTTTTAATGGCATCTATTATCAAAATTTAAAACTATGATAAAGAACCAATAAACGAAATAGTTAACTTTTAAGATAATAAATGACAGAAATGTTCCGAATATTCATGAATTGTTTCTGCTTAATAAAAGTCATTAAACAACAACAAAAGCAAAGGTTACAACAAACTTCAGAATATAACTTCAAAATAATACGAACATTTTATGTTAATCCGTGGAAGCGTGAGCGAATCAATAATCCGTACAATCGTTTGTTTGAATTTCACGCAAAGTTACGAGGGCTATATGCGCTAGCCGTTCCTGATTTAGCAGTGTAACACTAGAGGGATGACAGCAAGTTATTACCACCCATCGCCAACTATTTGGAATGATGGGAATTCGAACCCGCAACTCTCAAATTACGAGTCGAGTGCCTTAACCCACTGGCCACGCCGAGCCCACTGCAATCGTAATGGCATTGAACTTTTCTTCATAAAACAGAAAAGTCCTTCGTTTTTGAAACTTGTATTTTACAGCTTTCATAATTTCAAGTAGTTAACATAAGCACAAAAATTGACTGTGAAAATGAACAATTTTCACTTTAAACTATTTCGTCAATCACATGTCTTTATTACCATCATTAAATTGCAGGTAATTAAAAATGAGGTGTTTTTTTTTATTGTCAGATTTTATTATGCACACTACGAATATGTAAATTTAACACCGCGGATTTTACTATGCAAGTAAGTATATCTTGAAAAGGTTTAATTTACTTAAATAGTATTGAAAACAAATCTAGTTCTTTTATAATTAAGACGAAAACCGTTGTCAAAACACAAAATATATTATTTAAAAATTGTAATAAATATCCTTATTACACTAATTTTTGCATATCTATTATGAACATTTAAAATTATGATAAAAACAAAACAAATATTAACATAAGAGAGCTTCTCAGGTAGCAGATGGCAGTAAATGCTATTAGCTTTCATTAAATTTTGGTTTTTGTCAAAAGAAGGCTGTAATGCTTATCTGATTTCATAAATAGTTTTCCGTATAATAGATGACACACACACACATACAAAAAGAACAAAATACTTTGCTTGCAATTGCTTGTAAGCTAAATAACTGGCACTATGCATATTATTTGTAATGTTATTTTACATCTGTTTAAAATATTAATATTTTTATTCAGACCTGATTCTAAAACCATCGAATTATTGTGTATTTATTTCAAACATACTTATTAAATATATACTTAACATGGATATAATAAACATTAATATTCAGATCTTTTAATTCTTTGGTATTAACTGGTGTCTATTTCAAATAAACTTAAATATAATTTTAATACTATAATTCAAGCCGAATTGAAGCATATGAATATTTCTATTGTTCATAATTAACTTGAAGTTGCAATATGAAGTAATTTCATTTGCAGAGTCATTTGTTACACCTGAAATTAAATTTAAAACTCTTATTACATTCCAATGAATGAGTAAACCTTATTGTAAAGATAACTGTCCTGATTTCACGATTTGTATTTTATCTTCCACAACTTAGTAATTTATTATACTTGTATTAAATTCTTATATCTCTGAAATTCCATGTCGAACAATTCTTTGTTGTTAAGCGTATGACTTCGGCTATGCTTTATAACTAGTAAGTTTCCATCGTGATCCCTAGCGTTATGTCTTCACACGTTCACGTGACCCATATCGGATAAACTTTTCACCATCTATTACAAAATTCCGGTTCTTAATATTTCTCCTGAACTATACTTGAAATTGAACAAGAGTAACAAAACTATTTTTGCTTGTATTTGGTACAGAGTATATACACCCGATGGGGGGGGGGGATGATTTTTGCAACCACTTATGTGGATTGTTCAATTTGCAAATTGGTAATATCTGATTACGTGAACCTGAAAGCTGTAAACATGTAGTCACAGAGTAATCTTGTTGCCACGATACTTGCATGTATACTTAGGCCTATTGACTGATACTTACGAACTATCGCTTAGATCGAAAAGCTTAGAAGCACGCCTATATTAAAGATATACATTTCGGCTACTGAAAAAGCCTACATCTAGGCCTAATTATATAATTCGATTGGTAAGAACACGAGAATCACAAGAACAAACACACAATTTGTAGGCCTGTGATGCAATAAAACAATTCAACAAACCAAACTGTAGGGGGATGATTGTATGCACCATACCCCCACCTAAAATGAAGGGGGAATGTATACCCTCCATCCCCACCAGGATCTATGCCCCTGCCTGGCACTTATCTAATGAAAGTAACGTTAAAAATTTTGATTGTAGCTCCATCACTACTACCCTGAAATAATTTAGCACAAACTTGCAAAATTTTTGTAGGTAATAAACGTAACCTTTTAATGTTTATTTGTGCGAACATTATACTCATGACTTCATTATGTTTCTATTCTGTTCTTCAAACATTTTTTTCCTTGTTAACTTTATAAATATTACTGAAAATAAAACGGACACACATGGATCATAATATATACGTACCTAAAGACAAAAAACCAATAAATATATTTATTAGTGAGTAAGCTTTTCAAAAGTCAGGTCTAGTTCAGTCTTCTAAATTTCTTTTTTCTAAATCAAATGGTTTGCAATAACAGAAGTAAGATATCTGCCTATTCCGTACGCTATACTGTAACAATCCTAGACAATATGTCAAATTAGAAAGCATTCAAAGGAAAACTAGTGTACGTATATATCTCCTATTATTCAAATGATGAAACTAAAAATTTAGAAGTTGTACTAATTGACAATTATACTTCTATTCACATTTATTTTAGTTTTTTATGGACATATGAATTCTTCTTCATACATTAAAATTCAAAAGTAGATCTTTAGATCACAAAATGTATTATCATAATTATTGTAATTCTGTTAACTCAGTAATAACATTAAACACCTCAACTAGAAATGCTTACAAAAGGAAGGCGTAGAAAGAAAAGGCATCTTTCTGGGAAATGCATAAAAGGAAATGTATATTTTCTGGAAAAATCTAAACCAGGTATATTTCTTGAACAAGTATGGAAAAAAAAACGTAGGTTTTTCTGGAAAAACAACAAAGGAGATAAACATTTCTTCAAAAATGCTTCAAGGATAGGCATATCTTCTGGGAAAGCCTTAGAGATACCTTTCTTGAAATTTTCAGAGGAAAAGAACAGTTCCGGAAAGAAATACAGAGATCGCTTTATTTTTCCTTGAGTGAAACTTTAAGACAGCAGCATATATATCATCGTTCTTCTAGAAACCAAACAATAAAGAGCATCTCATCCTTTATCATTGAGTGCACAGAGATCATGTTACCATTCTTGTAAACCTACTTATTTCAGCAGGTGAGCCCTTTCTTCCGTACACACAAAATGTCATTGTACGTTTTTTTTTTTTTTTTTTTTTGCCATAATTTGTTCCGAACGTTTGTAAGATTAAGTCATATAAGTTTGGTTAAATTAAATTAGGTTAGGCTGAGCTAGGTTAGATATATTAGCTAGGGCTAATTTGGGTTTATGGTAGTGGTGTTCTCCAGGTGCTTTTTAATAGAAAATAATCCATAATGCTTCCAAATACACGGTAGCCTAAAAACAAAGTAGATGAAGAAGAAAGTGTAAAATCCTCTAAAAACACCAAAGAGAAACTCACACAGAAAATGTCTTCATAAGGCAACCAAAAATAATTTGCAAATCTTGTTAATACATGGTCATAAATAAAAATGTATATATAAATTAAGATAATAATTACTTAGCGTTTAACAAATATTGTGAGACTGGTGTGGCAACATCACTTGTTTGATGAATTAGGCTATTTGCATAGATTTTTATTATGTTTCTTTTAATTTTTGCTCCTGTGTTTATATTCCGGATTAAAATAGTTATTAATTTAAAACGACTCTTGTATAATTTGATGCCATACCTTGATTAAGAAATTAAAGTGTTGAAAGTGCAACGTAACAAATGATGCTCAACAGAAGTAAAACGGTTTATGGCAGCGTGTCCCATACTTTCTCGGCTCACGACGGCCCTAGGCAAAAAGAAAACCTAACAGTTCTGTTTATGTTTTAATACACGTTAATTAAAAGTAAAAACAATCTTTTTATTTCATTTTTAAATAACTAATGAGATACGTGCGTCTGTTGGTCACTGCGCAGCTTCTCAAACCTTGAAATCAGATTGGACACCGCCACCCTTATTTTCTGTTCCACAGTGATTTTCGCGCGGTACTTGTTTTTTTATCACAGCAACCGCTGAAAACCCAGCTTTGCAGAGATATGACGTAGCAACTTGAATTAGGATACGCTAAGCTCCAGCACTTAGCAGTGGATATTCATCTATTACTGATGAATCCAATTACTGATGAATATCCAAAACACAATTAGTTCCATATTGCCAAATTTTCTTTTAAAGTCATGTCATAAGACATCTCAATAAGATTTTATTCTTCTGCAGAGGTAAATTCAGATGGAACCTTAGCTTTGAATGGGTCTTGGATGCATGCAAATTTCTCCATATCTTCTGGAAAGACATTTTCAAACCAGTCACTGAGCTGTGTTAGGTGCTCCTCAAAAACAGATTTTAGTTCGTGGGTAAAATCAACATCATCAGATCTAACAAACTGCTGCAACAGGGGGAAGCAGTCTTTGCCACCATCTTCATTCATTTTTTTCCTTTATAGTAGTAACTGCTTTCTGAAGGTTGAAACCTTCTCTGCGAGTTTCAGAATATGTATGTTATTTCCCTGCAGAGAAAGGTTCAGCGCATTCAGTTTTTAGAATTTTAGATTTTGTCACCATCCAGGAACCGTGTGTAGCAAAATCAAATGAGCATCCTTGTTACTATTCATCACTTCATCTAGCTGTAGCCCGAATTCCTTCCCTTTCATTTTTTCAATTAGCTGATCGTTGAAGTCTTCTGCCATGTGTTGAATTCTACGACTGATAGTATTGTTGAATAAAAGCACCTTTGAGAGCAGTCGTTCCGCAGGTTCACCAATTATAATGTTTACTATATCCACTGCAGCCAGTAAAATCAGTTCTTCTGCGATGATGTGAGGCTTTTTAGAAATCACGACTCTATATGCCACCTTGTAGGATACTAGCAATGCACTGCTTGGTATTGATGCTTCTTTCAAAAATGTACCTTTTTGTTCTTTCAATTCTTTTAACTTTCTGGTAAAATTATCACGGGATTTACTAGCCATGTTTGGATGATTGATCTCTAAGTGACGTTTTAGTTTACTTGAAAGCACGCACACTGGCGCCAAAACTTTTAGACATAATACACACTGTGGACACTCTTCGTGATTGACATTTACCTAACTAAAACCTAAATATATATATTAACGTCATATTTCCGATACTTCCGTTTCTTCACAACTTTGCCACTGGTCTGTGGTTCGCCATTCTTTTCTTCACTCCTACACTTTTTATTAATGTTAAAATATCGTTCCATTTTTATGCACAAGAACTAAAAATCAACAAAATAATTCATTGAACTTCGCTAGACCTCGCAGACACTTTGCCACTACACCCTTCAGTTATTTCGGTTACTGACGGACCCGAAGAGTCGACAGGTTTATATATACAAAATTTAAGATTGTTTTATTTTGTTTGTTTTTTGAATGTCGCGCAAAGCTACTCGAGGGCTATCTGCGCTAGCCGTCCCTAATTTAGCAGTGTAAGACAAGAGGGAAGGTAGCTAGTCATTACCATCCACCGCCAACTCTTGGGCTAATTTTTTACCAACGAATTGTGGGATTGACAGTAACATTATAACGCCCCTACGGCTGAAAAGGCGAACATGCAAATAAAACCATCTCAAACATTTGAGAACTTCATCGAAAGGAAAGTAGCGCGATCTGATATTAAAACTGTGAACTCCCTCGAGCTAGTAGTTCGCGCAGTGCCCAACAGATGCCAACACTACTGTGTTTCTCTCGAAAATTTGAAATACACTGTATCACACAATGCCCCGTGTGAGCTCGCCACAGCATAGTTTGGGAACCATTGTGTGATGGTAAGACTTAGAAGTATATATATATTTCAAATAAAAGTTCCAGTAACATTTTAGTGTAACAGCAAAGATTTTCCTTTAACCCCTGACGTGTGGTGTTACGGTTTAGTAAAATTTGACGGACAAACTATAAAATCCCATGATAACGGGAAGAATGAAAGCGTATACCACAAAATAAATCAACAGACCAGACACATTTGTCGACTCAAAGTTAAGCTTTAAGTATTTTAAACCTAGAATTTTCGTTTTATACCTGTAACGAGTACAGCGTACATTGTTTATTAGGTAGCTTTGCGTTAAAGTAAAACACGAAAATTGCGTCGATATTTCGAGGAAAATATCTAAATATTTACTTTTTTAACATGTAAATATTGGAACTTGAAAGCAATAATACTACATTTGAGAAAAACATGTGCTTAGACCATCAAAGTTGCTACTGTCATGAACAGTATTTGTAAATAAAATATATAGAATTTTAGAACCTTGTGTTTCAATGGCGTCGGAGTTGGGGGTACTGTAGCTCCTCACTTTTACATATTTCACTTATATAGCAACTGTAAATTATATTATTATGTTAATTTTAAGGGTACATGCTCTCAGATTACTCTATATTGAGCTGGTATTAGCAGTTCCTTGTAACTTCAATATCCCAATGGAAAATTTGAATGTCTAGTAATGCACCCTTACTTTGCAACTTCTTACACCACAGAAAGAAAAGAAACTTTGTGTTTTAAAAGAAGTATGACTACAAAAATATTTTTAGTTATATATATTATCACGTGATAATTTCATTTATTCTTCTAAAAGTATTGATCTACTTAAGTTAATCTATCAATTTCAATTATTTCATAAACTAAGCTAAGGTTAATTGTGTTGCACTTTTGGTTTCACTCAGAGCCAAAGTTCCGAGTTACTTATACCGTCCACCGCGAAAAGTAATTGTTGAATATTTCAGTTGTACTAAGATTCTCTCAACAATAACATACAGTACGTCTACATTTTTATTTCGTAACTTACGTCACATTCTAAAAGGTGAATGATAGCGAGATTAATTCCTAGCAATTTAATGTAGAAAATCCTACTTGCAAATAAAAGTTTGGCATCAACATTATTCATGCCTGTTTTCCAATTAAATTATTGATGAACTTTGCGTGTGCTGCTTTTCAACAGCAGCGCGAGAAACAGTCGCCGAAAACGGGAGACAGACGAACGCTTCGAAAGACCATCACGGTTCGCAAAATACACTGCTGGCCAAAATCTTAAGGCCAATGAACATAAAGGAAAAACATGCATTTTACGTTGTTAGACTCAACCACTTATTTGAGTAGAGCTTCGAAAGATGAAAATAAGAAAAGGGAAATAAAAAAAAACAACTTTTTTTAGCATTTAATAGGGAAAATGTAAACACTAGAAATTAGCCTAAATACTAGCTGGTCAAAAGTTTAAGACTATACTAAAGAGAAGTCCTAAATATAGTAGGATATGCCCAACAAGAGGTTTCGGTATTGATGTTGCACGGCCGTCAATGCGAATAACTTCAAACATTCGAGGCCCGGCATGGCCTAGCGCGTAGGCGTGCGACTCGTAATCCGAGGGTCGCGGGTTCGCGCCCGCGTCGCGCTAAACATGCTCGCCCTCCCAGCCGTGGGGGTGTAGAATATGACGGTCAATCCCACTATTCGTTGGTAAAGAGTAGCCCAAGAGTTGGCGGTGGGTGGTGATGACTAGCTGCCTTCCCTCTAGTCTTACACTGCTAAATTAGGGACGGCTAGCACAGATAGCCCTCGAGTAGCTTTGTGCGAAATTTCCAAACAAACAAAAAATCAAACATTCGCTTTGGCCTGGTCGATGTAAGCGTTTGCAGAAGGCTGGCTGGAATCGTATTCCAAGTGGTGAAGATGGCTTCACGAACATCATGCACTGTTTGGAATTGACGTCCATTTCTATAGACTTCCCTTGCCATCCACACTCAAACATTTTCAATGGGATTTAGTTCGGGCGAACACGCTGAATGATCCAAAAGGATCATGTTATTTGCCATGAAAAAGTCTTTTGTCCTGTGGGCATTGTGGTTTGCAGCGTTGTCCTGCTGAATGATCCAGTCATATCCACACAAGCGAGGGCCTGCAGTCAATAAAGATGCTCTCTCTAATATGCCAATGTAGCCAGCTGCTGTTTGATGCCCCTGTATAACCTGAAGTTCCATTGTTCCATGGAAGGAGAAAGCACCCCAGATCATGATGGAACCTCTTCCACTGTGTCGTGTAGAAAATGTCTTCGGTGGGATATCCTTATCGTGCCAGTAACGTTGGAAGCCATCTGTACCATCCAGGTTAATTTTTTTCTCATTAGAGAACAAAACCTTCGTCCACTTTTCTACGTCCCATGTTTGGTGCTTCTCAGCAAAGTTTAATCGAGCTGTTTCGTGGTGTGGAAGGAAGCGTGGCCGTTGAAGACGTTTACCGTTTTTAAAACCTTTGTCTCGTAGATGCCGTCTACGGGCTTTAATCTGATTCGACGATCTGCTGGTGTCTTGCCGGACAGCCCGTCCAATCTTCCTGCTCAACGTCGGCGAAATTTTCTTGGGCCGACTACTTGAAATTCTCGTTTTGTATCCCTCAGGGTCTTTTACAAAATTTGCAACAGCAGTTTTACTACGCCCACTCTCACCTGCAATGGCGCGTTGAGAGAGACCTTACTTTTGCAGCTCGACAATTCTGCCACGTTCAAACTCTGTCAACTTTTTAGCCTTTGCCATGTTTTTACTCAATGTAACACAGGAGATGTCAGTGGGAGATGTTGACAACGCTAATGCTTGAACACAAATGACTAAATTTCGTTACGTGTTTACCGATTAATGCTTCGTTTCAGTATGGTCTTAAACTTTTGACCAGCTAGTATTTAGGCTAATTTCACAGTGTTCACATTTTTCCTATTAAATGCTAAAAAAGTTTTTTACTTTTATTTTCCCTTTCCCTATTTTCATCTTTCGAAACTGTACTCAAATAAGTGTTTGAGTCTAACAACGCAAAATGCATATTTGTTCGTTATGTTCATTGGCCTTAAGATTTTGGCCATCAGGGTACGTATATAAGATGGTTGCACGCTAAAAGTTACATTATTTAATGAAACGGAAAACTTTTGCAGGTAAGGAACCAATAATGTTTTTGTCATGCTGCTTGCTGAACTTTCACAAGACAGGATAAGTTAATTTGACTGACCACGTGATTTCTTCATACTCGTGTAAAGTCTCTGTAAATTTAATATTTCTAACTTGCAATGTAGTGTGCATATCTTCACCAGTTAACTTTCACTTAACATAAGTCTTTCACACACAAGAATAATATTTATAGTGAAGTACTTTCAATAAATTAAATATTGTGTTCATGAATATACTGAGTATTTGTTTTAGATAGTTCGTGTAAAAATAATTTTCATGTTAAGATTAAAAATGCTTTTCGTCATCTCAAAAAATCTCAAATTTCCTTTGTATGTTGCCCAAACCTCCTAAATACATTTCAAACTTTTTTACTTTGAAACTTTACATTTCATTTGTTACTTTCTTCACTCTAATTCAAAACGAGATCGGTCAGTTTCACCGATCTCGTAACAACCAAAAATCTACATTATGATTGTTTTTTTTCTATAATGACTTCAAACTGTAACATGAAATTACGCTAATTTATCCTAAGTGGCTTTACTCTCGTACAGTATACATCTACTGATAATTAAATTTTGCTTTATTGCCCTTTGTGGCCTGGCATGGCCTCGCGCGTAAGGCGTGCGACTCGAAATCCGAGGGTCGCGGGTTCATGCCCGCGACGCGCCAAACATGCTCGCCCTCCCAGCCTTGGGGGCGTTATAATGTGACGGTCAATCCCACTATTCGTTGGTGAAAGAGTAGCCCAAGAGTTGGCGGTGGGTGATGATAACTAGCTGCCTTCCCTCTAGTCTTACACTGCTAAATTAGGGACGGCTCGGTGCAGTGGGTTAACAACCTACTCACTTAAATACTTGTTGAAGTATTCGCAAGCGTTGCGGCCCTATGTTCCTAGATGGAATCTAATGGTGATAACTAACTAGCTAACTAACTTATTGCCCTTTGAATCATGTCTAACTGCTATTCAGTCGTAAATCACTTAAGGCACATGCAGCTCACGTCATGTTATCTGAACACCTCGCATGCGTGCCTCTTTTAACTTTTATCATATTATTATTATTTGTTTTACCTAATATAATCTTAACTAACCTAAAACGATTCAAATGTTTACATTTTAGTTATTTTTTTATAATAATGAATAAAGAATAAATATGAAAAACAAGAAATAAATTATTAACCCAATCTTCTCTTTTTTTGCTGCCAATTATCGAGGACATTTAAGTCTACATGTTAAATATACTAATTGTAGCAGTGTATTAAATAACTTTTATTTAATTATATAATGACCCCAATAATGTGAAACTGAAAAAGCATATAATTTTCCATAACTCTCAAAATTTTGTGACACTCTAACTGTGCGAGAATAACCGTTACAAATTCATCTAGTTATGAATTCTGACGGAACAAAAGTTGTATTATTTGTGAAATTGAAGCTTATCTGTTCAAATGACAACATCATACATACGCCATTTGATTGGTGTAAACCTTGAATTTCTATTGGTTACAGGTATTATCTAATTAAACGTAAAATACAATGCCTGGAAGACAGGATGTGACAGGAGAGGTGTGATTTTCTATTTATAACCCTGTAACCAAGCGAAATTGAAGACTATAAAAATTACAGTTTGTCTGCGCGATAACAATTCCATGGGAAGCAATTCATTTAGGGTTTGAAGGGGTCGTGTATAAAATAGAAAAGAGATGTGTAGATAAAATGTGTTACTATGTGATGCTAGGTGAAGTTCAGGATTTTTTTATTTCCTTATATAGCTAAAAATTAAAGCTTATATACTATTAAAATTTGAATTAATAGCTAAGTCTTTATGCCATATATAACGGATTTACTCATCTGTATTTATTTGAATGTCGATGTTTGTTTCAGTTTAGTATATATTTAGAATTCTATGTAACTTATATTGTTAAATGTTAATTGCAAAAGTTCCGCATATTCTCTAAATTTGAGGAAGATTCTCGAGCATACGAATAAACAATGTACGAAGTGCGTATGTAAATACCAGAGAGTGCCAGTATTGTTGCCGATTGAATTCTCTACAACCTTGCCTTAAATTTCATGTATCACAATACGCAGAGAGACAGTAATAAACTGTTATTGGTTTGCTAGTAAATTATAAACTCCGAAAGCTATAACTGTGATAAACGCTTATTAACCGGAAACTACAGATATTTAACCAGAACGTTTGTAGATTCCGAACATTAAAAACTCTTCACCTTCAGTGAATTAACTTCAAACGTTAGTGTCTGTCCGAGAACATTAGATATTTTCGTTGGGTGAAAAACTTAATGTGTTCAGTGAAGCAGCTTGCTAGCTTCCCATCAAGAGAAGTATACCTGTGTATAAACTTAGAATTAGTTCGCTATCCGTGAACTGTTAATAAAAGATTCAGTTCCAGAGTAGATAGAAGACTCAGTATTAATCTCTGTGTTAATCTTTTGTATATAAATCATTATTTGTAATAATTGTTATTATAAATTGTATTGTTGTTTGTACACCGAAATATATTTATGTATCAGTCATGTTGGCAAATATAATAAATTTGATACATATCGACATTCAATTAACTTCTAAATTAAAATTAAAATTTTCGACGATTTGAAATTATAATGTGTTAACATAATAAATCGAAGACTCGTTCAAAATCAATCATGATACATTACATAACAAATTGGTGGCTCGCCCAGGGTCTCAGTCAGAGACAAAATTTGAACTAAAATTTAAATCTAAATTAAATTTATATTTATCAGTGCTAACAAATTTTGATCATGTCTGATTATCAAGGTTTTCTTGAATCACCCTCCCTAGTTTGTTTTGGTTTTGAATTTCGCGCAAAGCTATTCGAGGGTTATCTATGCTAGCCGTCCCTAATTTAGCAGTGTGAGACTAGAGGGAAGACAGCTAGTCATCACCACCCATCGCCAACTCTTGGGCAGCTCTTTTACCAACGAATAGTGGCATTGACTGTCACTATACAACACCCCAGGGCTGAAAGGGCGAGTATGTTTGGTGCACCCGGGATTCGAACCCGCGACCCTCGGATTACGAGTCGAACGCCTTAACACAATCCTCCCTAGAACAACTAGAGAAATAAGATAAAAGTGAATTACTTAAAACAGCCAACATTTGAGAATTAGAAGCTAAAAAATGGACTAAAACGTGTATTATTGAAGCCAATCAGAGTTGAGTGATAAAGATAAGTTAGAAACCAAATTAAAACTCAAACAAATCGAGCTTAAACAAGTCCGTATCGAAGCTGAGAAATAACGAGCTCGTATCAAAGCCGAGAAAGAATTTAAGCTGAAAGAAATGCAAATTAGACTCAACTCTGATCGACCAAGGCAAAGTGACAAATTTAAGTTCAATCGATATATCATAGTACCATCATTTAATGAAAATGAAGTTAAAATGTTTGCAACACTTTGAAAAAGGTGCCCAAATAATGGAATGACCCACCGAAAATGGTCATTATTATTACAACGTGTTTTAACTGGTAAAGCACAATAAGCTTATTCCGCTCTCTCTCTCTACAAGATTGTATGGGTTATGATAAGGTCAATGTAACTATTCTCAAAGCATACGAGTTAGTACCGGCAGTTTATCGTTAAAAGTTTCGGGGTTATCGTAAGCAAGATGGACAAATTTATATAGAATTTACCCATTAAAAAAGAGGTTTATTTTGATCGATGGTGTAGTTCTGTGCATACCGGCAACAGTTTTAGAACATCACAAGTTCAGTAACAAAGTCTCTACACCTGTCTATTCTGGTTTGGTTCTGAAAAACAAAAAAGAGTATTTCTGACTCCTTGAGCCCTGTACATCGCCCTTAAAGTAGACACAGAATTTGTGAATATGTAAAAACCGTATTGCTTATCGAAGTTCGGAAGAATGTCCAATCATTTCTGTAAATTGATTTAAAATTTAACTGAAAACTTCACGATTTTTACATGAACTTACACTTTATTTGAAATATTCAAACTTTTCCTATATAAATTTATTCCAACAGCCCTTTAATTCAACACAAAAGAATGTAATCAGATACATAATTATCAAACAGAAACTATTCCAAATATGCTAGTAGTTTAATGAAACCCAATAACTACACAATGCAAGACGTTTTCTTGATAACGTAAAGAAGATCACTGTTTTCTTGTGTTCTCCATGGAGCTGATACAAGATGAGACAAATATATTTATACATAAAAAATTACATGCATTATTATCAAGAAATTTACCGCTTAACATAATGGTGGACATTCGAGTTTAATTTTTACAAGTTTAAGTTTGTACAAAAGTTCTTGTTATTGTAATTTTTAAACATGCACAAACGTTTGCTTCCAATAACTATTAAATACATGAAGTAGAGGAAAAAGAAACATTGTTTAAACATACAACTGTTTTATATTCTTGAATTTACGTTACAAAAATTACATCATGTATTTACATCTACGATTTACACTTACTGGGGAGGTTTTAATACTTTTCAAATGATTGTTTGTATTTACAATATTTTTAGTCCAAGAAATTGACTTAAATAAATCTTCCTATACATAAAATCATCAAAATATTTAGATAGCTTGTTTTTCCTTAGGATTATTAAGTTAAAGACAACAAGTTATGCAGAAAATGTTCCTCTTGAATTATCTTCAAGGTTTGGCAATGGAGGTCTTCGTTTTTCGTCTGTAATACTTATGTTTGGTACAGCTAGACGAAGATCTTGGGTGGTTTTATAATTCATCTGAGGTACGTGTATGTTCAAATGCCCCTCTTCTTTGGCATACCAAGAGTTGGCGTTTTTTTCCAAGTTAGTGTCCTGATTCTCTTCCCAAACAATAATGTCTGGTTTGACTACGTCAAGTCGAAGTCGGTCAATTTCTTGTGTCAGACGGTGTTGCCATTCTTGAGAGTTGAAGCGTTGTACATGTTGACATACATTATTCTTTACTTCACGCTCTAACGACGATGACATGCCTCCTTCCTGCATGGATAACCTTGTCTGCTCTGATACTTGCTGACTTTCGCTTGTATCCATAGATGTCGACTCCTGATATTTATCAAAGGAAGAAATGCAAGACGTTCCTTTGATAACGTATGGAAGATCAGAAGATAAGATCACATTCGAGCTGATACTAGATGAGGCATTGTCTGCAACGTTGCTGCAAAAATATTCAAATTGTTCTGCAAAATTTATGATTTTATCTTCACAAGAGATTGGATATTGCCAATGTCTCGTAGAAGCTCTATCTGACAGTTTCTGATGGTCCATATTTTCTAAATGTGATGCGTCTTCTTGTGAACAATCGGGATTCTGGAAGGTAATGTACAAATGTAATATTTATAACGGAAAATACATTCTTCTTATTAAAGAACAGTTTCTCACATTCAATGACCTTTGAGGATATTAGGTTTGTTGGAAATAATAGTACTAGTCTTTGCAGGTATAATACATTTTTATCATAATAAAATAACTGAAAAAATATATATGAAATGTGAGCTTTTCGTGCTGCGTTTTTGTTTGTCACTATACATTCTCCTACAAGATATATAAATTTTGTAGAATAAAAACTCGAGAAAGTGTAATATCTTATAAAATGTACATTTTACAAATTGGATTTATTCTTATGTTTGGGTGCGTATTTTCCAATAGCAAAGCCACATCGAAATATCTGCTGTGTCGAACCTTTGATTTTAGCGTTTTAAAGCCAAAGACTTACCGCTGTTCCTGTAAGAGGATCTCGTATGTTTGTAAGCTGTGTTTTTCCCCAAGACGCTCTCTTGTTAAATTAATATTTTTAGTCCATTATTATTGAGTTATTTTTGCTTAATACAGATCAGTAATCATAAAAGGCCCGGCATTGCCAGGTGGTTAGGGTGCTCTACTCGTAATCTGAGGGTCGCGGACTCGTATCATCGTCACATCAAACATGCTCGCCCTTTCAGCCATGAGAGCGTTATAATGTGACAGTCAATTCTACATTTCGTTGGTAAAAGAGTAGCCCGAGAGTTGGCGGTGGGTGATGATGACTAGCTGCCTTCCCTCTAGTCTTACACCGCTAAATTAGGGACGGCTAGCGCAGGTAGCCCTCGTGTGGCTTTTCGCGAAAATGATAAAGAAGAACAAGAAACAACAACAGTATTTAAAATGTTATCGAGCATTCTGATAACATAATACATGCGTCGGAAACCACAGAAAAAAATCTTAAAAATGTATTCATGAAAACTTCTTTTACTTTTACACTACCTTCTTCCTCCAGTGGTTCAGCAGTAACTTTCCAGACGCTAAAAATCGGTTCTCAATATACCCATGGAGGTCACATCACAAATAGCCTAGCTTTTAATTAATAACAAGCAAACAAAATGCTCGCCATTGTAGATTTCTAAACATATCAGATGTAATATATTTTGCTCCCTTTTAAAGTATATAGTTCATAATGTCAAACGTCGATATATTTTCTCTCGTGTAAAAGAACAAAATGGTTGTTCATAACGCAGTTTAGTTTTTTATTTTAAAAGTAAACACACAAGAGTTCTTTAGAAATTTGATGTCATTTTTGTCTATATGTTATATTTGTCTTGCAAAATCAACAATCACCCACGTCCTTGTACTGGTGTGCTTTAAATATCTACTTTCAACTATTTGATCAACAGCAAATTCTCACAAAAACGTCACGCAGACGTCATCATTTACTCTTGTCTAAAAGCAGCTGTTTATATGACTAATTTTCCGACTTCTGCGCCCAGCTGCCTTCTTCTGAGTGCACTATACATACTACTCTGATAAGCCAGTGAATGTTATATTTATTGAGAGCATGACTAAGAACAGAACTAATAAATAATGCCAGGTGTGCTGAGCGTCATCGCTATAAGCTTGTTCCTTACAAATCACGTATAACCTTAAAACTGTGCTCATCATTCATCTGCTATATTACTTCATTTACAAGAAATCCATTTCCATAACCAGCTTTGTACCAGTTACCTTTTATGTGTTCTGTACTGGATAGTATTATCGTATATAATGCCAAATTAAAAAAAACAAAAAAAAAACAAAAAATATTTTTTATCTTAGAGATTTTTTACTAAAGTATTTTTAATGGTAGAAATAATTTAATATTAACAATGATAAAGATTGTATTTTCCAAAATAAAACTTTTTTTTGAGATATGTATTATTTACATATGTATGTATATACGCAACATGATGAAACGATAGACGACCTTTATTTAAAAGTATATTTGTTTGTCGGTTAAGTATTCATCTAAGCTTTGTTTGTTTGTTTGTTTGTTTGTTTTGGAATTTCGCACAAAGCTACTCGAGGGCTATCTGTGCTAGCCGTCCCTAATTTAGCAGTGTAAGACTAGAGGGAAGGCAGCTAGTCATCACCACCCACCGCCAACTCTTGGGCTACTCTTTTACCAACGAATAGTGGGATTGACCGTCACATTATACACCCCCACGGCTGGGAGGGCGAGCATGTTTAGCGCGACGCGGGCGCGAACCCGCGACCCTCGGATTACGAGTCGCACGCCTTACGCGCTCGGCCATGCCGGGCCCTACATCTAAGCTCAATGCAAATTTCATTGTGTGTTTTATTTAATATCACAACATTATGGTGTTTTACTTTTGAAGACATTAGAGGAGTATTGGTTTATAATGACTTATGCCGAAATACTTAGAATATTGTAAGTATTCGAAAACTTTTTATGGCATTAACAAAGATGGCGTGAATATTTATTATTATTCATGATACCACAAACATTAGTGGATGAAATTTAATTAAATAGCGATATAATAATCAAGATTAACAACAGAATAGAGCATGATAAGTGTAATTGGTTTTAATGAATAGAAATTCGCATAAGTAGCAGGATAAGACCAATTCAGCATTTATTCCAGACCTGCTATTCTATCATTATATACCGAATGAGTAAATCAGAGGTACATGTTACATTAGGCTTATCTTGCTTCTAAAATAAGTTAGTAGGGATAAGATAAATCTACTAAAATAAGATTCATAGCTCCAAAATAGTTAATAGACGTTCAAAAAAGAAAAAAGAAAGAAAGATAACGTTTACATTATTAAGTTAAATATTTACGTCACTGAAAAGTTCCAAAGTTTTTTTCTTGGTTTAGGCCGCGCTTAACAGTCTCTTGAGTATGTTTTATCTAAAATCAGATACGTAAATCTCAGTATCGTGCAAACTATTCACCTTGATTTATCACATGTTATCAAAGTGTTTTGTTTTTGTTAACAATGCAAATGTTAAATTTAGTGAAAACCGGTGCATACGATCTCTATCGATTCAAGTTGAACATAGAATATTTATTTTTCATCTGCTGAAAGTATAAGTATGGCTTCTTCCTACGTTCACTTCTAATTTTGTAAGTAAACTTAGGGTTATATTTAACATGAGATAAAGCCTTGCTTTACAGAATAAGTATATTACCTCAGTCACACTTGCAAATTGCAAAAGATTTACTCAGAGCTAATAAGAAAATATCCGGAAGCGACGTTTACTTTACTGATTAATATATATATATATATATACCTGTTTTGTGACTAGCTCGTAACTGAATTAAAATCATCATTTATGTTCGCAACGATTTGCGAAATGATAAATATGTTTATATTGACATTCAGCTCTCCACAAATGGTTGAGAACTAAATACATTAGACGAAATATTTTATTTTTAAACTCACTTAACGTTGAATAAAGTTTGAAATTAACTTTTTGATCAACAACAATTAATTTGAATAATGGTATTAGATTTGCCATTATGTTCGGAAGAAATCAAAATGTTGTCCAGTTATAATGCTGTCATGATTTTAGCTTGATAACTATGAAAAGTTCAAATCTATGATACTGTTCTTTTAAAACAAATAAATATATCATACTTAATGAATGATCAAGGAAGTGAATTGATTATTATAAGCATTTTAACATGATGCAACCTATATATAAAATGTAATTTTCATCGCAAAGTTTCTTCCAGACTTCATAGTTATATAGTAATTTTGCCGAAAACACACACATAAAGAATCTGATAGATGAATTTTAAGGGAAACAGAAATATAAAATTCATTCATATTTAATTAGAGTTGTTTGTTCTTAAGTACAAAGCTACTCAATGTCCCACCCGCTGGAACAGCGGTAAATCTACGTAGTTACAATGCTAAAATTACGGGTTCGATTCCCCTTGGTGGACACAGCAGATAGCGCGGTGTGGCTTTGCTGTAAGAAAAACACACATAAACAATGGGCTATCTGTGCTTTTCCCATTACGAGAATCGAAATCCGGTTTCTAGCAGTGTAAGCCCGCAGACATACCGCAACTGGGGACTTTTAATCAGAATGACATGCAGGTAAAAATTTAAGTTCTAATATAATAGTATTAACGAATGTGAATATAATTAGTCAGCAAGAGAAACGAGAAACAGAGAAAACCTAACGCTACAACGAACTTTTTTCACTTGTAAGCAAAACTACAGACAGAACAACACCAACGTTATAAACACTAAGTTTCGTTAAAGCAATCGATTAAAAACTGAAGTTAATTTATCACAGTATAATGTGCATTTCAACTAGTATATTTATTTACCCACCTATCAATAATTTTTCTTGCTTTTAGTTCAGTCTTAGCAACGTACTATAACTGCAATTTTTACAAACATTAAAAAAGTTTCAATGAAAATATATTCGTCAAAGTATAAAAACACAATTTAAATAAATCGAAAATAGTCTTATTAGTATAACAACTCTCTCAAAATCCATGAAAAAATTCTAAAATTAATTACAGTATATAGTAAATTGTGCGTCTAATTTAATATAACTATGTACACATAATACATTACCAGCATAATTATAAACTTACTGTACAAGATTCAATGCAAACAATCAAATAAAAGTATAACGTTACCTGTAAATGCATAATAGCAACCTCACATTAACTTCCTAAGCAGTATTCGAAAATCAGCTCTCGTTAACCAGCAAATGGATGGGCATGAAATAAATCAATGAATGAGTTATTCTGGCACAGCAGACCATATAGCTTCCTTGGCACTGTACATTGACGTCACATTGACGTCAAACACGCGCTTTACGTTGGAAGATTCGACTTTGCGAACAAGTTAAAGAATTCCGTTGCCGCGTTGAGAACGAAATGCTGACTTATTTAATCGACATGACCGTATTACGTTTTTCTCTTATCTATAATAAAAGTGAAGTTAGATTTAAATAAATTTCTATTGTGTTAAGTTATTAATAAAACTATAAAGGATTCCAAGTAACTATGTAGTAATTGTAATGTTAGAAATACATATTTTATGCTTTCATTATTCTTAAGTATGTACTTCAAAGTTTTGAAGACGTAAAAAGTTTAACGGTAGACTTTGATTTCATAACTGTACGAGAGTCGTTTTGAAATTAAAGAAAACATTATTTTTCTCGTTTTTAATTCAATTTATAAAATCGTTAACACGTTTTGAGTCGATTCAAAGAGAAAATTGTCGAAAAACATCTTTTCATTTTACTGTTTAAGACTGTAATCCAATAAATCAAACTAAGTTATGATGCTATGGCTATTTGTTTATGACAGATAGACGTCTAGATAAATAAAATAAACAGACAATAATAAACTGACAAGATGCTAGTAAGTAATACATCATACGTATGTCTTTTCGTAAGCAGCCCTTTTGGTTCTTTTACGTTGTCAACCAATAATATATTCCAACCGTTATGTTTGAAGATTTAAATAATTTATATATTTTCTTTTACAAATATGAATATCACACTGTATTTACATGTAAATTCATTCAATATATTTTAACTATCGGTTAATTAAATATAAAGAAACATTTACTTACTACACACTTTAGCTACGGTAACTTTGAGTACTTAAAGATATTTATGTTGTCCACCATAAGGATAATAATGAGGCAACTGCTGTTTGAATTTTTCTACTCAAGTATGGCGAAAAAAATCCACACAATTAAATCATTTTTAAAGTACTTACAACATTGATGTGTTTAGCCTAATTAGAATACTGTGACTTAAAGTAGGCCCGGTATGGCCAAGCGCGTAAGGCGTGCGACTCGTAATCCGAGGGTCGCGGGTTCGGGCCCGCGTCGCGCTAAACATGCTCGCCCTCCCAGCCGTGGGGGTGTATAATGTGACGGTCAATCCCACTATTCGTTGATAAAAGAGTAGCCCAAGAGTTGGCGGTAGGTGGTGATGACTAGCTGCCTTCCCTCTAGTCTTACACTGCTAAATTAGGGACGGCTAGCACAGATAGCCCTCGAGTAGCTTTGCGCGAAATTCCAAAAAAACAAACAAAAGAAACAAAACAAACCCTCGAGTAGCTTTGCGCGAAATTCCAAAAAAACAAACAAAAGAAACAAAACAAACCCTCGAGTAGCTTTGCGCGAAATTAAAAAAAAACAGACATAAAGTAATGCACGCATACTTAAAAAAACAGCAGTTGTCGCTTTCAAATATTTCCATGAGGAAAATGAAAAAATGTTACAATATCGAGCGATAAAGAAAGTTTATAAGAACACGTTTAATTAAAGTGCATTGGTTTTAAAGTTAGATGAGCCAGAAATTCAATACTTTGGGGCTATTGAATTTCGAAATGTTAGAAGATGTATTTCATCACATGTTATTTATACACTCTTTTGAAATATTAGTAGCAAACATTTTACAACGCTTTGTACGGAAGAAATTGTCTTTCCTAAAAGCTTATTTATATAAAATATTACTCTAATGTAAATGTTATTTTACTCTTTCCTTCTATAGACTCTTCCTAGAATGAAATACTACGAAAGTTTCATCACAATTCCTTATACACTGTCGTGTTAACAATGATTTAATTTTGAAAATTTTAGTTAAAATCATGGATAAAAGATGAAGTCAGAGAAAAAAACTGATAAAATGCGTCACGATGTTCTAAAAAGTTAGAAACATCCTACAATCTTGTGATAAGTTAATATTGTTTCAAAACTTTAGCTATAACGACATTTGTACTTGACATGATGTATTTATACCTCAACTGTAGCGCTAATAATCTTGTGCTTAGCAAGGCTGATTTTAAACTTCAGCGTCAATAATTGCATTGTTATGTGGCTCAAACTGTAAAGCCAGGGTTCCATATTGAGTAGTAGTTAAGCGTAGCGATTATGGTTCCATGTTGAACTTGATACACTTCTAAGTTATAGCCGATTGTTTCATGTAAAAAAAATGATGTATTACTTAAGATTAGCGCCTTTGCCCCCATGAAGCATTACTAAACTGTTGTGCCTATAGTTCCATACTTAATACTGTGTATTTAGAACTGCAGTTTTCCCATGTTTGGTGTGACAGACTTTTTAAATTATTCTAATGCGTATATAACCAGTTTAATTTTCAAAAATGGAACATTGAAATGTATTATACATACTTGTGACACTGTGTTCATTATCCGGAACATTTAATCCAAGTGCTATGTCGTATTGCGTTTTTTTGTACCTCTATCTAAAGCTCCCAGTAGCACACCGGAATGTCTGTAAACTCACGCTGCTAGAAACCGGGTTTCGACACCCGTGGTGAGCAGAGCACAGATAGCCCACTGTGTAGTTTTGTGTTTGATTCCAAAAATCAGTTAGTCCATTCTATCTGACTCCTAAATGAGCATTTAAATATATTTACATGAAAAGACAAATCTGTTACACTCTAAATCAGTTTGTTTGTTATTAAGCATAAAGCTACACAAAGGGCTATCTGTGCTGTGCACATCATGGATATCAAAACACAGTTTCTAGCAGCATAAGTCTGCAGACATACGACTGTGCCACTAGGGAAGCACTTTATATCAAAACATTCATTTACGAAATAAGTAAATACTACGTATGCTCCAACTTGAACCAAGAATATTTGTCTCAAATTCAAAACTGTTAAATTGATAAATTTCAAATATCTTATATGCAAAACATCGAAATAAATAAATATTAACTCCCACGGCTCAACGGTAAAATTGATTATTTATAATGCTAAAAATAAGGTATCAATACTCGTAGTATATTTTTGCGCTTAACAATAAACATATAAACATATAAATAAAGAAACAAGTCTGATTTATTTTATTTTACAATATTATAATTGACCTTATATTACTTATATCAATAAAATGTAGGTTTAACACTTTACTTAGTTGCTATTAAAGATAAAAATTATAATAAACGATCTAAGTTTTTTCTGAAAAATACATGATCCAGTTGGTAATTATGGTTTAAGTGAAAAATTGTCAATTAAAATTGGCAGCCTACTTCCTTGTTTATGTTATTCTGTAAGTTGCTTTATCATTGGGCGGATTTTTTAGGCCTAATTTCACAAACAACGTTCGAACAGAAATTCTGAGACAAAAGACACGCCCAAGTCACAATTAAAGTTTATGTCATTTATCTGCAAACATTTCTAGCGAATCAATCAATAACCAACACGTTAACTAACTGACTCATAGAACTAAATAGCTCGCTGACTGGCACTGAACTGATTCACTCATTGATTCCATTATTACATCGTAGCTGTATTTCTACATGTTTCATAACATTTCTAAATACATTACATCATCATCACTACTCCCCTCTAGCAAACAAACAAAACGCATTCAAATTAAAACATGAAAAATATAGCTTGTAACACTACTAATGCAAAAATAACATAGTACAGTAAACTGTCCATTCACTAAGTCTTTTTGTTGGTTCTTCTTTTCCGAGGGTCATCATCATATACTACCCTTCAATGGCGGGGATCTTCTTATATTGGTGGTCAAGCGAATCTGCTGGTGTTTCTATCTTTGTAAACTTTCGAAAGTGTAATCGATGGTAATCCTGGAACCTTTTCACTGATAAATTTTCATCTTAAGTGACCCAGCTCTTTATTCTCTTATTAACAATACTTTAAAGATGATCATGGTGGATTATCTTTAGCTTGTAATACTTGCCTTTATGGATCCTATAAACCACATGTTTTATTATTTTCATTTCCATATATGATCCTTCCCAGCATGTGGGCACAGCATGGCCAGGCGGTTAGGGCGTTTGACTCGTAATCTGAGAGTCGCAGGGATCGAATCCCCCTCATATCAAACATACTCGCCCTTCTAGCGGTGCGCACGATATAATGTGGCGGTCAATCCTACTATTCGTCGGTAATCTTTCCATTTTCAACATAACAAATCTTCTTGGAAGCATAATGAATTCCACTGTAGCCAGTACATCTTTGTTTTAGGGCTATATGGAGTGACTATTTATAATGAGAGCTTCATGCACAATTCTTACAAATAGCGGGAGTGACTATTTATAATGAGAGCTTCATGCACAATTCTTGATCCATTGAATAATAAACGTCTTACTTATATCTTTTGCCTGTGTATTTTGCAGCTGAGTGTTGGATCACATTCGTTCTTTATCACCAGTTGTAAATTTCCTCTTGAACTAAACTCCGTTGTACTTTAGGTTGGCCATCTTTAATATCTGTGCCTCCTTCTTTATAAAGCGTTTTCTCTATATTAACATATAGTTTTCAGGATAAGACAGTAGTAAGAGCGTAGTTCAAGAGACTCTCTTATCTTAGGTACATTCTTTGGTGTTAACCAGTTCTGAACAGATTCAATTTTAGGTGGATCCATAAATACTCCCTCTTTGCTAACTACGAGTCTCTGAAAACTCAATTGTTAACAAAAAAATATCTCTTCTTAGGATTCGTCTTAAGGTTCTCTTTCCTCAAATGATTCAGCACTTCCTTTAGTTTATTATAAGCATGGCCAAAGATCTTCTTATGTGTAACTGTGCCATCCAAGTAGTTAAAGTCACATTTGAAAGATTTATTGTCCCTTGGTTTAAATCTTCTTTTCTGTATAACTGGTTGACTAATTGATATCTCTAGCTCTTCTAGACTATCTTCAGAAGGGAACTGTTAGTTCAATATTAATAATCAGATGATACAATAATTTTCAAATGGTGTTTGTAGCTGTTCATTTGCTACTTTAATGAATTCAAGCTCCATCGTCATCTGTTACGTCATCTATAAACTGACCACGCATCAGAGAATTTATCAATACACGCAGAGCATCCAGGTATGATAACTGGGCAAGTCTTTCAAATATTAAAACAAATCGGCTAAGGTCTCTTCTTTTCTTTTCACCCTACTTCAGATCTTTGCTTTGGATACTTCTTTCTGATGTCATATTAAACCTATCGGATGAAGCTTTGTTCCTATTAGAGCTCTCATCAGGGAGATTTCTTAGCCTCATTAAAGCTGGTCCTTTAAAATGGGCAGAAAGATGAATAGATTGTTTTTACTACTGCACCTGTTTACTCTGAAAATTATTTCAAACTGAGCATGACATGTTCCCACGGTAAATTTCCGTTCTAGTCTGTTAGTTTCTTAACTGTGTGACGTTACTAGACTGGCCAGCTAAATTCTTGAACTGACTTTGCTGATGGTGAAGATGAATTAGCATAGAAAAGTCCTTCAGTGACATATGGATCAGTGGGTATGATAGCAGGTGTGGACTAAACTATTTCTCCAATTTCATATTTATTAGTAAATGGTATTTTAGTTTTGAATTCTTTGGTACATTCAGAAATATATATGGTTGGCTTCATCTTTACATTTACTAATTCATTTTCTGTAATAGATGCTTTTCTACCTCATCATCTCTAGTGAAGTTTCGATTGAATTATCATCTTGAAGTTTAGCCAAAGTTCTCTTATATTTTAATCAAAATAGCTCCCTTTCTGACATCGGTGCTGTAATATTTTTTATTGTAGGGCATGTTCTTATGGATTATATGATAAAAACAATGCAAAGTTCAGTCTACATGGCCTAGCACAGTTAGGTGGTTAAGACACTTGAATCGTAATCTGAGGGTTGCGGGTTCGAATCCCCGTCACACCAAACATGTTTGCCCTTTCAGCTGTGGAGATGTTACAACGTGACAGTCACTCCCGTTATTCGTTGGTAAAAGAGTAGCCCAAAAGTTGATGGTGGGTGACGATGACTGGCTGTCTTTCCTCTAGTCTTACACTGCTAAATTATGGACGGCTAGTGCAGATAGCTCTCGTGCGCGAAAGTAAAACAAACCAGTCCACATAATGATAACAAATTAATTTATTTTGTAATAAAATTTGCTTTAAGCTATGTTCGCTTGCAGGCTTATTTCATAAATGTCTTCCAGTAGCACAGCGGCATGTCTGTAGACTCACACTGTTAGAAACCGGGATTCGATACCCGAGGTGGGCAGAGCGCAGATAGCCCATTGTAAGGCTTTGTTCTTAGTTCTAAACAAACAAACAAATATTTCACAAACAATGTTTAAGCAGAAATTCTGAGAATATTGGTACGCCCAACTCGTTTATTTGAAATAAATTCCTCGCTGATCAATCAATAACAACAGCGACAACTAACTGAATCACAGAGCTAAATAACTCACTGAACTTGATTCAGAGATTACTCACTGAATACTTCACTGATTGTTGTATTTATACCATCCCCTTGTTTTTACATAATTCGTGAAATTTTGAGATTTTACAATCACTTTAACATTCATCAACTTTATAGATACATTGCTATTAAAAAAAATATCCAAATTAAAATGTTAAAAATATGGGTTACATCAGTATTCTTGAGGCGTAACGAAAATGGAATGCTTCATCTAGTTAGCAATGGGCAATTTTATTCTTTTTTTATAGAAGTACTGGCCTAAAAGCCATAAAAATGACGAAAAGCCACTGAAAACCGATAATATTCCATACAGAACTGGCAATACACAAAAATAAATAATAATAAATAGGTTCTTCTTCGGGAACATGCTACATATTACTAAGCAAACATGTTACATATTGGTGCCTCTGGACAAAAGATTAACGATGTTCATGTGATTCATACACACCTGTTCTTGTTGTGAAGAAATATTGTCTTCTTTCCTACAGATAACTGGTATCTTCAGTCCGTTTTAACGAAGACCTTTTCATAATAGTACCTAATTGTATATTCTGCTAATATTTGGCTTATTTTTCACAGATGATGATAGTGTACGAAAACACTTTCGTGTCTTCGATCACAGGAGTCTTCCCTCCTTTCCTAAGGAAGTTTTTGTTCAAATTTATTTGTTGTGTAATTAATCTGAAATCAAGTATAAATAATATTTCTCGTGATAGTTTCAAAATAAATTGATAATTTTTAAAGTTAACCTTTTGTAGTATAGTATTAATAAAACACCTTGAACACCTGGTCTTGATCTTATAATACAATTTGTAGGATTAGGAAACATGCTGAAATACACAGGAGTCTTGAATTATTTTTAACATAATTTGTTTCTCGTTTACATCTGTCTGTAAATATCACTGATTTATCATAATGAAGTACAAAATCTTGAAAAGGAAATTTTTAGTGTGTCGTGACAATTGTGGCGTGTCTGTGAGTAGTTACGTAAATATGTAACGGCTTTCAATTGCGATATTTTATTATATTTACCTTATTTTCCATAGTAAAGGGTCAACTATTTTTTTTATGTTTCGTGTACACGTGTTCCAGTTTGTGTGTATAATCGCCATAGTAACCTGTCATATTTACTGTAATATGTAGATCAATTCTTTAAATGCTCTACAAACCACGAGAAATATTATTAAAGTTCTGAAAAGAATTAGATCTTTCATTTGCAGCCATGTTTCTCATATCAGGGAAGGTGTAATACAAAGCGTTAAGAGAATTTACTAATTACTCATAGATTAAGTCCCATATGTACAGAATGTAGCACAGAGCAGAATAAAGGGTGAGTTAGATCTGGGATTAGTAACTCATTGATCTCTCATGTCATTCAAAAACATCGGAAACCTTAAGAAAGCTCAGATATCTGTCAAAAAAAGATTACTTTATGTTAAGAGAGAGAGAAAAAAGTGATTATTCTGATGAAAGAGCGGAAGAAGTACTGTTTGAAAGTAAAGGTTCAAATATCTTCTGTAATTATTTCTTTGAAAACCTATGTGTATACCGACCTGATATACGAACGACATGTGATATTAATTCTTTGTAACGCAACCCAGGCGACAACGGTACTTTATTATCTTTCATTTAAGACTCGCTTTAGATACACTAATTTTCTTTATTCGACGTATTCTGCATATTCAGACGATATATCCTTAGAACTTCCCGTTAAGTTGATTAACGTAATAAACTTATGTTTGATACAGCTGAGTGAGAGTAACTCTCACTCATTTATCTTTTAAATGTTAACTTATTTGAAACGACCTTTAAAATATTTTTGCAAGTAACTGACTAAGAGGCATAAACAATAGTGCTGGAGGAAACCAATAATATTTAAGGTGTCAGTCCTAAAGAAGGTTAACTTTTAGGAAAATTCTTTCGGGAGAGTCTTTGTTAAAGATAGGGTGCACTGAACGTCATATTGAACAATAGTTAACTTCAGAGCGGTTAATAGTTTGTTTTATTTGGTTCCACCAATATATGCCTTGTTTATTCACTCAGATTTATAATGATGCTGTAAACTGCTTAAGTAAGTTAGTAGTGGACGAGGTTGCTCTCTACGACGAGGCCCGGCATGGCCAAGCGTGTTAAGGCGTGCGACTCGCAATTTGAAGATCGCGGGTTCGCATCCCCGTCGCGCTAAACATGCTCGCCCTTTCAGCCGTGGGGGCGTTATAATATTACGATAAATCCCACTATTCGTTGGTAAAAGAGTAGCCCAAGAGTTGGCGGTGGGTGGTCATGACTAGCTGCCTTCCCTCTAGTCTTACACTGCTAAATTAGGTCTTATTAATTACTAGATCATTTTTAGAAAAAAATACAATGAAACAATAAAAATTAATAAATGAACTAGTGATTATTAACTTAATAAATAATATGAGACGCCATACAAGAAAGAATAGTTAATAATAATAGACAACTTGGTGTCAATTAACTTAATAAATAATACGCAAAGTCATTAAAAATACAGCTATCTAAAATCAAGATTTATTATATTTAAAAAATAGAAAATTAGTATATTAATTCACTTTCCAAAATTATTATAAGTATGAAACACTTTATTGTTCGTGTACATATTTATATATATGTGTGTATCTGTTCAGTATATATATTTAAATGATCAATCCCACTGTACTAAATATTGGCAAGTTTTGTTTCTTTCTGACAAGAAATAGACTTTTTACTCTATTCGTGAACATATTATTACATTGTTTCTAACACACAAGAAATTTATCAAGCTATTTGATATGCATTATGGGAAGTGTAGTTCGAACAGGAGAGCGTGTCCCTCTGTCTGCATTGCTTCAAGTCACTCCCCCCTTTTCAGAAGTGCATATTCCAGAGTGTTTTGATGTGCATTCACTTACAGTTTTTAATAATCAGTTGAAGCTCATAAATATAATGTATTTATTTAACACGTTAATTTTAGAACACGCTTTAGCATTCAGAAGAAAAAGCAGTTTTGATTTCGTTTTTTTTATGTTTTACCAGTGGATAATATAATGACGAGTTCTCTGTGAGTGAACACACAAACAGTGCTGTGTAATGTCGCTATTAAGTAATCGTATAAATGTGATTTCGATGTTTATTTTAATAGTTGAAACCTAATCGAATTTCAGTTAATCGCTCAGCACTAGCAACGTATTATTTTTACTTTTTATTTATTCAATCAGAGGAGATCTGTTGATTTGTTAAGTATGGAAATGGAACTTACAGACTGAACTGTTCCGTGCGCACCAAAATGTCAGGCGGGAGATCCCTTGGATTGAGGCACAACTATTCTTAATTTCGAATAACTAACCAGAGGGAGAGTAACCAACAAGCCACAAATGTCGCCACAAGAGCTTTGTTGCTTCTTTGAGCCAAATAACAGGATTTATTGTCACTTTTATAATACATTCACAGCTTAAAATGCAGTGCATGATCATTGGCATCACCTCTCGAACCCTGGACCCTTCAATCCAAAACCCGACAGCAGCTTCATCATTTGACCATATTCAGTCCAATTTAACAGGAAATGATAAACCAAAATAAATCAGTCCACTGTATATGTTTGTAAGTGTTTTTGTTATTTTAACAATTGTTGGTTATCGTCGTTGTTCCAAACCCTTCTTCTTTTTATACTACTGTGCACTCCAGTGAGTCAGAAATGGACAAAACGCAGATACCCCTGGTGGGCAGAGCACAGATAACCTATTGTGTAGCCTTGTAATTAATTTTAAACAAACAGACAAAAACAGAACACAGGTAGCTCATTGTGTAGCTTTTCCTGAAAACTTTCTACTACTGTGAGAGTAAATGAATGAAAAAGTACTTGCTGTACTTTTAGCTGTCGTTTGAAATAAAAGCGTTCTTAACAAGTACAGTAATGTAGTGAAAATCCCATTTGAAATAAAAGTTCGAAAACAATGGAGCATTGTTTCAGCAAGAATTTAAAAGTTTCTTTATACCTAAACAATGCGGACGTGCAAATTCTGCTACAGAAAACTTGGTAAAGTGAATAGCATTCTGTCCTCATGGTCATATGTTCAGTTCTAAACTACCAAAGAGCATATATGTTGCGAGTGATTATTTATATCTTAAGTTTCTTCCAAAACTATTGGATCAAATATATCTCTTCTGTCATATAACAGTTTCTAATTTCGGAACTTCTACAAAAAAGAGACTTTGATTATAAAATTAAAAATGTAATTAGGACTTTGTTCGAAATAACTAGTTTTTCTTGTGTTTCTTCAATTTAAACAACTGTTCTAAACTGCCTGTGATTGCTAGCACAGAAAAAGTATCTACGCTTGTCACCAAAACAGTTTCAATACTGTCTACATTGTCATTTTGAACTGAAAATATAGAGCCACCAACAAAACTGTTCATCAGCCTGTTCCAAGGAAGAAAAGCCAGTGAGATATCCAATAACTTGTGTAGTGTTTTCAAAAGAACATTCGAACGTTTGGAGTCAATGCTCAATCGTAAGACGAGAAATCTTAGCAACAATGTGGAGCATAACAAAATGTGTAAATAGCCAAATATAATCATATACACTGTACAGAGATTTTTTTAATAAAAGAAGGCGGGAAATTACTGAATTCAAAATAGAAAATGCAGTATTGGTAAAAAACTCGCCAAACTAAAATAATTTTAATGGTAAACAAAAACAGTGTTTCGAGCAACATGATGAGGGGCTGTTGCCTGAAATATTGTTTTTCATGATTATTATATTCCATATATTGCATTTTGTATAAAGGACTGTATACAAGCTGCTGTGACTTGTTGTTTGTTCGAGGTTTTGTTTTAGAGTGAAGTAATTTATGGTGTGAACCTTAACTGCTAAAGACGGTCCTTGTCTTAACTGATTCAAGTTCTTTTTAGGGATGGAAAGATCAAACGGAACATTTGCAATTGGTTTATCCAGCATTCAACAGCAGAACTCGTAGTAATGATGACCAAGAGTGTCGCAACTATTCAAAAAATAATCATCTTTGCTGGCTGCTGGCATGTTTAACAGCACGTGCTGTAAAATTGCTGGTGTGCTTGCAAGCAGTCGACATTCTGATTTTAAGGACTCTTGACAGTTTGTCTAAATTGTTTGATTAAAACAATTAGTCTCCCTCACCAACATGCAATGGTGAGGATGAAGTTAAGAATTGTTAATCATGCCATCTTCTGGTTGGTTCTTCAAGTTCTGAAAGAAATAATTTAGAATCATTATACTATAAAGGAAATAAATGTAGTAACTCATGTTGGTATATTAATAATTCAAAATCCATATTCATTTTTCTTTTGAAGAAACACACGATGTTTGTAATTCAGTAATTTTATATCTAGAGTATTAAATTTAATCCTATTCTTTCGAGAAAGCGAAACACCATTAAAGGGTATAAACGTAATTTGAGCTGTATTTTTCTCAAGTCTGAACAATAAAAGACGGAGTTTAACAGTGCTTTACAATCGTATACCCCTAATATCTGTGAAATGAGGCTCTATAAACTTAGCCTAAGGATTGTCTGCTGGTATACGTTTTTTTTTTTCTCTCTCTCTTATGTACTTGGAATAAGATAACGTTTTAACCTGGTTCCTCTGGTCTTCGTAAAATTCAAGAATCTCATTTTCTACTCGTTGTGGTCGAAAGAAGGCTATTTACAAGATACCAATAGAAATCAAGACCTTGTATCAATTTTGTATTTATGTATATCTTGTTCGGAAAAAAAAAAAAAAGTTCAATAATAAGCCGAATGGAAACGTAACGAAGTTTTCTGATAAAATATTAATTAACGAACTATCGACTTCTCCACTATTGTGATTCTGTTTATCTTGTTTAGCATGTTTTCCTGTTAAAACAGAAATAGAAGCGAACCTTCTATGACAAAAGAAGTTAGTTAACCGACTTCTTCAATACGTAAAACACTTGTGTAAAATACTTAAATAAATAAATATTTAAATAAAATTAATAAAATGAGACAACAACATTGTTGTTGTTGTTGTACAAGTAAAAACGTTGATTTTTCGTGTTATTGTTTGATTTAAAGTCAAATTCTTGCTTATTAAATACACAATACTCATAAGAGTCTAAAATCAACACCTTATCAAACACATTAATAGCTAACATTATGATGTGCATGGTACAAACACGGTATAGGATTACTAAAGTCATTATGTCGATATTGACACAGTATGGCATTACTAAAGTCACTAGTATAGGACAAAAGTCATTATGTGATGTATTAACACAGTATAGGACAGCTGATATATGTCATGCATGGTAATGACACAGTATAGCACAACTAATGTTATTATGTCGTGCACGGTGCTAACGAAGTAAAGCCCAACTAATGTTATTATGTTGTGCATAGTGCTTACACAGTACAGCGCAACTAAAGTCATTATATCTTGCATGGTATTGACACAGTATAGCACAACCAATGTTATTATTTCATGTATGGTATTGACATAGAATAGTACAACTAAAGCTTGCTCTTTAAATTATTCTCAGGCATACATTGTTTTCTCAAAATATTTTTACAGTTATGGTAATAAACTACAATTTATTACCATAAATTGCCGTGCGTTAAGCATGAAACTATTCTTACGTCAATATAGTCATTTGTATCATATTTATAAGCCCAGGTGTATGCAGATAGATGTGTATAGTATCCACTATTTCAAATGTTTACGTCCAGTTCTAGTCCTTAAGACTCCCGGGTTCTTCATTACTTTATGCGTTCAAGCTGTAAGTAACAGTTACAAGGTAGTAAGCCGTAGAAAAAGTAAACCCGCAGTACGACTGTAACAGTGTAAGATATTTTCGTTGAAGTCAAATATGTGCTCCTGGAGGCAACAAAAACACAGAAACTTTCAGATGCTGTTGAACTCATGGAAACTTGTAATGAAGTGAGAAATAAAGAAAACCAATAAAACATCTGTGAAAATAGTATTACTAAATGTTCTTATGAAACTGAATAAAAAGAGATATTTCCGTAATATGTAATAAATATAAATCCGTATGTTGATATACAGCCTCTGTTTCTTTTTTTTTTTTTACTTTTTGCAGTCATAATTAAAATCCTTGGCATAAGAATGACTTAATGTGTGATCTCGACAGATACCACGTACATGATGGAAATGGTCCTAAATACCTCTCCCCTTTTAACACGTATTTAGAGAATGTTGCACAAGCTGGCCACCTTGCACTAGACACTTAATCCTTGTTTTTCTTTCAATGATCCTAAATTTTCTCATTATTATTATTTTATTGTTGAAGCATCATGAAGCATTATTTTAAATGAACTGATTTATTTATTATAAACACTATTTTCTCCACTATGCGTTTTAATAAATACTGAATAACAGCCAGTATATTATATTATTTTCGGTCGGATGTTGTTTGCTTAAAATATCAAACACTAAGTTTTAATAGCTGTTTCGTTTGAATTAGTCTCCCTCTGGTACAGCAGTAAGTCCACGGATTTACAACACTAAAATAAGAAGTTCGTTTCCCCTCGGTGGACTCAGCAGATAGCCCGATGTGGCTTTGCTATATGAAAACATACTCGTTTGCATTTGTTTGTTTGGAATTAAGAACAACGTTACACAAGGGGCTGTCTGTGCTCTGCTCACCACAAGTATCGAAAGCCTGTTTCTAACGGTGTGCGTCCGCAGACATGCCACTGTGCCACTGGGGGCCTTTAGTTTGTAATCTAGAGATGTTGAAATACAACAATCAACTGACTATCATTGTCATACAGTAATGTTTTTATGTTAGTAAGAAATTTGGAGCAATAGAGATTAATTAATTCTCTGTAATGTAATGGAATTTTGAATTTCTCTAATAACAGGGAATAACAACTGGTTAATCGTATAAAAGAAATTTGAAAGTTCCATGAAACTTTTAATTTTGAAAAGGTATGTATTTTATCGCCATCTGTTGAGAATTTGTAATACAATACAATTTTTTTAACATTTCGTAATTAATTTATTAATTAATAGCAGATTTTTTACATTTTTTATCCAAAAGTTAAGAACACAAATTTCCAAATACAATTTTTTCTAACTTATTTTATTGATGCATTAAATTATTCGTGAGTTTATGACCGTTGGTTAGACAAATCCCAACAAGGAGTAAGTCACGTCCACATAAAATAAATGGAAGAGCTCTGGAAGTCGGAGGTGGCGAACTGGCTTTGAACTCATGCTATACAACCAAATATTATGTTTACTTTAATGCGTATGTATGCTATAAGAGTCAAAATCAATACTTTATCATGGATGGTGGATGATGTTAAATGGTTGGTACCTCCTCGTTGATCAGTAGTTCAAATTTTGGAGCAAGCGCAAATAATTTTAGTAATTTTATAGTAAATACAAAATACAAATACGTGCAGACATGCTATTGATACTTCAATTATTTCCCCAAAATACTGATATCATAGGCAACAGCATAGGGAAAACTGTGGACAAATATCCCCCCTTCACACATACACAATCAACTTTGATCCAAGAGAAAAGTGAGCCTTTCCCATGGTCACCATTGATATACTAACTAATGTATCCTGATCGTCGGTTCCCACTAATTTCTAATAAAATTTTTTTTATATGTCCTTCAATCATCAGTGGCACAGTGGCGTGTCTGTGGATATATGTGACTAGAATCCGTATTTCGATATTCGTGGTGGGCAGAGCAAAAGTTGCCCTTTCTGTAACTTTTTATTTAATAACAAACAACATTCTACGCCCTCTATGAATTGTAGATATAAATGAGCAATTTTATCAAATTTTGTTTTGGGAAATAGGTTTTGGAGCTTTTCGCAGGATGTTAATATTTTAACATTAAATTATTTCGTAAAATATACAATAAAAGTTTTTTGATTTTGAATAAATGAAATATGTATATAAACCTTATAACACTTCATCTGATTTATATCAAATGGAAGACGTATGCTTTAAATTACTAAACAGACCTTCTTCATAAGGTGGCTTTTTATGGGATAATTACTCTAGAGCATTAAAAAATGATTTTAGTGTTATAAACTAGTTTTCTGCTTTCTCCAGTCTGTTTATTCGCAACCACAAGTTTCAGTATTGTTACAAAAGTGGTACAATCCGGTTGAAATTGGCAGCCTGTGTATTTTGAATACGGGAGCAAGTACTTTAGGACATCGACAAACTGAGCCAAAGGAACAGCAGAAAGCCTTTCATTAATTACATATAAAACTATCTACAAAGTTCGGCTAATCTTCTTGATGTCTAAAAAACGGGCCGAAAAAATATCGAAATTTTCTTCTCCATCAGCTGTAATTTGTAAGCTACAGCGTGCTTATGACTAGTCTAAACATGAAAACATTTCACTACTCCATAGGATGAATCTTTTCATACTTAGAGAAGCGAGTGATTCACAATAGGTTAGTTACAGCTCAAAGTACTAATCATTATGTGTATGTGTGTGTTTTTTATAGCAAATCCACATCGGGCTATCTGCTGAGTCCACCGAGGTGAATCAAACCCCAGATTTTAGCGTTGTAAACTGATCATTATGTGAAAGTAGATAATTTACTGCACATCCTTTACCGCACTGCACAGTATCCTCGTCATGACTTATCTTGCTTCTAGAAATAACGGCTATAGAATAGAACTGAATAAGATGTTGAGATGGAGCTTCCCACCTAGAAGATACAGGGTCAAAATTTCGACTTGTAAAAAGTGCAGAAACTAGTAACAAAAAAAATTATTCTAAAATTTTTGGGATGTAGAGATGGAAAAATATTAGAAACTAGAACACTTAGGATGGGAGGAAAACCTGCATCACCATTTTCTGCATTTCACCACCTAACGCATATGTGCATCCACCCTCTGAGTACAAGGTATGAGTGGTGAAATGCAGGAAAAGGTAATACAGAATTTTCTTCCATCTCAACTATACTATTCAAAACAAGAAACGTAAAAGGGATATTTTTGTTATTTTAAACAGAAATATATGTAATAACGTTACAAGCTCAGAGTATGTGATGTTACACGTGTTAAGCAACTGATTGTCAGACCAAAATGACAATAAAAGTTGTGCACTTTGAAAACGAAGGAAAACATCGGATCTTTCGCCAAAACGAATGCGTGTCCAATAAATTTGTTTGAGAGATCTGCATGTTCTGCAAGTGCAACATGTGCAAAATCCCTATAAAAGTGACGGGTTCTCGATTTCCATAGTTCAGTGTTAAGCCACCGACACGCAATACAGTTACGCCAAGACTGACTGAAGCATAACGCAACAACGCCATTGGTCGCTTGGAAGCAGGCGAATCTCGATCAGATGTTGCCAGAGCTGTGAATGTCCACCCAAGCACCCTCACAAGGCTATGGAATCCTCACCAACAACATGGATCAACTCGTGACCGTCCACGATCTGGCAGACCTTGTGTGACCACGTCCGCAGAAGATCGCTACATCCGGTTACGTCACCTTCGGGATAGGACCACCATTGCGACGTCTACTGTCTCAACCATACCAGGGCTGCGTAGGATTTCCGATCAGACCGTACGCAACCGTCTACGAGATGCAGGAATCCGACCTCAACGTCCAGTCAGAGGCGTCATCCTCACCCAGCAACATCGTCAAGCACGGCTGCAGTGGGCTCGGGCACATCGGGTATTGCCTCATCGACGATGGAGGCATGTTTGGTTCAGCGATGAATCACGCTTTATGCTTCGTAGGCAGGATGGAAGGACCCGTGTTTACCGTCGCCGAGGTGAACGTTTTGCAGCAAACTGTGTGCAGAATGTTGACAGATATGGTGGTGGTAGCATCATGATGTGGGCTGCCAGAACAGACCTTTTGCACATTCGAGGGAATCTTACGGCTCAACGATACGTCGACGTGATTCTTAGGCCCCATGTGCAACCCATCATGGTGAACGTCAACGACGTTTTTCAACATGATAACGCCCGTCCTCACACAATCCGACTCATCACTGTCTTCTTGAGACACCACAACATCAACGTTCTTCCCTGGCTCTCCAGATCACCAGATTTAATCCCCATCGAACATCTTTGGGACGAGTTGGACCGACATGTGCGACGGCGACAACCTCAACCGCAGACTCTACCTCAGCTTGCAGCAGATTTGCAGGCTGAGTGGACAGCCATTCCACAGGATGTGATTCGTCATCTAATTGCTTCCATGGGCAGGAGATGCCAAGCAGTTATTGATGCTCACGGGGGGCATACTCGTTATTGACGTTGAGTGACGTTAAACTTCACCTAGTGAGCGTGGACTTAGCCTTTGCCAGTCTTTGGATGTTCAGCAGTAAATGTGCAAAGTTTCACACATGTCATACAGAACTACCAGGAATAAACTTGTTAACAATTTGTCTCATATTTTGCCTTTTGCGTTTCTTTTTTTGAAGAGTATATTTTCTAATTTGTGATCTTTTTTCCATCCCTATATACCATCAATTTTATAATAAGTTTTTGTTACTAGTTCACAAGAGATTTGTTTAATACTTTTATTTCACAGCATATTAATTATACAATTTTATTGTATTTTCTAATCAAGTTAATAGGAACTATATTGTTGAATAGAGACGACTGTTTAAGTTTAATGCAAGTGTTAATTTTAGTTATCTTTATCGGCGATAGTTTATAGATGGTTTATTTACATAACAGTGTATAAATCATATGTTGTGCACTTGCATTGTCGTGATATGTTGCTTATATTATTGCGTTATGTTACTAAAACCTTCTAAGTTTTCTCGTTGTTTTGATCGGGTATTATTACATCATGATATTGCGTAGTGTGTAAAAAGTTCCAGGCCTCAGTCAGGCTATCACCGAATGTATTACATCAACAGAGCAGTGGAAAATAATTCATCTTCTCAATTGTGTTCTAAAGTAACTGAATCAGCTTCTATGGACTCTGACGAAAAGAGGCGGTTATTCAAATCTCTTGATACAACTGTGTGTATATTTGATTTGTTTTGACATCTTGTTTTTAAAAAGTTTATTTACTGAGTACTATTTGTATTATCTTGAAATTTACCACCAAAAAAATCATAGACAGCTACTGCATAAATCCTCTCCTCCCACACATGGAAACCTTTACAGATATCAAAATATTCCTGAAAAGATAAAAAAAAATCAAACTATATATTTCCTAAACAGGAGTAATCACATTTCACGTTGCAGACGAAAGATGGCAGCACATAACCTGTAAATGCTGATTTTGATTTAATCTTGTTTTCTTGCTGCTACAAAATCCCTGCGCATTAGATGTGTTTAGATCAAATACTTTATTATAAATAACGTGTAACATTCAATTTTAATCAAGTGAGCTGACATGTAACGTAAATTCATTTATGTAAAATAATTTGATATAATCATTTTAAAATTTGTTTATAAAGCGATAAAAATTGTTTACGTAAGACTGTAAGTAAGAACAGTTAATCATTAAAAGAGGTTTTGAACACAACAAATAGCCCAATGTAACTTTGCTATAAGAAAAAACACAAACACACATTCGTCCTTGGATCTTTGTTCAATTTCTTGAAGTAATTTGTTACAAATGTAATGACAATTATTTGAAGTTAAAAACCGGCATTGGAGAAATAGTTGAATTTTAGTTTACAAATAATCGTAAGAATATTATTTAACAGAGAAAATTTGGAAGTTCCAAGCATACATGTAAAATATAATTATTTATTCTATATTAAAATATCAATTCCTAATATTTTGTAAATGTGTAGAGTGACGTCACTGATGTTAAACTTAAGGAAAGAGATTAGCGTAGCCTGATGATTAAAGTGTTCGACACGCACGCAATTTCAGGGTTGCGGATTCCAATCCCTTCACCTAATATGTTCGCTCTTTCAGCCCTGGGAGCGTCATAACGTAACAGTCAATCTTACTATTCGTTGGAAAGAACGTAGCTCAAGAGTTGGCGGTGGGTGGTGTTCACCAGCTGCCTTCCCTCTAGTTTATCGCTGATAAATTAGGGATGGGTAACTATACGGTTTTGCGCAAAATTAAAACCAAATGAAAGAGATTTAACAGCATTTGAAAAACACTAATTTTGGAATTTTAATTAACTGAGAGATATTGAGAGCGGAGATTGCTTTTAATTAGTTCTTCTCCTCAACGTAACTATTATTTTAAAATCCTCTACAATTCTGCGGATAAATGTGTATCGTAAAATGCTTCAAACTTAAACTTTTTACTTTCAGCTTGTTAAGTAATGTCTTTGTACGATTGTTTGATATTGAGAAATCACTTGTATGAAAACAAGATGGAAACTTTGCCTTACGAAAGTGTTTCCATGTTATTAGATTTCTCGTTTTGTGATTCATGCGACTCTTTATAAAAACTGACAGTTACCAGAAAAAATAATAAAATTATTTAAATAATAACTAAAAGGCCAATAATAAAGCTCAGGTTCTAAGCTTCATAAACATATTTTTTTATGTTTTTAACTTGATTTATAGAGATAAGTAGCCCCCCACTAGTCCAGCGGTAAGTATCCGGATTTACAACGCTACAATCAGGGGTTGAATTTCCCTCGGTGGGCTCATCAGATAGTCCGATGTGGCTTTGAAAACAGACAAACAGATAAGTTTCCATTCGAAGTTAAATGCTTTTATTTTCGAAAATTAATTGTATGCATCTTTTTAGAACAGGCAACTTTTCACTTCTGTAAACGTTTTTGTGTCCAGATAGCAACACCTTAGAAAAAAAATTAATAAATTTTGTTGGCATGTAGAAAACATTAATCTAAAATTAAAAGGTCAAAATTGTTTTTAGGACTGATTTAAAGAATGAAAATAAATAACAATATAATTTAGACGTAAAATAAGCCTTTCATTGAAACAGAAATTATTCAAGATGGGACAATGTAATACAGGTTATATAGTGTGATAAGACTTCAAAGCATTAGGTGTAATTTTACTTCAGTAAACTAGTTATTAGTATATAATTTTATTATTATCTCAATTATCTTCTTATTTTGATCAAGCTCTTAATTTTATTTTTGTTGATAACAGGTGACAGCACATACCAAACCATTGTAATAATCAGTTTAGGAAACAGAATACTACTTTTTAACAGTAAGTCCACATAAAACACGAACAGACCTGATTAATTAAACGATGCAAATTAATTATTTTATGTAAATAAATCATTTTAGCAATTACAGGATTTAGTTTCAACGTACTATTGATATTTGAAAATGATATAACATCCCTTTTGTTTCTCCCTTTCACACTGAAATTTAAAACCCTAAAAAAAAAAAAAAAGTCGTTGTGTAGCGAGCGACATCTAGTAAGGTAGGTAATTTGCTTGTTAATATGGCCATACTGGCCAAAACAAATCTAGTAATTCAACAACAAATTCAGTTTTTAATCTAGAGTAACCAATTATTTCTTGTTAACTAACATCATTTTATTAGATTAAGGTGTTTCTGTCATTAGAAAATTGGTATTAACTCAAAACCTATGCAATAGAGTATGATTACACTTTCAACTTTATAAAATGAAACGCACAATAAAATTCTCAATGGGTCTTCAAAACTACAGATAAAGGTATGTAGATTGACAGTAATTCACTAATTATCACAGAAATATTTTTATCTTATAAAATGCTTGATTTAATAACATCAAATGACTTAAGTTTATTTTAAAATGTATAATGATAAGTTATATACCACAAAATTGATGTTTCTGTTATTGTTATACTTTACGAATGTGTGTGAATATATATGTGTATGTATTATATGTATGTATTACATATGTGTATGTATTCACAAGAACATTAAATATTTCTGATATTATTATAGTTTTAGGATGTATGTGATTGTATGTGTGTGTATGCATACACAAACACATTGATGTTTTTGTTACTGCAATAGTTTTAGGATACACAGTAATATTTATACACTGCTGGCCAAAATCTTAAGGCCAATGAACATAAAGAAAAAATATGCATTTTGCGTTGTTAGACTCAAACACTTATTTGAGTACAGTTTCAAAAGATGAAAATAGGGAAAGGGAAAATAAAAGTAAAAAACTTTTTAGCATTTAATAGGAAAAATGTGAACACTGTGAAATTAGCCTAAATACTAGCTGGTCAAAAGTTTAAGACCATACTGAAACGAAGCATTAATCGGTAAACACGTAACGAAATTTAGTCATTTGTGTTCAAGCATTAGCGTTGTCAACATCTCCCACTGACATCTCCTGTGTTACATTGGGTAAAAACATGGCAAAGGATAAAAAGTTGACAGAGTTTGAACGTGGCAGAATTGTCGAGCTGCAAAAGCAAGATCTCTCTCAACGCGCCATTGCAGGTGAGAGTGGGCGTAGTAAAACTGCTGTTGCAAATTTTTTAAAAGACCCTGAGGGATACAAAACGAGAATTTCAAGTGGTCGGCCCAAGAAAATTTCGCCGGCGTTGAGCAGGAAGATTGGACGGGTTGTCCGGCAAGACACCAGCAGATCGTCGAATCAGATTAAGGCCCGTAGACGGCATCTACGAGACAAAGGTTTTAAAAAACGGTAAACGTCTTCAAAGGCCACGCTTCCTTCCACACCACGAAACAGCTCGATTAAACTTTGCTGAGAAGCACCAAACATGGGACGTAGAAAAGTGGACGAAGGTTTTGTTCTCTGATGAGAAAAAAATTAACCTGGATGGTACAGATGGCTTCCAACGTTACTGGCACGATAAGGATATCCCACCGAAGACATTTTCTACACGACACAGTGGAAGAGGTTCCATCATGATCTGGGGTGCTTTCTCCTTCCATGGAACAATGGAACTTCAGGTTATACAGGAGCATCAAACAGCAGCTGGCTACATTGGCATATTAGAGAGAGCATCCTTATTGACTGAAGGCCCTCGCTTGTGTGGATATGACTGGATCATTCAGCAGGACAACGCTGCAATCCACAATGCCCGCAGGACAAAGGACTTTTTCATGGCAAATAACGTGATTCTTTTGGATCATCCAGCGTGTTCGTCCGAACTGAACCCCATTGAAAATGTTTGGAGGTGGATGGCAAGGGAAGTCTATAGAAATGGACGAAAATTCCAAACAGTGCATGATCTTTGTGAAGCCATCTTCACCACTTCTGCAAACGTTTATATCGACCATGCCAAAGCGAATGTTTGAAGTTATTCGCAATGACGGCCGTGCAACTCACTACTGAGACCTCTTGTTGGGCATTTCCTACGCTGTTTAGGACTTCTTTTTGGTACGGTCTTAGACTTTTGAGCAGCTAGTATTTAGGCTAATTTCATAGTGTTCACATTTTCCCTATTAAATGCTGAATTTTTTTTTTTTTTATTTTCCCTTTTCTGATTTTCATCTTTTGAAGCTCTACTGAAATAAGTGGTTGAGTCTAACAACGCAAAATGCATATTTTTTCTTTATGTTCATTGGCCTTAAGATTTTGGCCAGCAGTCTATATATGTATGTATACATACTCACACACTTTAATGTTCTAGTTTTAGGGTGTGTATGTATATGTGTGTGTGTGTGTGTGTGTGTGTAGGTACTACTTTGTTATAAATTAAAAAAACAAGCCGAAACAAAAATTAGACAAAAAAACAATAACAGATATTTGGATTTTTATAGTTGCCTCGATAATCAGCTCTAAAAGTTAATGTAATCATACATTTTTAATTCTAGCGACAATTAACATATTTTACCTTATGCCATCAATTAGTGTATTTTTAATGGTATCTTGCAAGAACGATTTAATAGTTTATGCACTACGGTAATTAAGGAAATGTTATTTTTAAGTTACCACATTCCATGTAACTGGTTTAGGAAATAGAACTTTTATATTATACTTCTCATGTTGTACAGATTCGGAAGAGAAGCTAATATCTTTTTATTAAAAATGTTATTTTATATAAGAACAAGAATGTTGGTTGTTAAAAGTTGGTTATTTTAGGAACAAAGACTTTAAAAGAGAGGTGTTTGAAAAAACAAAATTTCTATTGGTTGAGCTGTTTGAAATACAGAGTTTCATTATTGTGTATTCCTTGATAAGGATTAGTTTGTTTTGAATATCGCGCAATACTACACGAAGGTTATCTGCGCTAGCTGTCCCTAGCTTAGTAGTGTAAGTCTAGAGGGAAGGCAGTTAGTCATCACCACCCACCGCCACCTCTTCGGCTACTCTTTTTCCAACGAATAGTGGGATTGACCGTAATAATATAATGCCACGATTGAAAGGGCTAGCATGTTTGGTGCGACGGATATTCAAACCCGCGACGCTCGGAGTACAAGACGAGTGCCTTAACCACCTGACCGTGGCTTGATAAGGAAAAGCTTCTATTGGTGAGTATTGTTTAGGAAACAAGGGTTTTTATTAGCAGCTGATGTTGCTTATGGAATAAGGAGGCATTTTTACATAGATTACTTCTACAGGGAAACGTCATACTTTTTATAGCTAGCCTTAATTGTTATAAAATAATTAATCAAGAGATAAATTTTGTATTAAAATCTTGGAAAATATTTTCACCCCTTTACTACTAAATCTTTTGCGAAATAACGATGGTCAAATAAATGTAAACGTAAAAGGTTCTCCAGGTTATTGTTTTTGTTGAAAATTTGACTAAAGGCAACCATCTATTCTGATACATATTGTATTTTATCGGGTGTGAAATGAACGACTTTCTTCTTGTACATGTGTAGTATATGAATTTTGTTTTTAAAATGTTAACCGTACAAAAATATAGAATACGTTTTAATCTAGAATGTTTAAAAAACTATCTGGAATAATCTTGGATATGAAAAATATAAAAAATCGATATTTGGGTTGTTTGTGATTAACTCAGTTGGTGAGGTGACAAAGCTCTATATCAGAATTAATAAGTGCAATGAAATGTTACCTTTGATTTAGTAGATCATTGCGGAAAACTAAATCCTTTTTCTGAACAATTTTGCAATCAACGCCAAATATTTGTAATAACATTATAGATTGGTACAAGCTAAGTTATTATGCGTAAAACAAACGAACAAGTGATAGGTAAAAACATACAATTTACATATTTTCCACTTGATATATGTATATAAAAAACATGCGGAATATATTTATGGGGAGGGGATACGACTTTAGTAATGTAATTACATTTTATTATCATGTAGCGCCATTAATTTAAACATGTGAGTTTGACGTGCAAACTCATTCATTTACTCGTAGAACAGTAGGACTGTAAACCAACATAATTTTGACAACTGAGTAAAAAATCAGGTTCAGTATTTTATGATGCAAATCACTAACTATATACGTGTTAAGGCGTGCGACTCGTAATCTGAGGGTTGCGGGTTCGCATCCCCGTCGCGCCAAACATGCTCGCCCTTTTAGCCGTGGGGGCGTTATAATGTGACGGTCAATCCCACTATTCGTTGGTAAAAGAGTAGCCTAAGAGTTGGCGGTGGATGGTGATGACTAGCTGCCTTCCCTCTTGTCTTACACTGCTAAATTAGGGACGGCTAGCACAGATAGCCCTCAAGTAGCTTTGTGCGAAATTCAAAAACAAACAAACAAACTAACTGAGTATATATTTCGTGATACTGTATGCCGTGTGTTTCCACAGCTGAAGTATGTTGTTGAATATTGATTCATTTAATGTAATTTTCATTATTATTGCTGTATTTTTAAGATGAAATAAAATCGTAATGTTTCAAGATCACCTCGTAGCGTTTGTTTGTTTTGAACTTCGCGCAAAACTACTCGAGGGCCATCTGTGCTCGTCGTTCCTAATTTAGCAGTGTAAGGGTAGAGGGAAGGCAACTAGTCATCACCACCCACCGCCAACTCTTGGGCTACTCTTTTACCAACGAATAGTGGGATTGACCGAAACATTATAACGCCCCACGGCTGAAAGGGCGAGCATGTTTGGCGCGATGGGGATGCGAATCCGCGACCCTCACTCAGATCACGAGTCGCACGCCTTAACACGCTTGGCCATGCCGGGCCCACCTCGTAGCGACATTTATGTATATTTTCCCCAATACTCAGTTTTACTTTGTGTTAGTTTTGCAGGTGTTGCCTATCTCAAACTGAAGGAGTACAAATGTAGTTTCAACCTTAATCTTACTAGTTTTAAAACTATTTGGATGAACGATAATGATCACTTGTTTAAAGTTGTGAATACTGAGAACATTTCTGTATCAATGGAAATTACTCCGACATGAAAAACGAAATGTGAATAAAAAAATATATAAATCTTCAGGAAAAGTATTTTAAAAAACTGCTTCTATCTAAGGAAACTGTAGTTTCTACGTACTTTTTTATTTTTATCCAGTTTAAGGTTTTTATTGTTACAGCGGAAAACGAACTGAACAACCGACGATAATATGTTTCTGAAACCTGGAGTTATACATTATCTCATCAATATAGTATTGATATTTTTCCTTATAATGTTTACTTCTTTGAATAGTATATTTAAAATATTTAAATATACAATAACACATGAAGATAAATCTGACCAGAGAAGTGTAGAAAACAATACCGAGCATTTTACTAGGGGAAGGAAAGGGGCTTTTACCCTAAATTTTTTTAATGTAGTATACTCTGAAAATCTTTCCAAGGACACGAACATTTGTATACAAGAAGCTCTTAGCTGCCTGGTAACATTTTAGACCCATTCTCTAAACACTTTATAAATAATACGGGAATAACACAGAAATGAAACAATCATCAGATCCAAACAAAGTTTATTTTCAAATCTATTGCCTCGTCTTACACAACAAAAATTACATGAACACAAAAATTATCCCCTTACATTATATAAGTACATACTTTTGGCAAAATATACATATATTTACAATAGATCCAAGGAAGATGAAGACTGAGATAAGTAACGAAATGGTTAACGAACACTTGAAGAACTATCAATGTCATCTTTACATTTATGGAACAACTGCGTACAGTTATATCGTAAATATACAGTCGTAATAAACACTTCTCACGCTGAAGTTATGTGAAAAGTAAACTCATTTCTCACAGGTTACTTAACTGATGTATCTGAACTTAAAGTCAGACTTTTTTGTTAATGCAGTTCAACACTTACCTGTGGATGGTGTTTTTAAGTTTCACTTTGTCGCTAAAAAGTTTGTTTGAACGGCTTTACTGGATCAAACTGAAGGAACATTTTTAAGGGGTAAAAATGAAGTTATATTTTGATTAAAATTACAACTTTGTATTTCTAGCTAACGAGCTCGTTTATTGCCGCATTACATAAGACATCACTGTATAAGAGCTGTCTGGTGATGAGAATTTTTCTTCTTGTTTTACAAACGCTGATTTTGTTCGTCTTTCACCACAACTTCCAACTGGTGGTGCTGAGTAGTTTATATTTAATAGAAAATTATTAAATATTCTAACATTATATATGTTTAATACAAATAACTGTAGGGTTGGTGTTATACTCCTTATCGGTAAAGCAAGACATTACGCATGAATATATATATATATATATATATGTATGTATGTATGTATATATATATATATATATATGAATTACTACTTTCTTTTCCATTCTTTTAAAATATTTCTAAAGGAAAAAGTAAACACAGACTTTAGAAAAACATCTTATGTATTTACATATGTAACGAAAATTTACAAATTACTTATCACTAAAATAATTACCAAGTGTTTATATGATTAAAAAGTAATTACAAATAAAACTGAAAACTCAAAAACTTTCACAAATCAAAAGTTGACTCCATTAGAAATATGAATCCTAAACGATCACACACGCACACACCTTCCCAACGAGAACGATTTTATGAATCTGAGATAATAATACTACATTTCAATATTGTTTGGCTGTAATCTGAATATAAAAAAATGTGCTTAGGTAATATGATATTTTAAACTGTTTTTGGCACTTTTTACAACTGTTAACTAATTTTAATAATAGTTTTGTAGCATAAATATTTCTCACATTTCACTTAAAAAAGTTAAAATGACTGATTGAAATAAAACGACACAACGGTCTCGTGTAAGTAGCTATAAAAATTAAACATAAAATAATACCATGCTTACCAACCCAATTAAAATACTTATCATGCATCTATTGTTACGTCACTAATGCCAGACCTCTGTTTACCACTGAAACATTTACACAAATACAAGCATAAATATAATAGTCACGTGATGGTTGAAAAATTAGGAAAGATTTAAATGTTTCAGTATAAAAGCCTTGGAAATTCACGTTGATTATAAATACTGCATTTTCCAAACGAACAGGGAAAGATGTTATTCAAATCGTGCCCTTGCTGTTTTACACAAGTACCACCTATGTTATTCAATAGTATATTCAGAATCACGCTTATATATTATAAGCATTGATTTTGTAGTAACGTATTTAAATCTAAAATAGATGATTCCACAATTATTGTTTTATCTATAATATATGGTATTTACTTCTATCATGTTGACGTTACACATTCATATTGAGCAAACGACAAAACCGTTCACGACACGAATTTAGCAGAATATTTTTAGGTATAAACATTTTCCTTTTTCTTCAGGTTGCCTAACGATCGAAAGGGAAGTAAAAAAGTCAATCATCTAATATTTTTGTCTGGTTTACAAAACATGCATCAAAGAAGAAACTACAAAGGCTTTAAAAAGATTTTTTTTTTACTTTACAAAGACATCTGTTGGTCGGAAGAACCAGGAAATCAAAACGTGTTCAGGGCACCTGGTGTTCAAAGATAAAATTAGTAAGTCGCATGACCTAGACAAAATAAACATGGTAGTCAGAAGATGAACTGCGGTGTCTTAATAATTATATCTATCAGTGCGCCACAATATTTTATGGTTGCGAACATACTACGTCACAGTACTTGAAACTTCCAAGCTGGTGCTGACTTGTCAGATCCATATTCGAGGCAGTCACTTGGTGAGATTCCTCCATTTGTAGAGGAAGTTCGTGGGGTCAATGATGTTGGTTGAAGTCCAACAGGATTCATGGCGGAGGTCATGTTTGGGCCGTTCATTTGATTCAACGAAGCCATGTTGGTCATGCTTATCTGCGTGTGTGGCATCGGTGGTGGTAGGTATTCCATGTTCATATTTCCGTAATAAGACGTTGGTCCGTAGTTCTGCGTATAACAACTGGGCGTAGGGGGCGTATTGTTCAAGTTTGTCATATGGTAGGACGGTCTTTGCATGCAGCTACTACTGTTCATAAAGTCTGATACGGGAGTTATGGCGGGACTCCAGATGGCGCTGGTGTTGTTGGTCGTCACTGTTGGGGTTGTACTCGGGGATGGTTGAGAGAGGTTTCGATGTTTATAAACAGGATCCCGAGTAGATGACGGAGAGGGGACTGGTTGCGGACTTTTAGATTTTTTAGGCCGAGTAGTTTTCGAGGCTGAACTTCCATTTTGTTGCTGCTGCTGTTGACGGCATTTGGCTCGACGATTCTTGAACCAGACCTTCGATGAAAGACAAAAACTAGTCAAAAACAAAAAATACTCGTACAGATCAAATTAGTCTGTTTTATATCAAACACTCGATAACCACTAAACAATGTCTCGTAGGTTTAAACTCCGAAGAATCACGCAGGAAGTTAGACAAAAGAGTTTGGTGTAAAGGGACTTTCTGAAGAAGACTTACTTGTTAAGCCTTAGAATGTGACCACAAAATGTATCAAAAAGATCACTCGTTCGTGACAGTGTGTTTATATCCCAGGGATTATTAATATTAACATCTTGAAATATTTATAATTAACTCAGAAAAGTAACCAACCTGTAGTGATAAAATTAGCTTGTTTCTTTTGTTAAATTTTGCATAAAGCTACAAGAGGGCTATCAACACCAGCCATCCCTAATTTAGAAGTGGTATACAAGGGAAAAAGGAACTAGTCAACGCTATCCATCACTAACTCTTGATGTACTTTTTACCAATGTATAGGGGGATTGGCTGTAACATTATATAACTCCCACCGCTAAGAGAGTATTTTCGGTGGCAGGGTTCGAACTCGCGACGCGGAGGGTCGATCGCCGTAACCACTAGGCCATGCCGGGCTGATTGAATTAGCATTTTAAGAAACAACCAAACGTTCTAATACACGAAATTACTCACAGTAACTGTCTTGGGAAATACAATCCTAACCAACTTACATATTTGTTTGGTGTAAAACCATAAATATTATTTTTTGTAGAACACGAAGATGAATAATTGGCTATCAGTTTTCTATCCTCAATAGGTATCGAAACCTGAGATTTATCACCATAAACCCTCAGACTTATCACTCAGTTATCGGAGAGCTCTTTTATCTTTCAAAATTCTGTCTGGTTAATATATAGTATTCTGCTTTTTAAATAAAAAGTATGACCGAACTCTTAGGTTTCAGTTCCTGTCTACAAAAGCGGCAGTAAAAACCATGAATACCGTAATTATAAACCCTGAAGTATTGCTCAGTTTTTATCTCATATACATGACAGTAATCTTTCATTTAATTTAATGTATGTGTTTTAAGTTTATGTACAGACGTACAATTCATTTCTTAAAAAAAAGAAGTTATCATTAATATAATTAAAAACCTATGCTTGGAGTAGTCACCTACTTACAGGTTCCGTATAATTCTCCGCACGTATATACGTCTACACGAAGCGAGATAACTCACACCAGTGAAAGGTGATAAAAATTCCGCGAATTACTTCACGGAGAGATTCAGTAAACTCACCTGCACTCGAGACTCGGGCAGGTTGATTTTCAACGCCACCTCTTCTCTCATGAAAATATCGGGGTAACGAGTCTTGCTGAAGAGAGCCTCTAATACATCAAGTTGTGCCCGAGTAAAAGTGGTCCGTTCTCGACGTTGTTTTCGAGGGGCAGATGAAGGTGGTCCTGATAATAACAAGAAACTAAAGTTAAATAAAATTTCAGTTAAATATATATATATATTTGTAGGTTTCATTAATATAAGCTATCTCTATAATATAAACTTTTAATTGTATTTCCATTCCTAGTATTTATCTCAAAATGTCAGCCAAAAATACTGAAAATTGAACTCTGATGCAGCAGTGGAAAATATGGAATTATGTATACGTATTGAAAGCTAAGTAAACAAAATAATATAAATTTTTAATCGTATTTCCATTCCAAGTATTCATCCCAAAAATGTCAGCCCACAAAACTAAAAATTCAGTGGAAAATATGGAATTATGTATGTGGAAGTTAAGCAAGCAGGATAATATAAATAAAAAATAACGTTTGAGAGCACGTCTAGGTGTCCAGTAATTACGCTTTCAGTTTTTAAAACGTCACCATTATGTTACTTCAGATGGAGAAACGTTGTTGTCAGGATATTACAACTTCCAGATGTCGGTACTGCTGCATGTGTTCAAAATGGCGTCAGTCCAGAAGAAATTAAAAAGAAAGATCTCAATCACAGAGCATTATATGGCAGATTAACCAAAGTACAATGTAATATATTCAAGCCGGATATAGATTAGATGATTCTTTTACTATATCCGTCTTTAAACATACATTAAATTTTTATGGAGACATAAAATATTGGACGTCGGTTAATTCATGAATTATAACGTAACATACATACGCATCTATAAATTCATCATCAACAGCCTTTCACTTTTTAACTACCAACGTAATAAGAAGAAATAGATATTAATTGAGAAATATTCAATTTCTTCCCAGAAGCTAAGAGGCTTTTTCTATTATGGCACGCTTTGTTTATTTAGAGTGAAGTAGTTTTTTCATGGGATAAATAAGTATATGTGTCACGCCATAATTTATCGAGAATTAATACCTATTTATTTTTTATTTTTATATGTAAAAACGGCTCGTTTGGGTTGAGAAAATATTTTACATAGAAGAGCGAACAACGTTTCGACCTTCTTCGGTCATCGTCAGGTTCACAAAGAAACAGGTAACTGACCGGAAGCTGACCACATGTTTGAAAGGGATTGTGTAACTGAGTGTCGAAATGTAGAGGGCGGTATTAGATGTTTGAATATATATATATTTTTTTATTATTATATTAATATAGGTATAAAAGCGTTCCTTTATATTGGTTTATTTTGGGTTTATGTTGTCGTATAAGTAAGGCTTCTTTAATTTTGCGTTTGTTTATGTTTGTTTCTTTATTTAGTATTTGAGTGTTTTCTATGATTATGTTGTGTTTATTTGACTTGCAGTGTTCGAAAACGTGTGAAGGTGACTTTTTATGTTCTTTGAATCTGGTTTCCATTTTTCTACTTGTTTCTCCAATATAGAAGTCGTGGCAGTTATCACATTGTATTTTATAAATAATATTGGTGTGGTGTTTGTCAGTGTAGTTTTTACATAGTATAGACCTCAGTTTTGTGCCTGGTTTTTGAATAAATTTGGTATTAACTGGAATGTAATATTTTGTTACTAGTTTTTGCCAAATGTTGGTTATTTGTCTGCTGATGGCAGGAATATATGGAATACAGCAGTATATGGTTTCGTGATTTTTTTATTCATGAGATATATTTACTTTTGTTGGTTGATTTTGCTTTCTGTCTAGGTGTGTGCGTATAATGTTTTCTACGGTTTGTGGAGGAAACTTATTGATGTTGATGAAGTATTGTTTTATTTTGTCTAATTCATCGTTAATTTTATCTGGTGAGCATAATCTTATGGCTGTGTTTATTTGGTTTCTTAGTATGTTGAGTTTTTGTTTTGTTTCATGTGCTGAGTCCAAAGGAATGTATAGTCCAGTATGGGTGATTTTTCGGTGGATTTCTGTTTTGAATTGTGTGTCGGTTTTTGTAATTTTGTGGTTAAGAAATGATATTTGATTGCTTTCTTCCTGTTCACGTGTGAAGTTAATGTTGGGATGTATAGAGTTAATGTGATTGAAAAAATTAAGTATGTGTTCTGTAGATGTGAATCCCGCAACCGTGTCATCTACATATCTGTACCAGTATAGTGGTGGATGTAATGCTGTGTTAATTGCTTGTGTTTCAACTTGTGTCATAAAAATATTGGCTAGAACTGGTGATACTGGGTTGCCCATGCTTAGGCCATTTGTTTGCATATAGTTTTGGTTGTGAACATGAAGTTTGTCTTTATCATATAAATACATATAATATACGTTTTTACGTTTTTACGTTTTTACATATAAATTTCTCTACAAGTGGGTTTCTCGACATCACTGAATACCTATTTCTTCTTGAAGTTCTACAAAATAGTCTAATGCTATTCACTAAAACAATAACAATAATTGTAAGGAACGGTTAACAAAAATCTAATGTTACATACTAAAACAATTGTAAGGAACGGTTAACAAAAATCTAATGCTATATATTAAAACAATATTTGTGAGGAACAGTTTAAGAAAATCTAATGCTATATACTAAAACAATAACAACAAATGTGAGGAACAGTTAAGAAAAGTCTAACGTTATATACCAAGACAATAACAATAATTGTGAGAAACTGTCAAGACCATTCTAATGAATGTTAAACTAATATAAATAAAGAGGTTAAACTGGTTTGAAAGATTAATAAAATGTGAAATGTAGAAAAGGGTTATTTCTACACTATTTGTGAGTATGAGATTTTCAATCAGTGTGTGCAATATAGACTAGGTTTAATACATTTTCTTGGGAATGGTAAAATTGTGTTTAACTTGCTTTTTTTTTCTCAAAAGTATGACAAACTCATGAATCTCGACCTGTCACCTGAGGATCGCGGATTCACATATAAGTTATCGAACTTGGTCACCCTTCCAGCCGTCGGGGCCTTTTTTAATGTGTGGTCAATCTATTGTTAAGAGAGCAGAGCTAGAGTTGGCGGTGGGTGGTGTTGAATAGCTTCCTTTCTTGTAATTTACTAAATTAGGGACAGCTAGCGCAAATAGCCCTCGTGTAGCTTTGCGCAAAATTTAAAACAAACCAAATCAAAAGTAATCCTCTCAACTATACATTGAAACCACGAAGCTTTAACTGAGGTAAATGAAACCTCGATGTTCAAAATTGAAATCTTCGAATTCGAAGTATACCTCTGGCTCAACCTTAATGCTAGAATTCTGAGTTCCGTTCCTCCACGATGAACATAGTGCAGATAGCTCGTTTTTGTGTTTTTACACTAAAAAACAAACAACTTATTAAAAGTTCCATTTTTGTCTTCGGTAAATATGGATTATGATTTGATACAAAATACTAATATTTTTTGTGTTTTTACACTAAAGGACAAACAACTTATTAAAAGTTCCATTTTTTGTCTTCGGTAAATATGGATTATGATTTGATACAAAATACTAATATTTTTGTGTTTTTACACTAAAGGACAAACAACTTATTAAAAGTTCCATTTTTGTCTTCGGTAAATATGGATTATGATTTGATACAAAATACTAATATTTTGAAAACCACTTTTCTAAGAAGTCGTTCACAAACTGAATTTTTAAATGCATAATTATAACTTAATTACCTCTTCTTTATAGTCTTTCTGATTTTCAAAATATCATCACATAAAAACAACATTCATGTTTGTTGTCCTGCTCGAGATTACGAATGTTTAAGTTATTATTACTGTCTACCACATCATGCAAACACTTTACTGCTAATCATCAACCGCTAATCTGCTTTTTAAAGCCTTTCGTTTCATCGTCAAAAGTTGTAATACTAGCAAACAAACTTATAATTGTTTATGTTTTTACGAATTTCGGACGTAACTGCAAAATTATTTGCTCATAGCTGTTCCTAACCCTCAAACGATAAACTACAAGGAAAATGATTAATCAACAAGAACAGCCCTCCAGCTATTGTCTGACCGAATTGAATAATGGGACATGATTGTCTCTTACAGTTCTCTCACGATCCCAAATTGTATAGTGCATTTCTTATGGCAGTGAAACGCGAACTTTGAACCCTCGGGTTCATTGTCTGGGTATCCTAATTTCTCGATAAGGCCAACTTCTAAGAGAAAGGTAAAACAATTCCTCTGCTGTGCGTACATGTACTCAGAAATAAGGATATTAAATTATCGTATTTTAAATAAAATTTTATTTAAAAATAGTGTTTTGCCAATTAGAAAAAATAACTTGTTTGTTTGTGTGTTCTGAATTTCGCACAAAGCTACTCGAGGGCTATCTATGCTAGCCGTCCCTAATTTAGCAGTGTAAGACTAGAGGGAAGGCAGCTAGTCATCACCAACCACCACCAACTCTTGGGCTACTCTTTTACCAACGAATAGTGGGATTGACCGTCACAATATAATGCCCCCACGGCTGAAAGGACGAGCATGTTTGGCGCGATGGGGATGCGAACCCGCGACCTTCAGATTACGAGTCGCACGCCTTAACACGCTTGGCCATGCCGAAAAGATAACTAAACAAAAGCTTAGAAAGAGTTTCATATGCTCCAAACACAAACATTTGTATTCACATCTAAACTTCGGGTTTTTGAACTCTTTAATTAATTCCATATTTTTTCTTTTGGTACGTGTATACAAAATATTTGTTTATTACAGTTTTATCAGATTTTTTTACTTACATGCAAAGTGTGTAGTTATATTCATTTGCCTGTGAAGAAACACGTACAACGATTTGAAGTCTCAGATTGTATATTCTCAATCGACTTTCAGTTAATGTCATGAAAACTATTCAGAGAATCAAATACAAATACAATGTTTTGCTTCCTATGAGCTAACAAGTGTAATAAAACGACATGTTGATATTAGTTTAATTTTCCAAGTCTTTATTCTGAACCGTTGATTACACATGATAACCCAAAATATACACTTTTATAGGGCTACGTGCACGTCAGAGGAGAGATATAGCGTTTTAGTGATGGTTGGTACAACACAGCAAGATTGAAACTTTATTATTTTTATAAATTGTTACTTTTTTTACATCATTTTGCAAACATTAGATGAAACATGCAATTGTCTAAATATACAAATGCTGAAGATCATCTCTTACCGATGCGAAAGAAATACTATTCCAAACATATGTCATATGACTAAATCAATTTATTTACAAATTTCATCTTCTGAGCACCTTTTCTTTTTCAGACCAATTTATAAGCTTTTCGGAAAAACCAGAACAAAATTCTTATGTTGAAGGCCTTGAATTTGTGCTTCTAAGGCTTCCAACATATATAGTTTACCAGTTGTTGTTGAACATAACCCATTTCTACGTTTTCGCAAGATTGAGAAATCTTTCGGGCGTTAATTGAGATGTACTAACATATTCCATGAGATGTGGAGACTGAAATGCTAACTTCAAGAGGTAAGTCTATTTAACTTACTTACCCCTAAATAATAGCACCTTATTTTTCTTATTCTTATTTTTCAATTATTTTTTCTTTTTCTTTACTTTGGAGAGCTTTCAACAACTGCCTGCAGGTAATGAAGGGTAATATAGATGTGGGATGTTGTGCATCTGAAAACCCACATCTCGTTCTCCTAATCTCTATATCTATTATTTCTATTGCTGTTTCTTTATTTTATTTTGTCATGATGTGAGACTGGCGAATGGAAGCTAAGATTGATAGACGGTGTATCCTCACTGCAATGTGGGTCATACATTCGTAGTCTCCTCCAAAACCTAGGGTACTTTTATATCCCACATTATAGCTTGTACCCTAGGATCCTTTCTATTAGTGCAGCGTTTTTTTTAATTTTTTTATTTATTTTTGTTTCGGTTTGTTTTTGGTTATAACAAACTAATATATACATATATTACAAAATACAACAAATATTTTTGCATTGACTCTGATTCACTATACTCGTCTATGATGATTCAAACATAATATTTTACTTCACCAATAACAAGACCTTTCCACAAAATATTATATCCTTCCACTTTTAGCCAAGAGATTGAATAAAATATTCTAGAGTAAATTTAAAACAAATTCAAAGAAATTTCTATCTAAAAATTTGTTTTAATTTGCACCAGTTTCGACTTTTTGTGTAGTTTCCATTTACTATTGTTCACCATATCATCTGGAATTACAGAACCAATAATTTATACCATTTCCATAAATTCTCAATAAAACAAAAGAAGCTATGAAATGTATGAAAAGCGTATAGTTTAACAATTTTGCACCTGCAATTCACCATATGTCAATCTTTCAACACTTTTTTGCAGCCCCTTGTTGTGCAAACAAGAAATAGGCATGGGAACTGGTGCTCGCCGTTTATGCAGGATTGCACACTACCAGTAATCTAATTAGAACATGAGCATCTATGCGAAAAACAGGGAATTGATTTATCTTCTTGAAATATTGACTGGGTGGCTGAATAGTACCAACACTGTTTCGGGGATAATAAACAGGCAAACGCAAAATAGAAGAGTATGAAACAGGTGAGATAAATAAAGTATCATTGCATGTATGTTTACATGATAAAAGCAGCTGGACACTGAGATAGCGGGAAGAGAAACTATGAACATAACTCACATATTTGTTACAGTTAAACGTGAGAAGGAAACAACTTTCATCACTTACTACGAAATATATTTATAATAAGTTAAAACAATTTACCAAGAAAGTGTTGAAAATACCTTTTCATGTTCTTGTACCACAGTCATAGACAGCTGGTTTATCTCAAAAATTATCTCAGTTTTTCTTTCTTTTTTGGAAACGTTTCAATTACACGGGCTGATGACAGATCCACGTGTTGTGTGACAGAACAACAAACATTTAACAGTTCGTTTAAGATAATCATGGATATCCATCAGGCTAAGAACAGTTTTATAACTTTGAAGTGAACAACTTTTTATTCGTGCATTATATATGAGTATTCTAAACTTTTAAATTAAATTTTAAAACAATATACTGTTTTAAAATCAACTCTCGAGCGTATTTCACTGTAAGTTTTATAACTCTTTCCTCAAGAGCAGTTAGGTCGAAATAATTTACTTAAAACTGTTGGGAAAGGAACACAGAAAAGCCGTTTTGATATTTAATATTTTCAAACTGAACGTTATCCTACGAGATTAGGTTAGAGACACTTGAGGTTTAGCCGTTTCTAATTTTAAATTATTGACTAGATGAAGAGCAGTAGGTTAGCAACACCAGCCGTCAGCAGTGCTTCGTCCAGCTTCTGAAACCGAATAATGGAAGTGACTGACACTTTCATCACAGCTAAAGCTACTTTCAGAGGCATCACTGATCTAACATTGGAGCTTCCGATTTGTTAATCATGGCCATTTTGATTTAAGATTTTGAATAATTTTATTTTGTATGTTTTAAAATTGTGATTCCAGTCTTCATGTTTCTGTTGCGTATACACAATACCACTGAAATACAGCGCTGTAGCGTCACGTTGAACGACCTAAACTTTATTTTTCAAACATGGACATCAGGTAAGCATAGATATGAAGTTTATACGTTTACAAAGGTTAAGAACAACGAAAAGAACAACACATAATTTTGTTTGTTTTGTGTATATATCGAGCAGGAGAAACATTTACTTACGGGAAGACAAAAGGTATTTCCTATACAAGTGAAAACATTATCAAACCACTAAGCACGGTACTACTTAGTATGTAGGGATGATCCGAGAAAAAATGTCTGCCGAATATATTACGTATTGCTCAGTAAACTCTCAAATCTCTCTTATAACAGTCTGAGATACTTCTATCAATACCTAATTTATGTTTTCGAAAGCTATTAAACCTTCAATTTAACCGAAACGTGTCGCTAAAGTAGAGAATCGGCGAGCAGTGAAACAGTTTGTTTGTTTTTGAATTTCGCACAAAGCTACTCGAGGGCTATCTGTGCTAGCGGTCCCTAATTTAGTAGTGTAAGACTAGAGGGAAGACAGCTAGTCATCACCATCCACCGCCAGCTCTTGGGCTACTCTTTTACCAACCAATAGTGGAATTGACCGTCACATTATAACGCCCCCACGGCTGAAAGGGCGAGCATGTTTGGTGCGACGGGGATGCGAACCCGCGACCCTCAGATTACGAGTCGAACGCCTTAACACGCTTGGCCATGCCGGGCCAGTAGTGTAACAGCCAAATGTTCTACTGATCATCCTGTATCTGTCTTTGAAGTTGTGATGAAGTAGTGTTTAGTGCTCTTCTAAAAAGAAATATAAAACTTCATCTTTGATAGTCTGCTGTTAAAAAATTATAAAGCTTCATCTTTATTTGCAGTGTTTTGCTAAAACGAAATTCAAAGCTTCATCTGATAGTTTTCTGTTTAAAAACTATAAAGCTTCATTTCTATATGTAGTGCTCTGCTCTAAAAAATCCAGAGCTTTATCTGAATTTTTAGTGTGTAACTAAATAATCCCTAAAGTTTCATTTCTGTCTGTAGTACACTGTTAAAAAAAAGTCAAAGCTTCATCTTTGCACGTAGAGTGTTGTTAAAAGAATTCCAAAGCTACATCTCTGTACTCAGTGTTCTGTTAAAAATAAATCTAAAACTTCATCTTTGATAGTTTACTGTCAACCTGTTCAGGTTAACTTGAAGATGACCTAAGAACGTCGAAACGCTGTTCTCTACTTTATTTCAATAAAAGTTTTAATAGCCATACCAGCTGTCTTGAGATACATTTTTACTTCAAGTGGGTTACACGAAATTCAAAACTTAATCTCTGGCTGCGTGCTGTTAAAAATTTTCAAATCTTCATATCTGTATTTCGTGTACTGTTAAATCAAATTCATATCTTCAACTCAGTGTGCAATTTGCTGCTAAAGCATATCCAAATACACCTTGGTGTATTTGTTAAAGTAGTTTGCACTAAAATAATGGTTTATTTTTTCTTTATCTATATCCTTTGTGTCTTTCCTGGCACAGAATAGATTATGCATTTATTTTATAGGATGTGTGTTTTCTTATAGCAAAGCCACATCGGGCTCTTTGATGAGTCCATTTTATAGGGTGATTACTAACCAAAATGTATGTTGGGTGTCAGTTACACAAAGTTTGTGTTGTGTGTGGTCTTGTAGAATTAACCCGCTATAGGAAATCAAGTACAGACGTATGGGTTATCATTGGTAAGTAAGATTAACCTTCTACAGGAAATCAAGTACAGATGTACAGGTTATCATGGTCGGAAATACTTTTCCTTTTTGTCTAGTGATACGATTACTGTGCCATGGTCTTTTAAACTTGTTCTGTACTTGGTTATGTATAACACTGACGAAATGATGCTGTACAATATATACTGTAGTGCTGGGATACAAAACACATATTACGATATAAAACAGTAACTAAGCGTTCATTTAGTTACAGGATAACATATAATACTAAAACAAGTAAGCATTAAACCTTTTGTGAAGATCAGTTCAGTATGGGAATAATTACGTGTTTTTTTTTTCTGAAATCACACGTTAGACTAAATAAGTAAAAAGGTAATCAAAACCCAAGAACACACACACAACCAACAATGAGATTTCAGAGCTAGTTGATTACATCTAAAATGTTGTTTTGCCTGATATATTGTTAGAGCTATACGCGTTCATCAAGTAACATGGAGTAAATTGAGATGTTAACTTATAGTATTTACAGTTGTCATTTTGAAGCAGAGAGGTACTGAGTTAGAAAACAAATTAATCTGGATTAACATACAACTTCCATTACTATTTGGCCCCGAACGTGTAACATGTTTACCATATATATTCATATGAAAGTTAGCTTCAATAGGGGTTCATTACAGAGGAAAAGTAACATTCGTTGGAAAGTCTTATTGGTAAGGTATGGCTTGAAAGAGATTGGCATTATTAAACTGTTATTTGTCCTAAAACAAAATTGCAAAATTGTTTCGTGTTATTGGAGGAAACTTCGTGCGTGTTTCATTGAGTTTCGTTATGATTTTAAATATATCGTTAAGCATTGATCAGAACAATTTTCAATAACTTACAGCACTTAAACAAATGAATTATAGTGCAAATGATAAATGACTCTTTTAATTAAGACCAATCGTTGAAGGAAACTGTTCTCGTTTCGCCTTCTTTACAGTAATTCATTCTGACGACAGTGTATCAGTACTGAAATGTGACAATTAATGTGGCACAAAACTTTCCTGGTATTGATCCCTGTTGAACTGTAGTGAGCCAGTTGTGTTTCCAATTTTGTTTCAGGGTTAATTTTTTTTTCAAAATCAGGTATAATAAATGTTCTATTACTTTTCTTGCAAAATCTTTCTTTTTCAGTTTTTGGTTTTCAATTAGTAGATCAGAAAGAAATGATACCGCAACTTATCCGTTCTTTTAAACTTAGGTCTTAGGGGATTAACTTCGAGGTCAACGTATTTAATAAATTGTTTTCTAATATAACAATTAAAACAGATAAATGTTTATTATATATGCTTACGTAAGGGTTAAATTATGATTTCCTCTAATAAAAAAATATAATTTCATATTATAACACATTTTAGCTTTATAAACTATTTTGTTCATTATTAAAATGTATTAATATACTACACGAAAGAAGTATAACCAAAAACTAGTATGACATTAAAAGCCAAAGAATATAAGAAAGAGTTTTGAAAAGAGAAAGTCCCCATCACCGATATGACTTTAAAGAGTATAGTTTTCAAGTGTGTTGACTTCTAAAGTGCATCCTTTACCTGAGCTTTGATAAATAGTCACATCTGAAAAGTCCGGAAACCGTTCCACAGGTGGGCACGACATTCGACCTATTGAAGACACTAAAGCTATAGCCAATATTATCGTATTTAGTAACATCCCAATGATCCGAAAATTACAATTAAAGCTCGTGGTTTACAATTTAACCTCCCTCAAGATAACACTAACCTTCTCAATTAATTAAGTACATTGTTCGATTTTCACTTTTTAACACTCTTTATTTGACAAGAACGATTCATGTGATACAGCAAAGGAAATATGTTAATTTTTTTTACATAGCCTAAAAATAATCAGTAATAAATTATAACTAAATGAATAGCGAAATCCGTAAGTCTTCAAACAACGAATATAAAAACTGCTGATACTTGGGGCTTTAACCCAAGAAGTTAAAATTAATGGAAATGCTGCGGTTCTGATGTATGTTGACATTTAAATCCTTAACACTCAACACGCATAAATCTAGTAAGCCAAATAAACAGTCTTGAAATGGACAACTCTAATTAATCGACCATTTGAATAAAAATTATCAAATATATGCACAGGGATGTTTTATTAGTATCTTCATGAAAAAGTATATGGGAATCTAACCTTATTGTTTTGAAACAAGATGTTATTCTGACATAAAGAAGAAGGAACTTGTATCTATCTCTTAGAGAAATGATTTCTTCAAGGCTCATGGAACACAGAAATGACTTCTCTAATACGATTTTCTGGACAAACATCAGTGGTGTTAATATTAAGCGTAAAGACCAGTCACAAAACAAAGATATGCTACGTGTTGTGAATGTTCATGAAATATACAAAGTGTACTAAAAGCGAAGTGAATGCATAAAAACGAGAATATACAAGGATATGACGTTAGAAATTAGATGCCTTGTGTTTACATTGTAATTGCAGCTTCCTAATCCACTGCCTATATTCAAAGTGCAACTTTCTAGGGAAACCCGTGAAATTCTTTTAGGGTTTACAGTTTTGTTATGGTGAATAGTGATTAAAATTAAAGATGTGTAGCTAGTAATAAAAGTAAGTGTATTAGTTTGAAAAACACGCCATGGGATATGTGTTGTGATCACTGTTCGACCTTTAAGCTTCCCAATTTGCTGAAAATCAAATTTACAACTGCTAAACAGAACTGTTTGCATTAAAAGTTTAACCCTAAAATCACCAACTTGTTTTTATACCGTTTTCTATTGGTGAGGTCTAAATATTGCAACACACTGAAACATTTTATGTTTTGCTTACGACAACACTCAGCGTAGAGAACTGAGCAAATAAAATGGGTGAAATCCCTCATTTACTACGTAGCATAAATTAATGGGATTAAATGACGATGATTTTTTTCTGTGATTTACGTTACTAAGGGTCCTACCACCAACAAAGCCATGGGTCCAGAACAATCTGGTGCATAAAGATGTCGGAAAAATATGTTAAAAACCCGATAGGGTCCACCCACATCCGTAATTCTTGGGTTAAAAAAGCAGAACTTCTGAATTGTGTACTTGAATTTTATAATTTTTACTTTATTTATTTTTAAATTCCTAGTTAACATATTAGGAAGCTAAGAAAACGGAAGCGGATGTAAAAGTTTCATATTGTATTTAGAAGACGACTTACCAATAATGTAGGAACCAACCCCTTCAACGTCATAGTGTCGACCATCGGGTAACTTTGGCCAAGAATTGGAATGAGCATTGTTTCCGAGCCGATCTAAACACACAACAATAAAACATTAGAATTATAATTCTAATATTATCTAGTTACAATTTACAGCTTTTACAGTAAGTAAGATTTGTTTTCAGAACAGGTATTACGTGTCGATCATTGGTTTTCAAGTACACAAATTTTAACAGTAAAGTAAAAATTGTTAGTTTAAATAAAATATACTTAATCAGTAAGTAAACTCAAAACAAAACAGTTATTAGAAGTAGTTAATTTAACAGTTCAAAACAAATCATATTTTCAGTCTTGAGTAAATGAATATTGGGATTAATTCCACTAAAAAAATAACTTGCCATTTACAAAAAATGTAGAAACAGGGATTGTGTAAATATTGGTGATCCGCGCTCCGAATAAGTTTTCGACACAACGAATATTTTACTCTTCGAAATACACTGTAATGCTGAAATTTCTCGTATTTTCAGACTTCGGTAAAACTTTTCTCGTCATCCAATGCCTGAAATTTTGTCGATGTTTGCTGCATTTACCAAGCTCTTGACTGTTGTACCAACGCCCTATTAAGGATCACTCCAAGCAATTACAGTCTAAACGCAATACAATAAGCGCTTTATAGATATTGGTCGATAAAGTAAAATGCTATAACTTTCAGTTCAACAGCAACCCCGAATAATTACAAGAATAAATCGCCAGCAGATGACTGATGTGTAATATTTTTGTAATTGTTTCTCTTTTTATCTCTAAAACTTATAATTTCAGTGAGGAAAAAAAAAAACGGAAATGACGTAAGGTCTAATATATTTATTTATTTGCCTGCAGACTTATAGTTTTGCTAAATCATGTCTATTCAATACTGCTAGGCCCGACACGGCCAGGTGTTTAAGGCACTCGACTCGTAATCCATGGATAGCGGGTTCGAATCCCCTTCACACCAAACATGTTCGTCCTTTCAGTTGTGGGGCGTTATAATGTGACGATCAATCCCACTATTCGTTGGTAAAAGAGTAGTCCAAGAGTTGGCGGTGGGCGTTGAAGATTAACTGCCTTCCATCTAGTCTTACACTGCTATATTAGGGACGGCTAGCGCAGATAGCCCTCGTGTAGCTTTGCGCGAAATTCAAACCAAACCAAATCAATACTGCTTGGAGGAGCATATAAAAAAAGAGATATATTAGGTTTATTATAGTGTTTGAGTGTAAATAATTTGCAGGATTTGTTGTACGAGCTAAATCAAATCCTATAAATTGTTCGTGGGCCAGTTTCTTTTATTACTTATACAAGTTTTTGTCTCTTTCGTACTGGGGCTTACGCTCACATACGCGTGAATGATGCACGTACCGGTGAACAGTATGAGTGTGTTGTACATGCGATGTACAATTCTCACACATTTACTTTCATGTAAAACAGTCGCAGTTATGTAGACGTATCTTATCTGGAGCACTAGATAATGATTCAGTATAAATGTATAGACCTTTCTCTGACTGTTTAAATCAAACGATATTTTTATTTTTAGTTGAATGACTCAAAGCTGGTTCTTCAAAGAATTTACTATTTTATCTCCTAAACAAAATAGCTCTATTATTCGTACCATATTTGAAAAAAAACGCCTAGAAACGAGTCACAGCTCCAGGTAAGCTTACGCAATTTTTCATATAAAAAGACTGTACTGACGTTGGCGTTGAAAACATTAATTTTGCCCCACCTGTTAGATCTTGTGTTCATAACAATTCAAAAATGAAGGACATGCACTTAACGTGATTTTAGGAATACGTTTGTGTTCAAAGATTTTACGGATACACGAATAAATTATTTTTGACTATCGACAATAATAATTATCATAGTTACTATTCTAATAGACTGCTATTACGTCTGTCGTATCCCAATCGGCCTGATGAGCTCTGGTATTGAGGGAAAAGCCTCATGGTCAATGGTTATGTGTAGTTAACACAATATTTTGTATTATTTTCTAGTTTCACTCATAAGACTGTAGAATTAGACAAACGTTTTATGATATTTATTAGTGTTGTGCCAACATAAAATAAATAACCCTATGAAAGTAGTTGGGGTCTTGTTCTGTTGGTTTATTTGTTTGGAATTTCGTGCAAAGCTACACGAGAGCTATTTGCGCTAGCCGTTCCTAATTTAGTAGTGTAAGACTAGAAGGAAGGCAGCTAATTACCACCCACCGTTATCTGTTGGGCTATTGTTTTACCAACGAATAGTGGGATTCACCGTCACATATTTAACGTCCCCACGGCTAAAAGGGCAAGTATATTTGGTGTGACGGGAATTTGAACCCGCGACCCTCAGATTACGAGTCGAGCGCCATAATCAACTGGCCATGCCGGGCCTAGTTGGGGCTGGAGGGTGGCATTCTGGGCAGGGGTTTTGGATAATCCCCACATAAAAGGGTCAGTTTTGTAAACTTCAGTTTTTTTTAAGTCCTCATAATTGCGGTCTGAAGTTTTGCTCATCAATAGCACTACGCAAAAGTTTTTCGCGCGTAAAGGGAAAAGATCTCTCACTTTAAAAAGTTTTCTTCAAGCGCATGAGACGCAACCTACATACACACCGCTCAATATAGTAAGAAAAAACAACCCTGAATAATTACAAATAATAAACGAAAATTTGCTACTACTTAAGATCATAAATAAAACCAAAACAAAGAGAGCTTTTGAATTCCGTTGAAAGATTAATACAGATCATAGCAACATCTCTGTACTTATATGCTATACATTTACCGTCAGTATTAGCTACGTGTAAAATATAGTTGTTACGTCATAGCCGAAGCTGTGACTTTCTGTTTCGAATCGATCTTCCGTTGCACTTTTTTATACGAGTTTTGCGCTTTTCTCACCGTTCGCACGGGATAATGTAGAAATCATGAGACGAATTCATAAACATACCAAAGACAGTAAAAAAAGAGTCGATCTATTTCATATTTCTTTAAAACATTCCTAAAGAACATACACAAAGAACTGTTAAGCTTGACATTGAAAAAGAAATAATCCAATCTTTTTCGTCTTTTCAAACTGACTTTCCAAAACTGGATTAGTTTAATTCCCGAACAGACAGGCCTAGGAGATGCGAGTGGAGAAAACGTGGGATGCCAAATCCGTCCTTAGTTAGAAGTGCAGGTGTGCGTTTTTTGTCGTCTTAACACCCTGCCTGTCTTGTGCCTGCCGATTGTAACGATGAAGGCTTTTTTTTTTTCATGCAGACGGCATTGAATACCAACTTTTTAAAAACCGTCTTTTAATGTTTGCGAATGTGCAGATCACGTAACCTCACAAATGTTCCATCATCACAATCGTGTAGCTTGCGAATATATCCTGCCTGACTAACCTTTGTCCTCGGTCCTGTGGCACCCATAAGGTTTAATCTCCTCGCAATACTAGCAGCCAAATAAGCTCTACCATCCTGGACTAGCCTTCTAGCAGTCCGAACTGCATGTATTATAATAGTAATACAAATGTAGGATTAAAGACTGTTCTTGCTCTTGAGTAACAGCGACGTGACACAGAGTTATAAACGACGACATATTCGTACTCGCTCGGCGTTTCTCGCATGCTCTCACGGCAATGTAGGGCGCTACGACCCACTCCCACGAACGTAAATCTGATGAATCCCTCAGTAACAATCAACAACTGTTATATAAAAGATAGTGAGAATAATTCCCGTGGAATAGAGTGTAGAATACATCAACTATTCCACAGCTTGTTAGACAGTGTTATGTAATATATCATTAGAGCTTAAAGCCTGTGAATAAATACAGTTTGAATGAAACTACTAAATTTCCATTATATGTGTCACTGAGTAACGGTTTAGGTACAAATTCCCTAATATACGTTTAATTGCATATAGGGTTAACCATATTAACTTACACCTAACTAACCGTTATTAATGTATAATTTTGAATCATTGAGAAATTATACCTAATACGTGTGTGTATTATGTTATTTACCTCACGTTGTCTAACCAGTATTAACGTAATTGTTTAACTACACAGCAGAGTTCCTGTTGGCCGAGTGATCAAGCCACTCGACTTACAATCTGCGAGTCGCGGATTCGTATCTTCATCCTACTAAATATGTTTACCCTTCATTCGTCGTGGCGTTATAATGTTATGATTAATTCCACTATTCGTTAGTAAAAGTGTATCCCCAAAATTGGTGATAGGTGGGTTATGATGATTAGCTAAATTACGCACAGCTAGCGCAGATACCCCTCGTGTAGTTTTGCGTGAACTTCCAAACAAGCAAACAAACTACAAAGAAACGCGCGTCTGTTCTGCTGATTATATTTTACACGCACACAAACATAAATATCACTCCGGGGAAAACACTTGTTGTAAATTACGTGAAAAACACATGTTGTAAATTACGTAAACAAAGTCTCATTTCCCACGGTAAAACTGTACTTTTGGCATACCACGTATATAGAGAGAGATGTTAAATTTTAGATTATTATGTACCGTCCACTTTTTAATTCTGCGTGTATGTGTATCAATGTGCTGTGGATCTCTTAATTATACATTTTATACTGTATAACCCCACACGTCACAAGTAAAAGATTCTCTCCCTATCACCTACACCTGAAAACACCGACAACGCCATTTTAAATTACGCTACCCTTCAACAATCTTAAAATGTCGCGACTTCTCTGTATGTAGAAACTCTTCATGTTTTTTTATAGCAAAGCCACATCGGACTATCTGCTGAGCCCACCGAGGGGAATTGAACCCCTGACTTTTAGCGTTGTGAATCCGTAGACTTACGCTGTACTAGAGGGGGGGGCAGGGCAAAAACTCTTTATAGACTACTGCAAGTAAAGACACTATGCAGCACTATCGCTAGGGGACTGCTGCACCCTTAGGCCCGCGTTAGTCAAATACAAACTAATCTAATACCCTTATAACATACGTAAATTAATTACGAAGCATTCAAATGACTATCGGAGCTCCACAGGGAGTTCAGCTCTCACTTCGATATCACCGCACCAGAGGCGGTTATACGCCCGATTATAAACCTACAGCCCCAATGCATTTAGACACCCCACGCTGTTAATGCAACTTATCGCTACTGTCTTTTTTATCAATAGAACGCGTTTGTCTAACATATCCTGAGACGTGTAGTTATAAGATCGTTTCGAATTTATGTTTCACGCCTTTGATCGAGGTCACTTCAATTAAATTTTTCCTTGTCTCCATAAAATTTAAACAAAAAACTAATATTTCATTTAAAATACATAACAACACCATCATTCTTATAGATACATTTCTCATCCTCACGTATACATAAGACACTTTATGCTATTTATATCAGAACAAACATTAATAAGTTTCACTCGGAAAGAAGAAGAAAAAGTATTTTTAGTACTGTGAGGACTCTCTTAGAGTGTATAATATACCTCATGTGTTATTGATGTATAAAACTACAGTGAGTGTCAGGTTAATATGTTATCATTGGTCACCAGAGAAGATTACTTAACAGTTTATGAACACTGATGTCACCTGTTCTACATGGAACCTGAAAACAAATTGTTGTTTTTTATGCTTTTATAATTAAAATTATTTTCCATTGTTCTTTAAATTTGTTCTATTAAAGTAATAATGGTCAAAATATTAATATATATATATATTATATCATTATTTCAGTTTTTACGCTTATGAGGACTGTTTTGATTTTTCAGCCTATTATATATATTTATAGGTTTTAACCTATTCGAATCTTGTGAGATATCACTGAGATAATGACCAAAATATTTTTTAATAACGAGAGCTCTAACAAATGAAACAGTGCATTATAATCTGAGATATGTAAGCTGTTACTCAGTTCAAAATATTAAATTAAATACAAATTGATTGGTGGTCCCAATCTATAAGCTTATTGTAATCATAAGTTGTGGGTAATTATCTCATGTTCAATAACACACTCTCACATATTGATACAATTAACCAAGAAGTTAAGAAATTTTAGTCCTGCGAACAGAATTCATTTGACGTGTTTATTGTTTATCCAACATTATGCCTTAGTTTCTGAGAAGTAAAAACCGTTTGCTTCATGTAATATTAATAACTAAGTTTTAAGATTGATTGACCTGAATTGTATCTTCTTTTACGTGCCAACGTTTCTCAAAAGACAACTGTAAGGGGTGGTGTCGCGAGAGGGGAGAGATCGTTGCAACCTGGAATATTTTGAAAGGAGGATCAAACAAAAAATGTTTGAGAACCCCTGCTATAAGCAATATATCCTGCTTTATAGACTGTGCAAGAGCAAAATAAAGTGGGAAATGTAAAAATTATCCAACTCTAAGCTCTGTTTAATCATACTCTGAAATAATATATTAGTTTTACGTGTACAACTAAACTATAGTCTATTTGATTATTCAGGAATTGTAAGATCTGCACACTTGATGTCTACTATAAAAAACTATAACTTGTATATCTATATAAATAATATCCTTGCGGTCGTATGTTTGTCTGTCCGGAACTTTTCTCGCTAATTTCTAATAAAATGCAAACTACAAACATCATATCGTTAGAAAGGCCTTTGCCCAAGGAATCCAGATTGACTTTTCCATTCAAAATCACCTTACCTGTTTTTTGCTCAAACTTTTTAATGCAACGAGTGTGTTAAACGATGCCACAATGTCGTTGTCATCACGTGACGACTGGCTTCGATTTCAACTTTAGTTGTTTAAAGTTACGTCTACGTGAGCTTGTTTGATTGGTCACGTAAATGTTTGTGATATAGATCGGGATTTGTTGAACTAATATATTATGTCCAAGAAAGTATAGCTAAAATGCTGAAAATTATGGTATAAGAAAAAACTCATACAGAGGTCATGAAAAACTACCGTAAATGTTTTGCAGATCTCAGTAATCAAAGAAGAATACATGTGTAGTTTAATGCTCCAACAAAGCCACCACGTATTGATACAGTTCTTACTCTAAGATATGTCAGTAAAATTCTATAGGAACACAATTATGGACTTAGTGAACCTGAAATTTAGTGAGAGTGGGTCATGTTTGATGATGACTACAGATGATTCGGTCGTTGAAGCTGAAATAAATCATTGAATATTGATTCAAATTTCATGAAAATATGTATTTGTCATATATGTAGGACATCGTAACACGGGCGAACACATAACTTACTCTACAAAAAATAATTAAATATCGAAACTAGTTCACGAAGTATAAGTTTTAACAAACAAGTCAACATTGTTTTTCACCAGTTTTCAAAACTGTAACGATTGTTAGATAAAATCTTAACATGGAAGTGAATTCCGCTCCTACAAAACATAAAACCATCTGCATTAAGTGACTCAGTGGTAACAACCTTATACACTCCCGAATATAATTTGCACAAAAAGATATGTAATGATTACCTTGATGTTGAATATGGCTGCATTAATGAAAATTGGAAAGTTATATCCCTTATTATTCATTTTCAAACTATAATGATATATTTATTTTATTAATTAACATATTATTATGCAATTAAATGTATCATTGCAACTAGGTCTATAATATAATTAGTATCAGAAGCTTTATTATTCTGGTTCAAGAATTGGACTTTACAAAACTTTGTGACCTATACAATGTGAAAAAAAAAACTCAATGAAGTTTGAGACAAATGAAAAAGTCACTGGAACACCACTCTTTATACCATTTTCCATCCCAGCTAGTAGAGGGTTAGCATGGCAGAACTATGCATTCGTGGTTTATCTCCCGTTACCCTAAAAGTATGTTCCTAAATTTGGGGCCGTAAATACGTTATATCCTGCTATTCGGTCAAGCACGATCAAACTGAAAGTAGACGATTTCAGAAATATGGGCGCCCAAGCACAGATGACCTTCTGTGGAGCTTTGCGTAAAAATTCTAAAACAAACGATTAATTTCAACTCACGTTTTTACAATAAGAAAAGTCGATTTCTAGACTACGGAATTACAAACTCATTAGGCACCAGTAGAGAATTGTGTTGGATTAATTCTCTATCAACGCTCGGTTAGCTGCGAGAATAGAGGTATGTTTCATCACAAAGTATGGCATCGATCGAAAACCCCGTATGATTAGTCAGCTTACAAAAGCCCTACGTTTTGCGGAAGCTTCTAGTATTGACTGTTTCACCTATGCTTCTGTGTTTGCTACAATGTTCAGAAGGTTGCAATGCTTGCTACAAAATGTTGTGAAGTTGTAGTACGTATCAACAAATAGCGTTCTTACCTTCCAACAGAACTGATCACTACACACAACACGACGTGAGATGGGATTTACTTCAAAAGAATATTTTTCTACAAGTAAACCTCAAATACTTAGAGTGAAAGACGCCTGGCTACATATCGAAACCCTGACAGGATTGTTTGTTCGTATTCACACACACTAAAAGTTTTTGTAGGTTTATATGGGCGTTCCTTGTTTTTAGTCGTTGTACGGAAACTCGTGCCTTTCTTAACGCGTTCTGTACAAGCCAGTTTTGACGTCTCAACCAACTTATTCATTTCCACGTAGTTTAAAGAAAACATGATCGTATTTGTTAACTTCTGTGTAAAACTGTTTCCGGTGTAGGACGAGACGCAAGTTTCTATAGTAAATCTTTTACAAAAACTGTTGTAAAGCAGGGTATAATATACAAAGCCCTTAGCCACAGGTTCCCTCACCTCCCTTCAAATGTACTTCAATAACGTATAAAAGGAAACACAATAGCAAATCTTAATATATTAATCGTTTTATTATGAACAATTTAATGACATTATTCAGAAAAAAAATAACACAATTAAAAAAAATCAAGTTTATTAAATAAAAGTTCTCTATTGTTCACTCTCAGTAAAAAGTATTAGCATCCAATACAAATATTATTTTCTTATCAAAAGTATAACACAATCTACATTCTCCTACCTTATCGCTGGGCTAATCTCACTTAATAGCACATTTATCTAAAGTCTTAAATGCATAAATTTCTACTTTTGCACGCATATTTGTGAATATTTAAATAAACAGAATGACTATTTTAATTAGGTAAGAGTGGCTGTCACACTATGGAATCGGTTGTACTTGAAATAAATTCGATTTTTGAATACAATAACAATTTAAAAAACTAAAGGAAATCGAATATTGAAAATCCCCTCGTCTTAATCTCCATATACAATATTAAAAATAAGGCATATTATTCTGCTGATCGTTTTATGTTGAAACCATATGATATAAACGTGGTGTGCTTTTAAATATAACTACTGCTGCCCTCTTACAGACAGACCCTGAAATAACTTCGCTGTAACGTTAACCATTATTACAAGGCACCAGGAACTTTCAAAGTTATTGAGACAGAATGAATATTAGTAGTTCGTGTGCGTAAAATTAAATTGCAAGAATACAATCTAGTTAATTACTTGGTTTATTATGAAATTAGTATATACATATACGTATCAACCAATATCTTCGCCTCTCTAATGGCACAGCAGTATGTTTGCGGACTTACAACGCTAAAAACTGGGTTTTGATACCCGTGTTAGGCAGAAAACAGATAACCTAGTGTGTAACTTTGCAATTAACTTCAAATAAATAAACAAAAAAGCAACATTTTATAACGATTCGCATCCAAAAATTTCAATACTTGGGCGAAAGAGTTTTGTTTGTTTGTTTTTTGAATTTCGCACTAAGCTACTCGAGGGCTATCTGTGCTAGCCGTCCCTAATTTTGCAGTGTAAGACTAGAGGGAAGGCAGCTAGTCATCACCACCCACCGTCAACTCTTGGGCTACTCTTTTACCAACGAATAGTGGGGTTGACCGTGACATTATAACGCCCCCACGGCTGGAAGGGCGAGCATGTTTGGCGCGACGCGGGCGCGCACCCGCGACCCTCGCTTTTCGATTCGCACGCTTTACGCGCTAGGCCATGCCAGGCCAGGGCGAAAGAGTAGCTTTCTTGTCATAATGACAAGTCCTATGTAAGAATTCTGTTCAAAAGTAATTTTTAGATGGAAGTGATCCTCAACATTTCCCTCGTACCAAGTTGCAATATGTATATAACAACATCCCGTTATTCTTTTAACAAAAAATTATATACTTTGTTTTTTAAGTAAGAAAAGAAAAACAACGGTTTACTAAGTCTTCACGATTTTAGGTTTTCATATGTACGCGTATACATAATAAAGCACGTTTTACTTTCGACTTATTACGTTGTTTCTTCGACAAAAGTAAAATTATTTATATTAGTCTAAATAGAATAAAAGATAATTAAAATGTGCATATTGTACAAAATATTACATGACTTTTGTCGAAGAACTTGCGTCATTATTAAAAATCAAGTAAATGTGAATTTTACTAATTTTATTTGAGGCAAATTGCATACCCAGCTCTGTCACATAAGAGAAAGCGTGAAAGAACCAGCAAAAGTCTGCAAGTAAAAGCGAACTTTAATTCCATAATGTTTATTCTTCTTGAAGCTCTTATAATGCACTTCAACTTAAACGTTTTGCAGGTTATTTTAAGGAGACTGCATTCGTCTGTCGTTTTTTCTCTTAAAAACGTGTAAAACACGTGCAAATTGGCTAAAAAATGAGCGAAATATCTGCGAATATATTCAGTAGCTATCATTTGTTTTCAAGAAAATTATTGTAAGGTAGAAGAAGTAGATTGTGAGGGAACGTGGAAGTCGAGTAAAGAAACTTGAAAGAAATGGCAAAGCAGTTGAGTTATTTTTTGTTCAAAGCAGCCCATTTTACAGTAGATATGTGGTTAAGATATCGACTGTTTGAAGTTGGTACATTTAATGGATTAAATTTAATATTAATTATGAGTTTTGCTTCCAGAAGAACCTATATTCTGTATGAAAAAAGAATAAGAAATATCCTAAAAATATTTTAACCCTGAACTACTCCTCTAATGTACGCTTAAGCGCTTATTCTAACTCTATTGTAAACCGAAGGTTAAATGGTGTGAAACGGAAAAGAGGGAAAATTTAACAGAAGGAATATTTTTATTCTCCTCTTGTGACTGGCTATTTTATTACTGTATACTTTGTTTATTATGCGATTATTCTCCTCTTGTGACTGGCTATTTCATTACTGTATACTTTGTTTATTGTGCGATTATTCTCCTCTTGTGACTGGCTATTTTATTACTGTATACTTTGTTTATTATGTAATTATTTTCCTCTTGTGACTGGCTATTTTATTACTGTATACTTTGTTTATTATGCGATTATTCTCCTCTTGTGACTGGCTATATTTTATTACTGTATACCTTGTTTATTATGCGATTATTCTCCTCTTGTGACTGGCTATTTTATTACTGTATACCTTGTTTATTATGTGAAACAAGCCAAAATAATGAACTTTTTATTTATAAACTTTGATTTGTAAAACTTTTTTTGTGGTGTGAGGTTTATTCAAATTTAACTATTTGCAATAGAATAGTTAATTCAGTAACGATATACGGGTGATTCTATAAAATAGTTTTTCATTTTCAATATATGGGAAGGTAAACTTTAAATTCTGGACTTTATTATCTCAACGTCAACTGACTAGCAACTTTTTCGGAAGTTTCGTCCTGTTACATGATAAAGCAAAAACTGTTGACGAATATTTCTATGTCATATGCAATAAACACAGCTTTAGGTGATGTAGACATGAAAATCTACGTAAGGTCGTGGAAAACAAAATTATTTTAGTTAATGGAAGGTTTTAGTTAAAGCTGTCGTCATTGCTACAGAGATTCCACTAAAAGAAACCTTTCTGAATTGTCTAAGTCACGTGTTTATTCATTGATAACAAAGATCCATGCATACACTCAGTGGTTTAAACTGACAAAAACCCGAACTCTTATTAAAACCTTTATCTAAAAGGATTCTAAAATTATTTTTTGTTAAACATGATGCACCTATTTGAAGAGTGTGTCGACTAGTTTGTGGTTATTCCAGTCCAGGGATCTTTTTGTTGTTGTTGTTATTTCATAGCGTGAAAAATAAAATTCCAGAAATAAAGGCCCTAACCCTTATAGATATATTGCCTCTAGCGTAGAGTTGACAAATCCAGTGTTATTTATTGTTACGCCAACACTTCTTGTTTCAGCAGTAAGAAACAAGTTTGAAAAGCGTTAATAACGAACAGTAAAACTGACTTCCAAATACTTCCCGAAAACATGAGGTAAAACTACAAAATACTAGCGTAAGATATTAGTGATGGTTGATATTTGTCATGCTTTCTGTAAGTGTAGAAAAAATTAAACTAATAATAAATCATACAATTTTTTTCTTCTTAATTAATCTAAGCTTATTTCTCAGAATATTCAACAAAATATTTACTTACATTGAATGAAACCTAAAAATATACATATCCACTTTTGAGCTTACTGCTAGAATTTAAAAACAAAAAAATTGTTAAAATTAGTGTAGAAAAATATTTTTTGTCAAACTCGACCGAAACTACTAATACACAGCTAACTCGACTTACTATTTCGTTTGTTGTTATGGGCCTATCGGTTATTCTAGGGCTAATCCTACATCACGTATGTTGCTAGCAAACCATACTGACTAATGTTATAACAAATGAAAAAGAGTTACAGGCCATGCAGGAGATCATGGTTGCATTAAACAACTCTATACAACTACCTGAAATTCTATAGAAGTAAAAGATATAACTTATCTAATAACGTGCATAAAGAGAAATTAAATAGTTGCTGAAAACATAAACATTACAAAAATCCCTCCAGTCTTAACCAAAGCAAAAACAGTGATTTTTTTTTCTAGCTGCTATGTTCCGTGTGTATTTATAAATCACATCTAAAATATACGTGGTAACCATAGGAAGCATATACGCCATCCACACATTTTGCATCAGAAATAAAGTAGATGACGATAATTTCTCACATCAGGCACCATTCTCATGTGGTATACCATAATCTTCACAAATGTAGCCTGCGGATTTTCATTTAAATAGGTCTCAGTTATCTTAGCGTGTCCCTGCCAGAATGGTCAACCAAATGCGGGAACAGATATAAATGCAGGCGTGACCCTCACAAACAACGAATGTGTGTGTATAACGATCGCTAGAAATAGCTGGCTCCGTTGTTTGGACAGATGTGGGGGAGAATAGCCATTGTCCAGCTAGGGTTTGAAGTTACAGCAAAATATCCTCTCCGTGTCCACTCCCCACGTGCTCGCCGTGCGCGTGCATTCAACCGGATGGCTCAAAAATCGTAGCGAACCGTCAACACAATAGCGATGTTCAGCCCTGCCGGTTATATTCCGACAACCAAAGGAATTATTGGCACGTAAACTATTTCTTCAGTGTGTGAGAACTGGCATTCAAGTCTTTAAGTTAATTAATTAATCACAGTTCGAAACAGACATAATTGTTATTTTGTAACTAACAGATAATACACAGAATTAAAGTAATTTTTGAAGAAAAAAAACACTATTTTATGGATTACGGAAACTGGGTTTTATAAAGTCCGATCCGTATTTGTGTAAAGTATACCAAATGCTATTGGTAAGTTGACTATGTAACCCGCTTTTTCAACTTTTAACCTCTTGATAAATAAAAAACACTGAAAATAGTGTCTTTCTATTTTAGCCTTAATATATAATACTTTTATATTGTACGTGAGGAAGTTTTCTGTCACTTTCTTACGTTGAATTTTCTTTTGACTTTTTTCTACTTTTGAAAAGTATAAACCACACCTGTTTTATCCACAAGTACGCTACAAACGTTTAAAACGATGTGTACGTTTTTCTTAAATATAGTATCACTTCAAACAAATTTAACATTTATAACACTAAATAAGCCTTAAATGTAATTAAGAAACTTAAAAGTGCTTGGTTAAACGAAACGTTACGGTACTTTTTCAATCTAGGGATTCTGTCTGTCCAACATTCCGGATCTAGTTTATTATAATTGTATGTGATCGTGCCGGCTATAAACGAGTATGGAAGGTGGGCAACCGCTTAAGGCAGCAAAACTTGTAACAGTAAGAAAACAGCGTATTATGACGCATTAACTACTTTAGATTTGTCATATACAGTACCAACAAGGCTTTTCCGTCTTATATCAAGGTTTGGCCACTGAGTGGGATACAATAAACGTAGTTGTGGTCTACGTGTTATCATATCACCAACTATCATGAATACCAACCGAAAATTAAATTAAGTAAATTAATTGTAATAGCTATAAATTTCATTTAAGTCATTTATAGATCCTAGTTTAGGGTAAGAATTAATATCACGGTGTTATATTTTATAATTCCGATTATTTAGTTTTTTATGATTAAAATTTCATTTGGATTAATCTTACTATCATTCAGTAGAACTGGCAAAACACCAAGATAATTTTCTTCCTGGAGTTGGTCGAGCAACCGCAACGTTAAGAGAAAACTACATTAGTATTTCTAAAGACTTGAGAGTAAAAATTCAAAAGAATATGGTATAATATGTCAATTGCTCTCATCTGTCATATTCAACAGCGATGAAGCTTTTCACCCAATACCAGGGCTCATTAGGCTGGTGGTGATATTTATTTTAATTTTACTCTCAAATAGAGTTGCAAATTTAATGTTCACTGTACCTTATTGTAATTTACTTGAAAATTACATTTATAGATACAGACACGGTAAAAGAATTAACTGAAATATAAAATAAGTTAAACTACAATCGAGTATACTTTAAATATAATTCTTGACTTTTCAGTTAAAAGGCCTAAGAAAATCAATTTCTTCTTAATCTAAACTGTTTGAAGTAAGACACACAGAGTGAAATGTACTATACTAAATGTTTACAAAAAATTTGCCACTTTGTTCATATAATGTTATAAATACATAAATATACTACTAGTGCAGGCTTTCCGCAGGGGAACGACATTCTAAAACCTTGTTTTGGGCAGCAAAATACCTAAGTCAGTCCTATTTTCGATATGTTGGGAAATAAATACAACTAAAAGTTTTTAGATGCTAAATGTAAATGAAGTAAGATGCCTTGTTATCGTGTTTACAAAATATATTTCATTACACTGTGCCACACTTGAAGAAGACATTCAAGTTTGGAGGAAGGGTAGCTTAGCCTTGGTATTGTACAAGTTGTAGTGATTTGAGTCAACGTATTGAGTAATCTTCACCCTAAAATTCTGATTTGTAAATGACTTAAATAAAACTATTAAACTTCACCTACCCAATCTGGTTCACACCATAACAGTCGTTGGTCATGAAAACTGATGATATATATACATCCTAGACTACTATATCTGTCGTATCTCAGCTTGCCTAATGAGAACTTTGTATTGATGTAAAGGTCTCGTCGGTACTGGATATGGCAGATGTAATATGATTAACATGTAACATATTCATCTTTGCTTCTACTCATAAGTAATTAGAATTTCCTAAGTTTGGAACGTGAAAGAAATCTATAGGTAATGTAAGGAGAAGGCATAGAGATAGCTGAACACAGCTACAAATCCAAAACAAGACTGCTTCCTTACCGTACTGAGATCATCGAGACGCTTTTGAAGGCCTTACATAAACTCAGAATGTCTATAAGAGACTGGAGGTTTGTAGCCATGGAAAGTCTATGTAGACTCAGCTACACAGCAAAATGGGTTTAATACTACTTGACGTAATCTATCCAAGACTGTACACCAGCGCTTTTTATAAATGAGACAGTGTTTTGTTCCAAAGCGATTGGATGATTAGCGCGACTACCATGTTAACACGATTGACCACTAAGGTGGCGAGTCTATTATGACCTCGAACAGCAATAGCTACAATAGGAAGACTGGCCTATGTGTATCCTGGGGCGACTTTCTGACAGATATGCATTACAAGAATGAGATCCTGTATATTTACTTCTGGATAGTAATGTTACCCACATGATTTTGAATGAGCTCCTACATAGGGACACTACTGTTCCATCTGTGCTCCTAACATAAACTTAATCGAGTATATCTGGATCTCCTTCTTCCATGCTGTTTGGGCCCAACTAATGACTCTCACTAGTTTGGAGATGCTAATATTTGTTTCATATATTGTTTTCTCATCAAATATAAAACTGCCCATATATTCTGTAATGCGCATTGTGTCATTCTGAAGAGCATTTTTGCTATGTTGAGGTGTGTAAAGATACGCTGAGATGGCATTATATATGAGATCTTTTGAAAGGAAAAAAGTATACAGTTATTAGTACGAATCACAAATCAGTTAAAATATGACGTTGTTAAAGGAAACACGTTAAAAGATGGGTGCTACTTCTTTCAAAGTTGACATGAATGTCACCTTTTAAACGGGTTTTGTTTTCACATATTTTGTTAAGTATTTTTATTGCACAATGATTATTTAGTCTAACTCATTTCGTCACATTTTACATGCTGTATTTATTTTCAAAAGTGATTCCTATGGATAAGTATATATGTCAAGTAAAACGTGACTTGTTATAAGGAAGAGGGCAAAAAAGAGGCTATTTTAATATCTATATAATAAAAAAAATCACAGAATATCTCATGTATGATATCGGATCATACAAACACAATAACGAGCAAATGTTATAGTTATGATAAAATAAGATCTACAGATATCATTGTATCATTATACATATTGGTAACATATACTTATTCTAATTCTTTTGTTCAAATAATATTATGGATGAAAACAAAACGTTAACAACAATAATGAAAAAATACTTTCAACTAGCGTGTTCACTTCTCTTGGTCTGAATGTCACTTTTCAAAAGGAGTCATATGTTTCGTATACTGATTATAATGTACGTGAAAAAATCACAGTCAGCATTAAATAAGTGATAGAAAATGATCCTTAGCTTAGTAAAGTAGATAACTATTTTAAACTATTTTAAACTCTAATAAGCGATTATGGGTGTAAGTACAAAGTTGAAATCGTTAGCTTTCGTGCGTTACTTATATAGTTGGATGTATGTATTTAAAGTGTGTAATTATAATTCATAATTATACATAATACATATTTAAATTAATAAATGCTGGTCTTGCTAAATATTTACAAAACGTAGGTAAATTTAAATTATTAAATTTATGTTATATGATTTTAATGTATATTTAACTTTTACACACAGCGTCGTAAATCTAACCTAAAAAGTCAGAAGAGTGCAAATCTCCATGCTGTACTGTACTTAATATTTTAACATCAACGTTTCAAAATAAATTTACAAGATATATGTCTAAGATAACTGTAACTTTCTTACGTATTTTTGCAGCTTAACCTATAAAATACACAACTTAGTGCAACAACTGAATGATGTTTTACTGGTAAGACGGATGTACAATAATGTAAAAAAAAAAAAATCAGTGTTTAATACAGGAGTATTTAGGAAATAGAATAATAAATTATTTCTGAATAAATAAAAGAAGGTCTTGTTCTGGCGATGAAATTTCAAAGTATAAATCCTTGTAATTCCGTCACCATGATACATTGTTTGAGTAGGTAAAATTCACTATACGTGAGTCGCTTACCTTGTCCACTTCAAGACTACTTACGAGTAATTAACGTATGAATAGAGATTACCACCTACACAGGTCTTCACCACAATGACCTATTTTCGTGATCCGAAACCTAGTATCACAAACACGCTCTGTTAGAGAGTTTAGGATCTCCTCCCTGGAGTATGAACTCAAGCAATGGAGTGAATTTGTAGCACAAACAAAACACATTAACGTAGTTTATCACATATGCATATTTGCGTTAATGAGGAAAGACAGAACGTCCACAACTCAAGTTTTGTTCTATTATATTCGAAGGTACTATCCAGACTAACTGTTGTTACAGAAGCTTTAAAGTATACGGTTCTCTGCCCAAATGTGAAAAGGGGACAAATAGTTCAGCTTATATAGCATTTTCCTTCAATAAATAACGAAGGTGTAGCTTCACGGAGTTAAGCGCCAGACCAATGAGCCTGAGGATTTCTTTGATCATCGTGTTAAGATACGTTCATCAAATAGCACGTCATCGAAAGCAGCATTAAGCTTTTGAAGAAAGAAAAAAGAAGAAAAAGTGGGATTAAAGGCTCAGTGTTTAATTTAAATATTGTGTTTACCCTAATTCCTCATCTCATTCATGACATATTAGATTACCACGTTGTTACAATTACTCTTTGCTAAGCGCATAACATCCGTCAAATCAGGACCAACGTGTAATCGGCTTTACTATCGTCCGAATCCCGGGCATACATGCCTGCGCATGGAAGAAGCTGCCGTGACGGCTTAGCTTGGAACCGCCTAACTTTCTTAGCTATCATTCAGGAAAAGAGAAAAGAAGAACACTTATAAGCGGCTTACCAGGATAACCAACGGTAGGATGGAGAAGGTCAACTCCGGGTGAAGGTAGCCCGATCCCGTTCACGGGGTAAGGTGGAGACTTGAGATAAGCCATACCGGACGAGACTGTGGTCTGGCAGGCTGCTGTAGAGAAAGGAGAACACGAAGAATTAGCTGGTTGGAACGCCACGGTGCCAGTACAAGGAAGATGACCACAGTTGACACTGAACTCGATGGGCGACACCACGTCTGCCAAGCTGGAAGAATACGTTGTTGGTCCCGTGTCTGCTGCTCTAGCGGCACCTGCATAATATAAAGTGTTGGTGAACTTGTACTTGTCTAGAATTTATTTATTTTATTTTTTTGCAACACATCTCTTTTGCTGTTGTTGTTTTTTACAAAAAATTGTCAACTAGAACTATGATCTTTTAAGCCTACCTGTAGTGAAAGAAAAGAGCACTTTATTTCAGAGCAGGGTCACGTCACCTAATGCACAGATCAGTCTATGATTATACTCCCACCCTTAAGCCCATCAGTTTTATTACTGACACTGTTGCCACACAGGAGTAGGCTCGTCCATCAGCTAACAGACCTTGCTCTGGGTAATTTGACAGTGCTTGCACGAGCACAGCAGGCGCTCCTCCTTTCCGAGCAGTTCCGCACGTGACACGCCAATCACGTGCTCATCGCAAGAACAGATGGCCGCTAGCAGGCTGAATTTTGAGCGTGTCTATCTTTTGATTGGCTGATTGTTCTACTGCGTGCGAACGTAAAGACAAAAGGAGGGGCTATGCAGAACAGTTTTCTCGCACTGGTTCTATATGCTTGCAGTGGTATGTATGTCAGAACAAGAGGAAAAATAAGTAGATTAAAACGAAAACAGGTCATCAAATTTTCAAGTCGTTCTAAAAGAAGCCGGAATCAAACGGCGACCCCACCACAAGTGACAGTATCCGGCAACGAACCGAACGAGAACTGCAAAAAGCGATAAGGGCAAACAGTTTTTGCAAACCGGCTATTAATTATCAAAACGTTCGTTCTCTTAAAAACGATTACTTTTTTAGGCATCAGTACCGAGAATACAGCAGCTTCTACTGACTGTATTGATTTACTTCACAATCCATAATAAAAGAAGTTCTCAATTATTGGCACTTTGTAAACAAATACAACACACACACACACACACACACACATATATATATATATACACACCGTAAAACCTGTCTAAGGCGGAATATTTCCGACTTAAGCAGGTTTTCCGGTTAAACATTGTGAACATGCATTTTCTTAATTATATATAATTTTAAGCGGAACGTGATACTTGCTTGACTCAAATATAAGGAAGTAGGAAGTTTATGAATAAAGTTATTATAATATTTATGCTGTATTTATTAGAATAAGAACAAAAATGGACATTCAAAATGTACATAAGCACAGAAAATCTTAATCAAATTTATCTTAGGAAAGTGTCTAGTTTCAACTGTTTCGTTTTTTTAATGGACTTTCTCATGCGGTTAAAAGAGAACGCCAATTCTACGGCCTTTTCATGAAGTTCATTTTTCCCCCTCCATTTTTGCATACAATTTGATATCGTTAATATAACTTAATACTTGCGATGAAGTAGGAATTTCTATTTCCTCACTATACTTTCCATTTTGTTCATCTTCTGAATCTCTTACACTGTTACCATCTTGCGAATCTATTATAGATTTTCAATCAATTTCTATTAAAACATTCTCGTCAACGTTCACAAAACTTTCCACGTTCACAGAATCATCTGTATCAATCTTCTCAATCAGAGTTTGGGATTTCACTAGAATCGTTATAACAAATAACTTATAACAATAACAAATGAGGGTGTTTAGTGGCTTTTTAAAAAATGAGGGTGTTAAGTAACTTTTCTCTAAATTTTAAAATTAGGGAAGATAGGAATTTATTTTTTTGTGAGAATTATTTAAAGAGTAGAATTTTGCACTTAAAAGACAAATATACTTCTACAAATCATGACTCTAATTTAGCTGCAAACATAATGACAGCAGAAAAAAACAACAAAATATATTTAACCAATACTTACTGTAACAAAATATCCGAGAATTTATTAATATTTAAACAAATTATTAATTAAACAAGAATTTATTAATATTTAAAGAAATTATTAATTAAATAAAAAATCAATATTTAATCGAAAACATTTTTTCCGCCTTACTCAGGTTCCAACCTACTTATTGATAGATGAGGAAGGTAAAAGATAGTTTTCCATCCGCTTTTCGTAGGTTCCGCCGTATAGGCCTTTTATAAGATAAATCTTAAGATAATGCCGCAAAAGTTTTGATATTTTCGGCTTGTACAGATTTCTGCTCTATACAGTTTTCGGTTTAGACGGGTTTTACTGTATACTTTAGTGTTAGATTTTAAGGTATTTAAAATTTGATTTTTTAGCATAAATTTGCTGTCGTGAAATTCAAGAAATACATAAGTCTGACACACCAAAATAACTCTTTCAAAACATTTAAAAAGTAATAAATACCAGGTTAGTGTTTAGAGTATATATAAGGAAGTCAAGTGATTTACAAAATCGTAATTTCTGTTAAGCCTGCATATATGTGTATATATTACTGGTTATACTAGTTGTTTGTCAGTTATTGGTATCAAGTTTTGGGATTCACGTTTCGTAGAAAATATGTTAATATGTAATTTAAGCATAGACACTCATATGTTAATATGTAATGAAGAACATACACTGAATCCGGTCATGGATGTTCACCGCGGAGGGGAACATTTGACCAGAAATGTCTTTCTTTATCCATTCAACAAATAAATGTACACAAATTTTTTTATTCGCTTTACAATTTCACACCATGGAAAATATTTCTGTGATGACCATGAATCTCACATGAGAAAACAGAGTTCTGCAGAAAATAAAAGTTTTGAAACGGCTTGATAAAATGACAAATTCTTGTCAAAATGTCATACAGATATAATAAAGTTTTTCATTACCCAGTCAAACCGTCTCAAAATTTTTAGTTTTTAAAGAAGTGGGTTTCTCGTTATGAAGAGTTTTGTAGGTTAATAAACACCACGATTTTTGGTTTTTAAATAAATTTATAGATGTGACCAAGCAGTTGACCTCGAACTGTCCAGGACATGGACAGCAACTCTAAATAGTCTCAGGTGTCAAGGACACATGCCATGTTCCATTAGTCTTCCCCGCTATTCTGCTTCTTCACCTGCCAATCACGCCTTATCATCGAGTCTATTGTTTACACTAATGGAAGGTTAAACGTGTGTTTAAAATGTCATACATGACGACACGCACTTTAGAGTGACAACTCTTTAGTGCCTGACACGGGCCAGTAATCTTTTGGAGAAAGTTTTCCTGCTACACATACTGTGCTTTATTATAAGTGCTTTATGACCTGTTTGTTTTACAATACCATCTTCATGTTCTTGTGTAGGTGTCTATTTCAGTCGGTCACAGAACTAAAAGTTATTGGCCATAAGACGTCTTTACAGATAAAGAAAGATATTTGTCACAAATATTTTAACCACAGATTTACTAATTATTTTTTTTTTTTGCTTTCTGTCGTAAACTGTCGTAGGATTACTTGGCTGATGATTTTTTTTAGTAACTAGTTAACAAAGTTATACTTGATGTTTTATTGCTAACGCCAACGTCTTCCCAGCTTTTGTTATCCACACACCCCAAAATAAATATAGTTCCTTGCGAGCCTCCCTCTCTTGTTGTTGTTAATTGTTAAGTAATGAGATATGAAACACGAATACACATTAAAATGTTAGATGTGTTGTAGTAATCAATTATTATTTTAATTAATATAAAATATATGAAAACACTTAATTTTACATTATTACTGTTAACTCTACCATAATCGCTCGCTCCCTCAAGAGATTATTTGCAACACCTTGGGAGGATGATCGACACTGAAATTAAATATGTTATATCCTGACAAACAGCTCAGTTAACCCTAGAATTACTCGTACCCTACAGCTTTTTAAGAATTTTTTTCTAAAGCATGAACCCACGACATTGTTAGATACAGGGTTTCCAAGAGCATGTACGAAGCAAACAGGAACAGACGTTTAATATAGCAGTTAGTTCTACAATCTGCCGCAGAGGTCTCCTATGCGTTTAATAAGTAATTTCACCTAATTTGTTTGATTAGTTATTTACATGAGTGTAGTAATAATGAAAAATATACAATTTCTCAATATGATATAATAACCCGCCGGTAATAAACAATAGGTAAGCAAGTTGGTGATTTGAGTATAAAAAATATACGAATTTTCTGTATTCACACTTATCATTTTAAGACATTTTAAAGTATTATGATTTCACTTTTTCTTTTCTTTTTTTAAATTTCGCGCAAAGCTACACGAGGACTATCTGCGCTAGCCGTCCCTAATTTAGCAGTGTAAGACTAGAGAGAAGGCAGCTAGTCATCACCGCCAACTCTTGGGCTACTCTTTTACCAGCAAACAGTGGGATTGACTGTAACTTTATAACGCCCCCACGGCTGAAACGGCGAGTATGTTTGGTGCGAGGGGATTCGAACCCTCGAGCCTCGGATTATGAGTCTATCGCCTTAAACCCCCTGGCCATGCTGGGCCTTCATCTTTTCCACAGACTTAGTCACATATTTATGTTTTTCAGAGTTTTGCAAAACAATACATGTATTGAAAATAGAGTTGTATGAAAGAAAACAGAGAGGACGGGGTGTCCTCTCCCTCACCTGTTGTTACTGTAAACTTTTAGTATCTATATGTTGAATCAACGTTGTTGCAACTACTGCAGGATTCACAAAAAAAAACTGGAAGATTTGGTAACATACATAGCCAGCTGTCTCAAGTTTATGCACAAAATAACAAATAATACAGAGTTCCCACAAAAGGAACACCTACATTACATGGCCTACATTCTATCACCCATGATCTTATCAGTGAGAGCACGATTATGATGTGACATGCAAAACACCAATTCCAGTAGATTTGCAGTATTTGCAGGTGTTACGAAGGGATTCTTTTATTGGCTATACGTACATTAAATGTGTCGTCAAGTTACAAAACTGTGAGAAATAAAAATAATACAATGTCTAGATGATACAGCAGCTGTTCCGAGAAAGTATCATCTATTTCAACAAGCCGATGTTTTTTTCCAAGTCTGTATGGCCCGGCGTGCGACTCGTAATCCGAGGGTCGTGGGTTCGCATCCCCGTCGCACCAAACATGCTCGCCTTTTCAGCCATGGGGGCGTTATAATGTGTGGTCAATCCCACTATTCCTTAGTAAAAAAGTAGCCCAAGAGTTGGTGGTGGGTGGTGATGACTAGCTCCTTCTCTCTAATCTTACACTACTAAATTAGGGACGGCTAGCGCAGATAGCTCTCGTGTAGCTTTGCGCGAAATTACAAACAAACCAAACCAAGTCTGGATGAAACCAAACCATTGATTTCGTTCAATACTATTTATATTTTATTAGGAATGTTTGTTTGTTTTTTTTAATTTTTGCACAAAGCTACTTGAGGGCTATCTCTGCTAGCCGTCCCTAATTTAGTAGTGTAAGACTAGAGGGAAGGCAGCTAATCATCGCCACCCACCGCCAATTCATGGGCTACTCTTTTACCAACGAATAGTGGGATTGACCGTAAAATTATAACGCCCCACGGCTAAAAGGGTGAGCATGTTCGGCGCGACGGGGATGCGAACTCGCGCCCCTCAAATTATAAGTCACACATCTTAACACGCTTGGCCATGCCTATTAGAACTGAAAGAAAACTGATATCCAATGAATAGCAATAATAAAACAAACATAAAAAGAAAAGCTTTTAGGTAATAGATGATAAATGCTGCTAATAGTAAGCACGAATGCGTAGTTTGCATACAATGCGTAATTTGCGCATGTATTTAGAATATCTGTTTGAAAAGATATCCAAGCTATGAAATGTTTCTCTAATTCACAGCATGCAAATAAGATTTCTAAAAAACGCTATTTAATGCCTACAGCTAAAATATTTGTTAAGGATATTTTTTATTTAGCAGATTACACTATTTAACGCAAATTTTGTTCCTGGATAGTATGCGTTATTTCTTAATCGCTTATGTTGTAAAAGTACAGAAAATGTCCATTATTCCCATCAAGTTTTACTTTTGTGACCTGGATAATGAAATTTAGAAATTAACCTATTTCCTATGTGAAAACGGGCAAATTTGCACATTTTCATTTACATAATGTCTGAATAAAACAACATATGAATCAACATTTGCATGTATTTATACTAAAGTTATACAAAAATGAACAAAAATGTTTAGAAGTGAGTAGTTTTTCCAGATTTGCGACTGTAATGTAAATCACTTTCACGTATCAGCCCCCAAATATAGTCTCCCATCATGTTTTCGTTATACGCTCCTTGGTAGCGGCGTTCAAAGTCCAGTATATCTTGATGGAAGCGCTCGCCTTGCTCCTCTGAGTATGCTCTCATATTCTTCTTGAATTTATCAAGATGAGCGTCAAGGATACGGACATTCAGGGACATCCTGCTGCCCATTTTGCCGTATTTCTTTACCAGAACTTCAACCAGTTCTGAATAATTTTCGGCCTTGTGATTTCTCAAGAAGTCCCGATCCACTGCGACAAAGCTGCCCGAAGCTTTTGTTCTTCCTTCTAAGTTTCCTGGGGAATTCTGTGTGGTCCAGGATCTTCTTTATTTGTGGTCCAACGAAGACACCAGCTTTGACCTTTGTCTCAGACAGCTTAGGGGAGACGTCTCGAAGGTACTCGAGGGCTGCAGGCTCCTTATCAAGAGCTGTGACAAATTGTTTCATAAGATCCAATTTTATGTGCAATGGTGGGAACAAAAAACTTCTGGAGGTCCACTAGTGGCTCACACTTGACATTGTGCCTCCCTACAGAGAACTCGATCCGTTGCGGCCAGTGCTTCCTGTTGTAGTGCACTACAGTGTCCCTGCTGTCCCAAAGGCAAAGATAACAGGGAAACTTGGTAAAGCCTCCTTGGATAGGTTTATGTGTTCACTTAGGCAGCTGGAACTAAACTGAAGTGGTGAGTGGTAAGCCCCCGTGTATATATCACTAAGAAAAGTTCTAGAAAATGCTAAAAAGGTTCTTGAAAATTCTCGTAAGTTCTACAACATTCTAGAACATTTTTGTAAGTTTGAGAAAATTCTCTAACAGCTACTCAGCACTGAATCTACCTGGAATGTTTTGGAAAATGCGTAAATTTAAAAATTTAGTTACCCAGGTCACAAAAGCAAAGTTTGAAGAGAAAAATAGGTCTTTTCCATTTACTTTAGGCATAAGCAGTGGGGAAATAACACTTTCTGCCCAGGAACAAGAAAAAGGTGGGTGTTTTCTTATAACAAAGCCACATCGGGCTATCTGCTAGGCCCACCAAGGAGAATCGAACCCCTGATTTTAGCGTTGTAAATCCGAAGACATACCGCTGTACTAGCGTAAAGCAAAGGGCGAGCATGTTTGGTGTGAGCGGGATTCGAACCCGCGACCCTCTGGATTACGAGTCAAAAGCCTTAACTCATCTGGCCCTACCGGGCCTCAAGAAAAAGGAAACATTTTGTTACATAGTGTTATATGTATCTAAATAATAGCTATAAGGTTAACTGATGCTAAAATATGCTGATACACCAACTTTCAAATATTCATCATGAATAAGAATATAAGTCATTTATTATACCCATCGTCGATACATATACATATATATATCCTTCTACCCGTCAAGTCACTGATTATATAACCCTATCACTAACTACTGCTTAGAAAATTAACTCAGAATGTTATTGATAGCTTGTTACGCACAGAGGTGCGTAATGAATAAAGACTGATTTGTAGTCTTAATGTTTGAGTTTAACAAGTGTTTGGAAAATAGTACCGCTAAATAGAAAAGCTGTGCAGGTTTGGCTACTAAACTTCAAAAAAGGAACCAAACAAAACAGGGATGGAAGTGGATATATCACTTGATCCGGCTAATGGTCACATAGCAGACTAAGCCGTCTCGACTTTACATGTTATATAAGATCCCTACATTACCAGCTTTCCCACTTTTCTATAGAAAATTTGGTGTTTGAATAGAACCTTCGCTTTCATCATTTCTATATCTTTCTTTCAGTTCACTTTAAAATACTACTGTTATGACTAGTTACAATACAGTAACACTCTACGACTGGAAATTCTGGTTCTATTTGTTTTGTCGGTGAGGGAGCCGGTAATGTAAGAATTTTATTTTCAATGTAAAGTCAAACCAACTTAGTCTACTATGTGACCATGTATTAGCCGGATCAAGTGATATGTCCACTTCCGTCTCTATCTTGTTTGGTTCCTTTTTTCTAGCCTAATAGCCACTCATACATAGCTTTTTTATTTGTTTGTTTTACAAATTGGCTACATTAGTTATAGCATTATAGAGTGTATTCTAAAGCTTTATAACTTTTGCATGGAATAATAATAAAATAAGTAATCAATGATCGTAAAGACTGTTATGCTATATCAAATTATAATAAAATTATAGTTACTGCTAGAATTAGATAGACGCTAAGCCTATTGAAGAAAGATGATAATGAACGAAAATTAGGAATCTCGACTTTGGCTATTCGCCTGTTTTTGATATTGGGACGTTCAATAGCTGAAAAGCGGCGTGTATAATGGAGATAGAACGAATATGCGAAGGATCTCTATCTTCGGTGTTCATCTGTTATTGACTGGTAATTCCTGTTTGCACAAGAATTAAATGGTTTTCACTTTTTTTAAAGATAAACTGTGCATATAATAACAAAAATAGGTAATCAAAGATCGTGAAGGATGTTATGCTGTGTCAAATGATGGTAAAATTATAGTTAATGCTAGAACTAGGTAGGTGCTAGGGTCTGTGGAAAAAGATGATGATGGCTTTAGACTTTAGGAGACTTTGGATAGCATATACCATGGAGATAGAGCTACTACGTGAGACAGCTCTTCATATTTAGCTTATAATGACTTGTGAAGAAGAAAATCTAGATGACTTTTGCACAGGTTTAATACAGGCGTCTGTGCCATCCCTTTAGAAAGAGTGGTTAAAATACTTAGATCAGAGATCATCAGGTATTCGTTAGGTTGTTGCATACAAGACGTTGAGGTCAAGGCTCAAAATTTTATATTTATTCGTGACGAATACTTAGTTTCGAGGTCGTATTTGTAAGTAATTAGTTTTGAAGTTGTCATGTGTTTATGTGCTTTTTTTTAAATTGTTGAATACGAAGCGTCAAAGTCGTGGGTCGAAGTTCAATGTTTAAGTGTTTGATACTTCGCTGTGGAGTCCTGCTGAGTTTACTGTTGGATATATAGTATCAGTACCACGATATGTGTTCTTACACTTAACAGTGCTTGAATTTTTTATTCTGGTGTCAGCTAATACAATTATTAAATACATAATTAACGAAGTCAGCTATTATGCAAACGTGGTATGAGAAACTCATACCTACAACTTGTGATAAGAAATAAGATTGCAACCAGATCAAGACATACAACTAACACGTGATAAGAAGTAAAAGGGAGACTATAAATAGAACAAAACATACAACTAACACGTGATAAGAAGTAAAAGGGAGATTATAAATAGAACAAAACATACAACTAACACGTGATAAGAAGTAAAAGGGAGACTGTAAACAGAACAAAACATACAACTAACACATGATAAGAAGAAGAAGTAAGTGTGTAAAACCAAAACAAGATATAGAGCTAACACATGACAAGTCATGATGACGAGAAACCCACTAGAAGTAAAAATGTTTTCTCAAGATGGCTTGAGAATACATTAATACATGACAAGAAGTAGAAAGAAGACTGTAACCAGAGCAAGACATACAACTGACACATGACACGAATTAGATGTAAAATTGTAACCATAGCAAGACATACAACTGAAATGTGACATGAATTAAACGTTAAAACTGAAACCAGACCAAGATATACACTAAAGATACCCAGTTAGCACTGTAGTATGTATCCTAACTTATACTTCTACAAACTGGAATTCGATACCAGTAGTGAGCCGAGTACAGCTAGACTTTGGTAGCTTTATGCTAAATAACAAACAACACAGAATTGACACATGAGAAGAAGTAAAAGTGAAGGTGTAACATGAGCAAGAGATCGAAGCAGCACGTTACAAGAAGTAGATGTAAGACTGTAACAACAGTAAGACATTCAATTAACACGTGACAATAAGTAAAAGTAAGACTGCAAATGGAACAAGACATACAATTTCACGTGAAAAACGTAGAGGTAAAGTTGTAACCAGTTTATAACATACAATTAACACGTGACAAGAAGCAGAAACAAGGGTGTAAATGTTTTTACTACACAAACGCGTGATCGGAAGAAAAATAAAGACTGTAACCAGAGGAATGCATAAACTAATACGTGAGAAAAAGCAGAAGTAAAACTGTAGTCATAGCATGTCATATCACAGACACGTGATAATTAGAAACGTAAAGACTGTAACCTGAGCAAAACATAAAATAACGCGTGACCTGAATTAAAAGTAAAATTATAACCAGATCAAGAAATACAATTAACGCTCTCTGGTGACACATCATATGTCTGCGGACTTGTAGTACTAGAAACCAGGATTTAATACCAACGGTGAACAGAGCATATGTAGCCCTGTCTTTAGTTTTGTTCTTATAAACAAACTACAAAAGCATACGATTAACACTTGAGAAGAAGTAAAAGAGTAATATGAGCATGAAACACAAGTAGAAAGCGACAAGAAGTAGAAGTAAGGTTGTAATAACAGCAACACATACAACTAATATGTTACAAGAAGTAGAAGTAAGGTTGTAATAACAGCAACACATACAACTAATATGTTACAAGAAGTAGAAGTAAGGTTGTAATAACAGCAACACACACAGCTAATATGTTACAAGAAGTAGAAATAAGGTTGTAATAACAGCAACACACACAGCTAATATGTTACAAGAAATAGAAGTAAAACTGTAAACAGAAGAAGGCATACAACTAACACGAGATTAGAATAAGTAAGAGTGTAATATAAACAAGAAATACGTGTAACAAGCGACAAGAAGTATAATATTTTAAACAGATCAAGAAAAACAAATAACTCGTATGTCAATGAGTAGAAGTTAGACTATAACTAGAACAAGATGTACAATTAGCACATCACAAAAGTAGAAGTAACGTTGTAAGAAGAGCAAGATATCCAATTAACAATTGACAAGAAGTAAGATTGTAATATAAGCAAATCACATATAACTAACACGCGACAAGGAGTATAAGTAACGCAGTAACCAGTTCATGACATACAACCAACACGTGAGAAAAAATAGGCGTGAAGTTATAACTAGAGCAAAGCATGAAACTAACACGTGACAAGAAGTGGAATTAGAAATGTGATCAGAGTACAACATACAATTAACGCGTGATTGTAAGAAAGAAAAAGTAAAAGTGTAATCAGAGCAATACCTATATAACTCACACGTAACAAGAAGTAAAAGTAGAATTGTTATCACAGCAAGACATATAACTAACACGTGGTAAGAAGTAAAAGTATGATTGCAATCAGATAAAAACATACAAAGAAGGCCTGATAAGAAGTTAAGCTACAAAGAATAAGAAATACAAGTGAGACGTGACAAAAGTAATGGTAACGCTGAAACAAGTATAAGTAAGACTGTAACTGGAGAAAGACGTAGAATCAAGACCTGATAAAAAAAAAAGAGCGTAATCAGAGCAATACCTAAAACTTAAAAAGTAGAAGTAAGATTATAGAATCAGAAAGACATGCAACTAACACGTGAAAAAATGTTGAACTGAGACTGTAACTATAGCAAAAAGAAAGATAAAAAAAGACTGAATCCAGAGCAATACATAACTAACATGTGACAAGGTGTTGAACTAAGACTGTAACTACAGCAAACAGAAAGATAAAAAAAAGACTGAATCCAGAGCAATACATAACTAACATGTGACAAGATGTTGAACTAAGACTGTAACTACAGCAAAAAGAAAGATAAAAAAAGACTGAATCCAGAGCAATACATAACTAATATGTGACAAGATGTTGAACTAAGACTGTAACTACAGCAAAAAGAAAGATAAAAAAAGACTGAATCCAGAGCAATACATAACTAACATGTGACAAGATGTTGAACTAAGACTGTAACTACAGCAAAAATAAAGATAAAAAAAAGACTGAATCGAGAGCAATACATAACTAACATGTGACAAGATGTTGAACTAAGACTGTAACTACAGCAAAAAGAAAAAAAAAAAAACTGTATCCAGAGCAATACATAACTAACATGTCACAAAAATTTGAAGTGAAGTTGTAACCAGATAAAGGGATAAAACTAGCACGTGACAAAAAGTGGAGGTAAGATTGTGACCAGAGCACGATATACAACTAACTATTGATCAGATGAAAACGTTAGATTGTAACCAGAGCAATACCAACAACTGACACGCGACTAAAAGTAGAAATCAGACTGTAACTAAAGCAACACAAGGAACTAACACGTAACAAGAAGTGGAAGTAAGAATATAAAAAAAGAGCAAGATTGTAATATCCTAAACGTCATATAACGATCGAACGAACATTTTTAATGTATTGTTACTTATGTGGATGTATTATTGTTTACTTCTATAATTGATGTGGGTTTTACAACGTGAACATACGTTTCACTTTCACTACCAAACAGAAGCACTGCACGTCCACCAAAGTGTTTAAAAATTTTGACTGTATGGACAGAAATTTTAATTAATTAATATTTTAAAGTGTCAACGTGTAACTTTTCGAATCTGCTCAAAACATCATTTCTTGCTTAGAACTAATTTGTCATTGAACATAAATAAATTTTTATATTTTATGTTCACTTTGAGTAGCAAAAGATATAATTATGTAATTGCAAATCATTGCATGAAGAATTCTGTAATGTATTATCTCGTTCATCTAATACAAAAACCTAGTTATTGTATTGTATTGATTTGTTTGTTTTGGAATTTCGCGCAAAGCTACACGAGGGCTATCTGCGCTAGCCCTCCCAAATTTAGCAGTGTAAGACTAGAGGGAAGACAGCTAGTCATCACCACCCACCGCCATCTCTTGGGCTACTCTTTTATCAACGAATAGTGGGATAGACCGTAACATTATAACGCCCCTACGGCTGAAAGGGCTAGTACGTTTGGTGCGACGGGGATTCGAACCCTTGACCCTCAGATTACGAGTCGAACGCCTTAACCCACCTGGCCATGCCGGGGCTATTGTATTAATCATTCCATCTTCAAATTTTATATGCCCCTGTAAGTGAAATCATATTTTAAGCAGAGCTCTTGCCAAAAAAAAATCCATTTTAAAATAATAAATAATTGTAATTAGTTTCTGAACTATTAAAATTATACCAAGAGGATGTCGTGCGATCATTAAATGTTGTCTATAATTTCATCTAAATCATAAGATATAATATGATCATTAAATATTCTCTATCGTCTAAATCATGAGATACAGTATGGTTATTAAATGTTCTTTATAATTTAATGTAAATCATAAAGAACATTTATAATTTAACCTAAATCATAAGATATAGTATGATCATTAATTATTCTTTGTAGTTTCATATAAATTAGAAGGTATAGTATAATTTTAAGTATTCCCAATAGTTTTATATAAATCAAAAGGTATTGTATGATCATTAACATTTTTCTAAACTTTCATTTACATCACAAGGAATAGTATGATCATTAAATATTCCCAATAATTTCTTCTGAATCAGAAGATATAGCATTATTATTATTATGTATTCTCTATAGTTAACTCAGAAAGTATAGTATGATAGCCAATCAATAAGTATTATATACATTTTATTCAAAGTTAGATGTTTTATGATAATTCACTGTGAATTGTGTTATCTTCAAATTAAATATTTACAATATGATGATTCAGTATTCTTCGTGTTTTCGTCAAATTTTAAAGCAATATTTTAGTCTTTTTTTCTTAACAATTTGTAAAAGAAAACTCCAAACGGTGGTATTCAAAACTTCTAATTTGTGTGTACAGAATCTTTTAGATTTGAGCTCGTAAATAATACATTCTTACGTTAATATAGAAAATAGATTTTAATAATGTAATTGCATTTGAAATTGTATATCATTTACTACTGTATTCAGGCCTGGTGGTTAGGGCATTATATCAACTTCCAATCTGATGGTCGTAGGTTCGAATCCTATCTCCAAACATACTTGCTCTTTCTCAGTCGATGAAGGGTTATATTGAGACTGTCGATCACATTATTTGTTAATAATAATTAGTCCCAAAGTTGGAGGTGAGTGGTGTTCACTAGCTACCTTCCCTTCTAAATTAGGGAAGGCTGACGTAAATGGCCAATGAATAGCTTTGCGCGAAACTCAAAATCAAACAAACAGATACGACACTCACAAGCTTTTACTTTGAAAGTAACAAAAACATCAAGTTATTATTAAAACCAGATCTAAGTAAGCTAATAATATTTGAATTCATTTAACACATTTTGGAGCAAATTTAGTTGCTTTTCAGACAACTATGATTGTATATACCAAGAATAAACAGAAGTTTGGATTAGTAATAATCGATAAATAAGTTAACATGCGTGTCTATGTGTAACGTATATATATGTGTGGCTAGTAAAACTCCAATGTGAAAGACAAGGTACTGATGATCTAAGCCTACCACACACTTCCGCATACTCAGTACTCATTGTCTCACACTCCGGGCTCCCGGTAGGAGGCATAGTTCTCTTAACGGAAATTTGTCCCATTACTTGCAGACAGCATTTACGGACGAATTTGACCTAAGTTGTAAATGCAGGCATGCGGGTAGTGCAACAACTGAAGGATGCTAAGATAATCTTTCTGGTCCAACGACTTCGACAAGACTTTGTCTGCTCACAGGGCCCGCCTGCCGTTCACCTGTAGTAAGAAACACTGAGACAATAGCGTCGGCTTGTGTCAGTAGTTAGGACAGTGAAACTTCACTTAAGTTTAAACAGAATTTAAGGCAAGCAGAGTGAGCATAAAAGCACTTTAAATGCACAAGTAATTGACCGGATATACGTTCAAGACGAGAGAGGGTGTTGCGCCTACTAATTTTCCGCGTGCATGAATATTGAAACTGACAAAGGTTCGAATCGTCACATGTTTTCAACCACATGGGTCACATAAGAAGTGGTTACTTACCTAAAGATTATATTGTATAATCACGGATTGGCCAACAATATAAGACTTATAACGCTACTGATCTGGTGAAGTTGAATTTCACTTCGTAAAGGCTCAGTTGTAGATTCATTAATTATTATTTTATTTTGGAATATTACGATGTTTAAACACAATTATTTACTCACTCATATGTCACAGGTTAAAATCTCCATCACACCAAAGATGCCTGCCCTTTCAGCCGTGGGAGCGTTATAATGCCACGATCAATCCCACTATTCGTTGGTAAAAGAGTAGCTGAAGAATTGGCGGTGGGTGGTGATGACTAACTGCCTTCCCTCTAGTCTTATACTGCAAAATTAGTAACGGCTAGCGCAGATAGCCCCTTGTGTAGCTTTGCTTGAAATTCAAAACAAAACAAACCATACGTCACATCGCAACGACACTCAAACAACACACGCAAAAAAAATGTGACTGGTTGGTGTCAAGTTTTGGATGGTTTTTTTTTACGTTAAAATTGATTTACTTTACAAAAAAATATGCAACTAACAGAATGCACATCATACCAATGAAATCCTGTATATGTTATCTGTATACATAGATTAGCATAGATTACATACACACACGTATATATTTATGTTATAACACTTGAAACGTTTTGACGGTATAAATAACTCCCTTTCTCCTGAGAGTTTTCATGCTCTCAGTTCTATCTTATATATCAAGTGATATATATGTAATTTTGTAAATAAATGTCCATTTTCTTAAGGTGCATTCCTTGGACAAGATTAAACAAATAAGAGAAAGATTCGATAAGTTAACAAATGTTCTGGAATATTATATTACCTATTATATTTTCCTTTAAGTTGAAAAGATAAAACAAATAAAATTTATGCTTAAAATATTGATATGAGGTAATTGTGTGCGGACAAAATTATTTTAGAAGTTAAGGAAAATTTAAGGTATGGTTATCGTATGAAATACTTTACTGGCTATATCATTGTTACCATCAACCTTTTTCTTGAATATATCATTGTTTTGCTATCAAATATGTTATTGTTTATATCATCAATCAAACACTTATTGTGTACGTCACTATTCTCAATAATTATTTTACTGTGTACATTATTGTACCATACAATTTTAATTGTGTATATATATTATTGCTCATTATCAAACATTTCATTGTGTACATCATTGTTACCATATAAACTATGTTGTTATATATGTTATTGTTCTTGAGTGTTTCATTTTTAAAACCAGTTCAATTAAAGCACTGCAGTTTACACGTTGGTAATTTGCTTGGTTCTGTGGAGATTTGGAAAGAACAGATAAAAATATTAAAATTTTATTTAATTTTAAATTTTAAAAGCAGTGAAATGCGTGTGGTTGTGTAGTTTCGAAGGGAATCACTGATGAATCTTTATAGAGTTTTAAAACTCATATTTACAAAGAGCTGTTTTTAAAGTGTATTTGTAATTTCAATGTCGACTTTACAGTAAGTAGCTGATGCAGCACTTGGTTACTTGTTTTTATTGTCACACATAAAGGGTAATGCTAAACGTCATTGTTAATGTTAACTCCACAGGTATTTATACATTGTCTGTTTAGGGATTTTTACTTCACTGACAGAATGATATCGACACGAATTAGTTCAATATCAGTTGATTTAAATCGTCTAAATTGCTAAGTGATTAAAACATTTTGACGTATCTTAGAACGGCTGGTATAGGTATTAACACTTTTACTGATAAAGCTGAGCCTAAGGTGACCTAGGAAGGTCGAAACATTGTTCACTGCTTTATTAGTAAAAGCGTCAATATCCATACCAGCCGTTCTGAGATACATTTTTACTTCCAGTGGGTTTCTCGTCATCAAGTAAAACATTTCGAGTTTTAGCCACATATATTTTTTACATAAAATAAAATTTGAATTTTGCCAAGGAAATCCTGACTTTCGTAGCTTTTGCAACTATTTACTTGATCGTAAGTAATAAAGTTTCTAAGAATGTCGTGCTGATAAATGATTAGAAAATATTTCGTTATGTACTTCAGTGGTTACTGCAGTCACGCCTATTAACATTTAAGCGCCAGCGATTTGTTTCCTCTGTATCCAACGCCATGCACGCAGCACGTACACGTCAGGCAGCATGCCGGGGAAGCTGAGTGTTTTATATCGGAAATGCAACTGCCGTATTCAAGCACACTTATAGCCTGCGTAATTGCGGGGCTTTGTCAGATACATCCAAGAGGAAGACAAATATTTGAGAAAAATCGTGAATTACAGCGAAAAGCGGCCACCAAAGTCAACAAGCCAGGAAGCCCTGGAGAAGCTGAGATGACGCTTGAACGTGCTGCCTAGGTCATCCATCCATAAAGAGCCTTGTTCTGCGTGCAGAGCCCTGCGGAGAAAACCGCCCACATCATTAATCTCCACAAGAGCTATTGGAAGTATTCATAAATCCAGAAAACTTCCGGACGTCGTGTCTTGCGGCTGTGGTGTTGCGGAAATCTGTCAAGAGTAATATGTTGCGATAAGGTTAAAATATTGTAGAAAAGTATAAGAAGGAAAGTCGCAAAAGTGTCGATGAAGCATCACATAAAACCAAAATAACAGACAATTTTACACTCGGATTCTCAATGTTATCAACAGTTATATGATGTGTTACCAATGGCAACCGTTATGAGTGACGTCATCCTTTCTTTCTACTGCGTCATGATTTGACAAATAAGGAGTAACAACAGAAAAATTATAAGACAACTATTCACCAAGTCAACAAGGAGATAAACTATTCCAAAAATGTAGTCACTGATGACAATAACAATAGCTTGGTAGTACCGGACAAACAAATAGTACATGATAAGAAAAACGAGAAACATTAGTTATTCATTTCAAAAGCAAAACATAAAACTAATAATTATTTCATGGGATTAAACAATCAGATAAAACGTGACAATAGTGTTTCTTTTGTATTAACAACCAGAGGTATAACAATAACTAAAACTTGACAATAACATTAATTAAATTAAATCAGTACATCAAATAAAGCTGATGATAACAATAGGTATCTTATGTAATAAGAGGAACATTGCTATGATAACCAGCTCAACTTGTAGTAATATGGATGGCGGTTATTTTAGCCTAAATTATTTTTTTTTCTCAACTGCGATTTGTAGCATCATCAAGTTGTCTCTCGCAAACGAGTCTTTCCGCATGAATGTTTTATTAATAAGTGTGTAAATATAAAAACTATTTGAAAATATAACATTCAAAACAAGAAGCACAGAAAGTAACTTATTTAATAATAATTTAAATAACTTATGAGTAAAAGCAAAGAAGAATATGTTATTATATGTTAACCATATTACATCTGCCATATTCAATACCGATTAAGCTTTTCCTCCAATACCAAGACTCATCAAATCGTCTGGGATTGAAAATATATAGTAGTGGTCTAGGCACCATTTACATAACCATTATATGAACAAAGACTTGTATTGCGAAGTAAGTGAATTGTAATTATTATCAATTGTATTTAAATAATTTATTTTCATAAGTGTTATTTCTTAATACATTTTTATTTCGAAGATATCAACTAAAGATTGTACTACGTAAGTGAATTGTAATTATTATTAATTTTATTCAATCATTTATTTACAGAAGGGATATTTTCTGGCACGTTTTTAAAAAGTTTAATATATCAACTAGTTATTGATATATTACTACAGAAAAACGTAAAATTCATTTTTCAACCTTTTTAAATTCTAAAAGTATATTTTGTGCATAATAAGCAATGCAAAATTATAATATTTAAAACATGTTGTCATTTGGTCCTAGTTTTACATTTTTATCAGATTTATAGCAGAAATATAAAAAAAACGGATTATAAAAACATGTATTTTGTTCCCCGTTGAAACAACGGGATTCTTAGAACACACACAAAAGACGGTGGAGCATGTAAATTTGTACTTTGTACACTAAAAGAACATAAACAACAGAACTATTTATTAAAACACGTACGAATGCTTACGACACAAGCATACATAATGGATCCTAAAACCTAATTCTATACTATGAGCAACAGATCAATACAATACTTAGAACATGCAAGTACGAACGTGTAGATCACAAACGTAAAACAGGATCGGTCTATAACATGTGATTTATATATTGGAATCACTACAAATAAACAGTAAAATCCTTAGAAAATGCATGTGAATTTTGTATAAAACAAAGAAATAAGACCTTGGAGCTCTAGAACACGTGTTGTGCTCTTTTGCTTAAAGTAGAAATAAAGAAATAGTTCTTAGAGCTCATGTGAATAAACATAAGATCAAAAGATAGTGGAGTTAGGAGACATTTGCATCATTAGAAGAAAATTTAAAATATCGTCCATCAAACTTTGATATTTATGTTTGTCCTGTGTCTCATTTTAAAGTTACCCATTTTGGTTTTTTAATAAAACTTTAAGTACCATAATTAATGAAATGTATTTCAGATTTTCTTTTTTGTAGTGTCTTTAATTGCTAGAACTGGAGAAAGTTTTGTGTCATGAATTTAGTGCCTCATTTTGCTTGGTTTACCTTCACACATCTCAACCTTTGAAATGCGTTAGCGTAAAAGACACATAGTAGCCACAGAATTACATTGACATAAATCAATAAAATATTTTAATCTACTGAAAGTATTAATAGGATCTGTTAGATGATTTGAGTATATGAATGACAACGTCCCCCTAATTCAGCACCTCTGATAATACGTTGAACTGGAGGCTCCCTCTGTGAAATATAACCTAACAAAAAACAATGATATGAAATATCTTTATTTTTTTATTTTTACATTAAGCTTCACAATGGGCATTCTGAATTGTATCAGCTACAGGATTAAACATGGGATTTTAACATTATAAGTTGGTAAGCTTACCACTAAGTCAGAGGAGAATGTAATTTCTTCTTGCAAGTAAGGTTTCATCTAATGCGTTTTTATGGGCTTTAATAGTAATCCTGTCATTCGACAATAAGAGGTCGTATTGAATGAGTTCACTTAGCGGATCAAGTTAAAGGTGATGTACCATAACACTTATCCACACTCCTCAAGATATTGACTGAGTAGTTTTAAAATCATCCTGGCATCTTCTCATAGCCTTTGTATAAGCTTTGAAAGATGATCTTTAAAAATAAACTGTATGTGGACCGCGCTTTATGTCCTTCTTTTGGTTTTCAGATAAGTGCACGTTGTAAACGATTTTTACAATAGCACAGCTTATTGAAAGTACAGTCATGTCCATTCTCAGTCAGCTTACAGGAACTCGTTAATGGTAAGTCCATCTTTCTCTGAGATCTTTAAAAACACTTCTCGGTCTCTCTAGTTAAGTGTTTCAGAATGTAAACGGTTTATTTGACGTAAAGTAAAAGAGTATGTTATCCTGGTAAAATAGAAGCACTGAACAATTTTTTGGTTTGATGAATAAATAGACAGAGGGAGAGATTACTTGCAAAAACGTCTACACCTGTTAAAATAAACAATATAATCTTTGCTAACAATACAACGAGTGATCACTTGTAGGTCCAATAACAAACAATAAACAATTTGTCATCTCATGAACAATAATTCTGTACGAAAAGTATCAGTGCAATAATTATTGAATGGGAAATTTCGCTTCTAAAACGTCAATAGAAAACTTTCTAAAGAATATATACACACTTCCCTTCACTCAATTCACATTATTGCCATCAAAGAGATATTAAGTGTAGAAAATAATCTGGGAAAATTTATTTTATTCAAAATGGTTAATGAAGCCTTTCTAGGTTGCTTAAATCCAAGATTTACTAGCAGCTATAGCCGAAATAGCGCGTGATGTTAGAAATGGACTGAACCAGGAGCACCGTAACAAGAGAAAAATCGAAAAAGGAAAACTTGTACTTGTCTTATGTCTTAACTAAAACTTTTAATGAAGTATTCACTGATTTAAAGATGCTAACTTTGAATACTGATCTTGCTTCACAACATCTGATGAATATGTGCATTTTGAATGTTAGGTTCTTTAAATGCATGTAATAACTTTTTACAAGTTCGACAAGGGTTAAATTATTTATATTTTCTGAATTTATCTTTTAATAATTCATTATTATTTTTATTACATGTTTTTTGTTATATTTTCTTCGCTTTAGAACAGTCAAGAGCAGCTAGACGAACTTTCAACGTCCAAATTTTGGATTATAATACTGGTGTAAATGAAGAAAGATTTGTAACTTACAATGTAAAATATCAAAGATGAAGAAGGTATTCTAAATTATCAGACGATAAGGCTTTTGAATAATAATAAATTCTTCACATTTCTTGTAGATCTTTATTCAACGTATCAAAATGCTTTTTCACTTACCTGTTAATTTGTTTCTGACATGTAAAATTTCTAGTGCTGAGGAATCAAAGACATGTAAATGAAACTATTAATACCATAAAATATGATGGACCTGTAGACAGTTGATAAACCTTTTAATTTGAAGACTAAGCAATGAGAGACCTGCCAGGAGATAAGTATGCATATATAATAGTTCCTTTATGGTGCAAATATATATACATATATATATAAAGTGAGTGATGATTGGGAGTTATACTAGTTAGTTTTTAGTTTAGATAATTGGTTGGAACCCTTCATATTAGTATAATTCGCATACTGGGCTACTAATCAGTGCCTTATCACCTGTAATGGGGTTGGAATGCTAACTTCAGGAGGCAAGTTTATTCAACTTAGTAGCCCCTAGTAATAGTACCTTATTATTATTATTTTGTCTTTTTTTTATTTATTTTTTTTTACTTTGGAGAGCAGTCACCTTCTTACAACTATCTGCAGGCAGTGAAGGGTGATATAGATGTGAGACGTTGTGGGTTTGAGCACCTACATCTCGCTCTCCTATTTTCTATTTCTATATCTATTGCTACTTCTTTATTTTATTTCTTTATGTGAGACTGGCAACGAAGGTTAAGACTGATAGACGATGTATTCCCACCACAATGTAGGTCCTACTTCCGCAGCCACCTCCAAAACCTAGGGTAATTTTATATCCCACGCTATAGTCTGTACCCTGTGGATCTTTTCAATTGGTGCAGTGTTTTTCATTTTTGTTTCGGCTTGTTTTTGTTTATAACAAATTACCATTAGTCAGTTGTTTGTATTTACTGTTTTTAACGCAGTTCTTCCTTTTGATTTTGGTTTATTTTACTTAACTATTTAGTATTAACATTCTCTCTATATATGTATTTGTATAAGGTATAAGAAGCATATACACGTATAAATGTATAAAATAGCGTTTGTGAAGTAAATAAATAAATATATTATATAATAACTGACTTGTGATATAAGTATATATATAAACACAGTAATTATTTTGTTGTATGAGACACAACGGCTATATTTGAAACAATATTTAAATATCTTATATCATGTTTTCGTTATTTGTTAATGTATTTCAAGGTTCACAAAGTTTTTGAGACAGCTCGTTTGTAGAAAGCCTTTTAAAACCTAACAGGCGTCTAGAGCATCTCCATCAAATTTCTTATATTGGACAAAGGAAGTTATAGAAAATTATGTGTAAATCGAGAAAAATAAATAAATAAAGAAGAGTGTAAAAAACGTTGTCGATATAAAATTATTGTCTTCAATTTCTTTTGTCACCTATTGGTACGATGATGATGTGGCTTTATTACCAGTGTCGAAGTGCCATTTTGGAGGAGATGCGGGACTCATTACGTAAAGCACTACACATTCTAACAGACTTGTAATATTTGTTTTGCGCGAAATACGTCATTTATTAAAAATGTGTGGTTTAATACACGCTAGGCATGGTGAATCCATAATTATCATTTTTAATAAAACAAAGTGTTCTGAAAGTATCTGCCAGAAATAAATGTAGATGAGATCACGGTCTATCAAAAACATCTCTGACACATTCAAAATACCAGCAATGCTCACGAGAGATTACCCATACAACATGTGACAGGCATCAAATACATCAATGATATAAGATCACCCACAGCGTTCCAGATATGAGCGCTGCTCATCCATAGTACAAATAACATGGTTAATTTACTGTTACACGTTTTCTCCTGCCTATAATCTTAGCATTAATAAAATCAATCTTTGGAGAAATATGGGTTTTGATCAGTTGAAATTATTTTCAAGCCACAATAGGTTTTAAAGGGTGTTTAAATAGACAAGCATTTAGTTTATGAAGCATATTGTATACGGAGAAACATTATCACATTTATAACACACAAGACTGTAAACGTGTAACACGATAATATTTTCTTAGAAATTTTAAGAACTTTGAACATTGTATTATTGATTACGGAGATAAATCATACAATGTTGAAATGAGAAAAATTGCACTTAAATATACAAAGATATCTACTTTATAGTGAAGCTGTTCTCCGGTGGGACAGCAGTAAGTTTAGAGATTTACAACCCTAAAATCCGATGTTCAGTTCCAGACGGTGGACACGGCAGATAGCCCAATGTAGCTTTGCTCTGAAACAATCAACCAACCAAATTATGGTGAAACTCTTCTTGCGACGTCAGTTGTGTAATGTGATTGCTTATAAGTCCTTTTCTAAGATAGGAAAATGATATAAAAGTGTTAAAAGTTGACTCGGCAAGGTTATATAATATCAATATACAATCTAAATTTTTGTTTACTCAAACCTTTCATATAAACTTTCTTGTCGCAAGTACATAATTTTTTATTTAGAAAGATCTGATCAACAATTAGTACACAGATTTAATTAATGTTGAATTTATGTTACAACATAGAAAAATATAGAAAAACATACAAGTGCATGTAATAGCACTTAATAGGTACATTATTTTGTTGTTTTATTTATGAGTAATGCATTATGAATATAAATGTTATGTATTCAACCACTACATTCATATTTATGAGTTTATGTTTATTGAATCCAATAACAATTTCAGACTATAGTAACGATGAGATATGTAGTTTTTATCTTATCCTAATTATCTAACCACAGCACAAACCAGTCTTTCCCTCCTTAATCGTAGTCAAACAACGCGCAATTTGTTATTCAATCACACCTTTTAAGCTCCAGATGCTAAAAAATAAGAGTTTACAATGATCTTTAATTACCCTTAAGACACTTAAAATTCCAAGATCATGCGATTAGTTTCGTTCGAACTTCATATAAGACGCTTTCTGATCTTATGCCGACGTAATTTCATTTGAATGGAGTGTAAACCTCTCTTAAAGATCACATGACCACTAATGCGATTAATGTCATAAATAAGATCTTTAAGACTTCTGTAATTTTACACACAAACCTCACTGATTAACATATATTGTTTCTGATACGATAACTAAATAACTGAGAAGGTTAAGCTGAATTCTGTACACACACGTTATAAATTCACATAAAAAAGTTATAACTTTTCATAATTCAGGATATAGTTATATTTGTCTATTTTGAAGTTATCTTTGGAAAGCAAAATCTTCTATGTTATTATCTAGACATATCAGAGACATAGCAGTCTTTCACGTTTTACAGCTTTAAGCTTTAAGAGCCAGTATGATTAAAACGTAAGCTGACTCAGCTTAAAGGCTTAAAACGGTAAAAATCGGATTTTGTTACCAGTGGTGAGAACAACATAGATAACCCTTTATGTTTTTTTTCGTATTTAATAAAAAACAAACAAGTTACAACAAATATTTGACATAAAGTTTATGTAACGCCAACCAAATTGTTACTTATGTCTATTTAGCATACAGTAGCTTATGTAACGCTAACTAAAATTCCTCCCCACGTCGCCAAACGTGTTTGCTATTTCAGTTATGGTGGCGTTATAATGTGACAGTCAAACCCACTATTCTTTAGTAAAAGAATAGCAGAAGAATTCATGGCGCGTGGTATCGACTAGCTGCCTTCCCTCTAATGTATCACTTTTAAATTAGAGGTGGATAGCGTAGATAACCATGAAGTAGCTTCGTGCGAAGTTAAAAAAATTAGGTACTTTTTTACACATTTCAAGGACGTAGCTACGAAATCATAATAAAGTATATATTATAAGCTGCACTTTAGACACAGATACACTTTAAATAACCATCATCTAAAAAAATTCTCTAATTCTTAAAACTTTTATTCGCAGGTTATTTGAATATAAAGTTTGTAAAAGCAATTTTATTCAAAAAATAAGAAACCTTGATTGATTTATTCCATCCAAAACCCATATTTAAATAAATCCATGCGTTTTGGCTATCAGCACTAATGCATTTTGTTCTTTGAGAGTTTTATAATAACATGACCAACTATTCATTTGTTGTTCAGAGCTTTATATTTATATTAGTGAAGCAGAATTTAAATTAGAAATTTAAAAACAATCCTGTAACTATAATGTTGACTTATTGTATATTGTGTTCATCCAACCAGCATAACCACAACAATGAGTCGCCTATATATTGTTAAGCACAAAGATGCACAATGAGCTATCTCTGCTCTACCAACAGAAGGTATCGAAATTAGTATTTTGTCGTAAATTGTGAGACTTACCGTTGAGCTTCCACGTCACTGAAACAAAAGGAAATATGTTCAACTGTATTTGAGCTTTCACGTTAAAAATGCGCAAGTTTAAAGCTGAAATGGGATATACTCTTATTATTTTATTTAGTGAGCTATAACATGGTTGAAAGATTAGTTAAAAGAAAGATAAAACGGTTCTTTAAGGAAAATTAATTCAAATGTAATATACGTAATGTGTATTATAACAAAAGATACTTCGCATATTACATACTATATAACTGGTTTTAATATTATTTGTGCCAGATGACTACTTGAGTACATATACATATATGATTAAGAAGATAAAAAACAATAAAATAAAATAAAGCTGCATTGGGAGCTTAACAGGCATTAAAACCGTATTACTGAAGTTCCAGTTTCTTCAGCCATTTTTATTGTGAAAATAGCCGTTGATTTCGAAGCATAGCTGAAAATTTGTGATCCTTCGTCAACATCAAATCTTTGTTTATTAACGGTACCAATCAGTGCGTCCACTTTCATTACAATTTATTTTGGAATCCAAGATATTTTCTAAATAACAATATTCTTCACTTTGTGATAAAGACTTTGGTCCCGATTGGCCTGGAGGGTAGTTTAGAAACCCTTTCTATTGTGAGAGCTTGGTTGGAAGATAGTTTAGGAACCTTTTCTGTTGTAAGAGCTTGGTTTGGAGAGAGTAGCTTAGGAGCATTTACTGTTGTAAGAGCTTGGTTTGGAGAGAGTAATTTAGGAACCCAACCTATTGTAAGAACTTGGTTGGGATAGTAACTTGGGAACCTCTTCCTGTTGTAAGAGCTTTGCTATGCACGTTTTCTTCTGTTGTTCTGATTTTTATTTTCATTACTTTTCGCGGCTCACGTTTAATAATATCTTTCACTGATAAAAAATGCACTGCAATGTTTGTCATAATGAAATGAGGTGGTTAAAAGGCTTCAGGCAGTATCAAAATACAAGGCCAATGTTGAAATTGTAATCTGATACGTTTTTTTACTTCACGCATACATTAATATACATTCCTGACAACTTGTTAGTTTCACTTCACTACTTTTATAATAAAGAAAACAGCTTTCATCTGGAGTAGGAGTGATATTGTCAAATTTTGCTTGTTAATTTCGGGTGCACCTTTGTAGTCGTTATATTTCACGAGTACTCAATTGTTCTTCATTGTCAACTTATTTAACTGTCACAAGTTATCGTTAGTGATAGCAAAGTCAAGACCGTGGCAACAAAATTCTGAGCCCCCTACAAGTTATGCAATACAAAGAAGGTAGCAGAAAAAGTGTGAAATCTTACAAATATAAATTTTCGCATTCACATATTTTTTATATATAGTAACTACAATGTACTTCCGCACAGTTTTTGAAAGTGTTCTGTTTCAAGAGTAAATAAAACATAAATTTAGAATAATAAATATTTTTATTTCTTGCTTTTAAAATTCATACGTCATGTTGTGTTGCAGTCTACAAAATGCATAATTCTTCTCGCAATTCATGAAATGCACATGCTTTACTGACAGTACAAATTACAACGTTAAGCGTCCCTTATGTTACGTCATTTTAGTGGCAGACAACACAGTACTGTATACTGGTGTGAGTGGCTAAAACTGGTGACCTCTGCCGGAGCCGTTTGGCTCTCCTATGGGTGATAATTTCTTTATTAATCAGTCAAATTATTCGACAACGTTCTGGAAATCCAACCTTTTTTCAACGTCCATTTTCATTGAGACGCTCCTGAAACACGAAAGGTTTTAGATAGGACTTAAATAACTTCAACTTGTAAAAACTCATCTCAAAGATTCTGCATTCACTGGAGCTGTAGGTAAACCAACACATACACACACTGGAGTGTTTTTTTTCTTTTATAACTAAAAAGTAGTATTTCAACAATATCGAACTTTTTGGAGAATTTAAGCTTATACTTTGGAGTTCAACTGTTAAATCAATTACATCACTATTTAACCTAGTTTTTCATCATCACCTGAAAACGTTACAACAAAATCCATACACAATCTTACTAGTTCATCATGTTCTACATTGTAGAACAGGAATCCAAGGAAATACTTGTAATCATAAAAAAGCAAATCAAATATGCCTAACGTTTTCACCAAAGCATACTTCACTAAAACGTAACAAAAATATATTTTGAATTATTGTTGTCAGCACTGATTGGTTCATCTTCCGATAGTAACATTTCTTTCTTCTGACACGAAATTCTGATTACTCTGTAACAACTGGCGATATCACCTCTTTATTGTTTATCATGGTATCCTCGACATCAAATGTTCTGTATTGAAGAAGAGTTTGCCTCATGCCAGTGAATCAATTATTAGTAATAAATACCGGCTGAATAAATTTATTTGTACATGCCTATCATGACAAACTTCTAAAGAAATTAGAAATCTCTATGATGCTAGCTCGTTTAATTTTCTAGTTCAGGAATAGGCTGCACTATTTTTTGTACTTTCCTTCATTTTCATAAATGCTACACTCTAAATAAAAGTTGTTCATTTCGACTACAAGGGCATAGTCATGTCTATTTTCTGCTTTGGAAATATCGTGGTCACTGTCAAATTGACTATCTAAAATGTATCAGTAAGCAAGATGACTATCATTTTGTAGTCGTTGATATGAAATTGACTATTAAATAGTAACGATGATCTATTAGTAGTCAGTTTGACTGACTCTTAGTCAATTTAAGCAATTAGTCAGTTTGACTACTTCCCAATCAGGATGACCATATCCCAGTCTGTTTGACCACTTCCCAGTCACCTTGACTACTTTATAGCAGCACTGCTATGCTAGTCTTAAGGACTACTTTGTGGTCAGGAAGACCAACACCATAGTCAGCATTAACTCATGAACTGACACTCTTGATGTTTCTTATAGCATTAAGGCGCAGTTCAAACAAATAACTATATACATGCATTTTGTTCCATAAATACAACAATTGAAACGTGACCAGGGATAAACTTTGTAAGAATTTATTTATTTATTTATTTACTTTTTTTTTTTGGGGGGGAATAAATTTCTTTCACACAAAATAAATTATACCTAAATAAATCTTATTTATCGACCACTACTATTTCTTCATTGTTTTATTTGACAATTGTGTTTTTATATTGTTGTGTGCGTGTGTTGGAATATTCGAATATGAAATGCAATAATCAATACATTTATTATTACAATACACAACGATCTAAGTTATGACTGAAATAAGCTTTCCCCACGTGGTTAACACTCGCACTGACACTACACGTCCGGGAAATGCATCCGATTCGTCTAGTGGTCCGCAGCGCAAATCGAGTACAAATGGAAAGCAGCTACATTAGGCGCGAGCGAGACTATCTCTTTTCCAGAGGGGTGTACCATGTCGAATTTATCTGTAGGCGGGAGTTCCTTGTGCAAGGAGGGCTGTAGGTGTTATTTGTGGAGAGAGGTTGATCATTCCTCAAGGTGGTGGAGGGGGAATTTAGGGGCTCACATACAACAATACTTACACGGGGGGAGTGAAGACGGCACAGTCCACTCCTTTGCAGCACCCGAAGGTAGGGATGACACTATAAACCCAAGGAAGGAGGAGAAATCACACACAATAATATTTTATCGCACCTTGGAGAATTACATATGACGTTTATAGAATTTATAATGACCGAAACTTGTACCGACATTGCACAATTGCCGTGCAACCGCGCAGATGATAGAAAGAAATCCAGCTAAATATTAATTATTTATGTCTTATTTTCCTATACTATGTTTCAATAAAACAATATAAGAATACGAATGTTTAACTTTCTAGATTAGCTGAAGTGAATCCATTCGTATTTTTTTGTACAACTCGTTATGTGTAAACAAAGATGGTTGCCCGTTACATTGTGTAAGTCTGTACTACTGTAGTTTAGTAGTAGTAGAGTAGGAATATTTATATTTAGGTAATGCTTTGAAGCAAGTATGAAATCGAAAACATTCTTCAGTTACAAATGCATATGTTTGGTATCTTGAATGCATATCCTGTGGTAGAATCAAAAGCCCTCAAAAATGCATGTTGCTGCTAGTGTTAAATTTAGCGCCAACTACACCGCTGCTAAAAAGATTTGTTACAGCCACCGCTACACAGATGAAAGTTGTATACTTATTAAAAGGGACCTCGTCTGCTATTATTTTATAGACCTTTGATAATGAAAGATGACATACGATGATACGTAAATAATAAATCCTTATTTTTAATACATCAGCAGAGCTACAAATGCTAAAGCGTACACACTTTATGCGACGTGCGTATTATGGCAGGATCCACTGACACAGCCAACAATGGAGTTACAAATGGGTGTGGCAGGTCAAATCATTTGAAAACAGCGAAAAAATGAAACATATATTGTGTTTAATGTGTGTTTCTTTAATTTAATATTACAAACTATCTAAAAATCTCTTTAGGTACAAAATGTATTTAAATTTTTAAACTCTATACTCTGAAATCGAATGGTGCGAGATATGAGCCAGTGCCAGGCCGTACACTATGAATAGAAGGCCTGTGATCGTGCAAAATATTCCCCCAACCCCTCTCCCGTCTTTGCTCCCAGGGAATTTTCTCAGACTTTGGGTCCCTCCTATATTCCATACCACATCCATACCGGTGAGAGAAATGTCGGATCCGGGGGATATTGCATCGAGTCATGAGCAACCGAGTTGTGTTATTAAAATAATAAAAATTGTATACCCTTACGAAAATCGGGGGATACTATGGATCACACATCAGCATGCGTATGCGTCTGCAGAAATTTTCCTTGTGTTTATTCTACAGCCCACAAGTCCTTTCGGATTTCTGTCCAATTTGGCGAATATGTTAGTTAGGTTGAGGTCTGGCCAATGAATGTTTTTTGGCCACCCCCATGGGGTTGTGGCAAGAATTTGCCTTTTGAAGTACGTTTTTATTCGCTAGATTGAGGGCAAGTCCGAAGATACACGGACAAGTTCGCGGGCGACCAACATTTCCTAGTGGTTATTGTTGAAATTTATCATTAGATTTAGTTAAATAAATGATGCATTTTACGTTCCAGAATGAAAACCCGTGACATTTGGATGCATGTCTTGCATGATAGTTATTAATAGACAGTGTAAAGTTTGGTAAACTTTGGAGTTAAACATGGCAGAACAGTCAGACGTTTTCATTATTTTCCCTTGCATTAACTGTAATTATAAGGTTAGGCATTTTAGCAAGCTTCTTTCACATTTTTCTTTGGTTCATGAGCATGAGCCTGGATTTGTCCCATGTGGGGTTAATGGATGTGAAAGACCATTCAAAAGCATCAGATGTTTGAAAGACATTCAAATAAAATGCATGGATGGTTTGCTACAACCAGTATGCATGATAATGAAGCTGGTGGTGAATGTGCCGAATACTTTATGAAACAGAGGTATAAAAACTCCGACAGTGATGAGGCAGTTGATGGTAATAAGCTAAATAATTCTGCAGCTGCGTGAAAATGAAAAAATACTTATAAAACTACAAGTAATTTTTAAAATTTGTCCTGTTCTCTTACGGCTGCCAAAGATGAACATTTATTCCAAGCTATAAAAAGAACATTGATCAGTGACTGGGTTCCTAGAAATAGTATAGTTACAGTGATGGAAGCTTGCAAGAAAGAAAGTCCTGACCTTTATTCCATGATTGAAAATTTCACTGACCACAATAATTTCCAGTCTTGAAGATAATTTGTCATTTGTAAAACCTGTTGAGTATGACCTGGGAATTGCTGGTGATGGGAAACATGACACAATGCAGTATGTTTATTTCTTTATTAGATACTCTGAAGTGTTTGCTTAAACATGATGATATTTTTAGCCAGGTTGTTTATCCTCGTCAGTCAGCTGATGATTGTCTTAGAGATGTCGTTGATGGTGAACATTTCAAAAACCATCAATTCTGGCAAGAAACTCCCCTTGCCCTTCAAATCATTCTCTATTTTGATGAGTTTACAGCTGTGAACCAGGCTGGAATACGAGCTCCTGCTTACATATATGCTGCTTTCTACTATCAGTTAGGCAATATTGAACCTGCTTTGAGATCTCAGCTTCATTGTATATTCTTAGCAATCTTAGTAAAGAGCCAAAATGTAAAAAAACATGGACTAAATACAGTGGTGAGACCTTTGATTGAAGAACTATCTGTTATTGAAAACATCAGTATTGACATTGTCAAACCAGAGGGAACATTCAAATTCAGAGGTGCACCTCTTGTTGTTGTTGCAGATAATTTGGAAAGCCATGCTATTGGAGGGATTCTTGAATAATTTTCTGCTCTCAGATCATGTAGATTTTGCATGGTAACTCGGGATAATCGAAGAAAGTTGACTAATATTTCAAAATGTCCAGAGAGATCTATTTCATCCAATAATTACCAAGTTGCAATGGACGAAATTGAACCGACTTTGTCAAGTACATATGGGATTAAAAAAAGATCGCCCCTGAACGTTCTGCAGCAATTTCATGTGGCAAATGCTCTATCACCTGATATATTACATGACCTTTTTGAATCTGGCTTGGTGTCAGAAATTTTAGTTTTACTCGTAGATCAGTATGTCTTGTCTGGATACTTCAGCCTTCAGTACCTTGCAGGCAGAATGAAGGAGTTCCACTACAAAGGAACTGATAAAATCAATAGGTCTGAGCTTGTTATTTTGAGAGGGTCAGTACACATTAAACAAAGAGCTGTGCAAATTTGGTGTCTCTTAAGGTTATTTCCATTACTGGTGGGTGATGCAGTGCCAGAAGGCAACAACAAACGGGAAGTTATGTTGGCTTTGCTGGATATGGTAGAATTGATAATGTGTCCATCAATATCATATGCAAGGATTGAATTTTTAAATAATGTGGTACAACAGTTCCATTCTCTTTATGAAAAAGAATTTCCAAATAAAACTCCCAAGCCAAAGGGACATTTTACTTTGCATTACCCAGAGATGACCCGCAGATTTGGTCCACTGAGGAATGTGTGGACCATGAGATTTGAGACAAAACATAGTTTTTTAGTTGATGTTGCAAGACGTACCAAAAACAGGAGGAATCTAGCCAAAACAATGGCAATGAGACACAAGTATAAACTCTGTTCACATTTGGAAAGCAATGGATTTCTTGGATTAGATGACTTTGACCTGATCTAATCCTGTCAGATTGTCTGTGAATTTACTCGGAGAAGAGCGAAATCTTGTTAGCGCATTTGTTGGGGAAGGCGATTTTGTTACTAAAGCATCAGATTGTACAGTCAACTGCCTCACATACAACACAGGGACGATGGTTGTCAGTAGCTATGAATTCGACAGTCTTCAATGTTCTTCAGTGATCTGTTGCTTTGTTCTTTGGGGAAAACCTTTTTTATTGTCAAATATACCAAACTGTTGATTATCACAGCATCTTCATGCTTAGATTGTAAACCCAATGAGCTATGAACTCCTGAGCATTCCAGATCTTTATGATCATTACCCATTGCCTTATTATGTGAACAAAGATGAAAATATGATCATCCTACATCACTACATTCGTAGCGACTGAATGATGACAAATTTTAAACAGTGGTAACAGAAAGAAAGAAAAAGACGAAAACTGCAACAGATGAAACCCCATCTCCAAACCACATCTCAGAACAGAGGCTATATGGATTAAAGCAATACTTGTGTGAAAATCCAGTTGGGGAGGATGAAACTTCTACCGAAAAACACAAGAAATGGATGAAAACTCCATTTGATTGAAAAAAGGGTGATCTTTGTAAAGTGGACTTGCTTATGGACAAAACTCTGCATGGCATTAGGAAACTGGTCATTGACAACACTCCTGTCAATAAACTTATAGAGCATTATCCTTTCCTTCTGGCATCACCAGCACAGCTATTGAATGAATTTAAGCGGCTAGGAAATGATGCACAGAAAGGAGTGCTCAACTTTTTCTCTCAATATAAGGACTCAGTAAATTCTCACCTGCAAGATAGAAACATATCACCAGAAAATAATCCATTGCTAGCATTTCTTACGAAACAGTCCTCACACATGCCTCATATTACATCTAGTAATGCCATTCTTGGTATCCCTTTTCTTCTAAAAGAAAGTGAAAGTATCATGGTGGGTACTGAAGTTAGGAAACCTGCTGAGAGTGGTATATACATTCAATGTGGTTCAATTTTTCAGTTTTGTGATCAGGAATTCAAACTATATGTTGATGGCTTTGATATTTGTGCCACTGAAGATTTTGTGGAAGCATTCACTATGTATGTAGGGACTTTTTATATTTTGAACTTTGCATTTCCAACAAAACTCAAGAAAACTTTCAACTCTGTTGAAAGAGTTGTTCCGAAGCTCTATGATGAGTCCAGGAAAATTACCAAATCTGATAAAGATGCAGACAGATGTGTTCTTCAGTTGTTTGATTTCTTGAATATCAAAAAACGTAGCAGCGGGAAATCTGTCAAAACTTCCAAAGGTAAAGGAAGAGAAAAGTGTTCAAAGCCATAAGGTTATATTAGATCTAGTAGTAGTAACTTGTCATGTGTATTTAATGCAGGGTGAATTTTCAAAAACCAAGTGTAAAGTTCAGTTGTTTATTTTCAAATTGTTGCTACATTTTGAATTTTATTTTGGTACATGTATATTGATGTACACTTGTGTTCAGTTTAGAATAAAATGGTGCTGCTAAAATGCATTTTTATATTTTTCAGGATGGTGGCAGGTTACTGGGAATTAGGTTGAATCATCAGATGGCTCCGGGGTTGACTGCTCAGTGACGGTTCTGCTGACCACAACTGACTGAAGATGGTCTCTTTGCCTAACAGTGACATTGCAGAAGTGGTCATGACCGGGTCAACATGACTTATCTTCCATGGTCGTTGAATGGTCATAATCACAACCGCTCCTTGGACGAATAGGGTCACACTGACTATGTTATGACTACTCTGTAGTGGTTTGCAGGTAGGCAATGAGACTATTGTCAGGTAGTCAGCATTCGTCAGAATGACTACCTAACGAAAGTCATAACGACTATCATAGAGCAGTCAAATTTATTACCTGCCAGGTATCCCTGCCACCATCACCTGACTATTTTCCGACTACACAATAGTAAAAATGGCTAATATTTAATAGTCATATTAGATAGTCATCGATTTTAGCGACTACTTGGAGAGTCTTTTTTGGCACCGCTTGACAACCTGATTTACTATTCAAAAGTCGTCGCCTTGACTAGTTCTTATTTTGAGTGATAACTATATATATATATATACTTTTTATTTAGAACTTTTCCAGTTTTCCATTTACAATTCTGCTCTTGCATCTAGCGTTGGTTAAATTTTTGAGAGTGATATTGACAAAGGTAACCCAGGTGCGTTTATCGGTTTGAAACGCTAATTTTTTGGTAAAACATCCACTTTGAGCACAGCTCAAATAGCTTATCGTGTAACTTTGCTCTTAAACAAAAGAAAACAAAATTTTTTTCATGGTTAAAATGTTCTTTAGGTTCTGATGCCTTGAGCCCCCTTGAGAATTGGGCCCCATGCAACATCTAGAAAAGCATCATTTGCTTTAATATAGTTTCTACCGCTAGGGTGCGGTCTAGTTGTATAAAAGAACATGTTTTCAAGAAAACAGGGGATTCACAAAATATTGCACAGTGTGTTATAACGCCTGCTTTCGCTTTAACCTATTTTCCTTTTCTCCGGGCTAGAATTTGTTAATTGCTGCGATAAGGGGCAGAAGGTTTTCTGGAGGGATCACCTATTTTAAACACTTACACCAATATGTAGTATTGTGTTGTCCGTCAGTCAGTAGAGACTAAAATAATGTCATATAATAGTCGCTTAATGTTGCAGTTTGTATTGCCATGTATAAATATAAACACTGCCGGCCAAAATCTTAAGGCCAATGAACATAAAGAAAAAATATCCATTTTGCGTTGTTAGACTCAACCACTTATTTAAGTAAAGCTTCAAAAGATGAAAATCAGAAAAGGGAAAATAAAAAAAACAAACTCTTTTAGCATTTAATAGGGAAAATGTGAACACTATGAAATTAGCCCAAACACTAGCTGCTCAAAAGTCTAAAACCATAACAAAAACAAGTCCTAAACAGGGTAGGAAATGCCCAACAAGAGGTCTCAGTAGTGAGTTGCACGGCCTTCATTGTGAATAACTTCAAACATTCACTTTGGCATGGTCGATATAAGCGTTTGCAGAAGGCTGGCTGGAATGTTACTCCAAGTGGTGAAGATTGCTTCACGAAGATCATGCACTGTTTGGAATTGACGTCCATTTCTATAGACTTCCCTTGCAATCCACCCCAAACATTTTCAATGGGGTTCAGTTGGGGCGAACACGTTGGATCGTCCAAAAGGATCACGTTATTTACCATGAAAAAGTCCTTTGTACTGCGGGCATTGTGGATTGCAGCGTTCTTCTGATAAAAGATCCAATCATTTCTACACAAGCGAGGGTCTTCAGTCAATAAGGATGCTCTCTCCAACATGCCAATGTAACCAGCTTCGGTTTGGTGCCCCTGTATAACCTAAAGCTCCATTGTTCCATGAAAGAAGAAAGCACCCCAGATCATGATGGAACCTCCTCCATTGTGTCGTGTAGAAAATGTCTTTGGTGGTAGAAAATGTCTTCCGTATCGTATAAATGACGTTGAAAGCCATCTGGACCATCCAGGTTAAATTTGTTCTCATCAGAAAACAAGACCTTCTTCCACTTTTCTACGTCCCATGTTCGGTGCTTCTCAGCAAAGTTTAATCGAGCTGTTTCGTGTTGTGGAAGGAGGCGTGGCCTTTTAAGACGTTTACGGTTTTCAAAGCCTTTCTTTCGTAGATGCCGTCTTATTGTTCTTGAGCTGCATTATGCGTCCGTAAAGGCTGATGTCTTGCCGTAAAACTCGTCGAATCTTCCTGCTCAACGTCGGCGAAATTTTCTTGGGCCAACCACTTGAAATTCTCGTTTCGTATCCCTCAAGGTCAAATAAGTGGTTGAGTCTAACAACGCAAAATGCATATTTTTTCTTTATGTTCATTGGCCTTAAGATTTTGGCCAGCAGTGTATATGTATACAAACTTGAATTTAAACACTAATATCTTTTGATGAAGCTTAATATGTTGAGGATTGTATTGCAATAAAAAGCGTGAAAAAAAAATTAAAATGTAATATTTATGACAAAATATTTTATGAACTACTTGTAGACAAAGTTTAAAGCATATCATGGTGTTGTTAAGAAACGTAGATTTGAAAGAATATATATATGCAAATCACAAACTCAGTTTAAAAAAATAGGAAAAGAAGATTAATAGAGCATTTTTAGACATTCCTTAACAACTATCACCAGTAGGTCAGTTATAAGCCAAGAGGACTCAAGGTCAGATACCAAGTTTCGATACTTGGGATAGGCACAGTACAGATAGTTCATTGTGTAATTTGCACATAACTACAAACGAACAAAAAGACTTGAGATCTATACCTTTTTTGAGGCAGAATGTATCTATCCCTTGCGATACATATAATCAAATAGTGATATTTTATTCTATCTCTTATATGGCCTTAAATAGCTGAATGAGAATTCTTAGCAATGGAATACAAATCACAAGACCTCGAATTCAAACTCGAGCATATGAACCATTATACCACACTCGGGCACAGAGAAACATCGCTCTGGTAAAATGCTTTTAGGTGTTAGTTGTCCTTTTTGCAAAAGGTCCACAAGCGCAAGTTATTGATTGGAAAAATAATAAGTTCTTGAATGAACTAATCTGTATAGATATACATAAATTAAGTTTCATTGAGTAACATAAGTTGTAAAAAAAATACAAGAAATATTAAGTACTAATTGTGTGAAGACGGTGGATAAGAAAAAGAACTTATTATGTAAATAAATATTCGGTTTTAATGTATTCACTCTAAGAATCCACGAGTGGAAGCAAAGAAGAATATATTATAATACGTTAACTGCAAAACCTATGCTACATCCACTGCCTACGAGGCCTTTTGTATAATACCTGGGCTTAACAATGACAATTTTATGAATGAAACTGAAGACTCACCAAATAGTCGTAAGAAGAAGCAGACAAATAAATATTTTGTGTTCTTATTTCATAGTTCCTAAAGGCTATCGTGACATGTATGATGGTTTCTTGTCTCCTCGCCTAATCAACAGTCTGAGGATATTACTCTATTTGTAATTTACTTAAATATGTACATAATGTCACCACTTGGAACACACGACACAAGCTCTGCATTGTAGTCATATTACGCATTAAGCAACATTCCAACAGCAAGTTCCAGTTAGTCAACTTCACATAAAATTCAACCTCGAAGTCACAGTTGCCATTTTGTTAGATTTTCCAAAGACTTAGCTATAGGCGTGACATATTTTTGAACAGATTTAAAATGAAAATAAATTGAACTCGAGAATAAACAGAGGTTTTAATTATTTTTTTAAATTAAATACTTCTTTCTGAGATCCAGAAAGTTGTTATTTTTCAAATACTATTTTACTTTATTTCAAAACTGAAATAAATAAATGTAGTTGCATTAAAGTGTTAGATATAGAGAAGAAAATTTCAGAATGCAGATGGCATGAATTTTACCTAATGGTGAAGATGATTTAGATGTCTCTATGAAATATAATTTCTCTTTTATCATTACATTATTTGTATATGGATAGTTTAACTAATAACCTTGACATTAATGAATCCACCGTAGCATCGTTGTGAAAATGGAAAAGGTTATTTTGTCATATAAAATAAACATTATACTCTCATTGAGATAATAAAGCACTAACCTAATCCAAAGTCGCTTTCTACTGCCTAGAGACAAAACACTACGTACTGGATTTTGACTGTCATAGTGTTAATATTCTTTGCAGTTTGACTTGCTGTTGTCATAGACCTAATGTATTAGATGTTGTTACATACAGCTGGTTTCTGCTGATATGTAGTTAATATACTTATTCTAATCAAACTGGATTATAAGTAGTATTTGAACTGTCATATTAGATAACTGTGGTGAAAATGATAGAAATTAGTTTGAATGAGCTCGAGCATCTCGTGTAAGATAAGTCGAGCAACCACATAAACGTTGTATGAAGCAATTCTACGGATTTAGGATTTTAGGAGATTATCGGAGTAATCATTGTGATATTTTCTAAAATTTAATACATTTTAAAAGCTATGTGTAAACAAGAAAAATCAGTAAATATGTTTAAATAACATTTTTGTAGAAATGATGCAACATTCGAGTTTACGACTGACATTTTGTAGATCAAAAATCTATTAGCGATTAACTGTAAGCATGACAAGTTTAATATAAAACAATCTTAAACTTTCGAACGATAAACCATAAAATAGGAAATAAGAATGCTATAAAAGATTTGTTATGTGATAGTAAGCACAAAGCTGTACAAATGGCTATCTGTGCTCTGCTCACCCTGGATATTGACACCCAATTTCTAGCATCATAAGTCAGTAGACATGTCGCTGTGCCAGTGGAGGGGGCACTATAAAAGGAATACCTGAATGCTACAGCGTTCACTCAACGTCCAGCAGCTACTTGTGCAGTAGGAAGCGTCAAAGCGAATAGCTTTCATATGTGAATTAACTGTACAGATTAAACCAGTTTATAAATACACGCCACAAGGATACGTGCATAGACGTAGGTGAACATAATATATTTAGTATGAATTGTTCAAACTTACAGTATATGTTCTTCCCTCTTTATACAGAAGCAGACAGGAGTGTTAAACCAATCTATATAATCAGCAAACTGTCATCCTGTCTGGTTACGATCTCATGCAATGGAGTTCAATTGGAACCACAATTTACTTAAAACTGCATTTATTGGGTTTTAGATTTGTATTCTGTGTAGACCAAGATTAAGATGATGTATTTTTTATTAAATCTAAGATTTCTATGGATATTGGCTGTTATAACTGCATGAAATATATAAGTTAGCATTCGTTTCTAACTGGAAAACTAACATGCTGGCCACGTAGTATTAAAGCCGTGTGTGTTTCTAAACGTCGTCATAACAACTGTTTGGATATCAGCCATGCGAAAATCTGTCTAATGATAAACAAGCAAGTCTGACGTAAAGCTAAGGGCTAACAAACAGTTAACAACGTTTGTTCTTGGAATAAGCTGAACTGCACACATCGAGATCGTTATGACAAGTAACGTACGGGTCATGATACCAGGGAAAGAGTGTTGTTAAGTGCCTTCTCCTCTCCAGAAAATCCTGGAGAATAGTCATTTCCATTGACTCAAAAATTGTTGGCGTAACTTAATGTCATTATTAAAGCGTCCAGGTATATTGAATAAAAATATCAAGGTGTCAATGGTGAATAATTTGTTAAAACTTTCAACGCTAGGAATACACATTTGAGGGACACTGGTATGTAGAGGGCTGTCATATATTATACAAGTGTAAGATGTAATTTTAGTCATTTACGCAGTATAAAAAAAAATCAAGCACCACTAAAAGAGCAACAGTTTCGAATAACGAGTACAGTGGAATAACTGTTTAATTTGTTCATGTTTGTCTGCAGGTTCACAGAAGAGTGAACTGGATGTTTCAAAATCAACATGAACGATGCAGTATACATACATATATACATACATGGAGGTACATTAATGACATCTTTTGTTAAGGCGATGCACTAAGTTGTGATTAACTAGACAATAAACTCGGACAAAATATTAATGCGAACATAACCATTCAGTGCAGCAAAACACTGAATAAGATATCACCGAAAATGTTATAAGTGCGAGGATAACTACTCAGTGTTGACTAGTTAACATAATGAGTCAATTGTTTAAAGAACAAGGATAACCAGTGTGGATGAGATAAGCAGCATCTCACTTTACACGTTCACTAGTTTGCTATAATAAAAAATAGTATGTAGACCTGGGGATCTTCATTACCCACGCACACTTCAGCTTCAGGATATTTCTATACAACTGCGCAAGACAAATCAATATATTTACATAAGGTTAGGTAAGAATCACCACCTGAAATTAGACTGCACATGCGTGCGCTCCGCCTCGAAAAAAGTCTTTGGCTCCTCCTTCTTCTTATGTTAATATCCATTCCTGACGTAACAAGAAGTTGTGGATACGACTGAGTATTTATTGCAAGACGGAAAAGAAACTACGATGTTTAATCTTAACCGTTGGATTCTGATTCTAATTAGGTTGTTGAATTTCATTCAAAGATACTCTAGGATTATCTGCGTTAACTCTTCCCAGTTTTGAAGTGATAGACAAGAGGGAAGGCAGCTAGCTAGTCAACACAACGTATTAATAAGTCTTAGGCTACTCTAATCGACTAGTATTTGACCGTCACTATTATAACGTACTCACGGCCGCAAAATGTGAAACGCGATATTTTTGTTTGTTTGTTTGGTTTTTGGTGGTCAAGAATTCTAACTACTGAAACTCAGATCTACAGTCTAATACGTTGACTATTGGGCTGCGCTTAAATTAAGCTCGTAACTCTTATTATAAGGGATTAAATTACAAAAGTAAAATATTAGAAAATGTTTCCAAATAGATTGAGGCCTAAAAATCGCGAGGCTTTTGTTTTTACTTATACTTGAGGAGTAACTCTTGTTTAGTTTTATCTGGTTGTTACTAAGTAGAAAGTTACCTCACCATGAGTTGTCTGTGTTGTGCCCACCACGAGTATCAAAACTTGATTTTATAGCCTTGTAAGCCACTGGAGGAGGATTAACCCCAAACGCAGAGGAAAGAATAATACTAGGTGTTTGTAGTAAAACTAACACGAAATGATAATAAAGGATTGAAATAAAAAGTTTTTTGTTTATTTGTGAAAAAACTACAACAACTGCTTTTAATAACATGAAAAATTTCTTACAAACAGAATAGTAAATAATATTCATTAAGGTGGTAGTGCTGGACAGTGTGCGTGTAAGGGAAGGTGAGAACATGAAATATATTAAAATATTGCTTTAAAACTCGTTTCAGACAAAAAACCAAACTTAATTTCGAATGAACTGCATTTTGTTTCATGTTGGTAATTATATTACTACATTATTATGTTTTCATATGTGTAGATACGCATATATATGTTGAGAAATTATCAATTATTTTATATGTATTTTGTATCATTATGTGCATTGCATATTGTGTTCGTATGGGACATTTTTGCATATGAAACTTCCGATTTTACTTTCTACTTTTTTTCTAGCTTGGTTTAATAAAATATGTGGGCCATATTTTTTAGGTAACAAGAGCTAGTTAAGTTATCGAACCATTAGGTATTATTAGTAATTATATATTCTAACAGATGTTCGACCAAACGTCCTTAGTGTCTCCACGAGCTACGTGCTTACATAAAACGAAACTACGTAAAGAAAGACAGTAACTCATCGTACTAGCTTAGCTCGACTAGATGCGTCAATTGTGAGCGTCTGTTGCTGGGTAACTAAGGTAAAATCACGTGGGTACCCCGAGGCGGGGTCAGCACCCCGGCTAGCGTTCTCGACGTACTACGATGGTTACGTTCTCGGCTTAGGCTGTGACACAGAATAAGGTTCTTGTCAGATCTTAATACTATTGTATTATTCCCCCTCCCATGAGTCTTACCTTCTCAGTATTTCTAGAGTTTAAAATTACAGAGTGAGTATGTGAGAAACAGAAAATTCATAGAGTAACATTTTGGAAGTGTGCGTGAGAGGACTGTCGACGTTATCTAAAACAACATATGTACCAACTAGCAACGCTTTCTTTGGTGAGATACCCATCTAAGGTACAGGAGTTCATTTGTGCGAAGACGTCAAATTCCAATTTTTGAAATCTGTTGTAACTGACATACACGCACTTCAAAAGCATGAGTCCCTCAAAATATTTCTGGACAGACTTCAGCAAGGTTGAGTGTTGTACATATTAAAACAACAAAGGTTAAAGCAACATAACAATAATATTGATAATATCGCACGTGCAACAATTTCTTATCATAACTCGCTAGTTTCTGAAGTGTTTACACCTACAAATTAAAGCGCTTTTGAAATCTTTCCCCTTTTAAAATATCTATCTACAGGTAAACATATATATATATATAGATATACGATTAACTATTTTTTATAAAAACAATGACCTAAAGAAAAACCAGCTGTATTTAAATACGCTTAGATAGTTTTACTAAATACAACAAACGTACCGATACCATCAATCATAAGCAACACGATTTTTGTACTACTGTTCACTGATTCTATAGATGAAGCATATTTTAATTTTGCAAATATTAATTTCTTCGTGAAATTCTCTTCTTGTAAGTTAGACTCGCTGTCGGCCACGAGAAGTTTCGAACAAAAGTCTACTAATGAAAATTAAGAAACTGGCAGTGTATTATTATGTAAGTAAGAAATCAGTATTAAGAATGTGGCGGTGTATTATTATATTATTAAAGATTTATATTTATATTATTAAGTATCTAATGAGTATATAAGCACACTAACAAAATCTTGGTTGTGTATCGTTGTTATCAAAAATCTCACAGTGAGTGTATTAGCGCACTATTAAAATAATCCCTGTAGTGTAATAATATATTATTAAAACTCTTTTAGCATATAATAATTTTATTAAAATCTCGCAGTGTAGCATTTAAGAACCTGGTAGCTTATTCTTATATTATTAAGAATATGGCGGTCTTCTCAACATGATAGTGTATTGTAAAACATAAAGGACTATTTTTCGAAAATATTTTATAAATTATTTTGGCGCCACTTTATAAAGATAGCAGTAGTAAGAGGACAGAAGTAGTTGTTGTTTTGAATTAGGCACAAAGCTACACAATGGGTTATCTGTGCTCTGCCCACCACGAGTATCGGAACCCGGTTTTTAGTGTTGTAAGTCCGCAGACACGCCGCTGAACCACTGGGGGTCTTGGACAGAAGTAACTTTCTGTAAATTTGTGAAACCATGGAAACAGTTACTAAGACTTGCAGAAAACCGGTGAGAGGTATGATATTGCAAAATACATAAAAATTGCATTTCTATAGTAATAAGAGAAGTTATAATTAGAATGAGATTTTATTTTAGAAAATGAAAGTATATTGGATATATTTTGACTAAATATATTTATTTTTGAACATGTTTAATATGCTTAATTACTACGTGAAATGTATTACATATGTTTTTACATTTATTGAAAATATGTGTATTTAATTTATATTATTTATTTTTAGTTTAGTATTTTTGTTATAGATTTCAGGAAAGTCATACACTGAAGAGTGACCTATGAAATCAATAAACTGGTTGAAGAATTAATAAAAAGAGAGGAAAAGATATAATAATCTGATATTCCAGTGTTTTGCTATTTATATCCAGATGTAAATCTTACTGATTTTTCGGATATATATTTCTATTTAAAGAGCAAATTAAAATTTTTTATTTTTTTTATTTCAGTCACTTTACAGAATTATGATACAAAAGTGATTCATATTGAAATTTTGATTTCATAGCCAGCTACTGGCCATAAAGAAGTCACATTAAACTGGACAAAATATATTCACAATTATTACTCTTGTTGTTCTTAAGGGTCAAATGTGTATCGTTAGAACATGTATACATATATCACTCACTCACTATCTCCTATGCCATTCAAAATACTCTCTAAAACGAATGAATGATAATCAAGTAGTAACACTCCAATGATAGATACAAGTTATTACAACAAAATTGTATAAAGAACTCGTGGTGACGAGAAAACCCACTTGTACTGGACTATACATTCCTTGGGACTCAACACGTGAAACAAAACAAAACTAAGAAATCAAATAAACACAGCCATAAAACTATGCTCACCAGATAAAATTAACGATGAATTAGACAAAATAAAACAATACTTCATCAACATCATTAAGTTTCCTCCACCAACCGTAGAAAACATTATACGCACACACCTAGACAGAAAGCAAAATCAACTAACGAAACCGTATACGGCTGCATACCATATATTCTCGACATCAGCAGAAAAATAACCAACATTTGGCAAAAACTAGTAACAAAATATGACATTCCAGTTAATACCAAATTTATTCAAAACCAGGCACAAAATTAAGGTCTATACTATGTAAAAATTACACTGACAAACACCACACCAACGTTATTTATAAAATACAATGTGATAACTGCCACGACTTCTATATTGGAGAAACAAGTAGAAAAATGGAAACCAGATTCAAAGAACACAAAATGTCACCTTCACACGTTTTCGAACACTGCAAATCAAATAAACACAACATAACCATAGAAAACACCCAGATACTAAATAAAGAAACAAACAAAAACAAACGCAAACTTAAAGAAGCCTTATTTATACAACAACTCAAACCCAAAATAAACTAATACAAAGGAACACCTTTATACCTACATTAATAAATATATCCAACATATTAGCACGCCCTCTACATTCCTACACTCAATTACACATCAGCCTTCAAGCATGTGGTCAGCTATCGGTCAGTAACTCTTTCCTTCTTTGCGAACTTGAAGATCACCGAAGAAGGTCGAAACATTGTTCGCTCCTCTATTAGTGCTTTCTCTATCCATACCAGCCGTTTTTAAATATATAATGTATAAATAACTATTAATTTACCTTCCTTAAATAACAAAATTACTCAAGAGAAATACGAAGACAACCCTTCACTGAGTATTTGACTCTGGGTATTAACATTGTTATTGAACCTATAAAATTACGAAAGATGGTATGTCAAGACTAAAGTATGAATAGTAATGGACGGAAGATCATAATAATTATTAATATGATCACAAAATACTTTAATAACAAATAAGAAGAAGTTACCCGAAGAGAATAACATTTGGTAGGTATCTTCTAGCCGGGTAAATTCTGACCCGTTTCATTTTATTAGCCTAATTATATATAATCAAAATATCTATGATAACTGTGCAGGTGTAATTAGAATTTCACCTGACATCTCAAATCATTGTTTGGTCATACGGTAGTCGCTGACGCCATTTATTTGGGCCATAATAGCACATCTTGATAATATTTATCATACTTTTCTCTCTTAAACAACATGAAAGAAGAATTAATTTTGTTAACTTGGCGACTAAACTGCGACTCTTATTTGACAAATATATTTTTACAGGTATCATGATAACTGATGACAGCAACAAAAAATGAATTACGTGAAGAGTCTTTGCAATTAAATTTTAATTTATTTCAGGATTCATGACTTTTATAACTGGAAGATAGTATTATTACAAAGGCGGACTTAGGAATGTTTACAGATTCTAACGTGAACAAGAAGTCCACCAACAGAAGACAAAAACTGATCTTGAAGGTTGATTGAAACTTGTTTCCTGACATTATTACAGTGGCTCAAAGTAGATAAATGAGAGATGCTCTGTTATCTACCCCTAATCCTCTGTCTTGGGTTCTATCTACTCCATATGGATGTATGAGGAAAACAAAGTAATTATCATTGGAAAAAGAGCTTCAAAACAATGTTTGCACGACAGAATCATTTCCAAAGCCATTTTCAGAGTTATCCACTCGCATCGTAGATGGCATGGGAACGATCCAGAGAATACGAGATGATAACATATTTGCTGGTATATATAGTATCAAATGCATTAGCATTTGTTCTAAGTTAATGAGCAACCTGTAACAGGATTGATGAGCACCGATTGTACTCAATCAAAACTGCTGAGGTAATCGTAAGGATTGTTTGTTTGTTACTTTCTTTCTGTTAGAGCAAAGTCACGCTGAGCTATCTGCCGTGTTCAACGTGGGAATCGAAACCCGGATCTTAACGTTGTACGTTTGTAAACGTACTGCTTTTTCACCGGTAATCGAAGTAGCACCAGGGTTTAAAACCAACGGAAAAAGTTACTTGCCAGCTCATTTGTAAAGTTTATGGTTAATGAACTGAAAGATACCAGACACAGCCACAAACTATCATTTAATCTGATTTTACACCGAAGAAATAACACACTCGCATGCTTTTTTCAAGTAGCATAAGAAAGGTATCAATCAAGACGTCTTCACATTAGATGCTACATGCAACAGAAAAGTGGGATTAAAAATCGTGTCAAATACATTGACATTACTGAAGTATTTGCCACACTTGGGCCTGATATCTGCGATTCTCTACTGGACCTACAATACATTATTTCACTGGTTTGGACAGTTTTGGTGCCTTTGATAGTTATGGATAGGTCAGTGCTTCGAAGCTTCTGAGACTAAAAGGGCACATTGGAATACATTTATAGGTTCTGAAAGGTACTGAGAGTCATCACGTGAAATTTGTTTACTTGTATGATGTACAACGTAAAACCTGGCATAGGTGACATCAGTGTATTGAGGTATAAACTCTTCTGTAGAAAGAAACGGAAAGTTGAGTCTATCCAGATACATTCCTATTCTGACAACCTCTACATTCATTACTTGTGTTTTAATACACAAATGCAGCTTTAAAAATCCACCCAAGATCTCAGGTCCATCACATCATGACTGAATAAGAGAACTGGTTGTTGAGGAGACAGGTCTTATAATAGACTAGATGAAAGGAATACCAAAAATGGTCCCGGAAATGTTGTTATTCAACTACATTAAATTAAACAGGTAATTACCTGTGCATGCATCATCAATGAATGGTCTTTATGTACAAAACAAAAATATGTAATTTTGTCAAAAACTGCTATTTTGGATTTTTAACATATCACTTTATTCACACCAAAATTAAGATGTGATGGGAAAATAAAACAATTTAATCCAATGTACTGTTTCTATGCCTTGTGTTATAACTTTATTATACAAGTTAACACCACCTGATATGTGATTTGGTGCCTCCTATTGTTGTGGAACTTGAGACATTCCTGCAGAAAGAGAATACGGTATAAAAGCACCGCATCACTTTGCAAGAGCTATTACATAAAAAAAACATAATGGTGACCAAAAAATAAGCATTAGAATGTTTCCCTGCTGGACGGTACCAGACGGTCAAATTTAAGGCCCAGTCTCAAGGCTTATTTAAGAAATTATAGTACTGAGTGATTACAAATGAAAAAAGAGAGGGAAAATGATTGTAAACGAGAGAAAAAGATGACATCTAATTAACATACATGAAAATATGACACATAATTAGCGTACATGAGAAAGAAGACATCAAATTAACTTACATAAAAAGACTGAATATGTTTAACGTACATGAGAAAGATGACATATATAAAAAATATGGCATATGATTAACGTACATGGAAGTAGTGGCATATAGTTAACGTACATGTAAAAGAAAAAACGGTTAAAAGTAATTAAGGGCAAACTGAGAAGATAACAGTTAATTATTGTACGTAGATGTATTAGAAAATATATATCACTTTATGATAAGAGCAAACAATGATAGTGAAATAATATAAGAAAATATTAGACAAGGATTGTCAATACTGATTTAGTTTCATAAGGAACAGCACACTTCGGAAGATTTCTCTGCGATGTGCTTCATGTATAAAAATATGTTTTGTGCTCTTTGATTTTCAGATCATGATTCAGTATTATACAAGCATTCCTAACAAGTAAAATAACAAAAAATTATTTTTTATTTTACATATGTAGCTAAATGTGGTTTCGTACGACTATTGACAAAATATAGCATTATTGTTCGTTATTAACAATTGCAAGCGAGTATTTCTTACACATCTATTGAGGCTCCTTCTCAATTTGTTGTGAGAACAACATTTTTTCTTGTAAAGACACAACTGAGCATGAATTTTTGCAACGAAACAAAATTTAAGAACATGATTCTACAGAGCCATATTGTATTTACCAATAGTCACCAATAGATTTCATAAATCTATTTGAGCTTCTTAACTGTAGCTCACTTATATACAGATTATAATTTAGTCCACTGACTATATTGAATTTATTTTACACTGCTTGCTACCGGTAAGGTACACATATTACAACATATCGAGTAAGTTTATGTTTTTATCCTTTATAACATTAGATGCAAAAAACTAAGAAGAAAAGTTAAAATAAAATGTTTAAAAGAAATGCTAATTTTGGACAAAAAAAATATTTATTGTTTAGGGCCTCCAGTAGTACAGCGGCAAGTCTACGGTCTCACACCGCTAGGAACCGAGTTTCGACACCTGTAGTGGGCAAAGCACAGATAGACCATTGCGTAACTTTGTGCTTAATTCTAAACAATCGGTCAATTGTTGTGTAACACCACTGGCTCCGGGGACATACCCCCCTTGGAAGATTTATTTTATAACTACTCACTGAAAACGGCACATTTTGATGCTACCTAAGATTAATTTTACACCTTTTAAATATACTTTATTTATTTCTTTATAAATGTAATTTGGGCAGTGTGATTGTAACTGTCGCACCCTTTCCCACCTCACACACATTTCACGAAACGCTCATTTTCTACGCAAATACATGGGGACGCGCAGCAGTAATTAACAAAAATATTGATGGTCTTTTATCTACATTTTGTGTTACTCAAATTATTATGAACCATGGCCAACAAATTCATTGATTTACAATAGTTTGTGGCGTATATAGTTTAGAAAAATGTGATTAAAAAGCTGATGGAAACCATCGCTATTTTTAGAACGATGATATCGTTAAGATGGTAAATGAATACAGAGGACAACATATCGATGACGTATGGAGCAAGTAAAACCTGCGGTAATATCACAGTGAGTAAATCTATATATTTTTGTTTATATGAACACTCATTTTAATATTAATTCAATTATACTAAAAAACAAACAAACTACCACAATTGCTATAGGTGGAGAGATATTAAAGATTTATAATTGGTACGAAAAACACGCAGGTAAAGTTTCATCACATTCTTCTAAATTATAGCGTATTTATCAGATTCATCAAACAATATCCTTTTTAAAAATCTAATTGTTCTTTGATTTTTTTTAACTCCTGAGTTGTAGACAATACAAGAAGTTCAAGATTTTGAATAAGATACATTAAATATTAGCTGATAAATTAGAAATATTCTATTCAAAAGAATACCTTAAACCATAAGATATCATTATATCAATAGTAATTACAGTCATTGTTTAAACTTTTTGATTATCATTAGGTTGTAGAGTCGGTGTATCTTTAATATGTAGATTGTGAAGAGTGCATGCTTGTGTGTCTTCTAATTAATTCAAATATATACAGTGTTGTTGCGTGTTTGGAAATGAAATGTTCCTTATCACGATGCCGTTTCGTTCTTTAACCCTGAATATTATCTGAAGGCGCTTAGATACTGTTAAAAATGTCAACTGGTTGTTAAAATAAAGCAGCGTATGTATTGATTCTTTTTATCAAACAAAATACGTCGTGTATTTTTTTTTATAAGATACTGCAGGAAATAGCGGTGACGTAAAAGGTGAGACAGGTTAGGAAAAGTGGTATAAAGCAAACTGGACTGAGTACAATAAACTGTGATAGTTGAAGAAAGTGACATAACAGTTAGAAGTCTATGTAAATGGCAGATGTTGTGCATTATGAAACTAACAGAGAGGGAACTAAGTATGAAGATAAGCCCACATTGCACGAACTTAACTGAATGTTTCACTAAGGTTAACCAGTTCTATACGAAAATTGTTGTAGAAACTGTTAACAAATTTAAAAAAAAAACACATATAAGAGGCGTTGAACATTTTACAAAACCAAGAAAATCTGATTGCTTGAACCATCCCATATATATACAGGGTGTTCGGAAAGTAAATATTAAGATATTTATTTTAATAAATATATAAGTGCACAGTAACTTTCCGAACACCCTGTATAAAATATTAGCATACGTCTATCAGAAATTTTGAAAATACCAGCATATAAATACAACTTTATCATAACATATAAATACATTTTCACCCCTGGAATAAAAATTAAGCACGCGTTAAAAAAACTGCATAACGAACCCACTTCGTCAGGAAACATTTACAAAATACAGTGTACTGATTGTCCATTCTTTTACACAGGTGAAACAGAAAGTAATTTGACTTGGTTAAAAAAACACACCAAAAGTCCCCTTCCAAAGTCCACGAGTAAAAACAAATAGTTTTTCTGAACAGAACGTCAGAGTACTGAAACATGAGCTCCACATCAACAGCTTTATCGATAAAATAAAACAACCTCATAATTAACAGATACCCAAGAATGTCTATATATATATTTGATCACTAGTTTCCTACACATTCCTAAGCAACTTATGCTAATTGTTTGCATAAAATATTCATTATTTTTGATATTTATTCATCATTATAAAGTTTTTTTATTGTTTAGTCATAGATAAACAGTCTGTAAAGTTCAGGCGGATGCATATTTACATGAATAAGTAACTACAATCAATTCTATTATTTAAATACGTTGTTGGATTTCGAATGTTGATTTAAATACTGAAACGTTCTTTACTGTAAAAACTTTGTGCCTATTTTAAAAACTAATTTTACTTAGTTATTGTAAAAGGTGTAACTTGTAATAAAATATAATTTATCGATAAATAAACTGAAAGCAAAACTAAAAAGTGTAGGATGTATGGTTTTAATAAAGTGCCGAATGTTTATACACAAACATAGTACGGAAGGTATGCGTGTAAGTAATATGTAGAGTGTATGTTAAAAATAAACTATTTAATGTGTGTTTATTAGTGTAATGTATGTACATAAAATGTTAAATACATTCTTGAGAAGGAAATGCCACTTCTAGCCTTTATAAAATTTCGTTTTTTTAACAGCTCTTATGTTGCTGAACGTGATAAAATCTAATGAACACTGTATATATATATATATCTGTAGTACACTGCTTGACCATCGGTATAAAGACTTAGTTTGTCTAAACTTAGGGGTTCGATATAAAAAGGAAATAAAACATTAAAAATTAGAAACGACCTAAAATCTGTCAGAACAACTCATTATTAATTTCAAATAAGTAAGTAAGTGTGATGTTATTTTTTCAAACAATAAAAAACAACATTGTTCACAAAAATGAGTGTTGTACTATAATGGTAAAGTACAGCTGGATGTCATAAATCATACACCTGGAGACTAGAGAGCACAAATATGTAAACGAATTCAAGAGAAGCTGAAATAAAAGGATAATTTTATTAGAAACTTATACGCATTGAGGAAAGTTAATTCTTGCTTCTGAAGACAGCTTTTTTGTTCTTCATCCAAGACACGGATGTTTTTTTATTATTGAAATTTAAGTACTGACGAGTTTACGAAAGACATAAAATTTCTATATATGTAAAAACGGCTCGTTTGGGTTGAGAAACTTTTTTACGTAGAGGAGCGAACAACGTTTCGACCTTCTTCGGTCATCGTCAGGTTCACTCCTCTACGTAAAAAATTTTCTCAACCCAAACGAGCCGTTTTTACATATATATTTTTTCTACAAGTGGGTTTTCCGACATCACTGACATAAACCTCTGTTCTGGCTATAGTTGTATTCAAGGTCTTTAGTTCTTTTCAGTGAGATAAACTGATAAAAAACAACAAAAGAAAACAAAGACAGGAAAATTGTAATATTTTAATTACATCTTTGAACTAGGCTTAAAGTGTTCTAAAGACAAAAATTTCATTATGGAGTATATTTTCACGTTGATATATTTTGTAAGGTATTTGAAATAAAAAAGAAACTGACGTCTTATTCATTTATTTGTTAGTATGTATGTTTTTAATGTTAATGATATATATATATTTAGAGCAAATGCCTGGAGTACCACTTAGACTTATACCTGTACTACTTAATTTTCTGGATACGCCCATGTGTCAGTGTACGTACAATCACTGTGAATTTACAAGTTCTAAAGCCCAGTGATTGAGATTGGTCCAGTAAAACATAATTCAGGAACCGCTTTCGTAATTTGAAGCACTTTAAAGATGCTAAGGATTTGGGCGTTAAGCGGCTTACCTGGATCAGAAGAACCAGTCTGACGACAAGGAACGATCCACGTCCGACAGTAGTTACGGTCTTTCTGAAGAACAATCCACGTCCGACGGTAGTGACGGTCTTTCTAAGGAAGAGTTCTGTGTCTCAATATGTGTTTGAAGTGATGCTGCTGTTGACAGACTACGTTAATGTTGTGTTTAGTAATTTCGGTGAAACTAGAACTACAAGTTTAGGTACGGAAATAACCAGCCTATGTACGTTCAGTAATGAATTTGTTTTTGCTATCTCGTATAACAACCTGGAATGAAGGGTCGACCTTTTCGATTAATAGATCTTCTCAAGTTGTTTATTGTTCACTTCAGACACTAGATCTACTGAGAAGGAAACAAGACTTCAAGTCTGAGTTAACTCTTGTTAATGGCGAAGTCATTGATCATTTACTACAGTTGTGAGTACTAGACTCCCGCGGTCACGTAATAGCTGTTTGATAGTGGAAGATCGCGCCTACTCAACCACTTGTCAGCCAATCGTGGCTCCGAGTTCCCCACCCACCGTGTGGATTTGAGTCGCTTGTACTGTTGTGGACATTCGACAACAATAAGGTCCTGTGACGATAGATAGATATATAACTAATCTAGGTAAAACTGTTGTGGTTTCACTTTGTTATTATTTTGAAAAAATAATATATATTTTTCAAAATATATATTAAAAGGGTAAGGAATGGAATATTCTAGAAATATTTTACTCTTTTCGTGATGTATTTTGTTTATGACTGGTAAAAAGTCGAGTTTCTTTTTCAATGCACAGAGGCTAATTTGTCCGAGCATCAAACAAAATGTATGTTTCAAGTTACAACTACAGTCTCTTCCGTCTTTAAGGCCGTCACTCCGGTTTCAACTGTGTCTACACCCAGGAGGGATTATGAAGAGACGTCCCTGAGTCGTCTTACCAGGTTGACTGTCGTCTGTCAACACATGGTATTCGCTCGAAAAACAAACAAACGACTATTAGTATAGCTATAGATCGCTGTGTAAGTATTTCAGATAAAGTACTTTGAAAAAATTCAGTTTAAGTTTAGTCCTCCCTATGCACATTGATGTATCAGTTCTATTTAGGTATTTTTACTCCGGGACGTTCAGAATATTGGTTATTTACTCAGTCTGACAGATTGCTGCTGTTAAAAGAGGCGCCGAAAGAGGAGTTTTAGTCATTTATTCCAAAGAGGTCGTTTTGTAGTTTCCTGCAGTAAAAGTATGGCAGGAGTCTAGTTTGACCTTTATAGCTTTAACTTGTTGAGGTAAGCTATGCAAGCAACTTAAAAACAGACAGATAACATTGTAAGGTAAACTTATAGAAGAGTACACAAGTAGATAGAAAGCCCGATTTGTAATAAACAATAAAAGGAACTTAATGTACCAGAAGGATTGGGGAAATTTTAAGCAAGAGCTATTATTCAAAAATAAAAAATACTATGATCAAGAACGGTTTCCGTTCAAGTTCTTGCACGTACTAAACGTCGACTTGTCGAGGGTCAGAACTGTCGTAAAATAGTTTTGTAGTTTTTAAGAAGTCTGATTCCTAATACAGCAGTGAATGCACCTCCCGATATGATCCTAGCGATAACGGCAACTTACGAAGCCACTTTTTATGTTGAACAAGAGACAGATTCAATGACACCAATAGAAATATTGGATTCAGAACAGAGTTTTACTGCGTTTGAAGAGTATACATACAACACATATGCAAGTGTACAGTAGCATGTGTATATAGATGTAGATATATAACACGCAGTTACACCTAAATAAACGTAGGCCTCTCTCTAATTGTTATTGACATATCGTTACTATTTCTTTTATATCAATACACGTTTGTGTATAACTACAAATCTTTAAGTGTAGAAACCAATTATGGGCAAAATAAACTGAGCCAACTATGGGTTCTTACTACATTCCAGTTAGAATATTTCAGCTCTCGACCAGTTTGTTGCTTAGCAGGAGTGGTATTTAATTTTAGTTCATACTTTGATTACTTCAAACAATGTAATTTTACTGTATTATTTAAATAATATAACGTTAAAACTGTAGAATAAGCTAACAAAGATCCACTTTTTCCTCAATTTGTTGTGTATGCTGGAAGCATTTATACGTTTTGGAAATGACGTTAGAAAAAGAAATTATATTAAATTATATTATGAGAAACTTTGCTTGTATTAAAATACTTGCCGATTTTTGATCTATATTATTGAAATTAGATTCACAACTATGCTTATTTACCTGTGTTACGTTATAGTGAACAGTAAAGAAAACTTGGAACGTGCAAGATTTATAACATTTCTTCGCGTGTTCGATATCATTACTTATACCTCATAAAGTATACCTGAGGTCTCCCCATTGGTACAGCTGTATGTTTGCGGATTCACACCACTAAAAATCCGGTTTCGATACCTGTCGTAGACAGAGCATAGATAGCCTGTGTGCTTAATTCCAGTGAAACAAACAGAACGTATATTTGCTACTTACACTAGAAATTATTGTAGCATATGTATATGTATGTGTATATATATATATTTGCAGGCAAAACAGTCATGATATCACTTGAACTTTAGAAGTCATCGACTTGATTTTCCACCTTTATAAATAACATCACGTAACTTAACAAAAATGCTCTGGTAGAGAAGATGTCCTCTATTTCCAACTAGCTCAATGCTTCTGTCAATACATGTACGCTCAGTAGTACGAATTGATCTTATAATTATTACATTTACATCTATTATTTGTGAAACATGATAAAATAGAATTATTCAGTAAGTTTCCAACATAATACGTGATTTGTTTAGCTCTTGTTTGTGAAACATGATAAGATAGAATTCTTCAGTAAGTTTCCAACATAATACGTGATTTATTTAGCTCTTGTTTGTGAAACATGATAAGATAGAATTCTTCAGTAAGTTTCCAACATAATACGTGATTTGTTTAGCTCTTGCAGATCAGTTTAATTTCTAGAATAAGTTTCTCACACCAACCTGCAGGTTCTTAGTAATTTGATTTTCTTAGACAATCAAATCCACTCAAAGAAAAGGATTAAATTTATTTACACATGTTCATAAACAGTACTAATACAGGAAACATTAGACATACCGCACTGTTTATACATTCATCTTTGCTTAATCATATTTCTAGATAAGTTTTCCATTTGGGCTCAGTTGACAAATGTTCTTCAATGCGTATTCTAGTAAATGCTATGTTCTTTTGAAAGATAATCGTTTGTTAAATTATTCAGGATTAAACAAAAAAAAGACTTTTTTTCTCTCCACCTTATTCACTTTACCTAATATAATGCAAAACGTTTGGCTATTATAATATAATGTGCATTAACCAAATTGTTAACTTAATTTTTTTGGTACGATAATTTATATGTTATTTAAACATCAATCTGAAAGTAGACACTTTCATAGATAAGTTGGTCCAATGTCTAAATATTACAATAAAAAACACTTTACGGTACATTTCATCTTTTAATTCTATACACTTCCAAACTGTGTTTAAGTTAATATTTTCTTTAGTTAGACAACACTTACTGAAGTCCACAAGCATGTGTGTGGCAGATAAAGATGTGTAAGCTATGTAGCAATATTCAAAAGTTGTCAAAACACACATCTGCTTTTTTAAAACCTTCACTGTTTATGTTGCTCTCTCTATATAGCTTCTCAGAGTTTCGAAGTTGGCAATAATTCGAATTATAGGTAGTAATCTTGAAAATACAGAAAATATTCATTTTTAACCCAAGAAAACTACTTGTGACAGCATAGAGAACAGTGAAACGACGGCTGTAAGGAGAAGGTTGACAGGAACAAGGGGTTTCTATACAGCACCTTTCCAACCAGAGTGAAAAGAGTCGGTTGCTATTCTTTTGTTCAACTACATTTGAGTCCCTCTCAAATTAGCATGAAAATGACAACCACTGTTTACACATGGAACCAAGAAGCCTAACTTTTTTTTCTCTGTATTCAGTAGCAGTCCCTGTTCTGCTAAGGTCGAAATGAAAAAGTTTTACCAGTAAAGAAAAGAGAGATATTGAGACAGAAACTATAATACAGGGGGTCTAGAGATAAAGGAGTTAGAGAGTTCACCAGGAGCAAGAAGTGTGTTTCTGTCTTCACCTTCGTCACGAGGTATTGTGTCACCATCAGAGTTGAAATGTTCTGAAGAGCTGAGCACAATAAGCAACAAGTTATTAATAGCTCACCATGCTTTCTTAATTCTCGAAAATTTGCTAACGTTTCAATTCATTTCGATCCGAAGCTGACCTAGGAAGGTCTAAACGTTGTTCTCTGCTTATCAATAAAAGTGTTAATACCCAACTGTTCTGAGATACAGACTCATCAATTCAGTTTTGTTTTTGTATCATGATTACACTTTACAGAAATGAGCTAACTTTTAAGTTTTAAAAACTAATTCATTGAAAATAATAAAGCATCTTTTCATTAAAAATATTCACGAGAATTATCTCGTTGATCATTTTATTGATAAAAAAGTGTGTTTATCAAAAATCAGTGGGAATAGTTATTTGAACATTCCTTCATTGTTCTACGTAATATGGCTCTTCTGACTACACTAGTATTAAACCCTTTAACAATCTGGCTTAAAAGCACTTTTGAGAAATATTTTAATTTCTCCATGATTTCTTCCGTCAGATTATTCTAGCTGCTCTAACCTTATGCAAACATCATTGTTACGTCGTTGCAAAGATGGTCAAAAAAAAAAAGGCCGTTGCACATTATGTATCGCTCATCATAGTCTCAAATCTTTTTTATAACAATCTAAGAGAATTTTATGAATACGTAACTTACATTTTTAGAGTTTAAAGTAGAGAACCGTCGATATTCTACTGATTATTCTGATTCTGGCTTTAACTTGTTGTAATGATTTATTTACACACAAAAATGTTGTATTATAACTTGGGGAATGCAGAAGCAGTATAGTGTTCTGCTACCTTCAACCAATGATGTTCATCAAAACAACTCATTATATCAGGCTAAAACTGCTGCCTTCATAGTGACTGCCATTCATTTACTTTGATTGTTTAAAAAATGAAGAAAACAAGTAATAAAAATGAGAAAAATAACGATGGTGTAGGGATGTACAGGAACTATGTTGGCATGAAATACACACATTCCTAAACAAGTAGCTACTGAATCAATGATACAAGCTTAAGGGAATTAGCTATTGTAAGACTTTATAAGTTTATTCAGCTTAAAAACTTTCATTCAAAACTGAATTCGCGCAATTGAAATGAATTAAACAGTTTGTTATAAATAAAAGTTTTACTTGGAAATATTTGGCTACTTATGTAATGGTTGTTAAATGTTTTTGTTTTTTCATACTTTTTTCTTTTCTGTTAATATTAATGTTTTTTTACTTATTAATACGTTCAACAATGTTTCGTGCCTATTTTTCTTTGTCGCAATGTTTTGGGCTCCATATTGAGGACTCAGCATGGAACCTGAAACGTTGTCAGCAACAAAAACAAAACAGATGCCACCCACAAACAAAAAAACTTCTCCATATTTTTTATAATAGACAATAGTTTACCAATCAGAGGTCACGAAATTATTCATAAAACTCCTGTTAATCAGTAGGAAAATTCCTAGCCTGCTTTCATCAATGTTCACTGACGACAATGATCAAATTATTATTTTGTTGTCAGAATTGGCACGGTATTGCTGCTTTGATAAACAGATATCAAAGTTGACACGGTATTGCTGCTTTGATAAAAACAGTTATCAGAGATGGCACGCTATTGCTGCTTTGATAAAAACAGATATCAGGGTTGGCATGGTATTACTGCTTTAAGAAACAGTTTTCATAATGTATTATCCAGACGGCATTAACACTTTAAAATAAAGTACGGAACAATGTTTCGATTTTCTTAGGTAATCTTCAGGTTAACAAGGAGTTACCAGTTATTAAAGTTGACACAGTATCGCTGTGTATATATGTGTATAACAATATGCCTATTTAACATAAATAATGTTCAAGTATGATAATAAAACGGGATATAGATAACATTTTACAGTATACGAATGAAAGATAACACCGTGTTTGTTGAATACGAAATTAGATATTGCTAAATTACAACAACTGAAACTTGTTATATTATTGATAACTGCTACAAATAACAGTATATTTGTTCAGTAAAACGTACGGTATTGTTAGAAGACTATAATTAAAATATACCATACTCTTTATAATGTTCATTAGTCTTGGTTGATCAGCCAGTTTGTCTAACGGGATGTTGACGTCAGGAAGGTACAGGCCTTGTGCTCTGTTTTTTAACCACACATTAGGCTTGATAAACAAGTTTACGGATACAGGAGCATTGTGATTGGACTTGCATTCTTTATTGCTATAGTATTTTTCGACAAAAGCCTGTATGGATTAACGTTAAACTAGAGATATAATCCTTGCCTTTTCATAAAGTGTGAGTCCGTATAGAAGTAGAATATCAGTCTATTCTAACCGCCTTCTACACGTTCGATATTTTATTGTATACCACCCAACTTTCATTCTCAACCCTTCTGAATAAAAACCGTAAATACAGTACTGGTTGATAGTGTATTTAGATGCTAAACCTTTTCGTTTCTGTTTCCTGTCCGTTTTTATCCAGCTTTCAAAAGTATCCTAAAGAACAAGTAGTTGTTCCTCCAACTTAAAATGTTATATTTAAAATCAATATACCTTGTTTCAAGTGTATAAATAGCAATATAACATTTTTCGTTATTTACATTTTTCAATAACTTACACACTTATGTGCAACGGTAGTTTCATAACTTCATATAAATTTAGTTACGGCTGATATACCAACCAACGTAAGAAACCTAAAGAAACGCAGATAACACAACAGCATAAACATTTAGGAAACGATGGGATATGGGATCAGCACTACAAACAGAAACAGTCGATATAATAATCTAATGAAGCTAGTTGCAACTGACATAACATTTTTAATAGTTAGTTGGTATAATTGATTAGGGTTACAATAACAGTGATTGACAACACAAAGAAACAGCTTACATAGCAGAATAAATAGTCAAGATGAAATGGCATAACAGTTGATATAATAAGGTAATTATAGAGACATAACGTAATAAACAGAAATGGTTGGTATAACTGATTAACATCACAGGTCAGAACCTAGAGGCACCTGACACAGTCCAACAGAGAAAGTCAGAAAGTGTTGATATAATTAATTAGCATTACAATTAGAAACAGTTGATATACATATTAACGTAAAAAGGAGCATTTGGAATGACATAACAGCGTAAAGAGTTAGGAACACTTGCGACAAATTATTAAAAATAAAATGAGAAAACTTTACACAAGAACCGAAAAAAGCCAGAGGCAGCTGACATGAGAAGATAAACAATCAAAAACAGCTGCTATAACTTATCAGCATTGTGTTCTTGAAGGGTTAATATAACAAAATGAAAAAACATACAGGTAGCTATAGTAAAACATAAAAACTTAAGAACAATTCTGATAACTAATAAGTATTACAAGGTCAGAAACGGTTAATGTACTATGTAAAAAAAGTTCGAGGCAACTGAAATAACATCACAAACTGTGATGAACAGTTGCTGTAACTGAAGATCATTACAAAGTTAGAAAAAGTTGATAGAATAATAATGGAAAAAACCAAAATGACGTCATCTGACATAACAGAGTGAAAAGTTAGGAAGAACTGATATAACTGTTGAATATTATAACCAGAAACAATCGGCATAACAACATAAAATAGTAACAGGCAGCTGAGATAACATTTGCGTTCAAAGATTAACTTTGGTATTTTAATTTAAATCTTATAATTCAGTTGTATGCCCCCCCGTTGTTACAATGGTACGTCTGTGAACTTACCACATTAAAAACCTGGATTCTACCTCCGTGGTGGAGAGAACACAGACAGCCCGTTGTGTATACTGCAAACAAACAAACAAACAAACAAACAAATTTGCCAAAAATGGACGTTTTAAACTAGTAGTGCTCACAATAGGCAAGAGATGTTTATTAGACATATGATGTAGCTCATTATAAGCTCAAATGTCCTTGACATGCATGAAGTAAATGAAACGCTAAGGAATAATACAAACCGTCTTTTTGTAGTGTCAGTCGGAAAGTTTCGTTTTTTTGGTTCAGTACCGCAATGTGATTGGAAACAAAATTTGCGAGACAGACACGTTTTACATTAAAGCCAGCGTAACAAGATACTAAGAAACGGTCAATATAATTAATGAGGATTACAATAACAGTTGATGTAACTGCGCAAATAAACTAAAGGTAGTTGAAATCATAGGTAAATTGCTAAGAATAAATGATGTAGTTGTTTAAGTAGTTAAAAAGTGTTCCACTAGAAACTTTAACTCAATTGGTAGTGCCTCGCCTGGTATACAAGTTCTTGTTTCAAGTTAGAGATGAAAAAATACACATAATGAAAACAACTGAAAGTACAACACTGCTACAGTTGATCAGCATAAAAATTAGGAACAGCTGGTATTAACAAGGTAAAAACACAACACACGCAGACAAAACTAGATTAACTGACATAAGGAACAGTTGGTATAACAAGGTAAAAACACACAGAAACTAGATGTAATTGACATAAAAAAACAAATGGTGTAACGAGGTACGAAAAACACAAAAACTGTGGGTAACTGACATAAAATATGAGTTAGTTGCCACGTCTAATCAGAAATACAAGGTCGGGAACGGCTGCTATAACCATACGAAAACTAACTGGTATAACAGCACAAATGAGAAGGTAATAATTTTAATAATCAACAGATCTGTGCGTGCTTGTTAGGCTAGTCAAGAAAAATCAAAGTTAAGAATGTTGCTTATAAAATCAGTCTGGATTAATAGAACTCAGTACGACAAGTAACCAAAGTTAAGATACTTTGTAATGGTCAGCTTATTTAAAAACGCTTAATTCTGTGAGAAAGCTAAGATTTTGCTAATGCAAATCAGCCATATGTACAAACGCTCATGTATAACACTTAATCATAGTTAAGGGTTATTTTTTATAGAGGATACTTTGGTTACGTGCTCTACTAATAACTTTTACCTTTTAAGGGTACTTAATAGGATGCTTACCCAAAGTTAAGAGCACTTTAATAAGAGTGTATTAGTTGATAATTCGTTATATAAGGTTACCTCAGTCACTTGAAGCTAAACACCTTATTTATTAAATACAAAAAGACTGTCTAGTCCAATGACTAACTGAAGTTTATAACAAAACTTACATGCTACTGGTACGTAACAGTGAAATCAGTTAAAACTCTTGATGGTAGAGAAAAATGTATAAAAAAGACTTAAAATAACACGTTAAAATGAAATAATAATAATAGTGTTAAGAAAAGTGTGGAGATTTATTCTTACCCAATTTCTAGAAGTTAGTACAAATTCGATGAACCATTTTTTTAAACAATTACATCTGGTACATGCTTACTTCTTCCAAAAAGGCTTCGAAAGATTCATTGGTTATCGGAACTTGAAAAGGCTTTACAAAAATTGCAACAATACTATTCACTTTCTTGAACAAAGCAAATAGTGTTATGAAAACAACTAACGAGAACGAAAGAAGACACGCGATGGTATAGTTATACATCTCTTTCACAGCAGCAGATTTGTCTCTTATCCTGAACAATTAATTTTTTAATACTCAAATAAGAAAGAGACAAGAGTTCAGCCTCTACGTCACTGACGGTACCATTTCTCCGAACGTAGACATCAGCCTAATGCTTGACAAGTCACTGTTATCTCCGAACAAATCTGGAACTAAACCGAAAGTTTTTCGACGGCATACCACCTAGGGATTTAGGAAAAGTCCCTACCCGAGCGACAGTCCTGCTCGTAGATTAGTAAGATAAAAGTTAAATCAAAGGTAGCCTTATTTAAAATGCAAAATTCACGACCCACTTCAATAAGTAGGGGGAGGGGATCTTGGAACTGGTCCATGCAAGTATCTGGAACAATTTGATGTAAAGGTTATTAAAATACACAACTTTTTTCCATTTCTCTTTTTATTTTTTTATTATTTATAGATTTATTTCTTTTTCAAACTGTCATAAAAATATACAGTTACCATAATACTTTCTGACGTTTATCAATTGTACAACATAAAAAGAAATTTGTTACAGCTCACGTTGGATAATACTACATCTACATTCAAATAAATGTAGATATAGACTTAGATAAGAATAGAAAAGTACACAAACTCCACAAAGAATTATTTGTACTACATCTCATTTTTTTCTGTTTTCAGTTTATTTTGTGTTATAGGCTTTGAAAAAAACAACACAACACTATGATATATATAGCAATCTCTTGTGGGATTCTAAAATATAAAGAGTGAAAGACAATGTACCAAATGGGACATTATTTTTATCATCTAATGATATATCTCCTATATGGCTCATACGGTAACTTTTTGTTAGAAAGATGAAGGTCCTATTTTATGACTGTTACTTCTAAAGAAAAAGACAAAATACTTCTGACGTTCTGTAGCCAAATGTTGCGAAACGGGAAATCTTTATTTAACCCTTCTCATTGTAGTTTAATGAAATTCAATGCAAATACCACGTTTTCAAAAACGTTTTTAAGAAGTGGAAAAGTGGTGGAAAGTGGATATTGATTAATCCAAGTGGAATGAGTTTTCACGAAATTGGCTATATGTTTTATATTCATATGCACATTTTAAGGAACTGGGTTAAAAAACAAACAGCAATAACAACGTATAATGCAAATTTTTTCTGGAGATGAAATTTGATATATGTATACATAAATGATTCAATGAATAAACTAGAAATCAACTAGAACATAAATCAATCTATTATTTTCCTAATGCTTTGTCTCACTCTGATCCAGAAATACATAAATGCTTCATAATGATTTAGCGTTTCATACTTTTAGCAAAGTGTGTGTAACGTTCATAAGGGTATATAAACTGTTTCCTGTGGTTGCATTACAAGTTATCAAAAAAAAGTAATATCTGACAGGATATTTTAAACAAAAAAATTCTTTACCAGATAAATTTTCCAACCTAACAATTAAAGGAAGATTAGCATGGTTTATACTTTACGAAGCTCTTTACTAATCTATACTTACATCTGTAGAAGCTTATCCTGTAAAGAATTTTATGTTCAAGAATTACCATGTTAACGTTTCGCTCTCATTTGTTTTACTTAGTATGATCTCTCGCGTTTATGTTTTTCAAAGAGGTTGTTACAAGTGTCATTCATGACCTCAAACAAATATCCAACTCATTGACCTTATATTGTGCTGACGTTTTTAACAGATATGAAACAACTCAAATCTGAACTTGCACTCTAGGTTAACATAGCCAGAGATGAACGATGTTATACAGAGCTAACAATAAGTAAAGTGGTACAGGTTCGGCGTAGCCAGGTGGTTAGGGCGCTCAGCTCGCAATCATTGAGTTGCGAGCTCGAATCCCCGTTGCACCAAACATGCTCACCCTTTCAGCCGTGAAGTTATATTATGCGACCAATCCCACTATTCGTTGGTAAAAGAGTAGCTCAGGAGTTGGCGGTGGGTGGTGATGACGAGTTGCCTTCCATCTACTCTTACACTGCTAAATTAGAAAGGGTTAGCGCAGATAGCCCTCGTGTAGCTTTGCGCAAAATTAAAAAACAAACAAACAGTTAATGTTACAACAACCTTATGATTAACATTTGCAGTGTTAACTGTCATACAATTAGGAAATTACCGTTTAGCGTGTTTAACACGATTATGGTTAACTATAGCTTACCGTATTAACACTTTTAATGCTTAACTGTCTTACAGTTAATTACAGTTAAATGTGGTTAACACGATCAAGGCTAAGTATAGATTCATGTTTATTAACAGTATTCGTGTGATTAACAGCCATAGCGTTATCTATAGTGTGTTGTCGATTAAACCAAACATGTTTAATAAGTAACACATTTACTGTATGCTTTAGTGTGACCTGTATTGAACACATATTCAATGACATATTATTTCAAGTTACTTAGGTGTGTGTATGTATGTAATTCCCGGGTTAAATAGATATTTAGTAGCTAATAAATTTGTATTACCTGGGTGGATGTGAACTCATGTTAAATCCATATTTAATAATTGATAAAATTGTCTTACCTGTGGAGAATGGCTTCCTCTTACGTATACATTTATTAGATAAAACGCTTGAATTATTTGTGTGAGTGAATCCTCATGTTAAGTACATATTAAGTAATTATCAGATTTGCATTACCTTGGTGAGTGTAACCTCGTGTTAAATACATATTTAGTACCGATAACACTCTTTTTTTACCCGTGTGAGTCTGATCTCTTGTTAAATATATTTAGTAGAAAATATTCTTGTGTTATTTGCGTGAGTGTAACCTCATTACAAAATATCATATGTTTACACACCTACGCATATGAAACCTCCAGCAAAATCAAGCAAAACTGAATTCACTTGACAAACGACTAGCTATCCATAAGGTCTTGAAACATATTACCGTTTTAGGCTACGTTATACACAAAGGTATGTTCAAATATCGAAAAAAGACAGCTCCGGAAATCATTATTAGTGTTCTCACCAGGTGTACAGTTATCTCTAAATAGTCTATTAGGCTAAGGAATTCTTTGATGACAACAATTTTTATTGATGAGATATAACAGTGTTAAGCAGTAAGTTATATAAGTAAATTATTCGATCAAAATTCCAATGAATTATTTTCTGTGTAATCTGTCACGTGCTATTTGTGTTCAGTGAGATGCGAGGTTTTTCTCATATACATATGTATATATATGCATACATTCTCGCAGAAACACGTACAAAAACATAGTCTTTCCTACAGATATGTACAATAAATATACTATTATAGACATTTATTAGGAAGTAGTAATTATAATTACATTCCTTTGTGTGTAATAATCTACAGGAAATAGTGCTTAAATTACCTTGTTCATTTAAGATTCGTTTAACCTGTTGACTGCCAAATATTTCAGCTGCTACAATACAACTCTAATGCTTCTTCATTTTGTAACTTTTTCGTGATGCCATTTTGGATCGAAAGTGAAACAATTTGTACGTAGGTCAAATGCATGTATGGTGATGGCATCTAGTGTTGAAGTTAGGTATTATTGAGAACAAATTAACTCGTCCGTGGCACTGTGTTACCGATCGGCTCGGTCGAGTTATTTCTTCTACGGCACAGAACAGGTTAATAACTCTACAAGTCAGAATAAGGAGAAACATAAATGTATTATTAAAGTATAAAAAGGCCTAGCATGACCATGTGGTTAAGGTACTTGATCGTAATCTGAGGGTCGGGGGTTCGAACCCCCGTCATACCAAATATGCTCGCCATTAAAGCCGTGAATGCGTTATAATATGACAGCCAATCCCACTATTCCTTGATAAAAGAGTAGCCCAAGAATTGGCGGTTGGTGGTGATAACTAGCTGCCTTCCATCTAGTCTTACACTACAAAATTAAGGACGGCTAACGCAGATAGCCCTCATGCAACTTTGAACGAAATTCAAAAACAAATAAATAAAGGAAAAAAACTGAAAATGAAGATTTTTACAATATCATAGTCCTCACCACAATATCATAGCAGGCCCGGCATGGCCAAGCGTGCTAAGGCGTTCGACTCGTAATCCGAGGATCGCGGGTTCGAATCCCGGTCGTACCAAGCATGCTCGCCCTCTCAGCCGTGGGGGCGTTGTAACGTGACGGTCAATCCCACTATTCGTTGGCAAAAGAGTAGCCTAAGAGTTGGCGGTGGGTGGTGATGACTAGCTGCCTTCCCTCTAGTCTTACACTATTAAATTAGGGACGGCTAGCGCAGATAGCTTTCGAGTAGCTTTGCGCGAAATTCAAACAAACAAACAAATTTTGCTCAAATTATGAAAAAGCGTAAAATACCAAGTGAAGAAAAAATGAAACAGCTTTTTGTGTAAAACGATTTAAAGAATTTCCAGTTCAGAAACTTTTTTGTTTGTTGTTAAGCGCCAATTTACACAATAGGTTATCTGCTTTCTAGCGTTATAAGTCTCCATACTTATCGCTGTGGCTCTGGGGGCAGTTTAGAAAGTGCAGTATGTCCAAGCTCAATACTCACAAACACCAAAATAACATTTAATTTTGGTATTTGATAATTTTGATATGCTAAAATAAAAATTTTCTCTTTCTATTAATTACCAAGTTTGAAATTGAGCTAAACACACACATATGTATAGTCATCGTAACTCCAGCATTTTTAAGAGTAAGATAATGTACTGTGTATATCACTTTGAAAATCTATCCAGGTGAAACTCAATTTATTCGAAATTTAAAAACTTCAGTGATACAAAGAAATAGGTGAAGAGTAAGATACTTAACCCATGTTACCTTTTATCCTATGAAATGGGGTAAGCTTTCTTTGCTAAGCTTAGATATAGTACAAATTGTTATGATTATATAGCGTGAAACACTACTTTATTTGGAAAATTTAGGGTCTCAGTTTGAGAATATTCAGAAATTTTGAAATTTTAAAATTTTCTTTAAAATATCAAAGATAACGCAAGAGATAACTTGAATTTTAACTCCTTCCCTTTTATACTGCACAAACTGGTCTTGCTATATTACAGTATTAAACAGTGACACACAATCTGGCTGTCTTGTTCTGAGATACATAATCTGACTATCTTTTTAATAATAGTTTAAACAAAACCCGTTAATTAAAATAATAAAAAACACAGAAAACCTTATTAACCTTGGCAAGTGCAAACGCAACAAAACCTAAACTATGTGCGAGTTTGTTTGTCATTAAGCGCTAAACAACACAATGATCTATCTGTACTGTGACCCCGCAAGTATCCAAACCCGAATTTTAGAGTTGTATGCCCACAGCCTCATCAATAAGTTACTGAGGAGGAGGGTAAACTTTGTATATTTATTAACTTAAACTGTCATTTGAAATGCGATAATTTAAAGCTGTTAACATCATGTTGACATATCATTTCGCCATGCTGATTTTATAGCTTAATTTAAATAAATTATAAATTAATCGTTTTTATACCGAGATGTCAAGCTTGATTTCAAGGTATACTGACTCTCTATACTAAACTAAACTAAGTATGATTTCGCTGATTTAACACTGCTCTGTTTATTTACCATAGAAATAGCACCCCTCTGGTACAGCGGTAAGTCTACGGATTTCCAACGCTAAAATCAGGGGTTGGATTCCCATCGGTGGGCTCAGCAGATAGCACGATGTGGCTTTGCTATAATAAAACACACACACACATTATAGAAATATTAATAAGCTTATATATTCCATAGCCACAACTGGTAAATATATAAAAGCATTGAAATATTCCTAATGTTCCTACAATACTAACTTAAAAACAGGTCCAGCATAAGCTTATTTCGTAGGGCGTAGGAATGTAGTTTTATTATTTTACTCAAAGGCAAACGTGAGACAATGAGTTGTTCAGAAATTCACTTTTACGTGCACAGTTGCTGTATAGGTTTATTAATGATGCCGCACTTTGATATCAGTTTCAATTTAACGGATAAAATGTTATGCAAATATTTAAAAAAATATATCAAGTATGCTTTTATTATTTAAAAAAAATTAAACAAATCTTCCCGTAAATTTAAACAGCCACATTTCAGCCCTTTTTTTTCCCAGGTTTTAACCAATGACCGTTGGCATTTATATATTTCTCCGTACGTGTGACTACAGGTTCGATGAAATAATTGTTTCAAACACGGAGCTTGCATAATACACGCCACAGATGAAGTATGAAAAACACAGCTCTAATTAAAACTAAAGAAGCGTAATTAATTTCATAATTTCAGTTCGTGTTAACTGACGTGTAGATTTTATTTTTTAAGGACCATGATTTAGTTTTAAAGAAAAAGACAAATTTAAGAAACGCAACGCTATAGTTTTCAAAACATATCTAAAGGAACATGACAAAATTCTGGTACATCGTTTTTGTTTAAGGAAAAGTAACTAGTTTCATGAACATAACTTAAGTTACATAAGTCTAGATTGTCAAATTTTCATTGTTCATTTTCTCGGAGCCTGTTGATTGTAATTTGGTGATTTTCCAATATGGTAAACTATGCAATATATCTTAGAATACACATTTTCACTAACAGTAATGTGTTTGTTTGTTGATGACTCATTAACCTCTGCAGGACGTAAAAATCATTTAAAGGGTAGTGTTAATCCTAAGAGCTTGTTGCTGTTATAGTATGATGCTGGCAGATGCACATTTTGATGAAAACGACGCCGTATTCATCCAGTGTTTTTATTATTGATTTTCTCTTTTGAAACTATAGAATATTATGTATAAAATCCGAAGTATGTTTTCTCTTATGCATCAAACATTTTGGTTAAGGACAACGCTACATACTACGTTATCTGTGCTCTTCCCGTCAAAGGTATCGAAACTCGAATTTTACTGTTGTAAGCTTGCAGATTTTCTGCTTAGCCACTGGGCGAGGGCTCTAAAAAAACTTGAAATGCTCACAGTTTCTAACCTATATCAATACGGTAATTATAATTTGTATACTCCTTTAATTCAATTGAACAGTAACTTGTTTCAGGCTTATAATAATCAACTGTTCCACTGTGATATTGTTTTGAGTTAGAGTTTTCTCTGATTAATGATTCATTTCGTCTTATAACTGTTTACATTTGGAATGATTAGTCTGATTTTATCCTGTTTCTGTCTTTGTTATTGTTGTTTACGTCTAGCCCAGCTAAACCTACTTTATTTTAAACACCAGCTTTCAACGAAAAAGAACAACTAAAATTTATTTTTAAGCATACGTAACCGCTATCGCTAAACCTGTTCGTTACTTGTAATAAAGGACTGGTGACAGTGTCGACAAGACTAACAGTTGTGCATATAATATTAATAATATCGGAGGTTGAAATTCTCTGGTAAACAGAACAGATCAAGCTCGACTCTCATGGCGATGAACTCGCCACTATAAGCAAGAAAACAATCTGCTGGTTTTCGACTAGACTCTACTATGATTTAAACTCAGAGCTGGTGATTTGCGAGCAACCACGACAACACGCGGGAGAACCCCTGCTGTTACACGGCCTTCCTTTCTGATAACTGTCTCCGCACCGCTCATGTGAGAGTTATCTCAGTATTCAGCTCCCGTAGAGCAGGAGACTTTTGACTCTTCCAAACTTTGGGCATACAGTGCTGATATTCTATCATTATAAAAGGACACTGTTGAATTTTTGAACTAGAAAATGCTTTTGCATGACTCAGCCTCACGTGAAAACTTCTCAGCAACAACGTATATCAGTTCACGTATTAATTAGAGGTCAGGATGTGATACGAATAGGTGTCTGCAAAAATAAGTTATGTTTTATTATGGAGTCGTCATGTGGGCAGACCCGGTTTTAACGGAAAGGCGAAGTAGGCAAATGGCTAGGACAGGAAAACCAATGAAATTTTGCTTTCAATGAAATCGACTATCTCGTGCTCGCTTCACATTCTTTGCCCTGGCTTATTACTCTGGAAAGTGCTTTCATAGACACGGACTTCGTAAAGAGGTCGACTTAAATACAAAAACAAGCTTTTACTAAATTCAAGACACTAGACCTTAAAGAAAAATTCCACAGCTTTGCATCTAATATAAAGACGAAAAGCAAGTTATTTTAAACCTAAAAAGTTTAAACAAAGATATAAGTAGACCTACTTAAGTAACATTTTAATAGAATTTGCAATATTTTGTTCATGTAATGTTATATATATTTAAACGTATATATTCACTGTTGATAATGGTGTAAAGGTTCTGCCAAGGACGGCACTTTAAATTCTGCCAAGTGCAGCAAAAAATCTATAAGCACTCTCCTGTATGTGGGTCAGTGAAATCCTAAAACCTCGCATGTATCTAAGGCAACAACATCGTTTGCTGACAAAAAATTAGGTCTAGACTTGTAATTCCAACTTGACAAAACAAACAGAATAATATCTGTACTGATTTTGTCAACAATGTATCTTACGTGTGGTTACGTTGAACTTTACGTCTACAGGCGTAATTATGTTGTTAAGTTTTTGTAAACAGAAGAATAATTAAGAACTGCCATACTATTCATGATCACACATTCCTGTGAAGCTGATGTGTTGTTCTGTCTATGAATATTTCTGAAGATGTAATTTGAACTGCACTAGATTACACATATCGAAATCATGACCTGAAAAGTGAAAGGCTAGGAGACTGTAGAACCAAAATACCGCTTTATTCAAACTAGAAGAACTTAACCCCTTACTGTATCATTCACACTGTAAAACTTAGACGTGTAATGTGTTAACCACGTTTTAATACTTAGACACTTAATGTGTCATTCACACTGTGAAACAGCCACGTAATGTGTAAATAACATTTTAAAACTTAGACATTTACCGTGTCACTCACATTGTAAAACTTAGGCACATAGTGCGTCATTCATGCTTTACTTTTAGATACTGTGTCATTCATAAAGCAAAAACTTAGGTATATGGTGTTTCAATCATGCTTTAAACTTAAACCCTTACTGTGGCATTCACAATTTACATAGATACGTTCTATGTCAATTATACTACAAAGTAATGGATAATATTTAGCCAATGTTGTATTAAATCTGAACCAGGGTGGTTATTCGTGTCTTACAATATTTATTTTACAAATATTTTCTCAAAAATGGTTTCAGAAGTGGCTCATTTAATATTGATGCTAAGTGTTCCAATCGTATTAAAATATCTTGAATATATTAATTTGTAATAAAAACAACAACAAATAAAAATATACGATCTGAAACGCAGTAAATATAGTCGTTCATTTGAAACAGTTTCCACATTTCATGAATATATCAAATAAATCTCTCAATATAGATGTATTTAAAATGTTTGTTTGTTTTGAATTTTTCGCAAAGCTACACGAGGGCTATCTGCGCTAGCTGTTCGTAATTTAGCAGTATAAGACTAGAGGGAAGGCAACTATTCACCATTCACCGCCAACTTTTCGGCTATTCTTTTACTGATGAATAGTAGGATTAACCGTCACATTATAACTCCCTCACGGCTGAAAGGGCGAGCATGTTTGGTATGAAGGGGATTCAAACCCGCGACTCTCAGATCACGAGTCAAGTACCTTAACCATCTGGCCATGCCGGGCCACTCATTTAAAATGACACACACGCATACCTATATATTTTTCACATTTAAAGACGTAGTATTACCAAACCATATCTTATTTTTATTGTCTAAAACTATTCGTATTAATTTTAGTAGGTCTTCCAGATAGTTTCTGGTGATAGATTTCCATGCTGTCAATTTTGACAAGGAGTTACTGCAACTATGATGGGATTTATATCTGAATACTTAAAGACATCGTGATTTTTTGTTTAGTTCATCCGTGTTACATCAGATATTCATTATATATTATGAATAAAACAAAACAATCCTTACCACTTTGCACCATAACTAAAACAAGCAATCCTTACCGTTTTGCACCATAACTAAAACAAACAATCCTTACCATTTTGCACCATAACTAAAAGAAACAATTATTAACGTCTTCAACGAATACTAAAACAACATAATTCTTACCATTTGGGACCATAACTAAAACAACATAATTCTTACCATTTTGAACCATAACTAAAACAACATAACCCTTCTCATTTTACTTTAATTAATCATATTCTTTGGTTGTGCTGGCTAACAAAACTAATCTTGATAAATGTTCGTAGTTTATACAGCAGTTTACAAACCACAAGTTAAGTTTCACAGGTCGCTGACTCTCTGAAGAGAAATTCAGAAAGTTCTTTCTGCAACTTTTACGCTGGAATCCTAAGCGTAAGCACACTCAACTTTAATGAAAGCATGTCGCTATTAGTATATCTGGATCTAAAACATCAACACTAAGACGCTTCCGTTTGAAGACAAACAATTGTTCTACATAACTGTTGTGTAAGATTTTGTCTGAAGAGTTACAAAAGAAAAAACATAACAAAAAAGTTTTATTATTGTTACTTCGGGAGGTCGCAAACAGAGATAAGGACATGATTTTTATCGTTCTATTCTACGTGACAGATACAAAGGTGACGTAAAGGTTACGTAGCAACACCACTTACGATGTATACAGCTGCAGGCTGTTTTACATGGGTGGAAGAAGGATATGGAAAGAAGGTTTGTTTGTTTTGGAATTTCGCACAAAGCTACTCGAGGGCTATCTGTGCTAGCCGTCTCTAATTTAGCAGTGTAAGACTAGAGGGAAGGCTGCTAGTCATCACCACCCACCACCAACTCTTGGGCTACTCTTTTACCAACAAATAGTGGGATTGACCGTCACATTATAACGCCCCCACGGCTGGGAGGGCGAGCATGTTTGGCGCGACGCGGGTGCGAACCCGCGACCCTCGGATTACGAGTCGCACGCCTTACGCGCTAGGCCATGCCAGGCCCTGGAAAGAAGGGAGTGCTCAGCTTTAGATATTCTACATGTAGTACGCTTATGACCACCCCTTTATAGAAAGTTCAAGAAAATTCAAGTTGTATCCAAGTAAAGGCTTAATTTTCGACCACACCAAGTTCCGCTTTGTGCTGCGATTTCAGATAGATCATTTTACATTACAAGTAACATGTAAAGTAAATTATGACCAGTATGAACTATTGGAGATTAGACGTTACCCTGTCATTGTTTGACATTTCTAGAAAGTAACTAAAGGGTCTTCTTTTGACTGGACGACTTGCGATTCTTTAGAAAATACGGAGACAGGTGTTAGAATACGGGCCCGTGTAGACGTGTGATGATAAGGTGACAGACGAATATACTTCGCTTAAATTCGTCCATTAGAGTAATAGCATTTAAATTGTTTAATATTTTAACTTCGACTTGTAATCTGAGGGCCGCGGCTTCGAGTCCCTGTCACACCAAACATTCTCTCTCTTTCATTCATGGGGGCGTTATAATTTGACAGTCAGTCCCACTATTCGTTGGTAAAAGAGTAGCCGAATAGTTGGTGGAGGGTGGTGATGACTAGCTAAATTAGGGACGGCTAGCACAGACAGCCCTTGAGTAGCTTTGGGCGAAATTCAAAAACAAACAAACAATACTTTAACTAACCCTACATATCCTAGCTTTGAAATTTAGTTAGGGTTTTGTTGTATTGATGCCATTGAATATCATTCTAAAGCTCAAAGCAAAAAGAGCTTAAGATGTATAAATAAAGAATGAAATCATGTGATTTAAGTCATACAAGTCTTTAAGTTTTATCATGCCTTTACAAGGTTTCCAATCAATCAAATCAAGACATGATTGATTATATTACTTACGAATCAATTATTTGAATGTAAAATATTATGCATAGAGAAAACCAACCCAACATATGCATACCTAACTTTAACAGAGACAACAGCTTAAATAGAGTCGGTGCTACACTGCTCTTATTTTTCTATGTGGAAAGACCCAGTCACGGTTTAGATAGCCTATTGACCACAAATACAGTTGCTGTATGGCCGCCGCAAGTACTGCCACCTTCATTGTTCACTAAGCTCTCTTCAGTAAGAATCGTTTGCGGTAACTAGCTCACATCTGGGTACTTCCAGTGCCTGAGATACGAATGTCGCCGCTACAGATCTTGCTGGATTCGGAAGCTCAATTACTCGGGTTGGTAAAGTTCAATAGTTTCTCCAAACACTATCTGAATGGTGAATACGTCTTGAACAACACAGAATCAAGGAAATAATCAGTGCTCCCTATCTGTCTTCGAGCGCCAACTTCGACACAAACCTTAGTGATCCCACCCTACTAATTTTTCGCCTCGTAAAACCCCAGTTTATGACTACAAACACCTCTGTAATTCCGATACCGGGGAATGGGAGTGAAGGCAGGTGAGCATGCTGTCACAACCTTCGAACAATGGAGAGTCACCTTGTTTGGCCCCACGACGGAGTGACATATGGGCCACAACAACGTCGCTCAAGTTTGAAACTACTTAAGATGTAGCTACGAATGAAACACACAGAAAACATCTATGACTCTTTTCATGTAAATTTACTGTGTGTAAAAACTGATATACAAGCTTTCCGTTATGAGTTATTTGACACTCACACCTTAGAATTTATGTAACTGTGTTATAAATAAGTATCTTAAATCCTTAGCAGTAAATAATATGAGGTTATCAGGGTGAAGATAATTATCTCAGAAACTACCTAAGTTATGTATATAAAAGTTTGGAGAAGTTTTTTTTAGTAGTGCTGTTTGAACAACTTTGTCCCCTGAATACCAAACACTTATGATAAGTGATTTTTTCTTTCGCGGTCAGCATTCTTCTTCTAGTAAGAATGTTTGAGCTCGTAGAGAAACTAAATAAAAGACTAGAAATAATGACAAAACGCTAAAACACGAGAAACTGTCAAGCAACAAGGCATACTGGGAAAGCAAGGCTGAAATAGTAATAATGGAGTAATTGTATGAAAGACAGTGAAAACCAATCTCTGATTTTCTGTCTTAACCTACTTTAGCCTAGCATTAATGTTATATATGTGTGGCTGTTCTGTTCAAAAGCTAGTGTAAAGCATTTTAATTTTAGCCGATTTTGTTTGAAGAGGGTTAGTATCTCTGTGGTTGACAAAAAAAAAAAAAAGACCAGTCCAGCTCCACTCGGTTACATCACAACCACATTCCAAGTATATTACCAATCCATGTAGGCATACCGTACAAGGCATATTGTTCACGACTTGATTAATATACAAGAACTGTTTTGAGACAATGTTTTTATTTCCGGGAAAATAGAATATTTCATATACATTTGTTTCATATTTTATTAGTTTTCTTGCTGTGATTTATTAGTTGCAAATTGCTTTTGGTAAATAATAAAACGTTTTTATTTGCTACAACGATGTTAGAAAACAATGAAACTATTGAAAGTTTTAAATAAATACACCTGTATACAAAATTGAAAGCAAGCGAATTTTTATAACTTCGTAAAACCTGAAACAATATCGTTTTAAATCTGAAAATGAAAATATTTTTAGACATATTATATAAACCGTTTATAATTTTAATTAATTGTTGTGTTTGTTTTTCACTTATCAGTATTATAAAAACTTAAAATGTTTAGAAAATAATTGCATAATGTTTATTATTATATATTCCAATTTCATTTTGGAGAATGACTCAGTCACTAGCGGACTTTTTCGGAGTTCTCATTCTAGAGGGTATCGGTTCATAAAGAGTCGACTTATAAGTTGGAAAATAATACAGGTAAAATTGGGAACTGATCAAAGGACTGTTGGTTTGCTTTCTATATAATCAGGGTTATACACGAATCCTATTTATATATAACAACACCTATGGATTCGTTAATATAATTAACTGATAATTACGTTACGTATTAGTTGTGATTACACAGACCTGCAAATTTAAACTTCACAAAAGTTGTTTTATTCAGTTCCACAGACTTTGAAATTAATTTTCCTTTTTTCTCTCACAAAATCGGGAAGAAACGCTCTGAGGTCAAATTTATCACAAATATAACAATAAGTTTCCGTCATTTACAGAACTTCTTTTTACAATAGCGACGAATAAATGATATTCAAAAGGAAGATGTTTCATCAAATATATTGCTTGTTTTTATCTTAAATTTTATACAAAGTAACAAAAATGTTTTTCATTATGTCATTATAGGAATACGCCCTCAAAATGAAAACTCAAACCGTAACTAAAGTAAGGACTTATCCACTACAAATTTTCACAGCGAGTTCTTCTACATATATATATATATATATGGAGAGAGAGGGAGAGTGCTTAAACATTTATTTCTTCTTTACTTTACGTGTGACAGAAACTAGACGTATAATAATGTTTTGCAGTTTGAATACACAGACTTAAATGTGCCCTGCGGCAAACTATGTAATGTTTGTTCAAACAAAAAGACTGCCAATGGAACTATGGTTACTATTTAAAATAAATTATGAGATAATAAGCTACGAAACGCCAGTGAGTTTGTAGGTATGACATGTTATTACAATGACAAATTGTTGCAATTTCAGTTTCTGTACAATAAATGTACTACAGAGCGCCCACGTCTGTTGGTCAATTTTAACGAAGTCTATAAAGAGTAGACACACAGAGCAAACAAATATGAAACAGGTCTACCACGCATTTACAGTTAAAAAAGTTCAAAGAACTACATATTATTCACGGAACAATAAAAAAAGCAAAGCAAAAGCACTAACCTATTGTTGCTAACATTATGAGAAGAGTGTGTGTGTGTGTGTTTTCTTACAGCAAAGCCACATCGGGCTATCTGCTGACTCCACCGAGGGGTTATGAGAAGAGCTTGAAACCTATTATTATAAAACGTTTTTCTGTAACTTTGTGTTAAAACGTTTACACGAGAAGCAGATTGATTGATGTTTTCGGTTGTCTGAGTAAATGGGTAAATCGGTGATTAAGAGATACAATATATATATATATATATATACATACGTATATCCCCCCATTTTACTACTGAATGAGCCCTTACAGTCTTTTATTTTAATACCTGAGGATTTTAATCGCTGGACATGACTTTAAGTAGCAAGGATCGAATCTGAAGAAGCGTCAAAAAGCACGACGGATCAACTATAGCCAGGCTACGGTGTTATGAGCCCAAGGTAATGTTACTAAGTTAAGAACATGACACGTGCAAGTTACATAATAGACTACTGATGTGTTTTGAATGGACAGATAATTGCAGTTTCTAACATGTAGTAATTGTTTTATGAACACAAGTAGTTGAAAGATGACTATACCAATCTCTTCATTGTATTGCTATTAACTTTGTAGGTGAAATAATAGAACCTCATTGCACGTGTTTTATGACAGTGATATACATAAAAAAGTACTCTAAGTTAGTGAATTACGTATATACTTCGATAGAGAACTTGCTCAGTTATGTAGATATAAAAAGTCATTAAAATTATTTCATTCAATCAAGATGAGCAACAAAATTTTCAGTGCCGTGATACACATTTATAACTGCTTTATCTCTAGTACACGCTTCTTAAACATACTGTTGTAGATATAACTATCAAATCAACGTTTCGATAACTGTATGCGAATAGTATTCAAAACTTATTTTATATTTCCAAACTTCCGTTATTTATAACAATTCACTCTTTAAAGCCAGCACCTACTAAATATTTATCGTCCATGTATTGTATGGCCTTATCAACTCACAAGTTACCTTTTTCAGTTGTCAGTTTGACTTTGACGTAATTGGTGGAAACAAATTGTTTTTACCTTTGCTTTCAGTAAGTCGTGATCCTGTTTTCTTTTGAAACAGGCCATTCTTTTTACTCTCCAAATGTCGATTAGTTTGATTCAATACTTTAATTAGTTTCAATATAAAATGCTCAGAGATCGGTAGAGTTTGGAGAGAGAGTAACTTTGTTTTGTTTAAACACAATTTTACTTATATTTTTTGCATTTCTGTCTGTAAGTGTGTAGCCTATTTGAGTATCAGATAATGTTACTCTTTCTTATAAGTTCGTGTCATACATTTTTTGCTGCTTCGTTCCTCCCTCTTTGCATATATAGTGGATCATTCCCATCATTCTGTGAGCAAATAAATCTTACGATTCAAGGTAGTAGTTTACCTGTTTTTATTCCTTAACACATTAAATTGTATTTATTGTATCGATGAGAAACTGACGAACAGCTGATACTGATTAAAACAGATGAACAAGCATTTATGACACCTATGAGATATCACACAGAGCAACACGACTTTTATTAGAAGGCCAATATGTTTCTGTATCGACAGTTTCTTATGTATATACGGAAACAAATATTTAAATTATAATATACACGACAGACGCTACGATTCCTAAGCGTCTCCAAGGAACATGGATGAGAATTATAATTAATGGATTGATTTTCGGATTTAGAATCAGTAGTTTGTCCTCACGTAATTAACCACTGTTTGATGTACGGAGTTAGCGTCTACGTACGAAACTACTTTCATTAATGTAATTGGGTGGGTCAATGTAGTTCTACTCATAAACGAAGTGAATTTATAAAATGTGTATGAGTTTTGTGTTAATGAACGATATAATGGTGATTTAGCGAGGCTAATAATAGTACTGAAATATACTTCATGAGCATGAATAAGTATTAAGTCATAATACGTGTAATGTATAATATTGAGGCGTTTACTGACTTTTAGAAGTCGTTATTGATGGATTTACGAAACCGTACAGAGAGAATACAGATATTGTTTTATCAAGTATAAAGTACGTGAGGTTATTTATTAAAATGATGATAGAATAAGTGATGATATGTGAGAATGCTAATAGAAAAAATATCGATGCCTTAAATTGATAATACAGTGTTGACATATGTATAACTAACGAAAGAGCGAGTATTGAAATGTTATGTTAACTATAACATCAGTTCTGACATATGTAGAACTGGTGATAGAGCAAATACCGATCTGTTAAGTTGACGATAAAGTAAGTGTTGTTGTGTTCAGGTCTATTTATAGAGGAAGTATTGATGTGTTCAGATGATGATGAAATGAAGTGACATATAGGAACACTGTGCAAAATAAGTATTATTGTGAGAAGTTATATTCGTTAAATAAATATTAATACGTTTTCTTGTATATAAAATGAGTGTTCATTTATTATTTTGATTGAAGAGTAATTCGAAATGCGTAAGTCTGGTAAAACGATAAATTATTATATAACTTTCAACTGTTAAGATATATGTTGTCTTGATGCAAGAAGATTCTATTTCAAGGAGCAGCGAGGTATAACGTTGATATACCTTGCGTTGATGCAAGAAGATGCTAAATTAATACTGAGTTCTATATCTGAAGAAATATTGTAAAAATAAGCAATTCTGTTGTTGAATATATTTAATATTAGTTATACTGTTTCAAAAATAACTCGTCACTTTACAAAAACCTATGATAGAGCATTGTAAAATTATGATGTCTTGCAATGTTGATTTCTTTCTGTACCATAATACGAAGAGTGTTTTATAATTTGTCTTTACGACATGTGCTACGAGGCTACTGTCTTCAGGTATGACACATATATAAGTCATTTAATAAATACAGTTGATTAGCTTCTCAAGCTGTGTACGAAGATTCAAGGTTTGAGGTACGATGCCGCTGAACATGATCAGCAATTTCAACTGTGAGGCGTTATAAAAGTGACAGTTATTCCAATTATTCAGTTCAAGAAACCGGACAGAGCCCGAGAAATGGTGGATGCTGCTATCACAGATATATTTAAATTTTGGAGAGTTTCTAATCTGACCGTTTAGTACAAAAAATGGATAAGATGATGTTTGGGTTGAAAATTCCAAAATACAGCAAACAAAAAAATAAAATATTCAACGTACAGAAGGATCAGCGAAAGGATTAAACACTCTTTCGTTAAAAAAGACAGCTACACTACAAACCTTTCTCTCAACAAACTGATTTGGATATTTTACTCTGCACAACCATATAATTAAAAGTACTGTGTTTACTTAATCTAGTAGCAAAATAACAATACTAGAGCTACTTCCGTAGGTTTCCCGAAAGTGTCCTGTTTCAAGAGTAAACAAAACCAAAATTAAGAGTAACAAATACTTTTGTTTCTTGCTTTTGAAGTTTATGTGTCATGATGTTTTGTAGTCTACAAAGTTTTTAATTCTTTTCGTTATAAGTGCCATGCGCACGTTTTACTGGCATCATGATAGTACAAACTGCAACATTAAGCGTTCCGTATGTGACGTAATTTTAGTGTTTACTGACTGACTGACAGACAATACACTACTGTACACTGATGCAAGTGATTTAAACAAATGACCCCTCCAGACGACCTTCGACTCCCTTTCGGGCGAAGATATCCTATATGTCAAATGTCTCGTAAGATTTGCTTGTTGCAAAAATATTTTTGCTTAGTAAGGTTATTGGCCAATCCTTAGTAGTGCAATAATTGATTGGGACTTATTGATTGCCAATATCACATAAATTATATGCTTTATTTCTCAGAATATTGAAGAAAATTAAGATTTTGAGTGATCTTTGAACTAGACAGAGCAGTACTATCTGATTGCTGTGTACATCTCACAGCTCAAGATTATGTATATCATACTTAACTTTATCGTAGCATCTAAAGCAAATACCGTACATACACATGTTAACTACATACAAGACATGATTCTCTAGAATATGCAGAAACACACCTACCTATTCTTTGCAGATTATTTCGGTGTTTGACTTAATCACGTGTGTCGCAACCGACTCGAATTTGTCCTGATACTATAGTCAACGAATTAGCCAAAGACACATACAGCTGGAAGATGTTGATAGGAAAACCGAGCTTCATTGTAGTAATTCTGAAATACATTAAGGTATGTTTTATTTGTGTCTTCGTTTTCATGGGACAACACAACTTATACACTGAAGCTGGAACTTTAAATCCGTTATCACTTGATCAAATACGAAGCACGAAAAATTAAAATACCCGTTAACACTAACAATCAAACCTTTTTCTTTAATCCAAAGCTATTGTTTAGAAACGTTATGAAGTTAACATAATTTCAAACAGAGGATGTCTGTAAAGCACTGTCATTTTGTAATGAAATTATTTTTCCGTCGCCCATGGTCTGCATTTCAAATAGTTGAAGTTGTTCATATAGCATATCCTATATTAAAGAAACAGAGTGTTCGTCAAAGAAATTACGTCGTCTTGCTATAAAGATAGCCCAAGAATCTTAACGATAGCACTCCTTCTCATTCCAGTCCTACTCTGGAGCTTCAAGGGGTCTGATAGCACAATACAATAACGCCCATTGAGCGTATAATCCGACTAACTCTTCTTTAGTGTGACGTCAAGTATTAACTTCGTAGTAGAATTTGAAGTGGTTTCGGCTCTAAGCATATTAACGCTAATGATGAAAGCGAGTTTTTCTGTTCTTTTAATTTTTTTTTATGTTCCATTCATTAAAGCTCTTCTCATTGGTAGCTTGAAAATGCTTGTTTCTAATAATTTATGCAGAATCATAAAGACAAACCAATTCTTGTACATACTTTATCATCATATATTACCAGTAAGTCTTCACAAAATGTCAAATCGTGATTCTGGTTTTGTATAAATATAAATTAAAATATTATTAATCCAGTTTCAACGGTTGCGTAAATCACAGATAGGCAGAACATCAGTTGTTTGTTTGCTTCCTATGTTTTCAGTTGCATTATTATCCTTTAAAACGTTTTATACCATTGCACAAATTGTAAACGAAATATTTGTATTTCTACATGCAGACAATTACGATCATATAATGTTAATATGATAATGAAACAGCTTATAGTACAATACTTGCCTTCATACACAATAACTTTTTTCTTAGAACCTGAATAAACAGACAACTTCACTGTTTTATAGTAAAACAATTTCTTTATTAAATAATCATAAACACCCCCTCCCATATATATACTCATTAAATAAAATGAACCGCCTCTGAAGATAGACATACTTATAGGATAACGTGTTTTTAAAGGACAGCTTGTATATCAAAAGCATTATATTTTACGGATATTTATCAGAATTTTTAAAACAAATGTTTCAATACAGACAACCATGCTTAGGAGAGCAAACCAGCTGATTGTATAGAGAAGCCTTTCAAGATGGATAAAACCAGGATGAAAGTAGTCGTTTATCAGACAACTTTGCTTTAAGGAAAAGAGTCCAAATGAACAGCTTTACTTGCAGTACAAAACAAAACAGCCTTTATAACACGATAAAATCAGTCTTATCTGTGTACTGTATCCTTGTTAGCATGACAAAAACAAGTATCTTTACAGACAGACTTGCAAATTAAAGTCGGGCGGCATTATAGACAACTATAACTAGATGTTAAGTTTAGATGTTTTTTATACATACACTTGTTTACAGGATAGAATGTGAGCGTCTTTACAGATACTTGTGCATGGCAGCTTCAGTCAGCTTTACATACAACTATTTTCAGATGATAACTTTAGGAATCTCTACAGCAATGCCAAGTAAAATCAGGTGGCTTTATATATATATATACATATATACAGGAACTATTTTTAGATGTTAAGTTTAGGTGCCTCTTTACACACATTTGTTTCCAGAATGGAACTTAGACAAACTAGCTTGCAAGATAAAGTCAGTCATTCTTTTTTACAGGCACGCTTGCATGATAACTTTACGGTAGGCACACTAGGCTACAGGATAAAACCAGCTATCTAGATATCCAGTTAGCCATTTACTCTTGGAGATCGTAAATTAGAGACTATAATTTTAGTCAAAGTTTTTGTTTTAATCTGAAGATTTATTAATCACAAAAGTATAAAGGTAAAACGTACTAGTTCTGTACATCTCAAGTAATATTCACATTAATGATGTGTCTGAAATTATACGTGCATGCTACAATACTATTAATTAATTACAAAACTTTACTCACTTATCACAAATTCTTTATCACCGTAATGTTTTTATATGGTTAAAGAGATTCCTATACATATTTATAACATTTATATATTTTTATATTTCCCCATTACTAATGTGGTATATGAATATTTTTTATATTAAAAACGAGATATTGATGCCATAAATTAAAGATTGGCTTGACACAATGCCATGTATTGATGGGCGGACCTTATTTGTGACGTATTCTAGCCACGTCCGTAGCTGCATCAATATTGATTAATACAGTAACAGTAGACCGTATGCTAATACTTAGATTGATGAAAACTTAAGAAGTGTTATTGCAATTCTTTTCATACGACTCAAACTCACTGAATCATTTACATTATTTTGTTGTCGAAAGAACTTTTACTGTGTGAAACATTTTCAGTATTAAGTTAGTGTATTTCCATCGCTAATATTTTATTTCGCATATTTCGGATCCATCTTTTATCCTTGAAATGTGTTTTCGGAATTCAAATTAAATTATTTATATCGATATCACTTTCAGGTGAGGACATTCTTGATTTTCGTTTGCTTAAATTTTATTTGTCATCCATGAAAACAAGTTAAAATATCGCATAAAACGACATCTATTAGATATTAACCAGGGTCCATACGGCAAATCTCGTAATAGTGCAATTCTCGCAACTTAAACTTCAATTTATTTCTTCATTTTAAAATAGATTTATTACCTAAAGCTATAATTAATGCTATATTATGTTTCAACTGAAAACAGAAAATTATTCTGTGGAAATCCTTTCAGCTTACCATTACAGTTTCAAGTTTTAGTAGTTTTTATATGTATCCTAATGGGCTATTTGGTCCGTTAACCCTGAATTTTAGCTCAATAATATGACCTAAAAACAGTACTGTTGAGCTTAAATTTTCTTTTGTGAAGAATTGTTTTATGTGGCTTTTCATAATCATTGTTAATCTAGCAAAGTAATTCTATTCTCCTATGAGGCTTGGTGTCCTAACCTCCTTTTGAGTGAATTTGATATACACGGTACCCTTTCATGTTGTAGACAACTAGATATTTCTACTTAAAAACCAGACCTGACCTATGTCGCCTCACGACGAAAAAAATATGATCTATATAACTGATACTTGAAACCTTTGGTACTTGGTGAAACTCCATAATTCCATAATTGAGTAAAAACAAAACAGTTTACGTTTCACAATACATTATTTATTACGACCATGGTTTCGCTAGTAAATACATAATCATTATTTAATATAAAATATTTTCTTGATATTTGTATGTGTAAAGGTGTACAAAATTGTGTCCCTGTATAAAAATAACGAAGCTTTAGTAAGTTCACTAAACCTAGATGATTTGTGCACTCTTTTATGTGAAAATTATGCATTTAACAGACAATTGCAGCTTTCTAATTATAGAAGTTTAAAATATCACTGTCCTAAATTATCTCAAGATTTTAAATTTAACTTACATTACGACTCTGTATTTTCCAGTCTGTGCTGTTCTTTACAGATCCAATTATTAACATTAATTTCAGGGAATTTCAGTAAATTCGTAATTGATTGATTTAAATTTAGTCTTACCAAACACCAGGTTTAGAAAGAAGGAACTTTAAGTATATTAGGGTTTGTCTGCTGCGCCCGGCCCGGCATGGCCAGGTGGGTTAAGGTGTTTGACTCGCGATTTGAGGGTCGAGGCTTCGAATCCCCGTCGCACCAAACAAGCTCGCCTTTTCAGCCGGAGTGCATTATAATGTGACGTTCAATCCCACTATTCGTTGGTAAAAGAGTAGCCCAAGAGTTGGCGGTGGGTGGTGATGACTAGTTGCCTTCCCTCTAGTCTTACACTGCTAAATTTGGGAGGGCTAGCGCAGATAGACCTTGTGTAGCTTTGCGCGAAATTCAGAACAAACAAACTACTGCCACCTGCTTTTGCTTATAAAATGTATTTCGTTTTAAAGCATAGTATTTTGTTTTTTACTTTTTATACCTAATATGTAATGTAGTGATTAAAACGACTCTTTTTAATTGCAGTTAATCAAGTCCTAATCTATACATATTTTAGAATTTAAGATATCCACTAGCGTATGAACAAAACGTAAAAAGGAGATGAACGAATTAATTTTTTTTATATTTATTTATTTCATTTTGTGAAATACATCAATCCATTATTTTATTATTAACACATAAAAACTACACTAAGTTATCTGTGCTGTGCCCACTGTGGACACTCAAACCCTGCTTCTAGTATTATTAATCATGAAATATATCCACGTCAGTTTGATTTAATAGAATAGTTCTCAGTTTGCTTTATGAATAGATTTATTTTAGGGGTATACTAGGTTTTTGCTATTTAAATTATATTAATAAGTTAATGTATGCAATTTGTTTTAAAGAAGCAAATCTATCATATCTTTTTTGTTTCATATATAATCCACAATATAATGGTTAAACAGTTTATTAATTTCAGTACCTAAAGAAAGATTCTACGTTTTCTGTTATATTTATAACTATTGACAACTCATATCAGATGTGTTTATCTCATCCGTTAGTTATTTAGAAAAATAATCCAGAAGTCATAACATTAAACTGATAAGGCTAACAACAAATAATTTTAATCAATTTACATAGGTGTGAATCTAATGTGGCACTTAGGATTATGAAAAAAATAAACGACATATGCTAATAGCATTACAAACAAGGGATCTGTTTTAAACGTTGCTTCTTGTATCACTAGAATGTACATAAAAATAGTGCTGTTGGGCTAAAAGATTTTTTCGTAAAGAATTAGCTTTTATGTAACTTTTCTTAATCAGTATTAATCCAGCAAAATCTAATTTTAATAACATCAGAAGAACGAGTAACCTGACGAGTAAGAAGAATCGTTAAATCATAACAACTAGAAAACCACTAGAAGTTTAATGTTACAGGCTGTTTTCAAATTTTTAAATTAAAATTTATAAATAATAAAAAACAGAAAAATACCATTCTTAAGCAATTAGTCAAATGGATTTATGTGGGAAATTAGACAACTTCGACACCTAAAGTTTACAAAATACCTGCATTATACAACTTATTCTGCATATATTATTACTAGTAATACAGAATTTTTGTATCACGAAAAAATATAACAACTATATATTTCTGGTTTTGTATAAGTAAATGGCCATTCGTAAATGAAGCAGGTACGTAACTGCGTGTGTTTCGTTTGTTTGTTTCAGAGTTATATGTCTTGTCTTCTGTGGAAACTAAAAATCCGGAGTTAAGCGTTGTCAGTCCATAAATTTACCGCTATCTCATCAAGGAACTATGTGTTTCCGCCAATTAAATTAATATGCAAAGTTTAACACAATAATTAAAAAATGAAAACTTCTGTTGTTTAGAATTTTGTGCAAAACTACATAGAGATGCTCTGCCTGTAGAGTTCAAGACTAGATTCACTGCAGGGAAAGCAGTTACTGTTAAATATTGATCTACTTTTGTCTGGTCGAAAAGCAGAGTTTGACCGTTACTCTCAAACGCATTCAAGGTTCTTATGGTGCGGAGCGCGTTTTTGCAAGAATGGGTTTGAGGTAGTTCAAACAGTAGAGCATAAGAGCACATGCTTGTCGTTTAAGAGTTTTCAAGTTCTGTCTTAGTCGCCGGAAAAATAAAAGTTACTAAAACATTAAGAGCGAAAAATAATAAAATAACATACAGATAATCTCTAACTATAAGAGGCTTGTTCCCTTTTCCACTCTGTCGAGAACGCTTTCACGTTTTTTTTTTTTTTTTTGGTAATACTCAACAATATACATCGTGGTTTAGCAACAAAACTATCATTTGATTGTTTTTAGACCAACTATGGTATTTATGTTGAATGCTCAATATTTATATTGATTTGTTTAAAAGGTTTAGTTTTCTTATTTATGTTTTACAGTTTCGGTGATATAACAACAAAATTGTTTAATTCAGAAGTTTTCCAACATTGCATTGTTGTCAAAAGCAAAATAAAATTTACCAAGTTTAAGCCTTACCTTAAGTTGATATTAAATTACAAACAGGTCTCTGAGGGTCGCGGGTTCGAATCACCGACACACCAAACGGAAGGCGTTATAAAGTCACGGTCAGTCCCACTATTCGTTGGTAATAGAGTAGTCCAAGAGTTGGCGGAGGATGGTGATGGCTAGTTGTCTTTCTTTTAGCCTTACACAACTAAATTAGGGACGGGTAGCGCAGATAGCTCTCGTGTAGCTTTGCGCGAAATTCAAAAAAGAAACAAACAAATAGGTCTACCATTACTAACGTTATAGAGTCAGTGTTTAAAAAGTTTTAAGTGGTGAATAAATGATAATTAATAAACATTATTTTGATAGTTAACACCCTTATAATCTACTTGACCTTAAAACAGGAAAACAAAGTTTATTACTACAAATATATATTAGCCTTTGTATAGTCGAAATATATGTCGAAATGTCTGCACTACGTTTTATACTTCTTGACCTAGAGTATAATGAAAAAGCTCAAGAGTGCTATTGAAGTCTCCTTCAGTGTGAAAGCGCACTTTTGTTCACGATAGCATTTCGTTGTTTTACGCAGTTTTGGCTAGAAATGTTGTGATTAAAGAGTTACTTCAAGCCTTATGAAATACTCTACACGTAAACTTTGACGCAAACAGCATCCGTCAATGTTGACTGAACAAATATTCAATCAGTGTTATGAAAATAACAAAACATCCAGCGTGCATTCGTTTTAAAGTTAACTTTAATATGACATATCAATTCCTTTGAATTAATTCGCCTGAACTCGCATCATGCTTCTCCTAAAAGAAGAAAAACTCAGTAAGGGTGTGGTCTAAAACGTCTGGCCGGATGAAGCCACGCGCCAGATTGTCTGCACATAAAATGGTCTATACTTCTCTTATAGTAACGTTTTTGTTTCATACTGTAATAACTCTTTTTCTTCTTTGTATAAGTTTAGCAAGTGTCCTGTGATTTACAAATAGATATAACTAACAACATTGTGTCTTTAAACTCATGTTATTTACAGGATATGTACCGGAAATGTGAATGGAAATCCTTCTAATCCTTAAAAATCCGAATTACAAACTTAACGTTGAACAATCTAAGTCTCAGATGACGTAAACATGTAGAAATATACCCAGTTATCATGAAACCCTATCGAACGTATCGTGTATAAACTTTGTATACTTTGGTAGTTATACAGACAGATTAGTTTCTTGCCCTAAAGTTAACCTATAATCCGAACTGTTTGCTTTTCGTATTTCAGTTATTAATGTAATAAATAAATCCATATGATATTTTATGTATTAATTATAATAGTTCAAACTGATGAATTTCTTGTTTATTTATACATCTATTTATTAGTCCTTTAACTGTTTGCCGATGTATCATTAATAATACTTAATTATCATATTGGATGATTTCTACCTTTGGTTCATGCTGTACTTACTGTACACGTGCGGAAAAATAATTTTTACAAATTCTGAATGAGACCAACAGTTGAAAAGCAATATAAAGTGTTATCAAACTACTGTCAAGTTAGGTAGTTTCATTAGATATGATACAAGAGGACTCCCGGTTATTAAAAGGGTTAATGTCTTTATAGGATAATGTCTTTATAGAAAGAGACTTCTTAGTGTTTAGGCTTTGTAAAGCACACAAAAAAACACACAAAGTTCTTAACTGATATAAGCATCATATTCGATTTGTGCATGTCTGTACTCTAGGTTTGTTCATAATGAAGTTATACCAGACACATACACTGCACTAGAGTGTTTATGGTCACCTATAGGACACGTTTATGTGGTTCCATTAAGCATTTAAAAATACATATTTTTAATGCTGTTTTAGTACCGTATTATCCCTGTTCAACAGATAGGGTATAAATAAAAGTACTCAATATTTTAAATTTGTTGTTTCTATAGTATAACTATAGATATATAGCCTTTAATTATATTGTAGCGAACACCATACTACATTTCACGACCAGTACAAGTCGGAAAGAAAAGAAATTGTACAGCTTATACTTTGTATTTTTCTTAATGCTGATATGAAGATATTTCTTTAATAGGAATTTAATAAATCAAAACACATGAGGTCCAACTAATATATTATTTACATGAGGTGGTGAGTAAAAAAAAGTGCCCAAGAAGTCATTATTAACAGTACAGTCGTCACATATAAATCCAAAATCATTATTAACAGTACAGTCGTCACATATATCCATCTATATCAACCTATATCCGTTCGGATGTCGTAAATACAAAGACGAGGGTATAATCAAGTATGATGTATTTTTAATGGTAGTTAATTATCAGTTTTTGTTCAAAATTCAAAAACTTAAACACAATGAATCCCCCCTTATGAAAAGTCCAAAAATAAACACTCTGAAACAGGAATCATGAAGAATGAGTAACATGTTTGTAGTTGAAGTTCATGTTTTTGTAAAGAACCATAACGAAGTGAACTGAAGTTGTAATAATGCAGTTTATCAATGTTTGTTCGTTTGTTCGTATGATGTTGAATTTTGCGCAAAGCTGCTCGAGGGCTATCTTTCTATCGTCCCTAATTTAGAAGTTATAAACTACACTGCAACAGTGCCCGACAGGTTTTACATAATCGTCCAAATTGTGGAGAATGTGTAAACATTTTCGCCATAGGACAAAAAAACTGTGTTTTTTATTTTATAAAGAGGGGTTAAAAAATGCATAATAATGTTTTCAATTATTTATTGGTATGAATAATTATATTTACAAAAATAGGTTGTAGAAGTAAAGCACCAGTTCGTCGCAGGTCAATAGCTGTCTCGCCATATGTGGTGAATGACTTTATGTTGGACACCGTGGGACTAGAAGGAAGTTAACTGGACAGCATCACTCACTGTTAACTAGTGAGCTACTGTTTTATCAGTGAAAGGTGGAATTCATCTTCACATTATAATGCTCTCATGGCTGAGAGGGTGGGGATATTCGGTGACGAGAATCGAACTCGTGACGTGCAACTTACAAGTCGAAGGAACCAACTATCAACCCATGCAAAACTATGTCCAGTGTTAATACACACACTAAAATGTTAACTTAGTTCAATATTGTTATTCATCTGAGAAGAAAGTGTAGAAGCATTTTAAACAATGGAAACTTATTTATATAGTATAAGTAATAATACAATGTTAAATTTAATAACCTTCAGGGTTACCATTTCTATCCTATTTGCAATATGAAATAGATTATCATTATGTTGAAACATGTATTATTTAAAATAATGTTAACATGTATATGCATTTACATACATTAACATGTATATGAATACGTGCACACACACACGCACATATAAATTTATCGTTGCATGCATTGTTACATAAACAGAGATTATCGTTATGTCAGGACATAGTTTGAAAGAAAGTTATGATAGGACATCCCTTCCTGATATTACCCCGATCGTTTACTTAATGCTGCAAGTGGGAAGCGCTTGGTCCCGACGTAAAAAGGCCGATGTCTACACGCACAGATGGCCACTTGGTCATTCTTTTATTTTCAGTTGCATTCACAGCGTGTCGCCTTAGCTATATTAATCAGCGACTGTCCCATTCTGAATTCAGAAACAATAGAAAAAGCTTCCGACAGATGACAGAATGGGGTTCCCCTCCTCCCCATGCCCCTGTCGATACCTTATACTGTGTGCACTGTCGTAACATGCACCATGATGTATGGCTTTCGCGTGCTATAATTTCCATGTGAATTATTTTCTACATAATATTTTCCACTAAACGAATCTGATCGTTACCGAACTTCCTCCCTTCTCTCCAAAGCCCCTACTTTTCTTGACCCCCCGAACGTTTCTGAAATCAGGTTTGGTCTTGCTTCAATACTAAGTTCACGAATTCCATACGGTCAGAAAAAACACATGGTTTTATGTTACTGAATGTAAAGTGTTACCATTAATTAATATAATAAATTATAAAATGTAATGGATAAACCATCACAACTTTTGTCAGAAAGTTAAAAATGTATAACAAGCAGGCTCTCTCAGAGAGTCACGGGAAACCTTTATTCTTTGAGGCTCCTGGTTGTAGTAAAAATAAAAAATGGTAACAAATGAAAACAAAATATGAAAATAATTAGCCACAAGAAAAGCAAAGCATAACTAGCAACTCTCAACTGAGAGTGTGTATCACATTTCGGTCTGATTGAGAGGCACATAACAACAAACATAAATTAAATAATAAGTGTGTAAATATGAGTCCCCGTTTTAGCTTGAGGCCCGTGCCAAATGGCTTTCCTGTCCCCAGCCACCTACTTGGCCATAATAACAAGTCTATTGAACTGTGTTACGTAAAAGATAATAGAAAGACAAAGAGATCAAATAAGTGATAAGATGTCGATTCGTCTCCTACGTTTCTGTTTCTCACTAAAAAGGCGAACAACATTTTCTTATACTGACTGCTTACCTGTTTACAGGTTACTTATGATGGTGATTTTATCATAAAAATGTCAAATTTACCAGGATCGAGCTCTCCTTTTCCCCCAAAAAGGAAATGGTTTTAAGAGTTGATTATTTTGATTTAAACACATTGCTACATAATGGGCTATCAGTGCTCTGCCCACCACGAATATCGATACCCGATTTATAGCAGTGTGAGTCCGTAAACATGCCGCTGCGCCACTGTAGGGTGCTTTTAAGACTTGTGACTGTTATGAGATTATTTGTTTCCGAAACGTTTGTTTTTTGAATTTCGCGCAAAGCTATACGATGATTATCTGCGCTTGCCGTCTTTAATATAGCAGTGTAAGACTAGAGGGAAGGCAGCTAGTTATCATTACCCACCGCCAACTCTTGCTCTACTCTTTTTACCAATGAATAGTGCGATTGACCGTGATGTCATAATGCCCCCATTACTGAAAGAGCGAACATGTTTGATGTGACGAAGATTTGAACCTGCGACCCTCAGCTTACGTGTGGAGCGCCCTAATCACATGGCCATGCCGGACCTTTTTCCGAAATAAGTTGATTCTTAAAGCAAGGGCACAATCAGACTTTCTTCTGACACAAATGAGTCAATTACTACCAGTATGATTTAATTTTTCTATCTCTATATTTGCCTCAAGTGGCACAGTGGTATGTTTGCTGACTCACACCACTAGAATACGAGTTTGATACCTTTGATGGGCAGATCAGAGGTAGCCCAGTGAGTAGTTTTGTGCTTGATTCTAAAAACAAAGAAGCAAAAACTATATCCCTATTTAGTTTTTAAACCTGTTTGAGTCTAGTCAAAAACGTACTGTGTTATATATATTTAGTATATAAAATGCTTTTCTGAATCGTAATTCGTACACATCTGTCAATGATTCAGTTCGTAATTTATTATTGTAAATTGATTCAGTTAACTACCAGATATTCGTGTACATAAAACAGTATTATTTTTCACACATAATTCATTAATGACATAACGATATGTCTGCAGACTTAAAACGATAGAAGCTGGGTTTCGATACCCATTTTAAGCAGATAACAGATAGCCCATCGCGCATCTTTGGGAATAACTATAAACAAATCTCAAAATCAAAACAAAAATTGTTCCTTAACAATAGTAATATTCGCCTTATCAGCCAATCTCAACACTAGATAAACATGCTCCATGATGCAATGGCTTCATCTATAATATTCTACCCCTGTTTATTGCAGAAAAACGCTAACGTAACAATGGTTGCACAGCAAACAAAGTGGTAACAACGTCAAAGAAAAGACCCTCAGTTTATCAAATGTATTATCAGTTGTTGGGCCAGTGATGAGGCCGGTCCACCATTTGCCCATCTGGCTTGTTTCAGGTTATATTGGAAAACACGTGTGTGTTCAAAACACAGATTCAATGGAGTCGTTTCTCTGATTTATGTATTTGAATATTTTATTTCAATGTATTAAGTGCTTAATTTGTTTCACATTCTATATTAAGACACATCCAAATGAAATAATAGATGATTGGTTTATTGTGTATTCGTTAATTGTTAAAAAAAGTTAAAGGATCCATGAAAACCAATCTGTTGTCATGACATCGGCATATGTATATATTTAAATTTGATCTTTAGTGACTATTGCTACGGTACCTATCGAAAGCGGTCTGCAAATTGTAGGTTCGAGTCTCATGATCGAACATGCTCACTCTTTCAGCCGTGGAGACATTAAAATGTGATGGTGAATCCCATTATTCATTCGTAGAAGAGTAGTTTAAGAGTTAGCGGTAGGTAGTGTTGATTACATGCATTTTTTCTTTTTTATCACTATTAAATTAGGGACAGCTAGCGAACATAGCCCTCGCGTACTTTGCGCGAAATTCAAAAACAAACAGTCGACCAGTCACAGCTACTAGTTTCACTAATGGTTCTCAGATATAATAGCTGTTTTATCATTGATTATTTACCCCCAAAAATCTAATAGTTTATACACTAAATATATTATGTTAAATTTTCTGTTGTTACCTTCCTTTATCCTTCTCACTCTTTTCAATAATCATAGCCCGTGAAATAACGGGGCAGATTTTCAATGAGGCTCCTGTTTTAACGTCTCAAATACGTTTTTAACCTGAAACTGTACACACCGTTTTCGGAGCAGAGAGAGCCCGCTGTTACAGAAAGTGAACGTATATGGACGGCGGAGATTGAGGACTATGCACAAAGCGTGCGAACTCAATCAATTATTCATACGTGGTGATGTGTAAAAGGCGTGAAATCTGTACTCTTCAGATGTTGAGGCCAATTCAATTAGATGTCATTGGATCTCGCCCTGAATAGAACCGACAGCTAGCGAACGGTGGGTGTTCGAAGGCGGATGGTTTCCCGCCATAACCTATTATTACGTAGCGGAGCCACTGTTCAACAGTGTCTATTTTCGCACGGTATTTATTCGCCAGCTCAGTAGTAAATGTTTACTTCATGAGCAATTCCGAAGAGCGACCCATTGAGGCAAAAAATGCATTTGGCGAGTCCTAACCTGAAACTCCTTTTGTTGTAGCAAACTCACTGCTACAGTTCGTCGTCGGATCTGTCTTTACATTGTAACGAGATGAATTACTTCGTAATTAGAAGTTGTACATGTACAGTATAGAATCATAGCAGTTTCTATACTGCATCATGTAGGGTCCTTTTCTTGATACGTTGTCCGGACTTTTTCTCTGATCCTTTCGCAAGGTTGCCATTCTATTATCGTTTTATAACTTTTTTGTAGGCTCTTTTACTGAAATAAAGAACAGAGTATCTAGTTTGGAGTTCCTATAGTTTTATAAGACAAATGAAAACCATTTTATCTTTAAAATGGTTCTTTTACAGTAAACATTAGGCACAATTTAAAGTGAAATCTCCTTATAATGTTACAGCAAAACCTTAAAACATTTTAAAAATGAATTATATATGTTTATTTATGTAAACAAACGTCAGTACGCGTGTGTAGTTGTATGTTCCTTAGATGTTTTCACATTTCTTATTCAATCAGCATCAAACTTGACACAGTAATACAGGATAACATGAAGTTTATTGGGGTAGAGGTTGACCCTACTATATAATTTCAAAAAAAATCTACCAATTCTGTACGCCTCTCAGCATTAGAATGAACTATGTAACTACTATTGTTAGAATTCTTAAAAACAGTATATCTTTATTTTACCTTATTGGTACCTTCATATATATTTTATTGTGGTTTAAATGTTCATTATGTTAAAAAAAATTGAAGTGCTGTACAAACAGTACTGCTCTATAAGTCATCGTTTAGAAATTTTACTTTGATTTAAAGTTTACGAAAACTTCCAAGGAAATACAAACCGTTAGCTTCGGAAACTCATGTAACAAGAGACAAAGAATACAGGTAGCAGGTTCTACCTGTTCGCTGCTACTTGGAGCTCCATCAGAAGGTACGGCTCTAAGAAACTCTAAACGTTAAACATTTATCTATTTGCCTTAGTATTTCGCGCACAAATTACGCAAATGGCTATTTCTGTCAGTAAGTTTGAACGACTGATAAGAAGGAGAGCAGGTAATCAACAGCACCCACCGCTAAATTTTGAGCTACTCTTTTCTGACTGAATAGTAAAATTTATTTATTTTCTGTGTTAGAGCATTCACGGCCTCAAAAAACGGAGCATGTTTTTAGTACGTAAATCATGTACCTTCGTAATCACAGTCCAGGCAGCAATAGTAGGTAAAAGGAAAAGTAAAGTTTTCTCATTCACCACTAAAATATCTGTTTATTTCTATTAAGGAACAGTATGAGTGACCAAAACATACAAATTAGGGAAGTGTTAGATCATACGCATCTTCAGTAAATGTTTTTTTTTTTATCGTGAAGCTTCACTTTCTTAAATGTTCTTAATTTTTCTTTAAATTTTGTTTGTTTGTTTTTGAATTTCGCATAAAGCTACTCGAGAGCTATCTGTGCTAGCTGTTCTTAATTTAGCAGTGTAAGACTAGAGTGAAGGCAGCTAGTCATCACCACCCACTGCTAACTCTTGAGCTACTCTTTTACCAACGAATAGTGGGATTGACCGTAACATTATAACGCCCCCACGGTTGAAAAGGCGAGCATGTTTGGTGCGACCGGGATTCGAACCTGCGACCCTTGGATTAAAAGTCGAACGCCTTAACACACTTGGCCATGCCCGGCCCTTCTTTAAGTTTGTTTATCCCTATTCAAACATTATTTTTATATCACAGTTTAAATAATATTGTTTTAGTATAAGTTTAACGAACTTTATCTGTTACAAAAAATACTCAATAAAGGTTTAATTATGATGTTGCTTGTTTGTTTTGGATTGGAAGGTGTTAATTATCGACATGTTCACACGTTTCTCTTATTCAGACGATTAACAACACTACAAAGGAACCGGAAGAACTGTTAATAATAATAAAATATTCAATGACAAATATGATGCTGGAATGAAGGACTGTAATTAAAGTATATAAAAAAAAGAATTTTCTTCAAAAACGTAGCAATAAAGAAAACAGTATTAGAATGTTAAGTTAGCACAGTAACTATTGTTGTATTATTATTAATAGAGTATATATATTTACTTGTTTAATAAAATTCTTTAGCAGAGTGCTACAGTATAAAGAATACATGAAACTTTCATAAACAAAGTTTTAAACTAACTATACAGTATACATCAGAATTGAGTTCAAGTACTTGCAACGCACGTAGCCAGGCCAATACACATCTGATTTTGATACAAAGTTGTTTAATGTAATTTTAACAAAATAATATAATATAACAGGTTCTACACCACACAAGGTGTTTCTTTAGGTTCTGTTCACGAAAGTTCTTTTTCGTCAAACTTCATTATAAACAACAGAAAGTACTGAATAACATACGTGAAGGTATGAAGTTTGTGTCTGTTATTCAGTATTTTCTGTTGTTTTTTTTTAAAAAAATAACTTTTAATTGCCAACCCAAACTGATTTTTATTTTTGAAGCACTTTAAACTTTGAGGCAACAAACTTTAAACCTAGAATAATAGATACATTATTTGTTCACGTGTTTATAAAAGCATGCACAAATGTAGGGCTATAATCGCGCAAGTAGCAGAAGCAGTAATAGACTGCTACGTATAGATATATAGATCCCTGTGGGAAGAAGCGTTCGTGGTACTTCTTCCCAACATCCATGAACTTCACATGGACCGAGTAACCTGAGAATTAAAGAGAATTGAACACCAAACATTTGTTGTAAGAAATGATACTCTATATCGGAATAGTTTCATAAGAGAGGATTTGCTACGTAATAGAACACCATTTACAAATCGCTGTAAATCTGTAACCTGGACACATGAAATATCACAAGTGACGAAATAGGAGATATAATTTTAATACGCTTAAACCAAGTTGTTTTTATTAGCTACGAAATCAATGGAAAAGAAAACCAGTATACTCACAATCATAAGTTTAGCTTTCTAACACATCATAATTTGTTTGTTACTAGGTCACAGTTCACTTTTCATGCAACAGTAACGTTTTACCGCGACCTGTTCTTTTGCGACAGTCAGTTCACTGACTTAGAATGATTTGAAAGATGTTGAAGAGTGGCTTTCGTAATCACTTGTGAAAACACCATCTAACTTCGTCCAATGGGAAACAAAATATATTTTTTTCATATTTAGGGAAGCTCAACTATTTCTGTTGATTGATTTTTTGAAGTTGAGCACAAAGTTACACAATAGGTTATCTGTGTTCTGCCCGTCCCGGGTATGGAAACTTAATGTTCTAAAGGACAAAAACATAAAATTACTCGATATGTTGTAATATGTGAACCTTACCGGTAGCAAGCAGTGTAAAATAAATTCATTATAGTCAGTGGACTAAATTATAATCTGTATATAAGTGAGCTACAGTTAAGAAGCTCAAATAGATTTATGAAATCTATTGGTGACTATTGGTAAATACAATATGGTACTGTAGAATCATGTCCTTAAATTTTGTACCGTTGCAAAAAGCATGCTCAGTTGTGTTTTTGTAATAACAAATGTTGTTATAACAATAAATCGAGAAGGAGCTTGAATATATGTGAAAGAAATAATCGCTAGCAATTGTTAATAACGAACAATAATGCTATAATTTGTCGATAGTCGTACGATTCTCTCGTTTCTGTTGATAAATTCAAGTGAATGATGTCACGCACTATAATTTATCTCTTGTAACGGCCCAACATGGCTAAGTGTGTTAAGATGTGCGACTCATAATCTGAGGGTCGCAGGTTCGCATCCCCGTCGCGCCAAACATGCTCGCCCTCCCAGCCGTGGGGCGTTATAATATGACGGTCAATCGCACTATTCGTTGGTAAAAGAGTAGCCCAAGAGTTGGCGGTGGGTGGTGATGACTAGCTGCCTTCGCTCTAGTCTTACACTGCTAAATTAGGGACGGCTAGCACAGATTGGTTTTGCTTGAATGGCAGGAATTTATTTTTATGAAAGTGGTTTTATGAGTTAAAGTGTATTCATCAGAAAGAGCCGCTGTTTCCTGTAGTGTTTCAACTTTCTTTTCATCCAAGTAAGTTTTGAGGTCGTAACTTGCACAACATTTAAATTTCTTAATTAGGTGTAATTATCTTAGTTTGTCGAAACGTTTGCCAGTATGCATAGTATTTCGCAACTGATTAAAATAAACGTCTTTTTCATGAGCGAATTCCATATAAGTTTGACTATCTGCCTTGCGATAACCTCGAAACTTTTGGTACTAACTCGTATGCTTTGAGGATAGCTGCTTTAACCGTGTTATAATCTGTACAATCTTCTAGAAAGAGAACAGCATAAAATTCTTGTACTTAGAACACTTTATAACAATAATGACTTTTTCGGTGAGTCATTCCCTGGTTTGGGCAACCTTATTGTGTAACATTAAAAATCTATAAACGTTCCTGGTGAAATTCTATAGTTTCCCGAATCATAAGCGTTAATTACAGTTATAGCTTCTAAGGCTTTTGTATGCTGGTTGTAATCTCTTGACGAGTTGGTATATATAATTTAAGGCAAGATTCTCGATCGTTCAACAAAGATCGAAAACGTCTAAATCACAGATTGTTGATTCTTGCTCTCGAGAACCTTCTATAAATTTAGAGAACAGACAGTACTTGCGCAATACACACCCAAAAATATACGTTACACGAAACAAACGTATAACAGTAAATCCGTTACAGCAACGGTTCTTAAACTTTATGGTCTCAGGATCCCTTTACACTCCCAAAAATGATTAAGGATCCCCAAAAAGCTTTTGTATATGTGAGTTATATCTATCGATATTTACCGTACAAAATTAAAACTGAGAACTTTTTGAAATATTTATTTATTAATTCATTTAAAAATGCAATAAAAACCCATTACATGTTAAACATAACATATTTTTTTATGAAAAATAACTATATTTTCCAAAACAAAAACATTTTCAGTAAGATGAGTGGCACTGTTTTCCATTTCTTGCAAATATCTTTAATCTCTGGCTTAATAGAAGACAGTTAGATTCTTCTATCTGCTTCTGCATTCAATCTGTTGCAATATGCTGTATTGGTTGAAACATATGAAGACAATTAGAAGACACGTAGTTGTAAAAGAGAGGAGTATTTTAACAGCTTTTTTAGATAATTGTGGATATTCTTCTTTGATACTACACCAGAACCTGACAAGCGGTAATTCCTCAAACGTTAGTTGCAGTGTGGAATCTGAAACCATATCAATTAACTTTTCGTACTCTGTTACATTAAAATCCATTGGTCTATCCTGCACTTTAAATGGCCCTCTTACCCATGTATGGTTTTATAGCATCATGCATTGGTCATTTGGAAAATATTGGTTCACTAAGTTATGCAGACCTTCGAAATATTGACAAATTTCATTATACAATGTTAAAAAATCACATCCGTTAATATCACCACCGATCTCGTCAAAAAAGTCTTTATGTATTGGGAAGCTGTCAAGCTCACAATGGCGGATACAAGTTGTTTTATTGTTTTGTTTTTTTACCGCGAGTGCGTGGCGGCGAAGAATATAATGACTACTAATACAATTTGATGCCACTGCCTCGATTCGTGCAAAAGGCGCCACTAGTTTTATCAACCATTGCTTTTGCACCATCAGTGCAAATGTCCACACAGTACTTCCAGGATATTAAAAATATTATTCAACACATTTAATATTTCAGCACCAGATATTTTCATATCTATTTTGAAAAGCTGTATCACATAATTTTTGATTTTTAAAGAGCTAATCACGTTTACATTTAAAATATTAAATCCGTTTTTCTTTAAACTCTGAGTGATTGGTCTCAAAATGACGCCACAACTTAACTGGCACCATAATTCTATTTGAAAATGTTCTGTTGCATAAGTGTGTTTTTCTTACAGCAAAGCCACATCAGGCTATCTGCCGAGCTCACCGAGGGGAATCGAACCCCTGATTTTTGTGTTGTAAATCCGTAGAGTTACCACTGTACTAAGAGGAGGCCTGTTGTATAAGACACAATAAGGTAAATTAATGACATCTATAAAGCCGAGGGAAAGATAGCTTTCGTCATATTTTCGTTTCTTATTTACAGCTTCACCCAGTTTCTTTGGAGTAGATTCCTCCCTTCTACGAATCAGAGAACTCTCTGATATGTCAATTTCATCTTTTTCAGTATCTTTGGACGTAGACAGTGCAGCTGTGGGTTGATAAAGCAAGTCTTCTAATCTCCCTCTTTTAAGCCAACGATCCATCCTTAAATAGAAGAAAAATATTTTATAAATAAATGTTTCTTTTATTTTAGTTTGTTTGTTTGTTATGGAATTTCGCACAAAGCTACTAGAGGGCTATCTGTGCTAGCTGTCCCTAATTTTGCAGTGTAAGACTAGAGGGAAGGCAGCTAGTCATCACCACCCACCGCCAACTCTTGGGCTACTCTTTTACCAACGAATAGTGGGATTGACCGTCACTTTTAACGCCCCCACGGCTGGGAGGGCGAGCATGTTTGGCGCGACGCGGCCGCGAACCCGCGGATTACGAGTCGCACGCCTTACGCGCTAGGCCATGCCAGCTTTTATTTTAGAATAAAATATAATTAAATTATAAAGTAATAAAAGTTCGAGATACAATTTAAAAATTCAGAAAAGTTTTCTTTTTTTTTAAATTATTATTGTAAAATAAGACAACAAAGTGTATTTACTTCTCAAATGATTGAACAATTGTTTGCTGTCTGATTCCTCTCTGCACTTGTATCTCTTCTTCCAAATTTTTCTATTAGAATGTTAGTTTCAATTTATACAAGTTTAAGTATAATTTTTATATGTATTTATTTCTACAATAGAGAAAAGTCCAAATTTATCAACCATAGAGATTAAATTTAATTTAGATCCCAAATAAATACAATGAAAGTTTGATCCAAAATAATATTGCTTATAAATGGAGAAACATGTGAATGAAATTTTAGAACTTGAAGACACAACCTTTCTTCCTGAAGACTCAAAACGTATTAAGACATTATTTGCTTTTTTCACTCTCATTCTCTCGCTCGGTTCAAAACGTACAAAAACGTTTTATTGAAGGAATTATATTATGAAATAGTTTTGACCTCGCAGACCCCCTGAAGGGTCTCGGGGAACTCCAGGGGTCCTCGGACCACACTCTGAGAAACGCTGCGTTACAGTGATAATATATTAAATAGCTGTTGAGCTAACTCAAACCTGTTGTGATAATATTGAGTAAATTTTGTGAATATTAACTTTTGATCGGAGCAGACTATCGTCTTGGTAATGAGTACAGCTGTATTATTTCAACCGATTAGTGCCCTTCTTGTCAAATATATTTTTTTGTATGTATGCTTGTTGTGTGAATTTTGTGCAAAGCTACACGAGGGTTATCTGCACTAGCTGTCCTTAATTTCGGAGTGAAAGACGAGAGGGAAGGTAACTAGTCATCACCACCCACCACCAACTCTTGGGTTACTCTTTTACCAACGAATAGTGGGATTGATTGTAACATTATAACGGCCCCACGGCTGAAAAGGGCAAGTATGTTTGGTGTAACGGGGATTCGAGTCGAGCGCTTTAACCAACTGGCCATGCCGGGCCATCAAATATCTTTAGTTCGCATATCTATAACAAACGTTTATTGATAAAAAATAAATTAAAAATGACAAAATTAGATTTATTTAACTTTCTAACCATAATGGTAATGTAAGTAACAACGAAGAAATAATAGAGTATACATTACTTACGTACACACTCAGACACACAAACATTAAGTATGTAATAACTGTGTAGTTCTTCCGTCCAAAAAAATTCCAATCTATTTTTGGTTCTTCTTTGTGCAGTTAAAGTTTTTTTTAATTGACTGGGTGTTTGAAATGATAAATACAGTAAATCGTCGTTCACAATTAATAAAAAAAATATGATGAAAACTTTTGTAAAATCAAAACAAGATAAAATAAAAGGAACAGCTGGTTGTACTCTTATTTAAAAAAAAAGAAGTATCCTTCGTTTGTGATAAGCATTATGTCGAGCAGCTTACTTTAAACGCTGGCACATACCTCTAATTTATATCATGCTGTCACATAGGGGCTCAAGGATATTCTTATTGAACCAGGATGAAACGAGGTTACCTCCAAAAATAAAACAAATTTGTAACACGCATAAATTAGCACTGATACAAAATTGTTTGTAATTTCTTAAAACTATTGCAAGATAATGGAACCAGTAGTTTTATTACCTGACATTTCTTTTAAAAACAACCAAAAAGAATATGCCAGTTGAAAATGTCTGGTCTTTTCAGTGTCACATACGCACTTCTGAGAAAGTAGATATTTTCTTCGGATATTACGCAGGACAGTTTTATTTTTTACGTGAGACATTAGAACTCATCAAAACAGAATTAATCGCCTTTGATAGGTCTACCTTTTATTATACATCTATACATAATCCATCAACGGGATACACAGAAAATATTTTTGGAAACGACCCCCAATCATCATGGGTTCGTTTTCATATTCTTGAAATTTTCTGATTTCAAAGTACTCTAACATACTGACATTTTAACATAATAAGTTACTAAAAGAGAATAGCTAGAATTTTTGAAAAAAAAACAACAATAACTAACAGTTGCGAGTGTGTTTTATACGAATAAATGTTCAGAAGGACGCCATTTTCATTTTCTTTTCATATGGAAACATTTGCATGTACTTGTCAAAAGTTTTATGCATTGGCTTCAAATCGTATTAAATATTTCATAAAATCAAAATTCTTTATAATTCTAGAGTAGATATTTTAACGCTGTATAGGAGCTGATTAACACCCTATATATTTATGAACTGTCTTTATAATTTAAACACATAATAGAGCACAAAAAATTCGTAATATTGAAACAAATCGTATAGCAAGTAAAATTTAACAGATTATACTAATTTTAGGAGCGTGCAATTTAAAAGGAGTTTCACTCGTCAACATTACTAAAAAATAGTGCTTGAGAAAAGTCGATCAAAATTATTTTATACGGTGTATTATCATCAGCAGACGTGTTTGTTAGTTGAAGATAAACTTCCATGATAGTGTTCATCTAAACAGATATAGTTAATCATAGTTTTATCGTCGTTATTAACACTAAATTTCTATTTTTCAGCGCATAGAATTTAATTAAGAAAAGAGTAAAAAATTATAATTATGAGTAAGATATTTTTCATAACCAGTATGGTTAATAAACAAGAGCATAGTGAAAAGTTAAGACCAATATACAGATGAAATGATGTAAATTAATATTAACTATCTGTCTATCTGTCTATATATACACTGCCTACATTGATAAGTATGTGTTATACTTACATTTTCCTAAAAGTGCAAGTAGAAACATCTTTAATATTTAAAGTTTAAAAATATCACAGTTTGTACGTAACTCTGTTACATACCTTATAATAAGTTACTGTATTCTGATACGTCATTCTAAGGTTTTAAAACTTCTGTGTCTTAAATTGCTCGTCTGTCTTGACAACATTTTTATCAGTTTATACAGATTGTTTTATGGGCAGCTCCTGCCTTGTGTTTGTTGACGATAACGTTTCAGGCTCCAAGCTGAGTCCTCTTTAGGAGCTGTACACACACAAAAACTACTTAATTTATACATCATGTTATAAATATACACCAGTCTACTTCCATTTAGACATTAGAGGCATATAGTTTTAGAAATTACATCAAGTCTAAGCATAACCTTTTAAAAATCCATTAGATTATAGGTGATAATATAAGCTAACTACTGATCAGTTCGTCATTGTTGTCATCACTAATGTAAAGTTCTGTAATTACTCCACTGAATAATAGCGACTGAGGATATGGTATGTTGACTGGCGTCTGCTTCGTTACACGTTGAATGCGATCACCAGAGAAGTCAGACTTATTGAATTTTCGACATTTCATTAAATAGATGGACACTGCGTGAACGGTGATAAAAGCATATATATCATAATCTGTCGTCCCAGGAGAAAGAGGGAGAACGTGTATTTTGTGCTAAAACTATGCAGAGAGTAAATCTGCTTGACTGTAGGCTATGTGGATGAGCAACCAGTCCAAACCGTCACGTGGCTGGGATCGAAAACCCTATTGATTTCCTTTCTCTGTTTAGACTTTTACTTAGGTCCGTGACCAACGTCGGTGTAGTGAAAACGGAGACGATCTGCTTCAATTCATTAACTGAGATTGCCCTTTGCTATAATAACTCTACACGTTTCGGTAAAGGCCCAGTATTATCAGCCCGATGCAGGCGGCTGGTAGTATCACGAAGTCGGCGCGAGGACAGCGACAGAACTAATTGGATGGGCGGACACGGCACACGTCGGTATAAATTGGGGAAGATCCGACGAAAAATCTGTCATCTTGATTCGAAAGGATTATGGAAACTACGTTTGGGAGGGACGACTGAATCGCTGAATAAAAACATGAAGACGTATCTATAAGTAATTCACAGCTAGTACGTCTATAAGTAATTCACAGCTAGTACGTCCGTCAGTAGTAAATCCAGTAGTGTGAATGAAGAAAATACGAATTTGAACGTAATACAAATTAAGTTAAAACGGTTTACACTTAGATTGGTTCTTATGTCTCATAATTAATTTATCAACTATTCCACCTAAAATAAAATATAAAGGTTACTTTCAAAGTAAATTTTATTTTTATCTTATTTCTAAAGAAATATAAACGTAACTCTATAGAAATGTTTTGTTTTTTCTTAGAGACAAATAAATAATTTCTTATACATCCAAATTTTTATATATTTTAAATGTCTTAGAAAGTGATTTTTTGGGATGTGAGGTTCTAAGTTTTATTAAATCCAATACTGAACTTTGTAGATTGATCTAAATATTGATCGTTTGTTTTGTTCAGAGTTTAATTTAACAAAAACCTTTTTTTTTAATATACTGCTGATGCAAGCGCAGGTTAACGAGCGAGTAAAAACGATCTCCAGCAATACACTATATCTTCAGCGCCACTTCTTTTTTTTTCAGTTTCAATTAACGGATCATAAATTATTTTCAGTTTTTCTCCCACTTTAAAGCAGCCAGTCATCCGAAATTTCTTTCTTTTTTGGAAAACGAAACTACGTTGAAATCCTAATAGACAAATGCCGGTTTATAACTTGTTTTATATTCAAATAAGACTACCATGGGTAACAGTATTGTATCACAGGCAGAGAATGCACAGTTCTATAACTTAATACATGTGGTATTCTGTGCCTAATAAACTTATTCCTATACTTGTAAATTTGCATAAAATACTGTATACTCACATTTACTATGTGGTGGTCAGTCACTAACTGTAAAGTGGTGTTGTTTCATTAGAGAACATCACCAGTTACTCAGTGTTAGATCCCCCCCCCCCCGCTAGTATAGCGGTAAGTCTACGGATTTACAACGCTAAAATCAGAGGCTCGATTTCCCTCGGTGGGCTCGGCAAATAGCCCGATGTGGCTTTGACAAAAGAAAAACACGCACACACTCAGTGTTAGACTTCTCATTGTCGGTTTTCAAACAGAAACTCCGAAAACAAAAATATTTTAAATTGGTCTGTCTCTAAGCAAAATAAATAACTTTGAAATATAAGTGAAAAGAAAATGTATCTGTTGACAGTTATTACACGAAAAATTTGCTTTTATATACGATAAAACATACATTTATAAATACTTTCTTGTTAAGAGCACATTTTACACGTTTTTCTTTACATTTGCTAGAAGAGAAATGCTTTTGTCTTCCGCTGGTACAGCGGTAAGTCTACAGATTTACAATGCTAAAATCAGGGGTTCGATTCCTTTTCGTGGACTCTGCAGATAGCCCGATGGGGTATAGATTTGCTGTGAGAAAACAGACACAAATGTTTTTTTTATTTTTATTTAACAGCTATCTACAGTAAGATTCTCTCTTAAGTACATACACTCTTTTCTAAAAACAAAAATAATCGTATGTAAAGAAAGAACTCAAACTTAACTCATGGTGGGCATACATTTTTAATACTAATTCCGAAATGGAAATTTAACTTATAAATTATACATACGATCACTGATATATAAAAATAGCACGTATGGGGTAAATGTGTGGTAAGGTTAGAGTTGAATGGATGTTAATTTATTGAGTTGATTGCAAAATTACACTTTTATTTGATTTTCGTTGACGTTACCTTGTTACTGTTTAACGTAAGTGTTATAATCTACGGTTGTTACGAAACGTTAAAAAATAAATGTTTTTTTATGCGAAGTCACTGGATAGGTTTAACGTTTTTCGAAAATTACCTCCACGCTCCATTCTTTCTTCAGACGCGAACACACTTTAGGGAAGTTACGATATGAACACTGCCTAGGCAAACACTATGAACACCAAGCACGTATAAGGATGTTGGAATGGTTCGACGCACGTGCGAGCATATCACGAGATAAGGCATACACGTAAAATGGATGGCTGGTACCGTAGAGATTGAGAACGATTTATTTCACATATAGACATAGCAACGTGTAGACATTTTTATTTATATGTTTACCAGTCACTAAGAACAAACTCATACTGACTGACGTTAAGTGTGTTCACTACCACCATGAAAACACTACTGTATGATTAATCTTATATATACATCAGATTAGAACGATCACTTCTATTACTACATCACACAAGCAAGTAACGGCCAATCTATCTGTATATTCGTTCAGTTTGTTAGGTTTGTTTGTTTGTTTGTTTGTTTTGGAATTTCGCACAAAGCTACTCGAGGGCTATCTGTGCTAGCCGTCCCTAATTTAGCAGTGTAAGACTAGAGGGAAGGCAGCTAGTCATCACCACCCACCGCCAACTCTTGGGCTACTCTTTTACCAACGAATAGTGGGATTGACCGTCACATTATAACGCCCCCACGGCTGGGAGGGCGAGCATGTTTGGCGCGATGCGGGCGCGAACCCGCGACCCTCGGATTGCGATTCGCACGCCTTACGCGCTAGGCCATGCCAGGCCCCCAGTTTGTTAGGAAATTTATATTATTTTTAATTCACTATCTAAAAGCGACTAAATTAAAATTATAATGTAAACTTTATTAAACATACACCCACATATAATATATTTACTGCATCTCGTAAAACAATATATAGTACACAACTCTCAGTAAAAGTGTTATTTTAGGTTGACTCTTTCTCTCTCGACACTCCTTCAGTTGCTTTAGTCAATTAGACATAACGTCATCATGAATGTTTCTAATACTGTAGCGAATTTGATAATCTGGAAATAGTCCAGTCAACGTTGCGTTATGAGAAATTAAAAATATATGAATTAGATTGTCAAAGCCTGCAAAATACAAACAAACAAAAACGGTCACTTTTAGCCGTCGTTTGTCTTCCATTACGCATTGACTTGGAAAATTTATAAACTCGTGTTTCACCTGAAAGGGTTAAGTTAACCCTTGAGAGGTTGTACCTTTTGTGGTTTATCTCTGTGTATTTCCATATTTTTAAATGTCCAAGTGTTTTATTTGTTTAGTTTTATGAAAATATTTGTAATTGCCAGAACTTGTCTGATGTAAATGTGAAATGCAATTTAAGGCTGTGAAATATACAACAATCACTTTGAAATGATTATCTTATTTATTTATTTGCACAAAGAGAATAAACTTCTAATGCGAAACGTGAATTATTGAAACTACAGGGAAAACACACGAAATTAAAAGATATGTTTATAATAAATGTGAAAGATTCTTCATCAAGGAAGATAAAGCAGGTTATATTTTATGAGGCCTAACTTGCAGTGTTTACATAATATCCCAAAAGCAACGAATTATATTAAAAGCTTTTCTGTAATGCTTGAAAGTTATAAGATTGTTTGTTTGTTTTTAATTTCGCACAAAGCTACTTGAGGACTATCTGCGGTAGCCATCCCTGAGCCGTTACAAGATTAAAGGTCCTCAAAGAATAAATAAATCATTTATTCTAACTTGTCTAGAAAAACTAAAACCTTTTTTATCTAGTAAGTACTTTGTTTGTTATTTAGATTTCTTAAATAGATAATAAACTTAGAATACGATAAATAAAAATAATAAACCTCTTATCTAGCTTCATTGATCGTCAGGAAAACAGGATTTCTAGACAAAGATTACTTTTACAGTTCTATTGATGGGATGAAATTGCGATATGTAGTATTCCCTATCGTTTAATGATAATAAACAAACTAAATGATAATGTACTTAATTGATCAGTGACTCTATAATAATTTCAACTATCTTCATATTACAATCTGTACATTTAGCCTCCCGTTTTAAAATCACATTTATTCAAACTTTCAAAATTAAGTTAATGTTTTGTTAGTAATAGTTGTTACCGTTCTATTATCCCTTTGTAACTTATAAACTTCCTTAGCTATTCCTGAACGCTTATGTTTCAGTTCTTTTGCTTAATAATTGTACTCGTGTTTCTTTAGCTAATTCTGACTTATTATCAGGTCCTTTGTACTGTAATGTATAAATGTTTATATGTAAAAATGTAGTTAAATAAAAATACTTTTTATGATATATGTTCTTATTTTCATTGTATTTAAACACTAAATCCATTAGTACATAATTATTTAAAGGGACATATTGAAGCTGCCAATGCATTTCTACAATTTTCTTAGATAATCTGATATATATTTTACTTGTTGTAATCGTACCTCAATTCTTATAGATATAATATGGCTGAACAGCCTTCAGCAATTTGAATTTGCACATCAATTCAGTACTTAGATTGCTACTGCAAAATACTGACTTTTTTTAGTGTATATCCTATAGTTACATTCACAACTGTCGTCATATTAGTGCTAGAAAACTCATTTCATTCTTTCTCTTTTAACTAGATTATAGCATCCAGTAATTAGGGTTTTTGCTATTGAACGCTTTAAACAATCTATAATTTGACTCACTAAACACTGTGTTTTTTGTTCGTATAGCAAAACCACATGGGGCTATCTGCTGAGTCCACCGAGGAGAATCGAACACCTGATTTTAGCGTTATAAATCTGAAGTCTTACCTTTGTACCAGCGGGGTACTAAACGTTGTTTTAAAATAACATATTATGTGTTATTTAACACAAAAAAGCTATTCAATCTGGCTTTTTTATAATTTAGAATGCTCACACTACATAATAAAAATAAATTGTTTTTATATTGGTGCAAATCCACCTGTCACAGGAGAGTCAAGTCAAGTAATATGTGAAGGATTTATTCATAGGAGTGCAAACTATTTAAGGAAATATTTATCTAGATAAGATAACTTTATGATGTTATCTTGTTATGATGTGATAGGTATAAGTTTATTAATAACTGGCCTCTAACAAAACCTTTTGCGGTTAGCTTAAGTTGTGAATTATGCAGTCCTACAAAACAAGAAAATACCTAGAAAATCTTTCAATTTTCGTTAGTTTTGTTATAAATTCAGAAAAAAAAATTGACAACTGTAGTTAAGTATTAGATTACTATTACAATAAAAATAAAAGACAATATTTTGTTTTATAAAATAAAAGTATTAGATGCTATTGAGGTCTTTTTAAACACACAAGGACTATTAAATAATCGTTGATTGAAAATGCTGTTTTCAGGAATCATATCTATATGTTATACAGTATATATAGTCTTGGATGATTTCTACAGACGTTTCTTACATATGTGTAAAAATACAGGAACTTAAATTCATAATAAAATTTGTGGATATCATTTCTATATTTCGCACTGTGAGTGTAAAAATATAGATACTTAAGATTACATACTCCACTTAAAATTCCTACTGTAGCTTTTAGATTAAGTCAGGCTTTCAATTAATATAAAAGAACATTACGTTGATCTTAAACATTTAGATATATATATATATATTATGTGTAAAAGTGCTCCACATTTATTTTTATACTGAAGCATGCTCTTCACAAAATAAAAGTTTTTTTTTTTTAGAATACTGCAAGAGTCGAACTTTTAAAGTTATTTGAGAAACTTTGTTTTATAACATTACACAATTTCTTACAATCACTGACTGATGTGCAGTAATGAGGTTTAGTGTGAGCAGTCGTTAAGTGGGGATATTTGACAAATATGGATGTAAGAGTTAAACAAATAGCGATATTTTGTCTTTTATTTTGCAGGGAAGCCAATAAAAAGCTGCTTTTATCAGGCAGTACAATGATAATACAGCTTTCAAAGTTGTGACAATTTGATTGAAAATAATTACAACGTAAAAGTTCTAGAAGCTAATCATTTTTAACGATTAATAATAAGAAAATATGATAATATCCAACCTCAAACTTCATTAAAAACATACGTAATATATATATATATATATATTTATAGGTTATTACAGATAAACCTGAATATGAGCATTCATCACTTTGACTATTGCAGAGATAATTTAATATTACATAAAATATGAGCGTTTTGAATGTTTAAATTTCTTTATACATTCAGTTTCTCGACAGTAAAAGTTCATATTTTATCGTTGAACGGTTATATTTACAGTTCAAACGACAGTTCGCTTATTGTGTATGGTATAGGATTACACTACCTGAAATGAGATACTTTTATCTGATTATGTGGGGAAGAATAAAATGGCCATGCTTTAGATGTAATGAACATAAGGCTGAAATTTCGATTTATTTTAGAGGTCTATTTGTTTTGTTTTTCAATTTCGCGCAAAGCTACACGAGGGCTATCTGCGCCAGCCGTCCTTAATTTAGCAAAACACCACCCACCGCTATCTCTTGGGCTACTCTTTTTTCCAACGAATAGCGGAATTGACCGTTATATAATAACGCTCCCACAGCTGAAAGGGCGAGCATGTTTGGTATAACAGGGATATACAGGTTTCAAATTGAAAACTGTAAATGAAAACTGTTGTCAGCAATAACACCATAAATGAATGTGATTTTTAACAGTTAAAACAAATTATAAAAATGTTAGCATTTGTTATTATATTTGCTCTTATTGTTCAATATTGCAAAAACAAAATTTTGCTGAGGTTTTATTTTTAGCTGTGATCACTATTAAAAAAAACTGAATCGCTTTTTTCAATGTCTATAAAAAAACGTTACTTACAACATCAAACTACAACGTCGTACTACATTCCCAAGATCGAACCGTGGTACTTTTATATACTTTTCGCATTTTCAGTTGTGGGCGTGTTACAAAAGTGACAATCATTTGTAGTCGTTTCAGAAGACTGTTGTTTGACATTCGAAATTTAGGGCTAGCTATGCTTGAGCCATAAGGCAAGCCCAGCATGGGTTGGTGGTTAAAGAGCTTGACTCGTAATCCGAGGGTCACGGGTTCGAATCCCCGTCATACAAACATGCTCGCCCTTTTAGCCGTAAGGGTGTTATAAAGTTACGGTCAATTGCACTATCTGTCGGAAAAAGAGTAGCCCAAGAGTTGGCTGCAGGTGGTGATGACTAGCTGTCTTCCCTCTAGTCTTACACTGGTAAATTAGGGATGGCTAGCGCAGAGAGCCTTCATGTAACTTTGAGCGAAATTTAAAAACAAACAAAACCATAACGGTCTCTGATCTTGCCATCCACAGTTTTTATTTCTATGTTATGTTAAAAATTTAGGTGCAACTTAAGCATGTTGTAGTCAATCGAAATTTTGTATAGTGCTTTAACTTTCATCTTTATTTGGAAAAACTCGCATATTGTCTCATTAGCAACAGGAAAGATTTGCTAAGTACGAGTATAACCACATCTGGAATTACTTTTATTCCTTCATCAGTATATATGTATATAAGTTTTTATATCTTAGAAAATTAAAGATGTTTTTTATTTTTAAAAAAATCACCATATTTAAATGACCAACAGTTCTTTCTGACATCCTTAGCTTTCTTATAAAAATGTCCTCATTTATAAGGTACACGTGGTTAAGTCTGCAAACTATGTAAAAATAAAGGGGATTTAGACCTTTGGAAAGAAAGAGTTTATGTTACCAGTCTCCAAGGGCGCTTCCTAATCCGTGAACAAAATAAGCTGGTAGTTCACTAACCACCATAATCCCTAAGTAATTACGCTAGAAAACTCCTTCAGGGAAGTTCAGAGGATGGTACTGGAGGATTAAATCACACTCGGAATTCTAGTTTGCTATTAGAAAGTCAACATATAATCAATATATTAGGTTGAGGAATAATTCGTGAGCGTTTTTAAATAATTTCATTCAAGCATTACATGCAAAACTATACAATACTTCAATGCATGAACACATTACACCCAAAACATTTATTATGATACTTTATTTCATGTAATACCTAGGTATATAGTATGCATTGTTTTAAACGAAATTGCAAGAAATTAAATGCGAAAAGCAGATGGTGTCGAAAATGCTCGATTTTGTCCACTTGACATTCCATTTAATGAGCTGAAAATGAAAGCAAAAATTAAAGACATATGAAAATCAAACACACCATCTATTAGAGCAAAAAATTATCTACCAAATGGCATGAAATATTTTGCAAAATGTTTCATTTATGAATATATTTTGTTAACTTGAAAAAACGCTCACGAATTATTCCTCAACCCAATAGTATAGGACAAAGTTAGTATTACAGTGTCGTTGGTTGCATGTGTGTTAGATTAGCTAAAAAAAATCCGAAAATGAAACCGTAAATCTTTCCTTTATTGTACTTTTTTCGGTTTTGAGGTTCAATGTTTAACTTTTGATTATACAGCAATTTACAGCATCAGTTCGAAACTGGAAATGTATCTTTAAAAATGTATACTACTTTTTAATTACTAAGAAATGCAGTTGGTTAGGGAATATTACGTAATTCTGAAGACGGAGACTTTGATGACAAGAAAACTTGCATGTTATTCAAATCTTTGATTTGTTATGGTTTAAAACTTCTGCCAAAGTCTATTTCACAAATATTGTGAATTGTAAAGACACTGAAAGAAACAGTAAAAAACAATTAGACAATTTTGTTTTGTATAACTGAATCTGTACAATCAACGAATTACTGATTTATCAGTTCAGCATCATACCATAATGGAACTCTCGCTTATATGATACTAAAAAAGCTTTTTTTATTACGCAATGTGCAACTTCCACTTTAGCGAAATTTTTATCCTGTGTGAATGTAGCTTTGCGACATGGGTCACGATTTTCCCGTTTCGCCTCCGTTTTCCGTCAGGGAGAATTTTATTTTCTTCATTTTCAGGGTGGATATATGAAGTCATGAATACGTCACACGCGGATATAAGGCAGTTGCTCCTCGGGTAATTGACTAGTAAACATCAAACTACTTTCTAAAATTCCATAGGATTTGGAAAGTATTTATCTGTTAATCACCATTATTTTTCAGGATACATAAATTTGTTACCCTGTATTATTATAAACAATATGTTAAATAAAATTGTCTATCTGATACATACAAGTCTGAGTGGAAATTGTTTTAATGTTTTTTTTCCTAACGAATAGCTTTCATTCTAGGTTTTCGACGTTGTCTAGTATTATATCAGAGAACTTTTGTTTCATCTGTTACAGTGCAAAGCTACGCAATGGGCTGATTGTACTCTGTTCATTAAGAGGAATTGAACCCAGAATTTGAGTGTTATAAGTTCGTGAACTGACCGCAAAACCAGAAGTGGACATGATATTGTGAAAAATATTACTGTTGTTTATACTTTATCACTGAACACCTGCCCGTAGTATATGTTTACATGTGCTAAGTTTGTTACGCTAGCTTATGAGTGATGATATGAACACAATTTCAAATATAGCGCTCCAAGAATTTCAAAGGGATTAGAAATAGTACAAAATATGATATCAATTTCACGTTCAGCGACCCTACACACACTCCTAGACTCACATCATACCTGGATAATCTTCCTGGTGCGTTTTAGTCTTGTTTTGTAAATATCTAGTTGGTGTGATATACCGCATAGATAAATATACTCTCCTAGCCACCTGAGTCTGCCTGCCAAGTTTGATAATCCTACCGGATTAGTTCCAAAACTGTGTGAGGAGCGTGCGGATAAAGAAACATTCACAAAACGTGAATTGATATGTGAAAAAACGATGATTTTACGTTAAAGTAACATTTAAAATAATCTGTTGATCCAATATTGGGTTTCAGTAAATAAAAATTTACTAAAATTTATTTTAGTAAATAAAAGTCTGCTCAATAAACAATTTATGCCACATTTAACATTGGGATCGAAACCAAATTTTTAAAGCTATAAGTTTAAAGGTTACTGCTTCGCCTTTAGGGTGAGCGGTTTGCAGTAAAAAGGCGGTACCTAATAACATCCTATTAAAAATATCAGTTTAAATATATACACACACACATATATAATATCACGCCCATTATATTGTAAGATTTTTATCAGATCAAGTGTTATACACTATAAAACTCGGAATATTATATAAATAACTGATATAAAAAGCATTTTAAAAAGCTTCGTTCGTTGTAACTTGACTCGCCTCATACAAAATGAGCGGAAATCCTCGTTGGCGACTCTAGAAACTGGGGTAGATATGATACTTACACTAGTATGATATAAAATGGTATTGGAACATATGTAAAGAACGATGTGATTAAACTTTTATCAGTCTTGTCGTGAGATAATGTCTCACTTATAATACAGTAACAATAATATTAATTGTCAGCAAATCATCTAATGAGACTTCTTTACTTCTAGAATAATAGACTTCCACAGTATTCAGTAATATTGATATTTCTATTAGAATTTAAGTTTTATATATCTTCATGTGACTTAAATAAGTTTCCTTGTTTATATCGATAAATTAAAGAAATTCAGTTGTTTTGTTTTATAGGGAAGAATAAGAGATCGTTGAGAAAGAGAGAAGAAGGTAAGCTGAGGAAACGTAAAAGATGACAAAATACTCATTCGTTTCGATAAAATTTTGGTTGGTTTTAAACTCCTCTTTCCTGTTGTCATGGAAAACCTATTTTCTGCTTTTTAGTTTCACTTTAATCTTAACGAGAAAGGAAACCAAGCATTTCCTTGGGCGGCAGCCACACAAGTAACGTGTTCCTGATGAAACCTTGTTGCCAAGGCAGTTGTATGGCTGCTTAGGATGCCTTGTTAAGCTATATTTGAATAACAGGATTTCCTTGTGCATTCATGTAAGTATGACGCTAGGAGAAACAAATGCACGCGAACTGCGTGCTTTATAAGCCCAACGTTAACTCTTTGTACATAGACTTAATCACACAAATATATATATATATATAACTAGCTATGGCTGAATGTATCAGGTAAATAAATCACATGACCCCAGGTAAGACAAAACATTATCTACCCTCGTGTTGAACAATAGAGTCATCCAGCATCAATTACCTTATTAGATACATCATGTAGACAGCGGTTTCACAGGAACATAGATCTGACTGCCATAATTTCTGACAAGAGATAAACTTGGACTGACAGTAACCATTCAAGCTTGCCTAACGGTTATTTAGACTGCTTCAGGAAGAACCTGGAAAGACACGTGTAGCATGTGACTCGACTGGCACCACCCATGATCAGAACTAATGAATTACTATAAGCCAACAGAGATCACCTAATTAGTCTTGTTTACAAACAAAGTACATCGCCCACGATTCTTTGTTATCGTCAAGAAAACTAGAAATAAACGTACTTTAAACGCACGAGTTAAATGTAATAAAGCCGTATTTTAGGATTTCTAGTATGGCATTATTATTTTCTTTTATTTTAACTACTGATATGTTTCTCTACATCTAGTCTGTTAGGTCTTGTTATCAACATCCTAGAAAAACTAATAATTTCATAAAGAAGTACAAAAAGTATACGCTAATGACTACAAAAACATGCAACTACGTAAACATATTGGAGTAAGTATTGGTCAAGACCAGATATTCGAACTACATGTTATGCATCAAGTTATTCTTTTAATATTAAACACCAAGTATATGTAATCAAAGTACCATAGTATGAGATAACACCAATAATAACATAAAATAAGACATAAAATTATTGGATATAATATCAATTTAAAAATAAGTAAGTTGCAAATAACGCCAATATCATAAAAGAATATAAGTCATGATGTAATGCTTATGATACAATACTATGATTATGCGGATCATGAAGCAACACTTTTCATGTAAATAAAACACCACTAGCTAAACGTACAATAATACAACAAATTTCTTGTGAGGATAATACAACAATACTACCTAATAAGTCATGAGAGAAACTTTTTACAAATAATACCAAAAATATACGCCAACCCCATTACGTATACCACATCCGTAGGATACTCTAATTATTTGTATATTTAAAGGTATAAAGCAATTTTACGAGCCCTATAAATAGGAAAATGTCATCATATTGAAACTGATCTAAAACGCAATGGGTAAAATAAACAATAATTATCTATTAAGTTGTCATTAAATACTGTTTATTTGGACAGCTGTTCGAAAACATCTGTCATCAAGATCTATTACCAATCGCAATAAAATTAATATGTGTCCGCCACCAAAAAAAAAAAAAAATGTTACTGCAAAACGCTGATAACTGACTTAGGGCTACAGCCCTTGTTGCAATTGTCCAATCTATTTAACAGTTATGAATGATCGATTGCATTCTAACTGTACCCTGTGAAATATGCAAAACATGGCCCATGATATCACGAATAATAAAGTATGGCGTGAGCTGTGTTTTGATATTAAAGCTCTTGAAACTGGGTGATTGCAAGTATGTAATTCGATAAGTTATGTTTCACTCTATGTTATATTTATGATATAAGAGAAATATGCAAAAACTACGAGACATGGGGCCTTGATTTGGTTGTTGAGCAGTAAAAGCTATTAAAGGGGTAATGTTATGATATCATATAATAGGCAGTATATTTATTACACATTTTAAAAGTTTTAGCACAGGCTTTTCAACAATTAAATACTAGTTCTGGGTGAACAGGATGTGTTGAACTTTGAACTACACTAATATAGTCTTTAAGGACGGGTACACGCGTTTTATACCTAGCTAAGTTACTGATTAATGCTTTAAACTTGGCTTAATTTTTGTACTTTGTATGTTAGTTTATAAGTAAAGATATAGAAGTAAAAAGAAAATCGTTTTTTTTTCCAATGGAATTACGTCATAGCATGAATGACAGTGGCATTATGAAAAATTCTTGTTTCTTAACCTTCATTCTCTAAAGATATATTAATAGGATCATGAATAGAATGATCCTAACAAACACTTCACAATGAAAATGTTTGTATGTCAGTACATTTTATTTCTGATGAGTCAGTTATCTTGAACTCTTCCTTATAGTAATTTTTGTAGCTTACCTGTTGGTTTTAGCTGTATTATGAATTAAGTTATTGAAAACAACTTTAATTCTGTGACCAATATAAACTACTGACATGTTTTCCTGTGCTCCTTATCATTCTCATATATCCGTTATTGACAGGAAAATGTAACTTTTAAAATGATGAAGAATTTATGGGTTAAATGGAGAGAAAACAGCCAAAGTATAACTATGGCCAGAATGTCTGCAATAACAGAGATGCCAACTATTTCAAATAATTGAGCGTAATGCTTGTAGGCAGAGCCCGTACAGATATCGTACAACCACTCGATACAGTTTTGAGTCATCCATGTCTGTAGATCCATCTGTGGCTAAACTGTAAACACTGTTAGTAAGTATGCTTGAAATCATTTTGTCATCTTCACAACCCAATATTTGTACAATGGTTGTAGTTTTGGTTCTAGCACAGCCATATTTTTTCGCTATATCAGAGTCTGGGAACATTTTTCTGAATAAATGTGCTGCATGATCGGCTACAGCTGGGGGTAAATTATGAGCAATGACGAATTGCGTGAGCATCACTTCTGCATTTATGGTTTCATATTCTGAATTCTTACTCATAAATGTTGTTTTCTGCATCGTTTTTGTTTTCACCTCAGCCTTTTGTTGGTGAGATGCCGATTTTGTACGTCTGGAACAATAGTTTATCCCGCTATGCGCCACAGAAAAATCGATGTGACAAACTGTACAAAACACATGATTGTCACTGACTTTTGATGCAATGACCGGATATTTTGCACTATACTCTTTCCTAAATTTTTGATTCACAGTTTTAGTCCTTTTGGATTTGCCAGAAACAAGACAATTTGGTGAACGAGGCTTCTTTTTTTCCATCTTGAGAACGATATCATTGGTGTTTTAATGCCACTTAGAAAACGAGAAATACCCTCTTCGCGAGCGCTGATTGGCTGACAAGCATTGATGACGTAACTATGGATTCCCCCACGTACCCAGTATGGAGAAGCACAGGACTTAAACTATTAGTAGACGTCGGAGATACAAATATTTTTTTATTATTTCAAGCACAAACATGATTATTGCGAGTAGCCATTTGGACTATGTCTTTCATTTATTATCAAAAGTTATTTGTATCTCACTAGAATTTTTTTTCACCCCTTTCAAGCCCTGGGGGAAGAATTTATCACTTTATTATATAGGCCTATATATTATATAATAATTTGGGAGTTGCAACAAGTCATAATATTTGTCTGTATAAGCGTATAGTCGTAATGTATACACCAAAATCGTAATGATTACGCCCAACTCGTAATGGTTGGCATCTCTGCAATAATCTTGAAAAAGTCTTTTCCTGACTGTAGGTTTTCATTTCAGATGCAAAGAATCATGCAGAAGTTTTCAATCCAAACACTAAACATGGAAGATGAATCACATTCCAGACCCTCTTGGACTGCAAGCTAAATTATCCTCCTCTAGTATGTATGAGAAATACTAAACGCTGGTCACCTTAGTAAAGCAAGACCTGATTATTCTGAGATGTAATTGGAAAGTTTCTTCAGTTGCTGTTTCTTATTCCCATTGCTGGTTGACGTTGCCACAAGATAGATGGAAATTGAAACTGTTTTTTTCCGTCTCAGGGAGATTGAAGATTACTAGGTAATGTTGAGCCTCTTTCCAAAATAAAAAAAACAAGCTAATAAAGCCAGTGACTGATTAGGCTTAAAAGTTGAAGACGTATTCAGTATGTTGATAAATTATTTTGTTGATTAAGCAAGAAATGCTTATTTGTACAAGCTCTGGAGAATTATGATATCGAGAAAATCTGATGCATTATAGACATTAGTCAGCTAAATCAGCCATGGATCTCTGTATTCATGTCACAATCGAGTGACAGTAATGCAAAAGAAATACGCGTGCCAAAACTCAAAGGTTAAACAAAGGTTGGCCTAGAACATTTGTTGAAAAATTTTAAGCAAGTAGTTTCCTGAAATAACTGAATTCAAGAATAAACGTTTCTGTGCCTGATACCCAGTTTGAGATGTGGAGTAACGTAATGACCGGGACACTGTAATAGTTGAGTTGTGCAAAATGTAGTAGAAAAATTAAACATCTTTTGCATTAAGCTCAAAGCTGAGAGGTAAGAGTTCTCCAAACCTTTACACATATGCTGATGATCCGTGCTGCTTGCATGTCAAATTATCTTTCATCACAGCAGATGTCTATTGTGAAGATACTTTTGGTCATGTATTTAATGAAGGCCTACTAAAAGACTTCATGCATTGTCTCTTGGGTATAGACATTGTGTTTCTGTAAGAAGCTTTTTCTGTGGCAATATAATGTACGGTGGTTACATCAAATAAATTAATAGAGTGGAGAAAGTCACTTTCTGCATCTGTGATGCCTGTATTTTGAAAACTTTCCATTATTCAAAATTTCGACCATTACAGACGTCTTCAGGTGTTATGGTGCTGCAATGCTTGTTACAAAGACAATGACGAGGCTTCACAAAGTCCTTTAATATAGTGCTGCATCACTGCTACAACAATAAGTTCCATCGTGGGTTAATGATTTATATTCACAATTTTATTGAAATACTATTTTACAAATTTATCTCTTTAAGTTTTGTATAAAACAGTATATTATAACTCATCTTTTAATGCTATACATTATTTAATTTTTTAATTAAAAAGTAAATACTAAAAAATACATCTAAACATTGATTTTTGCGTTCACATGGTACGTTGAATGCAGAACCGGTTCAAATTAATGTCTGTGATATGAAAATACAGAGTTTATAGTTATGTATGAGTTAGGAACTTAAAATTACTTATATTTACATGCTAGAATATAAAATAAAAACATTTATCTTTTCTATTTGCTAAGCCATCAATATATTAAGTAAACCAAACGCGAGAGTGTTTCCATTTTTGGAAACGGTTCCTTATATGGATTTACTTCCATATATGACATACGAATAACCAAATGGAAGTTCAGAATTCCCCTTAGTAATTTTCAGAGCGATTTGTAAATGGTACGGCATGGTCAGGTGGTTAAAGCACTCGACTCGCAATGTGAGGGTTGCGGGTTCGAATCCCCGTCACACCAAATATGCTCGCCCTTTAAGCCGTGGGGCATTATAATATTACGGTCAATCCTACTATTGGTTGATGAAAGAATAGCACAAGAGATGGTGGTGGGTGGTGATGACTAGCTGCTTCCTCCCCTCTAGTCTTACATTGCTAAATTAGGGACGGCTGCGCAGATAGCCCTCGTGTAGTTTTGATCGAAATTTAAAACAAACTAACAATCCATTTTTAAATAAAATGGTGTCCTCTATTTTTTCGAGACAAACCTTCGTGCTGGTAAGTTGAGACTCTAGCCTTTTCGAGATTTCTTATTTTTTAGATACAAATACAGCTCAATTATTAAACTTGAAAAATTTTAATAAAATTCTATGATATCGATGAAGTAATTTATATATTTTTGGCTATATATATAAAACTTAAACAATTATTTCGTTTCATGTGCAAAATGTGTTAAGACTTAGCAACCTACAACGAGCAGCAACCGAGTACAAAGGTCATAACTAAAAAAAGATAATTGTTTGCTTTATTTCTTTATTCAATGTTTTATGAAAAATACGTTTGAGAACTTGTTTGTAAATAGTAATAATCTATATACATATATAATGTATAATAGTTAAAATGTTACTGTATTTTACCAAATACTAGTTCACTAAAACATAATCAAGACAGGTCACATTGTAGAAAATAAAGGCCATTTTTATATTATTGGAAATACGATAACATAATTGCACGTGCTTCGCGTCATTACAAGTTCTGTATCGTTAACCAGGTACGGCTGAAAGTCAATATAGTAAAATAATAAAACTATATAACTGTATAATATTATAAAATTTAAGCTATTTAGTTTAAATATTTTTGTTTTCGTTTTATAATCAATTGTCATTATCAAAAGAAATAGGCATAACTTATAATTATTTTCCAAATTTATATGGTGGTACGAAATCGGTTAAATCGACTGAACCCATACAGAGATTTGTTTCTAAAAATAACATAAAACATAAAGTGTTTTTTTTAAGAAAAGTTTGATAAAACTGTCGGGATATTATAAGGATTTCGCATGTGGGATTTCAACATTTTCTGATGCATGAAAGTATTTTTAATCTTAAATGAAAATTACTTTGCATGTTAAATAGGCAGCATGCGAAAATAAAAAAAAACATAAAAACATTGCTTAACAAACCTTAAGACTTAATTACAATATCTGAAATCTTTCTTATGAAAGCCTTATACCTTTTTACTGATAACCTGCAAAATTTAGTAAACATACTCTTATTAATTTAAAAGTAAAGAAAAACTGTGAATACCCTTTTATGATGCAGGAAAGACAATAATTTTCTTTATGGCCAGTTGTCGGACAATATTATAAAGAGTAACAATAAGCAATGATTGTCAAAATTGTAATTAGGTTATTCTTGCAGAATATAGGCTAGATTTATGGACCAGGTTGGGAGACTGCAGTGGTCTGCTTGTATCTAAAAATGTAGTAAACATTAAAGCAGGTTACTTACAATACTTACAAACTGAAAATAAACATATCTTAAATGTCTTAGCTAACTGTAATGGAGTCGTACTTTCAGAACTTCCACATAACATTATTATTTTCTTTCTTCCTAACTATGGATATGCCTGCATACCTCTAGTCTGTCAGGCTTTGGTATAAACATCCTAGAAAAACAGACAAAGACAAATATTACAAACGTTAGAGAATTCTTGATTGCGTCATACAATAACAACGAAGGTGGAGATGGATATTAAAATCAGTTTATTGTGAATATAACATATTTCAGGACTCTACTTAACGTTGTGGCGTACGAGCCCTCTAATTAAAATAACCACGTAAACCAGTCGATGTTGATTTATTTTAACTTAATGAAGATGAACTTAAAGTAGCCAGAGAAGTACAATTAAATTTTATGATAAGTGTTTTCTCTCACAGATGTTAAGTTATTTCTCTACTCTTGGTTTCAGCATTGATATTTCAAGAAAGGACATATTCTAGATGTTATCAGTCAGCATGATTGTGGTACAGGTTGGCTGCAATTTTATGAAATGCATTTAATACAAGCCAGCCAGAAATAGGAAACAGCAGAGAGTACAAATGCATATACAAGAGGAAAACTGAGATGATAAAAATAACTTCAAAAAGAAAGAATGGCCAATGAGAGATAATTGCATACCAAGGAAACATAATATCGAGTATCAACCTTTAGCAAATTCTTAAAATATGTTTCTGTCTCCAATTCATATTAAATTAGGTTTCATAAAGAATTTTTTAAAAGAGATGGAAAAAGATAGTAATGATTTCAGATATGTGTCTGACAAGTTTCCAGAAATCAGTGAAGCAAAAATTAAAGAAGTTACCTTTGTTGGATGATAGATTCGGGAAGTATTGATGGATGATGATTTTAAAACATTACTTAATCAGAAAGAACTTCAAGTTGAAAATAATACAAACTGGTTGTCAAAAAGTTCTTAGGGAACCAGAGAGATAAAACCTATGCTGTTATGATTGATGATATGCCTAAGAACTACAGGAAAATAAGTTTTAGGATGTCACTAAAGATTCACTTCTTACACTCCCATTTGGACTTAATTCCATCTGATCTTGGTGCAGTAAGCGATGAGCATAATGAGCGCTTCCATCAAGATATTTACATAATAGAACACAAATATGAAAGGCGATGAAACACTGAGATGATAGAAGATTGCCATGAGTTCTAACAGCGTGAAACTGAGAACATACACAAAAGGTTCAACAAGTCAGCCAAATATTTTGTAACAAAATATACCCTGATAAAAGTTTTGAACGTAGCCTGAATGTATTTTCAGTATACGAATGTCATTATACTCGTAACTTTTTAAATTGTTATTGCTATTACGTATAGGTTTGAACATTCATAAATGGAATTTTAAATATATAAATAAATAAAGTTATTAACGAAAACGTTATTGTTTTCACAATATATAAGGATATTTTCAATAAATCTATCATAACTCGAAAACCACAGATGATCAGAACTTTTCAACATGGTTTTTGGAACCAAGTTCATCAAATTACTTAAAAACTGTTCCACTTTTTATGGTAACAGAAAAAAAAATTTTTCTTGCCAGGTGTAATCAATGTATAGACGTAAATTAAGAGAAAATACTAGATGTATAAGAATAATATCACATCTAAGGTAACTTATGAGTTAACATTCCCTATGTTGAGATTGTAATACCAAAATATAAGAGATTCATAAAGTAACGCTATCTGTATAGAGATAACACTACAATACGAAGACGTTACGAGTTAGTATTCTCTACGTAAAGATCGCAATAGCAGTACTTAAGGAATTCATAAGTTAATGTCATCTATTAAGGTATACGCCTGTTTAGTAATTAAAATTACATACACAAACAATATTATCAAGTTATGGTAAACGTAGAAATTAAATCCAGGAAACTACAAGACAGTAGAATACAAGTTAGTAGAATATATTATACAGAAATAGCTTTGTCGGCTTCCTGTATGTAGTCGTACTCGAATCACATGTACATGCTACAAATGGTAGAAGCACAGTCACGCAAAGTGTAATTTGTTCTTGTCTTTTCTTTTCTCTCTGTAAATGTATACAGAGACGTAGAATTTCTCAACTAATAAAAATTATATCATACTCATAAAAGTAAACAGTTCGGTCAGTCAGTCGGCAACTCTCGATTTCTCCGAATTTTGTTCCGAAGTTAATCGCTAACGTACGCGTAGATAGTTCCTAAATTTCGACACCTTTTATGCTATATAAAAGCATGTCAAGGATAGAGTTTTTTTTTACTGCGTGGAATTAGTTTTTCGTTTTCTATGAAAAGGAGTTTTAAACGATAATATAATGTTTACAAGAAATATGGTTTTAAGAGAACTATAGCAATAATGCAATTGATGTGGTTAGAAATTGACTGTGATCACTGGATGCTGGAAAGAGAAATTCTTTAAGTAAAGGAGATATTTCTCAAGACAGGTTTTGGTTTCCTGAAGCTAGAAGGTCTTTTATTTTTCTCTTGTCTGGTAATGGGTGGCAAAGATGCAAATACATATTGGTGGATTCAAATTTGGTAAGCTTTGGTTTTACGTCATTTTTGAGGAGATTTTATACTAGGATATTTTTAAAGATCGACGTAAGTTTTCAATGACGTCACCTGCAATTCCAATAAAATAATTATGTCACTCGAAAATTCGTTTTATGTATGTATTTGTGTCTATTATCACTATCAAGTTTCTGTAAACACGAACTTTAGTTAATTGATGTAATTATTACTGAGTATATGTGGTGCAGGATCTATGAAACATTCTTCTTTAGATGAATCATATTAACGTATTAATATTATGTGTGATGCGTTCCTTAACTATACTCTCCCCAAATCCCTCTTTTGTATCGCTAGGAACATGAAGGTCGACAGCAAGGCACTTCAGTAACACTACTAACTTGTAGGCTTATTGTCACAGTTATCAAATTTTGTAACAAAGTGCCACCAGGTGAAAGGTTGCTTCTCACGTTGGCTGTACAGTGTCAGCGCGGACACCGCTTCTATAAAACGCTTGTTACCTTGAGGCGCCGTCAAAAGAAACGTTACTGTACCTGCATAGTTTAAAGTTCATTACTACTATCTCCCACATGCTCAGGGTATGCTTGGATGTTGGCTTATCTCAATAAAAAATAATCTCTGCCTGATTAAGAGTCGGTAGAGTTGGGAAGAGATGTAAAGATTTAGTTATGCACGTACGATTTTGCAAGAGATGCTCTTCCACAAGTAACTAAATAGCTCTACTTGTAGTTTGTCTTATTTTGTCTCATCTCAGGTATTCAGTAACGGCAAAACAGTTAACTGATTTTCTCCTACATATTCCAAAAATCTGAATATTTAGTATTTCACTTTTAAAACTATGAAAACTAATTGTAAATCAACCAACATCTAAACCATTATTTGACAAAAGTCTGGGTGTGTTCATTTATGACTGACGCACCGCTAGACCAACTGTCACCAAACCTGACATTTGACCTTAGGACTCCCAGGAAAGTAATGTCATAGTGTCATGTGTTTGTTGTTAAGTCCAAAGCAGCAAAATGGGGTATAGTTGCCGTAACTACTATGGTTATCGAAATCCGGTTTTAAGCATTATAAACCTTCAGAATTATCACCAATCTATTGAAAATAGTAATATCGTAAAAGATTGACTTTTGGATCTGACCCTCTTTATGTCACCCCTGGATCTCATATTTTCCCTTGGACATTAAAAGGGTACATCAGCTACTATAATTAAATACTAAGTGAAAATATTTTCAGTAATTTATTAATTATTACATTTTGGTTTATTGATATATTATCATGCGCATTGTGCTGTAGAATAAAGACTAGTGTTAGCTACTTTTTTGTTTTACATCCTATTAACATTTGCATCTTATAATTTCATTTTAAATATTCATTAATTAAAATGTAAAATGTAAGCGTTAATGCTTGTTGTTTTCTCTGTGCGAATTTATCGACCTTTCATTATAACGTTTATAGGATTGGAAATTTTAAAACGAGAGATTCGTGTGATATAAAATCAACTAAAAATGTTAACATATGTTCTGTTGATTATTATGGGACACCCTTATTTTACTAAGTGTTCTCACAGTACGATTTACTGATGCTTCATCTTCGAATAGTAATGTTAGTATCAAAGAGGCAGTTTTATGGCAGTTTGTTTCTTATATGCTCATTTTAGTCCAAAAAGATTTTAAAAAAGCTCATATTGCTTTGTTACGAGTTTGTTTTTTGTTGTTCGGGAGGCAGAGGGCAATGTGATTTTTGTTTTGTTTTTACAAATATCATCATTCATAACTTACAAAATATTTTAGAAATGAGTTTGTTGTAATATTCGGTACATATATATAGAAAGAATTATTCTCAATATAAGATATGTTTTAGTTTTATTCTCTCACAATTCCTTCTTAGAATCTAAATAGTTATGCCTTTTTACATGTTATTCCTACTCAATGAGTAAGATTCATTTAAAAACTAAAAAAGTCAGAATGGAGAGAAACATAGATCGGTTAATAAAGGACGAAAAGGCCCGGCGTGGCCAGGTGGTTAAGGCTCTCGACTCACAATATGAGGGTCGCGGGTTCGAACTTCCGTCCCACCAAACATACTCGCTTTTTCAGCTGGGAGGGTGTTATAATGTGATAGTCAATTCCACTATTCGTTGGAAAAAAGAGTAGTCCAAGAGGTGGCGGTGGGTGATGATGACTAACTGCCTTCCCTCTGGTCTTACACTGCTAAGCTAGGGACAGCTAGCGGAGATAACCTTCGTGTAGTATTGCGCGATATTCAAAACAAACTAATCCTTATCAAGGAATACACAATAATGAAACTCTGTATTTCAAACAGCTCAACCAATTGAAGTTTTGTTTTTTCAAACACCTCTCTTTTAAAGTCTTTGTTCCTAAAATAACCAACTTTTAATAACCAACATTCTTGTTGTTATATAAAATAACATTTTTTAATAAAAAAGATTAATCTTAGCTTCTCTTCCGAATCTGTACAACATGAGAAGTATAATATAAAAGTTCTATTTGCTAAACCAGTTACATGGAATGTGGTAACTTAAAAATAACATTTCCTTAATTACCGTAGTGCATAAACTAAGGCCAATGTTGGAAAACTTCTGGTATTTGTATTTGTTTTTATCTATAACAACAAATCAGTCATCCAAATCTCCTTCTCTTTATGGATTTATGACTCAAAGTTACTTTCCAGAGCTTGGAAGTGAAAAGTGCCTGAAACAGTGACTGTATATAAAAATTTTATAAAAACATGTATAATGTCTGAACAACTTCTATCTTCATTCTCGGCCCGGTATGCACAGGTGGTTAAGGCACTCGACTCGTAATCCGAGGGCCACGGGTTCGAATCGCTGTCACGCTAAAACATGCCCGCCCTTTCAGCCATGGGGGCGATATAAATTTAACGGTCAATCCCACTATTCGTTGGTAAAAGAGTCGCCTAAGAATTGGCGGTGGGTAGTGATGACTAGCTGCCTTCCCTCTAGCCTTACACTGCTAAATTAGGGACGACTAGCACAGATAGCCCTCGTGTAGCTTTGAGCAAAATTCAAAACAAAACCAATCTTTATTCTCATTTAAAGAAAAAAAGCTTTGTAAGAGCATTTGGAGACAAAACTGAAATGACTAAATCACGTGACACGATATGTGTCTCAAATATATTCGGTAGTTTAGAGGTAATATTAGGACTTATAACTCCAGAATTCATATTTAGGTTATTGCAGCGAACACAGCGCAAGTAGTCCATTTTTTCTGCTTCGCGCTAGAGCAAAATTAATAAATCCCAACCACATGTCGCAATAGTTTACTTATGATGAGCCCCCCAGTGGCTCAGTGGTATGTCTGCGGACTTACAACACTAAATTCCGGGTTTCGCTACCCGTGGTGGGCAGAGCACAGACAGCTCATTGTGAAGCTTTGTGCTTAATTCAAAACAAACAAACAAACGATAGTTATGATGAAAATATAACGGTAAATACCAGCATATTCCCGATGTGAATATTAATTTCTCTGTTTAGTGCTTAGAAGTGTACACATTTCATAAAATGTCGCTATAATTATCACTACAATTTAGTTCCCTCTCTTGGTAGGACAGCGGCAAGTCTTATGATTTACATCACTAAAACCAGAGGTTCGATTCCTGTCGGTGGACACAGCAGATAGCCCAATGTGGGTTTGCTATAAGAAAATACACACATTACAAGTTAAAACCAAGAAACAAAACTACTCACCTTTCAAAAAACGTTTTCTAACTGTCTAAAAATATTTCGTGAATTCTGTTCATACTAAATTACTTAAAATTCTTAAATGAAGAGTAAAACATGTGAAGAAAAGCTATGTCGTATCAAAACAATTTCAATTAAAAACGTTTGGATGATATTTTATTTCCAATTATATCTATTTTCTCTGAGTATATAACTCTTTTTTTGTTTTCTATAAATCTCATTTAAGCAATGCTATTTGTACTTAGCTATGAGTATTGAGAGAAAAGATTGTGTAATTCACTGGTAACATTTCTTTTGTCATTTCTGTGTATTGTATAAGCATTCACATTACAGATTGAATTAGAAAAACTGTATGACTTACTGTGTCTATCCTATTGATAGAAGAAAACTGCCTGGTGTTTATAAGTCTTGACAATTCATCCCTTGAGGCTAGAAACGGATTGAGCTATGAACAAAATATAATTTTGGACTGTATTTCTTACAACTGGAGCGGCAAAATCGCCAGCTTCTATTCAAAGCTTGATATTTCCGAAACACATCACCAATTTTCTCTGCTTTTTACTCCCTGATCTTGTTTCATTTAAGCCATGTCTCTGTGGAATAGATTTATGTGCTTACAGTTTTAGCAGTACTACTCAACGTAACGTTAAAATCACAGGCTGAAGCTAATGGATGCCGCAGGTATTTTCTTGATGGAGGCTTAATCCACTCGAGCCGGCCATTTGGTATCACTGTAATGAAAACCCAACAGTCCCTAAGGCCTTTTAAATGAACTCGCACCTATTTTATAGCGTCTGACTGATTTAATAAAAAATGATGCATTTAATCATGTGTTTGCCAGAAGGTATAAAAATATACCATTTCAAAAAATATGTTGTTTTCTGACGTTAGTGTATTTCAGTTAATTCAATGTGGCATCACTGTTAGAACAAAGACAATGGCGAGTAAAAGCGCCAAACGCTCAGAAAACGTAAGTAAGTTTTTAACATAGGGACATCAACAAACACAAAAGCTTGTTTTGATTCAATATCAAACGTTTCCGTATATATATGGACTGCTTTACAATCTTAAAGTATAAAACAAAAACAGGTTTGACAAATGGATCAACAAGTTTTAATAAGTTATAATAGAGTATCCTTTTATTCTATTTTTTAACATATGTTGATATTCAGATCTTACTAACAGAAATAAAAAAAATAAGCATCTGAAATCGATTAAAAATAATACTGAAAATAACCGAGAAGTTTGTTTTTCATCTAAGCGAAAAACAGTTCAGTGTGCTTTTAAGAAAGGCATTTGAGAAAGTTTGAAAACATGATGTGAAAGGATTGTTTGTTTGTCTGGAGAGAAGGTAGCTATGTTTGTTTGTCTAGAGAGAAGGTAGCTATGTTTGTTTGTCTAGAGAGAAGGTAGCTATGTTTGTTTGTCTAGAGAGAAGGTAGCTATGTTTGTTTGTCTAGAGAGAAGGTAGCTAAGTTTGTTTGTCTAGAGAGAAGGTAGCTATGTTTGTTTGTCTAGAGAGAAGGTAGCTATGTTTGTTTGTCTAGAGAGAAGGTAGCTATGTTTGTTTGTCTAGAGAGAAGGTAGCTATGTTTGTTTGTCTTAGCTATGTTTGTTTGTCTAGAGAAAATAGCTATGTTTGTTTGTCTAGAGAGAAGGTAGCTAGTCATCTCCACCTTCCGCCAAATTTTGGGCTATTCTTTCACCAACGAAGAGTCCAATTGACTGTAAGTTATAACGCTCCCACGGCTGAAAGGGCGAGCGTATTTAGTGTGATGGAGATTCGAATCCGATACCCTCAGATTACGAGTCGAACTCTCTAACCACCTGGCCACCTTATATTAAAAGGAACCTCATGTGACTTCCATATTAGTTAGTTACTTTGTTGGCTTTGAATTTTGCACAAAGCCACACGTGTGTTAGTCATCCCTAATTTGGTAGTTTAAGAATAGAGGCGGCAGCTAGTCATCACCATCCACCGCTTACTCTTGAGCGACTCTTTTACCAACGAATAGTGAGATTGACTGTCACATTATAACGCCCCATGGTTGAAAGAGCGAGCATGTTTGACGTGACGGGGATTAGAAGTCGAGCGCCCTAACTAATTGGCCATGCTGGAGACTTGAAATTTAAGTGATCGAGTTCGGTCAGGAATCCGTCAAAAAAGTTATCAAAATAATAGGCTTAACATTCATAACAGACATAACATTCATGATAAAGATAACTTAAACTGGAGCTGTTTTTTCAAATTCTTCTTAATATGTCCATACGACTTTCAAGTGTATAAAAACTGTATCTTTTGTCTCACGTCTTTGCCCTAAAGTTCTTTTACTTTATATACCAGAATTCGTCCAATGGATTTTAGTAATGAAAGAAATGTATATATGGAATAATACTTTTTGATATAGATACTAAATAAAAACTTTTGTCTTTGTCATATTGTATAGCCAAGCTCACGAATTTTGGTACTGAATGAAGGACTTTTTGAAGGCAAAAGATAAACCTGAAATACCATATTTTACACTTCTTCAAGAATAACCAAAAAATTGAAAATTAGTGTGATTTTTTATCATATATGTTAGGGTTATTCAATTACAGACTACAAAGTATTGAGTGCGTTACGTTAAAACAATTGTGAATATACAAATCAACAAGTTATGTGATGACCACAGCCGATATAAAGTCGCAGTGGAATAAAATGTATTAGGACTATATTCTGACATTGTTTGACATTTTTCACAGTGTACGCCATTGAAACTTGATGTGCTTTGATAAGGGTATGTAACAAATCCTTCCGACGTAAAATATTCATACACTCAGTTCTTAAAGATGTGTTCAGATCGGGGATTTATAATTTTTCAAAACCGTGATACTTCTCGTACTTAATAGCATTGTAGGCCTGGCATGGCCAAGCGCGTAAGGCGTGCGACTCGTAATCTGAGGGTCGCGGGTTCGCGCCCGCGTCTCGCTAAACATGCTCGCCCTCCCAGCCGTGGGGGTGTATAATGTGACGGTCAATCCCACTATTCGTTGGTAAAAGAGTAGCCCAATAGTTGGCGGTGGGTGGTGATGACTAGCTGCCTTCCCTCTAGTCTTACACTACTAAATTAGGGACGGCTAGCACAGATAGCCCTCGAGTAGCTTTGTGCGAAATTCCAAAAACAAACAAACAAACAAACAATAGCATTGTAAAACAAGGAAATATAATCAAACCAGAGCCATTAAAAAAGAAATATGATCAAATTAGAAAGTCGTGCGACCTTTGCCTTCCTTGCTTCGATGCCATAATATTTTTAACCATATTAATAGTACTATAAAGTTTATTTCATTCGTTATCCCTGTAAATCAAAAACAAATAAACATGAACGTATGTGTACATGTATTTGTATTTTGCATACCTTTAATGCTGATGTTGTAAAAATCTTTCGTGAGCAGGGCGAAAGTGAGTATATAAATCCCTGAACACTCCAGTTTAGTAAGGATTCTTTCCTTTAAAAACTAAATCCCTACAATTTGCTTTTAATCGCTGGATCTCGATTAGAAAGAAAAAATAAAAATTCGGGGCAGTGGCAAAAGACGTTTACGTTTTCCAGGCAATAGTATGCAACATAATAAAAAAAGGATCACCGCATGGCAAAGCGACATAAGTCACATGTACACCAACTGCTTCAACAACGTATTGGTTCAATCGCCGCATACTTGAACCAGGTAGCAGCTAGTTAAAAGAGACAGGTGTTCACGTGATACAAAAACATAACGGTCAAGTCAACATGCACAGTTGATGTCGTTTTCTGTGCAATTGGACTTTCGAAGTGAGCATTGGGAAACTGTTATCTTCGTAAACAAGATGACTTAAGGCATAAACGGCTTATTTGCATGGATAAGCTATTCTGTCACATATATTATATAATAATTGTGATTCGGACAAAATGATTATTTTTAAGGAACATTTATTTGGGAATGATGTTTGTTTGTCTACAACAAATGTTCAAGGGTTTGCTCCTCGAGTGGTTAGAGGTAAATTAGATTTCTTTGCCCATTTGGGGAGGATAAGCCTTCCCAAATCTATTATACGCGCCGTCCCTGACTTATGGGAAGCAAGTAGGGAAGGGCTATGTGCTTTTGACTTTACAGTTTTATGACAAAGCCTATCACAGTAAAAAATATGCTGCAGGACTATTGTCAGAAAAAAATGTAATCAGATAAAACATAAATGGACATGGTGACATGAACTATAATAATGCAATGAGTCTCCAAAATTGTTTTAATATGATGTATTCAACCCTTGTAATTCCAAAATATCGTGTTAATTTTAATTTGTGTTTGTATACACTCCTTCAGTTTTTCAATTATGGTCTATAAAATTTCCAACATGGCTGACAGTTTTACTTAACCTCTAATTTCTGAAGATATTTCAGCTTTCATGTTATACAATTTTAAGCATAAAGCTTTCAAATTATTTTTATAAACACTCTACCCAAAAACTTGATTTCTTGCTATTAAAAAAGTAATATGTTTAAAAATACTGCGATTTTTCTCAAAATCTCTGTAAAAATAATCTTTCTGCGTTATGTGTATAAAGAAAATGGACTTCATATTTGGCTACTTCACAAAGAAAGCATGCTTAAAACTGTGTCGCCTGTGAAGTTTTTAACGTAGTATACACACAAAATTCTCAACTTTTAAATTAATTTGAAAAGGCTTTGGAATGCATATAAAAGAGTAAATCCCATTAATCTTACCGATACTTCCTTCTACTAAAAGGTTTTTAGCGTAACTAAATTAATAGAAAAGAAGAAGAAAAATGTAATAACATATTCAACCTGAACGTCATCTCAGGAACACGTGCACTAAACAGTCAGATCAGAGACCTTTAGGAATGAGATATAGTTCGATTGTTTATTTTCTTTACAGCAAAACTACATTGGGTTGTCTGCTGTGTTCATCGCGGAGAACTGAATCCTGGATTTTAGCGTTGAAAGTTTGCAAACTTACCGCTGTCTCAACGAGGGAACAATACATAGTTGTTCTTAGTCCTAAATTACTAATCAGAGGGTTGACAATTAATAGGTGGTTCTCCACGATGACAATGTGCACCAACCGCTGAAAGCGTGAAATACATTCAGCAGTATTGCAAATTCAACCTAAAACTTTTCATGCACAGCCATGTGTTAATTGATGGGCCACGCTCTGTACATGAAAAAAACAAAACACCCAACAACAACAACGCATTTTATAACATTAGAGTGCTTGAAAATGTGCTTTCTTGTGTTAAGTTATTTGAAAATTTGGAGTGCAGTATCTTTGTAAACAACTATTTAAACCTTTTTATGTCAATGGTATTAATAAAAAGATGGTTTAAAAAATCATGAGATTTGGTGTAAAATTAATGGCATGATTTTGTTAAAGCAAGGAATGAGCTGAGATAATACATTCAATATTAAATTCAACGAGACAGGTTTTATATATAGAAAAACAGCGAAATTACGTTTATCTATAACTATGAAATTTTAATATCTGAATGTGGAAATTAGTCCTTTATTACAGTCACGTTGAAATTTGCATTCCACCCTTTATTCTACTTCTAAATTGTATGGCATATCTACTTCTAGTGTATTTTAATTCACGCGAATACTGTATTTCATATTAAAGAAAGCACAAACATTAAAGGACATATTAACGTATGCATTTCCTATTTTTACAGATACATGTGTGAGCTGGACGTAATCTATTGGTAAAAGTATACCTAATGTGAATTCGTGGTTCGCGTCCCTTTACCGCAATAAAAGGCATTCCACAATTTTATGATAAGGACCAAATCCTATTATCCGCTCATGGAATACTAGTGTTCACTAACTGTTTCCCTCTCGTCTATCAGATCAAACTGAACGTTTTATAAAATATTTGATGTTTCAAGAACAACACGGGTTTTGTAAATCTTTCACTTTATCCTTTGCATGTAGTGCAGGTAGTCCGTTGTACAACGTGGCGTTAAAACTTAAACAAACAAAGGTTTGGATGATACTTAGCTTTAAACTCACTACAGTCGTAGTAAGTTAACCACTTTAGTACTTTCTCTTTATGAATAAGTTTAAGACAAACGTGAGCTTCTTAAATTTAGTGTTTACAATATCCAGAAAGACACGATTCAATGAATCGAAATGAAATCTCATCCAGTATCAAAGAACCCTTAGTGTTCTACGTCATACAAACATACGAGTAAACGAGAATAGATAAACCAGCATCTACCTCTTCACTTACTAAATACATATACAAATTAGTTAAAATATTTTAGTTCAATCTTAGTGGAATATAGTTGCAAGTATAAATACTTTTGTTTTACGATTACACAAAAAATGTGTTTCATTATAAAGTGTTTATTAAACTAATTAAGAATGAAAGCGTGAACACATTTCTTGTCAACCGAAGCTCTCTTTTTATGGTAACTCTGAAGATGTTTGGAATTTACCTTCACAGTCCATTCACCGTTAAAACATTCATAATTTATTTAGATCCTGAGTTATGTTATATTTGTGTTATTTAGTTTGGTTTTTCAGTGGTATTGTATCAAATAGTTGGTTAGATATACGATTCAAGCTTTAATCTCTATAAAAGTGATTGAAGGTAATTGGTAGAGGCTACAGTATCGAATCATATCTCGAAGACAAGGATCAATCTTTCTATAACTCGAGCCAGAACATCAATAAATCACTTCCTAAATGCATTTGTGGTGTCCTTCATTGTTTGTCGTTGCCGTAGAAGTATCACCATAATTGCATTCATAACAGCCGTCCGTTGTCAAGCGGATAAAAGGGCCTTCCTAATGCATAGATTAAAGACGAATTAACTTCGTCTAGTACAGTTAATTTCTTCCCGGGAGCTCGACAAAGACCAGGATCTACAACTACAACGTGATCCATTTTCTTCCTCGCCAGCTCGAGCTAATGTACGTTTTCACTTCACGCGATCATGCATTCCATGCTGCCGACATTGTGGACTGACAAGCTCTAATCTGGGTTTTAAAAGAATTCCCCCCAGTGATTGGAACTTCATAATAATAACAGAATGTACAATTCCAAACGTTTCATGGGTTCATCAGTTCTGAATATTAGTCTTTTTTATTACCTTTTACCCAAAGTTCTTTTCCTTTTAATACGCTAGTTTCTGTTACACAGAAATTTCCGCTGATCTAAAAAGCGAGGCCTAGTAATAATAGCACGATATGAGCTTTCGGAAGCTCACGATTCGTGTAACATTTTACGAATGAAAGGAGGTGGAATAAAGAGCTTATCGACTTCTTACTATTTTATGAATTTTGATTTTAATCTGTGGCGGTTTTATGTTCATCATGCAGAAGGTTTCTGCAACCACTTTTATATCGAATGGCGGATGCCACTCGTTCTGCAAAATAATGCAAAACGTTCTAGTTAATTCACAACATTCATTACTGTAATAGTAAACATAGGAACACAGAGTAGGCTGACGTAAACAGTTCTAAATCCCAAATAAATTGGAATTTTAATGAATGTTGAGACACAAAGACTTATTATAACGAATATGTCAGCCCTAAATGGATTGCGATTATCAGTGAAAATGGAAAACTGACTGTATGGAAGATTTAATAAATGTAAAAGACGTAGTAAATAAAATAAATGTATAAATATCCGGCAGTAACTTGTTAAAGTAAACATGACTGACCTCGTTTAGACTTCTAGGAATGATTGATAATGCTGTGTAGTTCTCATTCTAGTTTTTTATGTGTTCCAGAATGATAGCTTCCTACACAACAAACAAAATCAAAATGGTTAAGAAAAGATATCGAACGACCCATTTCATAAAACTTTTTAATAACTTTAAAGAAACTAATGCATAAATATTAACATATACTCAGATTTTCAAAGTTTAAAAATAGATTTTTAATAACATTATCATATTTCCGATCATCTCATAATAAGAACATAATCAACATATACGATTCATTATTGTAGTATTCATCTATTCTTTATTTTTCTTATCATTTAAGCCAAACAGTTCGACTGGACAGATTTCAGTAAAATTTTCAGATATCTTCTAAATTTCCATCGGTGAGAAACAGTAAGCTTTATAACGCGAAACTTCGGGGTCACTATCAGCGTTAAATAGAGTGCAGATAACCCATTTTGTAACTTTGATCTTATAAGAACAGAGTTTCTTATAAACGATAAGTGAAAAAACAACAACAACAGTTGCCAATTTTGATGTTCTAAATAATTTGAACACGATATATTAAAACAACTTTTGTCGTTTCACGTCCAGTCATATCTTGTCTCACGACTGTCTATCTTGATAGCTCTCCGTAGTTTCTATTGCGAAAGGCTTCGTCGTGTTTAAAGCATCGCCTTCCTCCCTACACACTTTTCATAATCCATTTAATGTACGAAGACAATGATTTCCAATATTCGTTTGAAAAATTCGATTGCACAGAATGTCTTCGTATAAAATAGCATAAATTCCTGTTTTCTATCCAGCTGATTGAGGTATGCTTAGATACGTCGTGAAAGCTCAACGTTCAACTTTTTCAGACAACTATCTTTCTTGATTACGCTACGTACTGTTACGTGGAACATGCGGGCGGATTTTGCTATTAACAATCATATTTCGTACTTTGCTTAACATTTCTGGTGTACAAGTAGTTGAAGCCCTCTTTCTATTTGATCTTAGTGCTCCATTTAATCCACATTTCTTTGCTTTCTAACATAAACAAGAAGAAAAGATATCCTTGTTTCAGAAATTCTCAGTACAGCGATCAATTTTGGTTGCATCAAACTATTTGCGAAACGCTAAACAATGTCAGTTTGTAGAGCTGACACGTAATATTCACCGTGATTTTATATCGGCTAAAATTGTCACGTAACTTGCTTATTTGTGCATTCAAAATCACTTTGATTCAATGCATTCAATCCTCAGTATAATATAGAACTAAATCAGTTAAAATAAAGTAAGTTTACGCTCTTAATTAATTTATGTAAATACATATTTTTTCTGTACTTGAAAATTCCAACTTTATTATGATTTAATATTAGTTCATCTTTCCACATGAAAAATAAGAAAGTATGACCTTGAGCTTTGTTTTATGGCATAATATTGTAAGTTATTTACTTTTTTATGCTTTGAAACAGAAAGTAATATTCTGTTATTGGGAATAGAAACACCACGAAGGAAGAGCAAGTTTTCTGTTTCAAAATATTACAGAATATTGTATTATATGTGAAATATTAATATACTGAAAACTCTGTAATGACTCGGACATCATAACATTTAACTGATTATTATTTAGGTTTAAAGACAGTGAAGCTTTGTACCTGTCATAAACTAGTTAAGAACTCAATTTTCTCTCTTTTTTTTTTTTTCAGGGAAGATATTTTAGCTGTGTATATATATATTGAACGTATTTAGGCACGTTGTTAACAAATGTGATTCTACTTCTTTCACTTCCAGCAAAGTTTTGATAGTCTGCACCTGAGGTTACTTTGCCTCAGCTTTTACTGCAGCTGACGTCCGAGTCTTGGTCAGACTATTAAGATCCTCGACATCGTTAGGACATAATTATCCTGCAGGAAGCCAACGCTAACACCACACGACAACTATAAACAACTGCCGTTGATAGAAAGTTGGATTAGCCTGAGCCTAGTGCGTGCCACCTATACTCATGCTCTTAGTGTTGTTGCACGTTCATGCAGAACGCTACGCTAAGCAGCTTAAGAGGACTGAGATGTGCATCTGACAATTATATATATTTCTCCTTTCTTTACAACTGCTGGAGTTTCAGATTAATTTAAATGTTTTACGCATCAAATTTACTCATTTTTTGTACATACAGTAAGAATCATAGAGTGGCTAGATTAAAGAAATCTCTCTATAACACATATCATTGGGTTTCAATCCAAAAACTATTTAATTTGAACTCTCTCATATTCTGCACAGAGAAAAAGTAATTGCATCTCGTGAATTATATATTTAGCTAAGCCGACAGTTTAAGTTAATAGTAGAAATATATTTCGGGCGCGGCTATTCATATGTAAAATTACATATACTATATATTATCAGAAGAGAAGATTATTTAAACTTATAATTCCGTTTCATATCAATATTCCACCTTTTCAATGCAAGTGATTTACAGAAACATTAAGAAAACAACACTTGTTAGCATACAAAACATAGTTTTTAATCTAAAACTTTGAATGCATGTAACATTGTATGTTATCAAAACTGCTGCCTGGCATATCCAGGTGGTTAGGGCGCTCGACTCGTAATATGAGGGTCGCAGGTTCGAATGCCCGTCACATCAAACATGTTTACTCTTTCAGCCGTGATGGCATTCTAATGTGAAGATTCAATCCCACTATTCGTTGGTAAAAAAGTAGCCCGAGAGTTAGCGTTGGGTGGTGATGACTAACTACCTTCCCTCTAGTCTTACACCAATAAATTAGGGACGGCTAGCACAGAAAGCCCTCGTGTAGCTTTGCGCGAAATTCAAAACAAACAGTTAAAGCTGCTTTAAGTATTTGACGTTTCTTAAATATTTACGAATATTTTAATTCCTAAATATCGATCAGCTCTGTTTTCAGCGTGTGTAATAAAATTACGAAATCCTGCGTTATCATGTTGAATAAATCACTTCTCTTTCACCTATTTAAAAACCTGTCATTCTTCGGACTTAGAAGCATTATTACATCTCAGAACACGCTGTTATACTCTTTGTTACACAATTACATTTCAGAATCATGTTGTTATAACCTTTTGTTACACTTACTCTTAGATAAGTCAACGAACGTGTGATTACTGATATCAGAATAGGTTAAGTAAGACCTAGTTGCAAAGGACACAATACACAATTGCTACTTGTACTAAAAAATCACAGACATGCACACAATATATATATATGTGTGTGTGTGTGTGTACAGTTACTGTAAAGCTGTTATCCTTCGAAAGGCTGTTTGGAGTTTTTACCACTTTTTCGTCTCTGAAAGAGTGAAGATGTTTTGATTTTTACTTTTGGATGCTTTGAATGTTCGCGACGCAATGGAAGCATCAGAAGTTTTGTTTTTTCTACAAAACTGACGTTGCCAAGCTAGTCGTTGCGTGTTTTGTTAGCATTAACGACGTGAATATTTTAAATGTTTCAAAATAGCAGAAATATTATAAATGAGTATTCAGTAAACAGATACTAGACTGTCTTCAAATAAGAAATATTATAAATGGGTATTCAGTACACAGATACTAGACTGTCTTCAAATAAGAAATATTATAAATGGGTATTCATTACACAGATACTAGACTGTTTTCAAATAAGAAATATTATAAATGGGTATTCATTACACAGATACTAGACTGTCTTCAAATAAGAAATATTATAAATGGGTATTCATTACACAGATACTAGACTGTCTTCAAATAAGAAATATTATAAATGGGTATTCATTACACAGATACTAGACTGTCTTCAAATAAGAAATATTATAAATGTGTATTCTACTAGACTGTCTTCAAATAAGAAATATTATAAATGGGTATTCAGTACACAGATACTAGACTGTCTTCAAATAAGAAATATTATAAATGGGTATTCAGTACACAGATACTAGACTGTTTTCAAATAAGAAATATTATAAATGGGTATTCAGTACACAGATACTAGACTGTCTTCAAATAAGAAATATTATAAATGGGTATTCATTACACAGATACTAGACTGTCTTCAAATAAGAAATATTATAAATGGGTATTCAGTACACAGATACTAGACTGTCTTCAAATAAGAAATATTATAAATGGGTATTCAGTACACAGATACTAGACTGTTTTCAAATAAGAAATATTATAAATGGGTATTCAGTACACAGATACTAGACTGTTTTCAAATAAGAAATATTATAAATGGGTATTCATTACACAGATACTAGACTGTTTTCAAATAAGAAATATTATAAATGGGTATTCATTACACAGATACTAGACTGTCTTCAAATAAGAAATATTATAAATGGGTATTCAGTACACAGATACTAGACTGTTTTCAAATAAGAAATATTATAAATGGGTATTCAGTACACAGATACTAGACTGTTTTCAAATAAGAAATATTATAAATGGGTATTCAGTACACAGATACTAGACTGTTTTCAAATAAGAAATATTATAAATGGGTATTCATTACACAGATACTAGACTGTTTTCAAATAAGAAATATTATAAATGGGTATTCAGTACACAGATACTAGACTGTCTTCAAATAAGAAATATTATAAATGGGTATTCAGTACACAGATACTAGACTGTCTTCAAATAAGAAATATTATAAATGGGTATTCATTACACAGATACTAGACTGTCTTCAAATAAGAAATATTATAAATGGGTATTCATTACACAGATACTAGACTGTCTTCAAATAAGAAATATTATAAATGGGTATTCAGTACACAGATACTAGACTGTCTTCAAATAAGAAATATTATAAATGGGTATTCAGTACACAGATACTAGACTGTCTTCAAATAAGAAATATTATAAATGGGTATTCATTACACAGATACTAGACTGTCTTCAAATAAGAAATATTATAAATGGGTATTCATTACACAGATACTAGACTGTCTTCAAATAAGAAATATTATAAATGGGTATTCATTACACAGATACTAGACTGTCTTCAAATAAGAAATATTATAAATGGGTATTCAGTACACAGATACTAGACTGTCTTCAAATAAGAAATATTATAAATGGGTATTCAGTACACAGATACTAGACTGTCTTCAAATAAGAAATATTATAAATGGGTATTCAGTACACAGATACTAGACTGTCTTCAAATAAGAAATATTATAAATGGGTATTCAGTACACAGATACTAGACTGTTTTCAAATAAGAAATATTATAAATGGGTATTCATTACACAGATACTAGACTGTTTTCAAATAAGAAATATTATAAATGGGTATTCATTACACAGATACTAGACTGTCTTCAAATAAGAAATATTATAAATGGGTATTCATTACACAGATACTAGACTGTCTTCAAATAAGAAATATTATAAATGGGTATTCAGTACACAGATACTAGACTGTCTTCAAATAAGAAATATTATAAATGGGTATTCATTACACAGATACTAGACTGTCTTCAAATAAGAAATATTATAAATGGGTATTCAGTACACAGATACTAGACTGTCTTCAAATAAGAAATATTATAAATGGGTATTCATTACACAGATACTAGACTGTCTTCAAATAAGAAATATTATAAATGGGTATTCAGTACACAGATACTAGACTGTCTTCAAATAAGAAATATTATAAATGGGTATTCAGTACACAGATACTAGACTGTTTTCAAATAAGAAATATTATAAATGTATTCAGTACACAGGTATTCATGGGTACACAGATACTAGACTGTTTTCAAATAAGAAATATTATAAATGGGTATTCATTACACAGATACTAGACTGTCTTCAAATAAGAAATATTATAAATGGGTATTCAGTACACAGATACTAGACTGTCTTCAAATAAGAAATATTATAAATGGGTATTCAGTACACAGATACTAGACTGTCTTCAAATAAGAAATATTATAAATGGGTATTCATTACACAGATACTAGACTGTCTTCAAATAAGAAATATTATAAATGGGTATTCATTACACAGATACTAGACTGTCTTCAAAAAAGAAATATTATAAATGGTACACAGTATTCAGTACACAGATACTAGACTGTTTTCAAATAAGAAATATTATAAATGGGTATTCAGTACACAGATACTAGACTGTCTTCAAATAAGAAATATTATAAATGGGTATTCAGTACACAGATACTAGACTGTCTTCAAATAAGAAATATTATAAATGGGTATTCAGTACACAGATACTAGACTGTCTTCAAATAAGAAATATTATAAATGGGTATTCAGTACACAGATACTAGACTGTCTTCAAATAAGAAATATTATAAATGGGTATTCAGTACACAGATACTAGACTGTCTTCAAATAAGAAATATTATAAATGGGTATTCATTACACAGATACTAGACTGTCTTCAAATAAGAAATATTATAAATGGGTATTCAGTACACAGATACTAGACTGTCTTCAAATAAGAAATATTATAAATGGGTATTCAGTACACAGATACTAGACTGTCTTCAAATAAGAAATATTATAAATGGGTATTCATTACACAGATACTAGACTGTTTTCAAATAAGAAATATTATAAATGGGTATTCAGTACACAGATACTAGACTGTCTTCAAATAAGAAATATTATAAATGGGTATTCATTACACAGATACTAGACTGTCTTCAAATAAGAAATATTATAAATGGGTATTCAGTACACAGATACTAGACTGTCTTCAAATAAGAAATATTATAAATGGGTATTCATTACACAGATACTAGACTGTCTTCAAATAAGAAATATTATAAATGGGATTACACAGATACTAGACTGTTTTCAAATAAGAAATATTATAAATGGGTATTCATTACACAGATACTAGACTGTCTTCAAATAAGAAATATTATAAATGGGTATTCATTACACAGATACTAGACTGTCTTCAAATAAGAAATATTATAAATGGGTATTCATTACACAGATACTAGACTGTCTTCAAATAAGAAATATTATAAATGGGTATTCAGTACACAGATACTAGACTGTCTTCAAATAAGAAATATTATAAATGGGTATTCAGTACACAGATACTAGACTGTCTTCAAATAAGAAATATTATAAATGGGTATTCAGTACACAGATACTAGACTGTCTTCAAATAAGAAATATTATAAATGGGTATTCAGTACACAGATACTAGACTGTCTTCAAATAAGAAATATTATAAATGGGTATTCAGTACACAGATACTAGACTGTCTTCAAATAAGAAATATTATAAATGGGTATTCAGTACACAGATACTAGACTGTCTTCAAATAAGAAATATTATAAATGGGTATTCAGTACACAGATACTAGACTGTCTTCAAATAAGAAATATTATAAATGGGTATTCAGTACACAGATACTAGACTGTTTTCAAATAAGAAATATTATAAATGGGTATTCATTACACAGATACTAGACTGTCTTCAAATAAGAAATATTATAAATGGGTATTCATTACACAGATACTAGACTGTCTTCAAATAAGAAATATTATAAATGGGTATTCAGTACACAGATACTAGACTGTCTTCAAATAAGAAATATTATAAATGGGTATTCATTACACAGATACTAGACTGTCTTCAAATAAGAAATATTATAAATGGGTATTCAGTACACAGATACTAGACTGTTTTCAAATAAGAAATATTATAAATGGGTATTCAGTACACAGATACTAGACTGTCTTCAAATAAGAAATATTATAAATGGGTATTCAGTACACAGATACTAGACTGTCTTCAAATAAGAAATATTATAAATGGGTATTCAGTACACAGATACTAGACTGTCTTCAAATAAGAAATATTATAAATGGGTATTCAGTACACAGATACTAGACTGTCTTCAAATAAGAAATATTATAAATGGGTATTCAGTACACAGATACTAGACTGTTTTCAAATAAGAAATATTATAAATGGGTATTCATTACACAGATACTAGACTGTTTTCAAATAAGAAATATTATAAATGGGTATTCATTACACAGATACTAGACTGTCTTCAAATAAGAAATATTATAAATGGGTATTCAGTACACAGATACTAGACTGTCTTCAAATAAGAAATATTATAAATGGGTATTCAGTACACAGATACTAGACTGTCTTCAAATAAGAAATATTATAAATGGGTATTCATTACACAGATACTAGACTGTCTTCAAATAAGAAATATTATAAATGGGTATTCAGTACACAGATACTAGACTGTCTTCAAATAAGAAATATTATAAATGGGTATTCAGTACACAGATACTAGACTGTCTTCAAATAAGAAATATTATAAATGGGTATTCAGTACACAGATACTAGACTGTCTTCAAATAAGAAATATTATAAATGGGTATTCATTACACAGATACTAGACTGTCTTCAAATAAGAAATATTATAAATGGGTATTCATTACACAGATACTAGACTGTCTTCAAATAAGAAATATTATAAATGGGTATTCATTACACAGATACTAGACTGTCTTCAAATAAGAAATATTATAAATGGGTATTCAGTACACAGATACTAGACTGTTTTCAAATAAGAAATATTATAAATGGGTATTCATTACACAGATACTAGACTGTCTTCAAATAAGAAATATTATAAATGGGTATTCATTACACAGATACTAGACTGTCTTCAAAAATATAGAAATATTATAAATGGGTATTCAGTACACAGATACTAGACTGTCTTCAAATAAGAAATATTATAAATGGGTATTCATTACACAGATACTAGACTGTCTTCAAATAAGAAATATTATAAATGGGTATTCAGTACACAGATACTAGACTGTCTTCAAATAAGAAATATTATAAATGGGTATTCAGTACACAGATACTAGACTGTTTTCAAATAAGAAATATTATAAATGGGTATTCAGTACACAGATACTAGACTGTTTTCAAATAAGAAATATTATAAATGGGTATTCAGTACACAGATACTAGACTGTTTTCAAATAAGAAATATTATAAATGGGTATTCAGTACACAGATACTAGACTGTCTTCAAATAAGAAATATTATAAATGGGTATTCAGTACACAGATACTAGACTGTCTTCAAATAAGAAATATTATAAATGAGTATTTTACTAGACTGTCTTCAAATAAGAAATATTATAAATGGGTATTCATTACACAGATACTAGACTGTCTTCAAATAAGAAATATTATAAATGGGTATTCAGTACACAGATACTAGACTGTCTTCAAATAAGAAATATTATAAATGGGTATTCATTACACAGATACTAGACTGTCTTCAAATAAGAAATATTATAAATGGGTATTCAGTACACAGATACTAGACTGTCTTCAAATAAGAAATATTATAAATAGGTATTCAAATAAGAAATATTACACAGATACTAGACTGTCTACAAATAAGAAATATTATAAATGGGTATTCAGTACACAGATACTAGACTGTCTTCAAATAAGAAATATTATAAATGGGTATTCAGTACACAGATACTAGACTGTCTTCAAATAAGAAATATTATAAATGGGTATTCATTACACAGATACTAGACTGTCTTCAAATAAGAAATATTATAAATGGGTATTCAGTACACAGATACTAGACTGTCTTCAAATAAGAAATATTATAAATGGGTATTCAGTACACAGATACTAGACTGTCTTCAAATAAGAAATATTATAAATGGGTATTCAGTACACAGATACTAGACTGTTTTCAAATAAGAAATATTATAAATGGGTATTCAGTACACAGATACTAGACTGTTTTCAAATAAGAAATATTATAAATGGGTATTCAGTACACAGATACTAGACTGTTTTCAAATAAGAAATATTATAAATAGGTATTCATTACACAGATACTAGACTGTCTTCAAATAAGAAATATTATAAATGGGTATTCATTACACAGATACTAGACTGTCTTCAAATAAGAAATATTATAAATGGGTATTCAGTACACAGATACTAGACTGTCTTCAAATAAGAAATATTATAAATGGGTATTCAGTACACAGATACTAGACTGTTTTCAAATAAGAAATATTATAAATGGGTATTCAGTACACAGATACTAGACTGTCTTCAAATAAGAAATATTATAAATGGGTATTCAGTACACAGATACTAGACTGTTTTCAAATAAGAAATATTATAAATGGGTATTCATTACACAGATACTAGACTGTCTTCAAATAAGAAATATTATAAATGGGTATTCAGTACACAGATACTAGACTGTCTTCAAATAAGAAATATTATAAATGGGTATTCAGTACACAGATACTAGACTGTCTTCAAATAAGAAATATTATAAATGGGTATTCATTACACAGATACTAGACTGTCTTCAAATAAGAAATATTATAAATGGGTATTCATTACACAGATACTAGACTGTCTTCAAATAAGAAATATTATAAATGGGTATTCAGTACACAGATACTAGACTGTCTTCAAATAAGAAATATTATAAATGGGTATTCATTACACAGATACTAGACTGTCTTCAAATAAGAAATATTATAAATGGGTATTCATTACACAGATACTAGACTGTCTTCAAATAAGAAATATTATAAATGGGTATTCATTACACAGATACTAGACTGTCTTCAAATAAGAAATATTATAAATGGGTATTCAGTACACAGATACTAGACTGTTTTCAAATAAGAAATATTATAAATGGGTATTCATTACACAGATACTAGACTGTTTTCAAATAAGAAATATTATAAATGGGTATTCAGTACACAGATACTAGACTGTCTTCAAATAAGAAATATTATAAATGGGTATTCAGTACACAGATACTAGACTGTCTTCAAATAAGAAATATTATAAATGGGTATTCAGTACACAGATACTAGACTGTCTTCAAATAAGAAATATTATAAATGGGTATTCAGTACACAGATACTAGACTGTCTTCAAATAAGAAATATTATAAATGGGTATTCAGTACACAGATACTAGACTGTCTTCAAATAAGAAATATTATAAATGGGTATTCAGTACACAGATACTAGACTGTCTTCAAATAAGAAATATTATAAATGGGTATTCAGTACACAGATACTAGACTGTCTTCAAATAAGAAATATTATAAATGGGTATTCAGTACACAGATACTAGACTGTCTTCAAATAAGAAATATTATAAATGGGTATTCATTACACAGATACTAGACTGTCTTCAAATAAGAAATATTATAAATGGGTATTCAGTACACAGATACTAGACTGTTTTCAAATAAGAAATATTATAAATGGGTATTCAGTACACAGATACTAGACTGTTTTCAAATAAGAAATATTATAAATGGGTATTCAGTACACAGATACTAGACTGTCTTCAAATAAGAAATATTATAAATGGGTATTCAGTACACAGATACTAGACTGTCTTCAAATAAGAAATATTATAAATGGGTATTCAGTACACAGATACTAGACTGTCTTCAAATAAGAAATATTATAAATGGGTATTCAGTACACAGATACTAGACTGTTCAAATAAGAAAAATAAAAGAAATATTATAAATGGGTATTCATTACACAGATACTAGACTGTCTTCAAATAAGAAATATTATAAATGGGTATTCATTACACAGATACTAGACTGTCTTCAAATAAGAAATATTATAAATGGGTATTCAGTACACAGATACTAGACTGTCTTCAAATAAGAAATATTATAAATGGGTATTCATTACACAGATACTAGACTGTCTTCAAATAAGAAATATTATAAATGGGTATTCAGTATTCATTACACAGATACTAGACTGTCTTCAAATAAGAAATATTATAAATGGGTATTCAGTACACAGATACTAGACTGTCTTCAAATAAGAAATATTATAAATGGGTATTCAGTACACAGATACTAGACTGTCTTCAAATAAGAAATATTATAAATGGGTATTCAGTACACAGATACTAGACTGTCTTCAAATAAGAAATATTATAAATGGGTATTCAGTACACAGATACTAGACTGTCTTCAAATAAGAAATATTATAAATGGGTATTCATTACACAGATACTAGACTGTTTTCAAATAAGAAATATTATAAATGGGTATTCATTACACAGATACTAGACTGTTTTCAAATAAGAAATATTATAAATGGGTATTCATTACACAGATACTAGACTGTCTTCAAATAAGAAATATTATAAATGGGTATTCATTACACAGATACTAGACTGTCTTCAAATAAGAAATATTATAAATGGGTATTCAGTACACAGATACTAGACTGTCTTCAAATAAGAAATATTATAAATGGGTATTCAGTACACAGATACTAGACTGTTTTCAAATAAGAAATATTATAAATGGGTATTCAGTACACAGATACTAGACTGTCTTCAAATAAGAAATATTATAAATGGGTATTCAGTACACAGATACTAGACTGTCTTCAAATAAGAAATATTATAAATGGGTATTCAGTACACAGATACTAGACTGTCTTCAAATAAGAAATATTATAAATGGGTATTCAGTACACAGATACTAGACTGTCTTCAAATAAGAAATATTATAAATGGGTATTCATTACACAGATACTAGACTGTCTTCAAATAAGAAATATTATAAATGGGTATTCAGTACACAGATACTAGACTGTCTTCAAATAAGAAATATTATAAATGGGTATTCAGTACACAGATACTAGACTGTCTTCAAATAAGAAATATTATAAATGGGTATTCAGTACACAGATACTAGACTGTTTTCAAATAAGAAATATTATAAATGGGTATTCATTACACAGATACTAGACTGTTTTCAAATAAGAAATATTATAAATGGGTATTCATTACACAGATACTAGACTGTCTTCAAATAAGAAATATTATAAATGGGTATTCAGTACACAGATACTAGACTGTCTTCAAATAAGAAATATTATAAATGGGTATTCATTACACAGATACTAGACTGTCTTCAAATAAGAAATATTATAAATGGGTATTCAGTACACAGATACTAGACTGTCTTCAAATAAGAAATATTATAAATGGGTATTCAGTACACAGATACTAGACTGTCTTCAAATAAGAAATATTATAAATGGGTATTCAGTACACAGATACTAGACTGTCAAATAAGAAATATTATAAATGGGTATTTCAAATAAGAAATATTATAAATGAAATATTATAAACAGTACACAGATACTAGACTGTCTTCAAATAAGAAATATTATAAATGGGTATTCAGTACACAGATACTAGACTGTCTTCAAATAAGAAATATTATAAATGGGTATTCATTACACAGATACTAGACTGTTTTCAAATAAGAAATATTATAAATGGGTATTCATTACACAGATACTAGACTGTCTTCAAATAAGAAATATTATAAATGGGTATTCAGTACACAGATACTAGATTCAAATAAGAAAATGGGTATTCAGTACACAGATACTAGACTGTCTTCAAATAAGAAATATTATAAATGGGTATTCAGTACACAGATACTAGACTGTCTTCAAATAAGAAATATTATAAATGGGTATTCATTACACAGATACTAGACTGTCTTCAAATAAGAAATATTATAAATGGGTATTCAGTACACAGATACTAGACTGTCTTCAAATAAGAAATATTATAAATGGGTATTCAGTACACAGATACTAGACTGTCTTCAAATAAGAAATATTATAAATGGGTATTCAGTACACAGATACTAGACTGTCTTCAAATAAGAAATATTATAAATGGGTATTCATACACAGATACACAGATACTAGACTGTCTTCAAATAAGAAATATTATAAATGGGTATTCATTACACAGATACTAGACTGTCTTCAAATAAGAAATATTATAAATGGGTATTCAGTACACAGATACTAGACTGTCTTCAAATAAGAAATATTATAAATGGGTATTCAGTACACAGATACTAGACTGTCTTCAAATAAGAAATATTATAAATGGGTATTCAGTACACAGATACTAGACTGTCTTCAAATAAGAAATATTATAAATGGGTATTCAGTACACAGATACTAGACTGTCTTCAAATAAGAAATATTATAAATGGGTATTCAGTACACAGATACTAGACTGTTTTCAAATAAGAAATATTATAAATGGGTATTCAGTACACAGATACTAGACTGTTTTCAAATAAGAAATATTATAAATGGGTATTCAGTACACAGATACTAGACTGTTTTCAAATAAGAAATATTATAAATGGGTATTCATTACACAGATACTAGACTGTTTTCAAATAAGAAATATTATAAATGGGTATTCATTACACAGATACTAGACTGTCTTCAAATAAGAAATATTATAAATGGGTATTCATTACACAGATACTAGACTGTCTTCAAATAAGAAATATTATAAATGGGTATTCATTACACAGATACTAGACTGTCTTCAAATAAGAAATATTATAAATGGGTATTCAGTACACAGATACTAGACTGTCTTCAAATAAGAAATATTATAAATGGGTATTCATTACACAGATACTAGACTGTCTTCAAATAAGAAATATTATAAATGGGTATTCAGTACACAGATACTAGACTGTTTTCAAATAAGAAATATTATAAATGGGTATTCAGTACACAGATACTAGACTGTCTTCAAATAAGAAATATTATAAATGGGTATTCAGTACACAGATACTAGACTGTCTTCAAATAAGAAATATTATAAATGGGTATTCAGTACACAGATACTAGACTGTCTTCAAATAAGAAATATTATAAATGGGTATTCATTACACAGATACTAGACTGTCTTCAAATAAGAAATATTATAAATGGGTATTCAGTACACAGATACTAGACTGTCTTCAAATAAGAAATATTATAAATGGGTATTCAGTACACAGATACTAGACTGTCTTCAAATAAGAAATATTATAAATGGGTATTCAGTACACAGATACTAGACTGTCTTCAAATAAGAAATATTATAAATGGGTATTCATTACACAGATACTAGACTGTCTTCAAATAAGAAATATTATAAATGGGTATTCATTACACAGATACTAGACTGTCTTCAAATAAGAAATATTATAAATGGGTATTCAGTACACAGATACTAGACTGTCTTCAAATAAGAAATATTATAAATGGGTATTCAGTACACAGATACTAGACTGTCTTCAAATAAGAAATATTATAAATGGGTATTCAGTACACAGATACTAGACTGTTTTCAAATAAGAAATATTATAAATGGGTATTCAGTACACAGATACTAGACTGTTTTCAAATAAGAAATATTATAAATGGGTATTCAGTACACAGATACTAGACTGTCTTCAAATAAGAAATATTATAAATGGGTATTCAGTACACAGATACTAGACTGTCTTCAAATAAGAAATATTATAAATGGGTATTCATTACACAGATACTAGACTGTCTTCAAATAAGAAATATTATAAATGGGTATTCATTACACAGATACTAGACTGTCTTCAAATAAGAAATATTATAAATGGGTATTCAGTACACAGATACTAGACTGTCTTCAAATAAGAAATATTATAAATGGGTATTCATTACACAGATACTAGACTGTCTTCAAATAAGAAATATTATAAATGGGTATTCAGTACACAGATACTAGACTGTCTTCAAATAAGAAATATTATAAATGGGTATTCAGTACACAGATACTAGACTGTCTTCAAATAAGAAATATTATAAATGGGTATTCAGTACACAGATACTAGACTGTCTTCAAATAAGAAATATTATAAATGGGTATTCAGTACACAGATACTAGACTGTTTTCAAATAAGAAATATTATAAATGGGTATTCATTACACAGATACTAGACTGTCTTCAAATAAGAAATATTATAAATGGGTATTCAGTACACAGATACTAGACTGTCTTCAAATAAGAAATATTATAAATGGGTATTCAGTACACAGATACTAGACTGTCTTCAAATAAGAAATATTATAAAATATTATAAATGGGTATTCATTACACAGATACTAGACTGTCTTCAAATAAGAAATATTATAAATGGGTATTCATTACACAGATACTTGACTGTTTTCAAATAAGAAATACTATAAATGAGTATTCAGTACACAGATACTAGACTGTTTTCAAATAAGAAATATTATAAATGGGTATTCAGTACACAGATACTAGACTGTCTTCAAATAAGAAATATTATAAATGGGTATTCATTACACAGATACTAGACTGTCTTCAAATAAGAAATATTATAAATGGGTATTCAGTACACAGATACTAGACTGTCTTCAAATAAGAAATATTATAAATGGGTATTCAGTACACAGATACTAGACTGTCTTCAAATAAGAAATATTATAAATGGGTATTCAGTACACAGATACTAGACTGTCTTCAAATAAGAAATATTATAAATGGGTATTCATTACACAGATACTAGACTGTCTTCAAATAAGAAATATTATAAATGGGTATTCATTACACAGATACTAGACTGTCTTCAAATAAGAAATATTATAAATGGGTATTCAGTACACAGATACTAGACTGTTTTCAAATAAGAAATATTATAAATGGGTATTCAGTACACAGATACTAGACTGTTTTCAAATAAGAAATATTATAAATGGGTATTCAGTACACAGATACTAGACTGTCTTCAAATAAGAAATATTATAAATGGGTATTCAGTACACAGATACTAGACTGTCTTCAAATAAGAAATATTATAAATGGGTATTCAGTACACAGATACTAGACTGTCTTCAAATAAGAAATATTATAAATGGGTATTCAGTACACAGATACTAGACTGTCTTCAAATAAGAAATATTATAAATGGGTATTCAGTACACAGATACTAGACTGTCTTCAAATAAATATTATAAATGGGTATTCAGTACACAGATACTAGACTGTTTTCAAATAAGAAATATTATAAATGGGTATTCATTACACAGATACTAGACTGTTTTCAAATAAGAAATATTATAAATGGGTATTCATTACACAGATACTAGACTGTCTTCAAATAAGAAATATTATAAATGGGTATTCAGTACACAGATACTAGACTGTCTTCAAATAAGAAATATTATAAATGGGTATTCAGTACACAGATACTAGACTGTCTTCAAATAAGAAATATTATAAATGGGTATTCAGTACACAGATACTAGACTGTTTTCAAATAAGAAATATTATAAATGGGTATTCAGTACACAGATACTAGACTGTTTTCAAATAAGAAATATTATAAATGGGTATTCAGTACACAGATACTAGACTGTCTTCAAATAAGAAATATTATAAATGGGTATTCAATACACAGATACTAGACTGTCTTCAAATAAGAAATATTATAAATGGGTATTCATTACACAGATACTAGACTGTTTTCAAATAAGAAATATTATAAATGGGTATTCATTACACAGATACTAGACTGTCTTCAAATAAGAAATATTATAAATGGGTATTCATTACACAGATACTAGACTGTCTTCAAATAAGAAATATTATAAATGGGTATTCAGTACACAGATACTAGACTGTCTTCAAATAAGAAATATTATAAATGGGTATTCAGTACACAGATACTAGACTGTCTTCAAATAAGAAATATTATAAATGGGTATTCAGTACACAGATACTAGACTGTATTTCAAATAAGAAATATTATAAATGGGTATTCAGTACACAGATACTAGACTGTCTTCAAATAAGAAATATTATAAATGGGTATTCAGTACACAGATACTAGACTGTCTTCAAATAAGAAATATTATAAATGGGTATTCAGTACACAGATACTAGACTGTTTTCAAATAAGAAATATTATAAATGGGTATTCAGTACACAGATACTAGACTGTCTTCAAATAAGAAATATTATAAATGGGTATTCAGTACACAGATACTAGACTGTTTTCAAATAAGAAATATTATAAATGGGTATTCATTACACAGATACTAGACTGTTTTCAAATAAGAAATATTATAAATGGGTATTCATTACACAGATACTAGACTGTCTTCAAATAAGAAATATTATAAATGGGTATTCATTACACAGATACTAGACTGTCTTCAAATAAGAAATATTATAAATGGGTATTCATTACACAGATACTAGACTGTCTTCAAATAAGAAATATTATAAATGGGTATTCAGTACACAGATACTAGACTGTCTTCAAATAAGAAATATTATAAATGGGTATTCATTACACAGATACTAGACTGTCTTCAAATAAGAAATATTATAAATGGGTATTCAGTACACAGATACTAGACTGTTTTCAAATAAGAAATATTATAAATGGGTATTCAGTACACAGATACTAGACTGTCTTCAAATAAGAAATATTATAAATGGGTATTCATTACACAGATACTAGACTGTCTTCAAATAAGAAATATTATAAATGGGTATTCAGTACACAGATACTAGACTGTCTTCAAATAAGAAATATTATAAATGGGTATTCAGTACACAGATACTAGACTGTCTTCAAATAAGAAATATTATAAATGGGTATTCAGTACACAGATACTAGACTGTCTTCAAATAAGAAATATTATAAATGGGTATTCAGTACACAGATACTAGACTGTCTTCAAATAAGAAATATTATAAATGGGTATTCAGTACACAGATACTAGACTGTCTTCAAATAAGAAATATTATAAATGGGTATTCAGTACACAGATACTAGACTGTCTTCAAATAAGAAATATTATAAATGGGTATTCAGTACACAGATACTAGACTGTCTTCAAATAAGAAATATTATAAATGGGTATTCAGTACACAGATACTAGACTGTCTTCAAATAAGAAATATTATAAATGGGTATTCAGTACACAGATACTAGACTGTCTTCAAATAAGAAATATTATAAATGGGTATTCATTACACAGATACTAGACTGTCTTCAAATAAGAAATATTATAAATGGGTATTCAGTACACAGATACTAGACTGTCTTCAAATAAGAAATATTATAAATGGGTATTCAGTACACAGATACTAGACTGTTTTCAAATAAGAAATATTATAAATGGGTATTCATTACACAGATACTAGACTGTTTTCAAATAAGAAATATTATAAATGGGTATTCAGTACACAGATACTAGACTGTCTTCAAATAAAAAATATTATAAATGGGTATTCAGTATACAGATACTAGACTGTCTTCAAATAAGAAATATTATAAATGGGTATTCAGTACACAGATACTAGACTGTCTTCAAATAAGAAATATTATAAATGGGTATTCAGTACACAGATACTAGACTGTCTTCAAATAAGAAATATTATAAATGGGTATTCAGTACACAGATACTAGACTGTCTTCAAATAAGAAATATTATAAATGGGTATTCAGTACACAGATACTAGACTGTCTTCAAATAAGAAATATTATAAATGGGTATTCAGTACACAGATACTAGACTGTCTTCAAATAAGAAATATTATAAATGGGTATTCAGTACACAGATACTAGACTGTCTTCAAATAAGAAATATTATAAATGGGTATTCAGTACACAGATACTAGACTGTCTTCAAATAAGAAATATTATAAATGGGTATTCATTACACAGATACTAGACTGTCTTCAAATAAGAAATATTATAAATGGGTATTCATTACACAGATACTAGACTGTTTTCAAATAAGAAATATTATAAATGGGTATTCATTACACAGATACTAGACTGTCTTCAAATAAGAAATATTATAAATGGGTATTCAGTACACAGATACTAGACTGTCTTCAAATAAGAAATATTATAAATGGGTATTCATTACACAGATACTAGACTGTCTTCAAATAAGAAATATTATAAATGGGTATTCATTACACAGATACTAGACTGTCTTCAAATAAGAAATATTATAAATGGGTATTCAGTACACAGATACTAGACTGTTTTCAAATAAGAAATATTATAAATGGGTATTCAGTACACAGATACTAGACTGTCTTCAAATAAGAAATATTATAAATGGGTATTCATTACACAGATACTAGACTGTCTTCAAATAAGAAATATTATAAATGGGTATTCAGTACACAGATACTAGACTGTCTTCAAATAAGAAATATTATAAATGGGTATTCAGTACACAGATACTAGACTGTCTTCAAATAAGAAATATTATAAATGGGTATTCAGTACACAGATACTAGACTGTCTTCAAATAAGAAATATTATAAATGGGTATTCATTACACAGATACTAGACTGTCTTCAAATAAGAAATATTATAAATGGGTATTCAGTACACAGATACTAGACTGTCTTCAAATAAGAAATATTATAAATGGGTATTCAGTACACAGATACTAGACTGTCTTCAAATAAGAAATATTATAAATGGGTATTCAGTACACAGATACTAGACTGTCTTCAAATAAGAAATATTATAAATGGGTATTCATTACACAGATACTAGACTGTCTTCAAATAAGAAATATTATAAATGGGTATTCATTACACAGATACTAGACTGTCTTCAAATAAGAAATATTATAAATGGGTATTCAGTACACAGATACTAGACTGTCTTCAAATAAGAAATATTATAAATGGGTATTCAGTACACAGATACTAGACTGTTTTCAAATAAGAAATATTATAAATGGGTATTCAGTACACAGATACTAGACTGTTTTCAAATAAGAAATATTATAAATGGGTATTCAGTACACAGATACTAGACTGTCTTCAAATAAGAAATATTATAAATGGGTATTCAGTACACAGATACTAGACTGTCTTCAAATAAGAAATATTATAAATGGGTATTCATTACACAGATACTAGACTGTCTTCAAATAAGAAATATTATAAATGGGTATTCAGTACACAGATACTAGACTGTCTTCAAATAAGAAATATTATAAATGGGTATTCAGTACACAGATACTAGACTGTCTTCAAATAAGAAATATTATAAATGGGTATTCAGTACACAGATACTAGACTGTCTTCAAATAAGAAATATTATAAATGGGTATTCATTACACAGATACTAGACTGTCTTCAAATAAGAAATATTATAAATGGGTATTCAGTACACAGATACTAGACTGTTTTCAAATAAGAAATATTATAAATGGGTATTCATTACACAGATACTAGACTGTTTTCAAATAAGAAATATTATAAATGGGTATTCATTACACAGATACTAGACTGTTTTCAAATAAGAAATATTATAAATGGGTATTCAGTACACAGATACTAGACTGTTTTCAAATAAGAAATATTATAAATGGGTATTCAGTACACAGATACTAGACTGTCTTCAAATAAGAAATATTATAAATGGGTATTCATTACACAGATACTAGACTGTCTTCAAATAAGAAATATTATAAATGGGTATTCAGATACACAGATACTAGATTCAAATAAGAAATATTATAAATGGGTATTCAGTACACAGATACTAGACTGTCTTCAAATAAGAAATATTATAAATGGGTATTCATTACACAGATACTAGACTGTCTTCAAATAAGAAATATTATAAATGGGTATTCAGTACACAGATACTAGACTGTCTTCAAATAAGAAATATTATAAATGGGTATTCAGTACACAGATACTAGACTGTTTTCAAATAAGAAATATTATAAATGGGTATTCATTACACAGATACTAGACTGTCTTCAAATAAGAAATATTATAAATGGGTATTCATTACACAGATACTAGACTGTTTTCAAATAAGAAATATTATAAATGGGTATTCAGTACACAGATACTAGACTGTCTTCAAATAAGAAATATTATAAATGGGTATTCAGTACACAGATACTAGACTGTCTTCAAATAAGAAATATTATAAATGGGTATTCAGTACACAGATACTAGACTGTCTTCAAATAAGAAATATTATAAATGGGTATTCAGTACACAGATACTAGACTGTCTTCAAATAAGAAATATTATAAATGGGTATTCAGTACACAGATACTAGACTGTCTTCAAATAAGAAATATTATAAATGGGTATTCAGTACACAGATACTAGACTGTCTTCAAATAAGAAATATTATAAATGGGTATTCAGTACACAGATACTAGACTGTCTTCAAATAAGAAATATTATAAATGGGTATTCAGTACACAGATACTAGACTGTCTTCAAATAAGAAATATTATAAATGGGTATTCAGTACACAGATACTAGACTGTCTTCAAATAAGAAATATTATAAATGGGTATTCAGTACACAGATACTAGACTGTCTTCAAATAAGAAATATTATAAATGGGTATTCATTACACAGATACTAGACTGTCTTCAAATAAGAAATATTATAAATGGGTATTCAGTACACAGATACTAGACTGTCTTCAAATAAGAAATATTATAAATGGGTATTCAGTACACAGATACTAGACTGTCTTCAAATAAGAAATATTATAAATGGGTATTCATTACACAGATACTAGACTGTCTTCAAATAAGAAATATTATAAATGGGTATTCAGTACACAGATACTAGACTGTCTTCAAATAAGAAATATTATAAATGGGTATTCAGTACACAGATACTAGACTGTCTTCAAATAAGAAATATTATAAATGGGTATTCAGTACACAGATACTAGACTGTTTTCAAATAAGAAATATTATAAATGGGTATTCAGTACACAGATACTAGACTGTTTTCAAATAAGAAATATTATAAATGGGTATTCAGTACACAGATACTAGACTGTCTTCAAATAAGAAATATTATAAATGGGTATTCAGTACACAGATACTAGACTGTCTTCAAATAAGAAATATTATAAATGGGTATTCAGTACACAGATACTAGACTGTCTTCAAATAAGAAATATTATAAATGGGTATTCAGTACACAGATACTAGACTGTCTTCAAATAAGAAATATTATAAATGGGTATTCAGTACACAGATACTAGACTGTCTTCAAATAAGAAATATTATAAATGGGTATTCATTACACAGATACTAGACTGTCTTCAAATAAGAAATATTATAAATGGGTATTCAGTACACAGATACTAGACTGTCTTCAAATAAGAAATATTATAAATGGGTATTCAGTACACAGATACTAGACTGTTTTCAAATAAGAAATATTATAAATGGGTATTCAGTACACAGATACTAGACTGTTTTCAAATAAGAAATATTATAAATGGGTATTCAGTACACAGATACTAGACTGTTTTCAAATAAGAAATATTATAAATGGGTATTCATTACACAGATACTAGACTGTCTTCAAATAAGAAATATTATAAATGGGTATTCAGTACACAGATACTAGACTGTCTTCAAATAAGAAATATTATAAATGGGTATTCATTACACAGATACTAGACTGTCTTCAAATAAGAAATATTATAAATGGGTATTCATTACACAGATACTAGACTGTCTTCAAATAAGAAATATTATAAATGGGTATTCAGTACACAGATACTAGACTGTCTTCAAATAAGAAATATTATAAATGGGTATTCAGTACACAGATACTAGACTGTCTTCAAATAAGAAATATTATAAATGGGTATTCAGTACACAGATACTAGACTGTTTTCAAATAAGAAATATTATAAATGGGTATTCAGTACACAGATACTAGACTGTTTTCAAATAAGAAATATTATAAATGGGTATTCAGTACACAGATACTAGACTGTCTTCAAATAAGAAATATTATAAATGGGTATTCAGTACACAGATACTAGACTGTCTTCAAATAAGAAATATTATAAATGGGTATTCAGTACACAGATACTAGACTGTCTTCAAATAAGAAATATTATAAATGGGTATTCAGTACACAGATACTAGACTGTCTTCAAATAAGAAATATTATAAATGGGTATTCAGTACACAGATACTAGACTGTTTTCAAATAAGAAATATTATAAATGGGTATTCAGTACACAGATACTAGACTGTCTTCAAATAAGAAATATTATAAATGGGTATTCATTACACAGATACTAGACTGTCTTCAAATAAGAAATATTATAAATGGGTATTCAGTACACAGATACTAGACTGTCTTCAAATAAGAAATATTATAAATGGGTATTCAGTACACAGATACTAGACTGTCTTCAAATAAGAAATATTATAAATGGGTATTCAGTACACAGATACTAGACTGTCTTCAAATAAGAAATATTATAAATGGGTATTCAGTACACAGATACTAGACTGTCTTCAAATAAGAAATATTATAAATGGGTATTCAGTACACAGATACTAGACTGTTTTCAAATAAGAAATATTATAAATGGGTATTCAGTACACAGATACTAGACTGTCTTCAAATAAGAAATATTATAAATGGGTATTCAGTACACAGATACTAGACTGTTTTCAAATAAGAAATATTATAAATGGGTATTCAGTACACAGATACTAGACTGTCTTCAAATAAGAAATATTATAAATGGGTATTCAGTACACAGATACTAGACTGTCTTCAAATAAGAAATATTATAAATGGGTATTCAGTACACAGATACTAGACTGTCTTCAAATAAGAAATATTATAAATGGGTATTCATTACACAGATACTAGACTGTCTTCAAATAAGAAATATTATAAATGGGTATTCAGTACACAGATACTAGACTGTCTTCAAATAAGAAATATTATAAATGGGTATTCAGTACACAGATACTAGACTGTCTTCAAATAAGAAATATTATAAATGGGTATTCAGTACACAGATACTAGACTGTCTTCAAATAAGAAATATTATAAATGGGTATTCAGTACACAGATACTAGACTGTTTTCAAATAAGAAATATTATAAATGGGTATTCATTACACAGATACTAGACTGTCTTCAAATAAGAAATATTATAAATGGGTATTCAGTACACAGATACTAGACTGTCTTCAAATAAGAAATATTATAAATGGGTATTCAGTACACAGATACTAGACTGTCTTCAAATAAGAAATATTATAAATGGGTATTCAGTACACAGATACTAGACTGTCTTCAAATAAGAAATATTATAAATGGGTATTCAGTACACAGATACTAGACTGTTTTCAAATAAGAAATATTATAAATGGGTATTCAGTACACAGATACTAGACTGTTTTCAAATAAGAAATATTATAAATGGGTATTCAGTACACAGATACTAGACTGTCTTCAAATAAGAAATATTATAAATGGGTATTCATTACACAGATACTAGACTGTCTTCAAATAAGAAATATTATAAATGGGTATTCATTACACAGATACTAGACTGTCTTCAAATAAGAAATATTATAAATGGGTATTCAGTACACAGATACTAGACTGTCTTCAAATAAGAAATATTATAAATGGGTATTCAGTACACAGATACTAGACTGTCTTCAAATAAGAAATATTATAAATGGGTATTCAGTACACAGATACTAGACTGTCTTCAAATAAGAAATATTATAAATGGGTATTCAGTACACAGATACTAGACTGTCTTCAAATAAGAAATATTATAAATGGGTATTCAGTACACAGATACTAGACTGTTTTCAAATAAGAAATATTATAAATGGGTATTCATTACACAGATACTAGACTGTCTTCAAATAAGAAATATTATAAATGGGTATTCAGTACACAGATACTAGACTGTCTTCAAATAAGAAATATTATAAATGGGTATTCAGTACACAGATACTAGACTGTCTTCAAATAAGAAATATTATAAATGGGTATTCATTACACAGATACTAGACTGTCTTCAAATAAGAAATATTATAAATGGGTATTCAGTACACAGATACTAGACTGTCTTCAAATAAGAAATATTATAAATGGGTATTCAGTACACAGATACTAGACTGTCTTCAAATAAGAAATATTATAAATGGGTATTCAGTACACAGATACTAGACTGTTTTCAAATAAGAAATATTATAAATGGGTATTCAGTACACAGATACTAGACTGTTTTCAAATAAGAAATATTATAAATGGGTATTCATTACACAGATACTAGACTGTCTTCAAATAAGAAATATTATAAATGGGTATTCAGTACACAGATACTAGACTGTCTTCAAATAAGAAATATTATAAATGGGTATTCATTACACAGATACTAGACTGTCTTCAAATAAGAAATATTATAAATGGGTATTCAGTACACAGATACTAGACTGTCTTCAAATAAGAAATATTATAAATGGGTATTCAGTACACAGATACTAGACTGTCTTCAAATAAGAAATATTATAAATGGGTATTCATTACACAGATACTAGACTGTCTTCAAATAAGAAATATTATAAATGGGTATTCAGTACACAGATACTAGACTGTCTTCAAATAAGAAATATTATAAATGGGTATTCAGTACACAGATACTAGACTGTTTTCAAATAAGAAATATTATAAATGATATTCAGTACACAGATACTAGACTGTCTTCAAATAAGAAATATTATAAATGGGTATTCAGTACACAGATACTAGACTGTCTTCAAATAAGAAATATTATAAATGGGTATTCAGTACACAGATACTAGACTGTCTTCAAATAAGAAATATTATAAATGGGTATTCAGTACACAGATACTAGACTGTCTTCAAATAAGAAATATTATAAATGGGTATTCAGTACACAGATACTAGACTGTCTTCAAATAAGAAATATTATAAATGGGTATTCAGTACACAGATACTAGACTGTCTTCAAATAAGAAATATTATAAATGGGTATTCAGTACACAGATACTAGACTGTCTTCAAATAAGAAATATTATAAATGGGTATTCAGTACACAGATACTAGACTGTCTTCAAATAAGAAATATTATAAATGGGTATTCAGTACACAGATACTAGACTGTCTTCAAATAAGAAATATTATAAATGGGTATTCATTACACAGATACTAGACTGTCTTCAAATAAGAAATATTATAAATGGGTATTCAGTACACAGATACTAGACTGTTTTCAAATAAGAAATATTATAAATGGGTATTCATTACACAGATACTAGACTGTCTTCAAATAAGAAATATTATAAATGGGTATTCAGTACACAGATACTAGACTGTCTTCAAATAAGAAATATTATAAATGGGTATTCAGTACACAGATACTAGACTGTCTTCAAATAAGAAATATTATAAATGGGTATTCAGTACACAGATACTAGACTGTCTTCAAATAAGAAATATTATAAATGGGTATTCAGTACACAGATACTAGACTGTCTTCAAATAAGAAATATTATAAATGGGTATTCAGTACACAGATACTAGACTGTTTTCAAATAAGAAATATTATAAATGGGTATTCAGTACACAGATACTAGACTGTCTTCAAATAAGAAATATTATAAATGGGTATTCATTACACAGATACTAGACTGTCTTCAAATAAGAAATATTATAAATGGGTATTCAGTACACAGATACTAGACTGTCTTCAAATAAGAAATATTATAAATGGGTATTCAGTACACAGATACTAGACTGTCTTCAAATAAGAAATATTATAAATGGGTATTCAGTACACAGATACTAGACTGTCTTCAAATAAGAAATATTATAAATGGGTATTCATTACACAGATACTAGACTGTCTTCAAATAAGAAATATTATAAATGGGTATTCATTACACAGATACTAGACTGTCTTCAAATAAGAAATATTATAAATGGGTATTCAGTACACAGATACTAGACTGTCTTCAAATAAGAAATATTATAAATGGGTATTCAGTACACAGATACTAGACTGTCTTCAAATAAGAAATATTATAAATGGGTATTCAGTACACAGATACTAGACTGTCTTCAAATAAGAAATATTATAAATGGGTATTCAGTACACAGATACTAGACTGTCTTCAAATAAGAAATATTATAAATGGGTATTCAGTACACAGATACTAGACTGTCTTCAAATAAGAAATATTATAAATGGGTATTCAGTACACAGATACTAGACTGTCTTCAAATAAGAAATATTATAAATGGGTATTCAGTACACAGATACTAGACTGTCTTCAAATAAGAAATATTATAAATGGGTATTCAGTACACAGATACTAGACTGTCTTCAAATAAGAAATATTATAAATGGGTATTCAGTACACAGATACTAGACTGTCTTCAAATAAGAAATATTATAAATGGGTATTCAGTACACAGATACTAGACTGTCTTCAAATAAGAAATATTATAAATGGGTATTCAGTACACAGATACTAGACTGTCTTCAAATAAGAAATATTATAAATGGGTATTCAGTACACAGATACTAGACTGTCTTCAAATAAGAAATATTATAAATGGGTATTCAGTACACAGATACTAGACTGTTTTCAAATAAGAAATATTATAAATGGGTATTCATTACACAGATACTAGACTGTTTTCAAATAAGAAATATTATAAATGGGTATTCATTACACAGATACTAGACTGTCTTCAAATAAGAAATATTATAAATGGGTATTCAGTACACAGATACTAGACTGTCTTCAAATAAGAAATATTATAAATGGGTATTCAGTACACAGATACTAGACTGTCTTCAAATAAGAAATATTATAAATGGGTATTCAGTACACAGATACTAGACTGTCTTCAAATAAGAAATATTATAAATGGGTATTCAGTACACAGATACTAGACTGTCTTCAAATAAGAAATATTATAAATGGGTATTCAGTACACAGATACTAGACTGTCTTCAAATAAGAAATATTATAAATGGGTATTCATTACACAGATACTAGACTGTCTTCAAATAAGAAATATTATAAATGGGTATTCAGTACACAGATACTAGACTGTCTTCAAATAAGAAATATTATAAATGGGTATTCAGTACACAGATACTAGACTGTCTTCAAATAAGAAATATTATAAATGGGTATTCAGTACACAGATACTAGACTGTTTTCAAATAAGAAATATTATAAATGGGTATTCAGTACACAGATACTAGACTGTCTTCAAATAAGAAATATTATAAATGGGTATTCAGTACACAGATACTAGACTGTCTTCAAATAAGAAATATTATAAATGGGTATTCAGTACACAGATACTAGACTGTTTTCAAATAAGAAATATTATAAATGGGTATTCATTACACAGATACTAGACTGTCTTCAAATAAGAAATATTATAAATGGGTATTCAGTACACAGATACTAGACTGTCTTCAAATAAGAAATATTATAAATGGGTATTCAGTACACAGATACTAGACTGTCTTCAAATAAGAAATATTATAAATGGGTATTCATTACACAGATACTAGACTGTCTTCAAATAAGAAATATTATAAATGGGTATTCAGTACACAGATACTAGACTGTCTTCAAATAAGAAATATTATAAATGGGTATTCAGTACACAGATACTAGACTGTCTTCAAATAAGAAATATTATAAATGGGTATTCATTACACAGATACTAGACTGTCTTCAAATAAGAAATATTATAAATGGGTATTCAGTACACAGATACTAGACTGTCTTCAAATAAGAAATATTATAAATGGGTATTCAGTACACAGATACTAGACTGTCTTCAAATAAGAAATATTATAAATGGGTATTCAGTACACAGATACTAGACTGTCTTCAAATAAGAAATATTATAAATGGGTATTCAGTACACAGATACTAGACTGTCTTCAAATAAGAAATATTATAAATGGGTATTCATTACACAGATACTAGACTGTTTTCAAATAAGAAATATTATAAATGGGTATTCAGTACACAGATACTAGACTGTCTTCAAATAAGAAATATTATAAATGGGTATTCAGTACACAGATACTAGACTGTCTTCAAATAAGAAATATTATAAATGGGTATTCAGTACACAGATACTAGACTGTCTTCAAATAAGAAATATTATAAATGGGTATTCAGTACACAGATACTAGACTGTCTTCAAATAAGAAATATTATAAATGGGTATTCAGTACACAGATACTAGACTGTTTTCAAATAAGAAATATTATAAATGGGTATTCAGTACACAGATACTAGACTGTCTTCAAATAAGAAATATTATAAATGGGTATTCAGTACACAGATACTAGACTGTCTTCAAATAAGAAATATTATAAATGGGTATTCAGTACACAGATACTAGACTGTCTTCAAATAAGAAATATTATAAATGGGTATTCATTACACAGATACTAGACTGTCTTCAAATAAGAAATATTATAAATGGGTATTCATTACACAGATACTAGACTGTTTTCAAATAAGAAATATTATAAATGGGTATTACACAGTACACAGATACTAGACTGTTTTCAAATAAGAAATATTATAAATGGGTATTCAGTACACAGATACTAGACTGTCTTCAAATAAGAAATATTATAAATGGGTATTCAGTACACAGATACTAGACTGTCTTCAAATAAGAAATATTATAAATGGGTATTCAGTACACAGATACTAGACTGTCTTCAAATAAGAAATATTATAAATGGGTATTCAGTACACAGATACTAGACTGTCTTCAAATAAGAAATATTATAAATGGGTATTCAGTACACAGATACTAGACTGTCTTCAAATAAGAAATATTATAAATGGGTATTCATTACACAGATACTAGACTGTTTTCAAATAAGAAATATTATAAATGGGTATTCAGTACACAGATACTAGACTGTCTTCAAATAAGAAATATTATAAATGGGTATTCAGTACACAGATACTAGACTGTCTTCAAATAAGAAATATTATAAATGGGTATTCATTACACAGATACTAGACTGTCTTCAAATAAGAAATATTATAAATGGGTATTCATTACACAGATACTAGACTGTCTTCAAATAAGAAATATTATAAATGGGTATTCAGTACACAGATACTAGACTGTCTTCAAATAAGAAATATTATAAATGGGTATTCAGTACACAGATACTAGACTGTCTTCAAATAAGAAATATTATAAATGGGTATTCAGTACACAGATACTAGACTGTCTTCAAATAAGAAATATTATAAATGGGTATTCAGTACACAGATACTAGACTGTCTTCAAATAAGAAATATTATAAATGGGTATTCATTACACAGATACTAGACTGTCTTCAAATAAGAAATATTATAAATGGGTATTCAGTACACAGATACTAGACTGTCTTCAAATAAGAAATATTATAAATGGGTATTCAGTACACAGATACTAGACTGTCTTCAAATAAGAAATATTATAAATGGGTATTCATTACACAGATACTAGACTGTCTTCAAATAAGAAATATTATAAATGGGTATTCAGTACACAGATACTAGACTGTCTTCAAATAAGAAATATTATAAATGGGTATTCATTACACAGATACTAGACTGTCTTCAAATAAGAAATATTATAAATGGGTATTCATTACACAGATACTAGACTGTCTTCAAATAAGAAATATTATAAATGGGTATTCATTACACAGATACTAGACTGTCTTCAAATAAGAAATATTATAAATGGGTATTCAGTACACAGATACTAGACTGTTTTCAAATAAGAAATATTATAAATGGGTATTCAGTACACAGATACTAGACTGTTTTCAAATAAGAAATATTATAAATGGGTATTCAGTACACAGATACTAGACTGTTTTCAAATAAGAAATATTATAAATGGGTATTCAGTACACAGATACTAGACTGTCTTCAAATAAGAAATATTATAAATGGGTATTCATTACACAGATACTAGACTGTCTTCAAATAAGAAATATTATAAATGGGTATTCAGTACACAGATACTAGACTGTCTTCAAATAAGAAATATTATAAATGGGTATTCAGTACACAGATACTAGACTGTCTTCAAATAAGAAATATTATAAATGGGTATTCAGTACACAGATACTAGACTGTTTTCAAATAAGAAATATTATAAATGGGTATTCAGTACACAGATACTAGACTGTCTTCAAATAAGAAATATTATAAATGGGTATTCAGTACACAGATACTAGACTGTTTTCAAATAAGAAATATTATAAATGGGTATTCAGTACACAGATACTAGACTGTCTTCAAATAAG